>NC_083730.1:86500675-87196508 GCF_028564815.1 Eubalaena glacialis
TACAAAATATACTATTAAAATGAATCCACCTAGGAATAAAAAGTGCTTCTCACTTAAAAAGTACTAGCAGATCACATTTTTGCAGTACATATTTGACCTCACTTAGCTTCCATTCATTCATTCAGCACCTATGGAATTCAAGGCAATGTTCATTCTAGGTACTGGGATAGAGCAGGACATAACAAAATCATTCAGTGGGCCCAAGGAAGAACATGTAGAACATGCCAGGGACTTCCCTGGTGGCGCAGTGGTTAAGAATCTGCCTGCCAATGCAGGGGACACGGGTTCAAGCCCTGGTCCGGGAAGATCCCACATGCCATGGAGCAACTGAGCCCGTGCGCCACAACTACTGAAGTCCACATGCCTGGAGCCCGTGCTCCACAACGAGAAGCCTGCACACCTCAACAAAGAGTAGCCCCCGCTCTTTGCAACTAGAGAGAGCCCACGCGCGGCAATGAAGACCCAATGCAGCCAAAAATAAAGTGTCTAGGGAAAAGTAAATAGAAAATGGGGATGGAGTTTAAACCAAATATCCCTTCAATGAAAAACCAACTCCCTTAGTAATAACCAATATCTGAACATTTGTCGACCTTACCAGGTTGTTGTGTAAAACCTAAAACCTTCCTTGGGACTTCCCTGGTAGCCCAGTGGCTAAGACACTGTGCTTCCAATGCAGGGGACCTGGGTTCAGCCCCTGGTCAGGGAACTAATCCCACGTGCCGCAACTAAGAGTTCGCATGCCGCAACTAAAAGATCCCGCTTGCTGCAACTAAGACCCGGCACAGCCAAATTAATTAATTAATTAATTTTAAAAAACCACAAAAACTCAAACAAAAAGCTTCCTTGAAAAAAATTAAGAAAGTCCGACCCCACACCAAGTACAGTTAGCCTTAAATGGGCATTTTTTCTTTTTATACATCTTTATTGGAGTATAACTGCTTTACGATGTTGTGTTAGTTTCTGCTGTATAACAAAGTGAATCAGCTATATGCATACATGTATCCCCATATCCCCTCCTTCCTGAGCCTCCCTCCCACCCTCCCTCTAGCCCACTCCTCTAGGTCATCACAAAGCACCGAGCTGATCTCCCTGTGCTTTGCAGCAGCTTCCCACTAGCCATCCATTTTACATTTGGTAGTGTATATATGTCCATGCTACTCTCTCACTACGTCCCAGCCTCCCCTTCCCCCACCCACCCCGTGTCCTCAAGTCCGTTCGCAATGTCTGCATCTTTATTCCTGCCCTACCACTAGGTTCATCAGTACCAATTTTCTAGATTTCATATATATGCGTTAGCATATGGTATTTGTTTTTCTTTTTCTGACTTACTTCATTCTGTATGACAGACTCTAGTTCCATCCACCTCACTACAAATAACTGTTTCATTCCTTTTTATGGCTGAATAATATTCCATTTAAATGGGAATTTTTAAAAGCAAATTAATTCCTTTTTACAAATTTTTAAAAAAAATTTACTAAGAGAAGCTTATGATTTTGAACAAGGTTTGCTTAAGGCATAAACATGCAGTAACAATCAATAACTGTTTTATTTCTTATGTTTTGGCCGTGCCGCACAGCATGTGGGATCTTAGTTCCCCAACCAAGGATTGAACCCACGTCCCCTGCAATGGAATTGTGGAGTCTTAACCACTGGACCTTCAGGAAAGTCCCTCAACAAATGTTTTAATCAAATTTAACAATTTGTATCGTTGACTAGTGATGATAATTTATTGGTTAATTCTGTGAAGTTAATCTAGAGAACACAAATGAAAGAGCACTAGAAAGTACCCAGAGATGACACATCACTGAAATAATGTTTAAGTTGAGAACCAATGTTACCCTAAAAATATAAAATGACATGAACTTTATTACAAAGTGTATAACTCACCTTAATACCCATTAATTTCCTAAATTTGACATTTTGGTCCTTGTTTCCAAAATTCAATTTCTCCCATATTTCAGCAGACTGGGATTTGTCCTGTTAAAAAAACAATGAATTTTTAGCATATGTAAAATTTAAATACCTTTTATTATGATACTAGATCTTTCCATAATATAGTCTTAGTAGAAAAACAACAGCATTTATGGCATTCCACCAATGGAATTTATAATTATCTTAATAATATGAAAAAAATCTAAGCTAAGGAACCAACACTTTCCCCTTAATAAATGTAGGGCAATATTGGTTTTCTTTGAAAGCCTGACTTAGATCATGCATTTTCCCCCCCAGAATTAATAACTGTAGCAAATTAAATTATTCCAGTTAGGCTCTCAGAAGAAAGATAAACCCAAACTAATCTTTTCCAATCCAAATTTGTTTTTCTAAGCTGAGGAATCAATGACAAAAAAGGAGAATAAGAGAACTTACTCCTTCTTTCTTGCCTTGCCAAAGCATTTTCCTTTTTTTCTCTTGTTCAGCAAATTTCATTGGATTCACAGCTGCTGGGTTGTAATAGCTAGGTACAGCTATTCCAGTCTCTGCCAAAGCTTTAGCCTGCAAGGCTGCCATTTGAGCTGCCATAGCTATCTGAGGAGTTACTTGTGTTCCTGATGCCAATAGGGCAGCAACATTGAGAACAGAACCTCCGGTAGCTGCAGCTGCTGAAAAGGAAATAAGTATGGATTTTAACCAAAACAAACCTCCTAATTTACAGTAATACATTATTTATATATAAGAGCTACTAATCTGCAAAAAGGCGGAATATTTTCACCAAATAAAAAATGACTGAGTGTTAAGCTTATAAAGCAATAACATTTTAGCAAACATTTATTTAATGTATTCATCACTAGACATTTCTGTATATGATCCCTTATATATACTTAAACCACTTCTAAGGATAAAGAGAATCCTGCGAATAACATAAAGGTGTATGATTTCAATGGAAATGAACTATAGTGATTGTAGCTAAACTTTTAATAAATTGACTTTTATTTGTATGGTTCTTTATAGCTCACAAAATGATCTCACAACATCTAATTTGAAACTCACAAGAAACGTTTAAAACTATTAAACAGGTATTATACACACTTAACATACTAGGCCCAAGTCCTATAAAAGTGCCAGGTCTGTTACTTCCACCCTCCAGATTACATTTCATACAGGCTCTCTCTGATCACCTTTTAATCATCCACAGGCAGTGTGTCTGTGTTGTCTAAAAACTTGATTTCCTTAATAGTAAGACATAATACATACTCCAGTTCATCATCTTTAATAAACTGTATTTCTAAAATCATAACTAAAAGACATATGCAGTGACGGCTAAACTGCTACATGAACAAGAATAGTCACTATTCACTTTTCAAAATTATCTACATTGACCAAATCAGAAATACAGTGCAAAAAAAGTTTTATGAGGTACAAAAGTTAACACTAAAAATAACATGCTCACAATTCAATTAATAATTTACAGCATACTGATCTACAGCATACTGATGGGTAGAAGGGATCATACGTGATTCTCTTCCTATTACTTTTCCTGAACTTTTCAAATGTTTTACCAAAAAATGTCATACTTACATAATAAAGAAAACAAAAATTACCTGCAGCTATTTCCTGTTGTTTTTGTTTTTCAACCATTTCCTTTTCTCGCTGTTCTTGTAATTTCTTTGCCCTTTCCAACCTGTCAAAGACAATTTAATAAAAATATCAATATAAAGCCAACATTTATCTCTATGTATACATATGTAGGCATAAAACACTTTATATAGAATTTTAAATAAATTTAATACCTTCCCCAAATTGATATCTGCATGTGGGAAAAAAAGCAATCATTCTTAAGATGGTATCAGTCACAATTAAATAATATTTCACTACTGGTTTTAAACATTTTTAATTTCACTGAATAGCCAACAACTCTAGTAGCTTTTATATATAGTTCCCACAGAGAATCATTAAAATGGTTAAGAGATAAAAATTATTCAATCTTCATCAGTGCTGGTTATAGGATTAAGGATAAAATTAAATCTTGCAAATTGAGGCATTGAGAAAACATACTGAAAACTGAGTAAATCTTAGGGTACATGCAATAATTTATAGAATTACCTAAATGCTTCTTAAGGGAGGCTGATACAGGATTAAGGCCAATCAAAACATGCAGATGATTTTTATATCTAAACAGATTTTATTAGTCTCTAAATCAGTGAAAATTAAAAAGCCAAAAATAAAATTTAAAAAAGGGCAAGCAAACCCTGCCATTCTCTATAATCTAATAAAATGGGGGGAAAAAAACTAAATATTAGAAAATTACTTTTAGGAGGTAAAGAAATTATTAGCAAAGGAACTGGAAACGTGAAACACAAATTCATCCCCAAACAAAAACGAATTCTGATTCACACTAAATTCACCACTGAATACACACACTAAACAAAATGTGCTGTCAAGTAGGTATCTATCTGGTATATAGCAAATCGTAAGTAATGTTATCTTCACAATGAGTTCCTGAAAGAGAAAGCCCTTTTCTTCCAAAGATTCCTTGATTTACCAATCATAAGTTAAACACCACCCTCTCCCTCCTTTAAAGTGGTATAAAGGGGCAAGGATTGCGGAAAAAGTCTTTTGGGGGAGGGGAGCAGTGGGCACTACAAGTAAAATACAGTAGTAGAAAACTGACATTTAACAATTGCTGTAATTTACATAAAAGGAGGATAACAATCTATAATTTTGTTCCCTTCTATTGAGCACACATGAAAGAAAGACAAGTAGTACAGCCTTGAATTTGTCCTTGGAAACAAGTTTCTGATTAGGATTAATGTTAAAACAGGTTCATAAATAAAAATATTTCCAAAGCAGTTTTAAAAATTGTCATCTGAAAATCACTAAGTAGACTAAGTTAAAGTTTTAGATGCTAGTTATAGATTCAACTTTAGTATAATCCAAAAATTAAAATACAATAAACTTAAGAGTAAACAAGAATAAACTTTAGGGCTTAAAAAAATTCATGATCAAAGTTAACGGACCATTCTTTATAAATTAGTTCAGATATTGTAGAAAATTATTTCCTAATTCTGTTGATTTTAGTTTCAGTCAGAAAGTGATTGACAGCTACTGGCTGTATATTTTAAATGGCCACTGCAGGTTTGGAATCAATACCATTCACTAAGGTGAATGGAATGAAGAAGGGGTGAGCTCACACCTTTGCTGCTGCTGCTGTTCAGCTGGAGTTTCTGCCAGGCTGGGTTCACAGGGCAGCAGCCCATCAGGTTACATTGTGATAACTGCATTTTTGTAATAAAAAAAAAAATACAAACTCAATTTCATAAAGAAAAAAAAAAATCAAAATCAAAAGATTTTAGTTTTCAGAATATGGGAAAACCTGCAAACAAGGGCTTGGATTCTACTTTACTTCTTGCCTCTATGAGGCAGTTCTTTCAATGGTTTTGCAGATTTTGGTTAGACAGCCCTGCTGTGTGTGGTCCCACAATCACCCATCTTTGAAACATTAGAAAATTTTAAAATACAATGATCTTCCTATGTTATCACAGCAGTAAAAACTTTAAGATCAAATGAACTGGCTTATTATTCGCCACCTTCAAAATAAGAAAACTATTGACAGAATTCTACTTATTGTTTCAGAGACTTTTCTTAAGGAAGAACAAAGAAAGTAAAGACAAAGCAGTTTTAGATGCAAAATTAACAGAGTTCTTAGATCACATTTAAGATTTTTTAAAAAGTTCCAATGGCCAACTGAAAATATTTACGAGTCTAGACTTGAGAAAAATGAACTAGTTAATCATGAAGAAAAAAGAGAAACTGTTGAAGAAATACTCTTTCCAGTTGTGCAAATAAGCAAATTAAAGATGAGAATTAACAAACCACTTAATGCAGTTCTGTATCACAAAACTGCCACAGTAGTTATGGCTAGATTTAATTATTTGAATTATCCTCTGAAAGCATTCATTTGGTCCACACAATTGAATATCTACCTCAAGATGAAAAGGAGAAAAAAATGTATCGAATAAAAAATACACGCACCTCCTAGCTAAAGCTTCTTGTGCATCCATTGCTGTGTTTCTGCCTCGGAAGGGAGGTGGGCTAGGAGTTCGGCTTAAACTTCTGCTAAATCTTCTCGGTTTTTCAATTCTCTTCTTTCTATCTCTTTAATAAATCATATTTTACATGTCTCAGTATGGCCAAGTAATAATTATTTTATTGAATCAAAATAAATTATAGTTACATAGTTCAATAAAAATTAAACTGGTCTAGGAAATATATTTTGAACCCTTTCCTTTCCACCTCTGTTGTACACCTTCCATAGGCACCCCAAGTTCCTTGTGTAAAAGACTAGTTTCTATAAATTCACTTAACCATCCCTGTTTCAGATGGACATTTGTTTCCAATCTTTTGCTATTATACCCAATGTTGCAAAGGCTAGACTTGTACATTAGTCATTTTACACTTGTGCAGGTCAATAGGTAGGATAAATTCCTACTAGTGGGATTGATAAGTAAATGGTCCTAGTATTCTAATGTACAATGAATTAACTTGTAAATGTTTTCAAAAATATAAATCACTAAAACAAAATGAGAAAAATTAAAAATAGTCATTGATTAGGATCAAAGGTATCAGTGGTTAAAACTAGAAATGCCATAATGACCCGAATTGCCCAAATGGTGATTTAAAAAAAAAAAAAACAATGGTAATTAATGGTGAAATTACCACTTACTTTAGATTGACTAAATCTCCTAACTGGTAAAGTTCAATTTAGGCAACTATTACATACTAAAACCACTGATTAAAAACTGAAAAAATGATCAAACAAGTGACAAACCAAGTTATTATAAACCAAAGTACACTTTTACCCATATTTCATTCTTTTATAGACTGTTTGACTTAATGAACAATGAACAAAGAAGCTGTCAAATTAACTTTATTACCAGTATCTGTAAATATAGATATAATACACTATTAATAATATTAATAGAGACTAAACATATTCTCTGAATATTTATAATTAAATGCTCTTTATTGTATTTCTTGCATAAACAAATTAAAATTTCCTTCCAATCAAGACAAGTGTGGATTTATAAGCTCATCTTTTTGAGTATCTGAGAGAGTATAACCAGTACGGTGGATTAAGCACACATACGGACTTTGCTTTCAGATGCATCTGGGACCAGGTCCTAGCTTTACCATTTAAGAACTGTATGATATTGGGCTTCTTGAGCAAGTTACTTAACCTTTCTAAGCCTGACTTAACAGACCCTGTGAGGGGCCTATTTGATTTTATTCAAGATGATGAATACCTACCGACTTCTACTCCTTGTCCTACTCCTGCTTCTACTCCTATGTCTGTGTCTTGATCTTGAGCGGGAACGAGATCGGATCCGACGTTTTCTCTCCCTGCTTCTGGATCGTGATTTCTTCCTCTCTCTGCTTCTGGATCTTGACTTTTTCCGCTCCCTACTCCTGGATCTTGACTTCTTCCGCTCTCTGCTCCTACTACGATGACGCCTGAAATTCAAGTACATAAATTTGTAGTTACTTAGAGGGAACACAATAAACTGATAACGTCAAAAAAGCAATGTTTCCTACCCCAATTTAAGATTCTGTTTAATAGCTTGAAGTCTATTGCCGTACCAAACTATTTCTAAGAGTAACAATCAAGTTATTCTACTACTGAAAATTTTTGACCGAATCTGATACCACACACAAATTCCCCACAGAAATCCGCAAAATATGTTGCGGACACTGGTTTCTTAAAACACAACGAAAAAGCCACAAAAATTTGAACCATGACCCAGTTTCTCAAAAATCTTTTAACCCATACCTAAATAAAACCTAGATTAGCGTTCAGCAGCAAACGAATCCTGCACCAGCAATGTAAAAGGATTATGATATTGGCAAACTATATAAACATAGTTCAGCAAAAATTTTTTCACTGTGACAGACAACTCAGAAAGTTAAAAATACCAATTTTCTAACTAAGATTTTTTTGGGTGTTGCTCCATTAATGCAAACCTTTATGTAATTCAGGAGTTCTTCAGAAGGCATTAACTTAGGAAAAACTACTTACCTTTCACGAGACCTAGACCTTGAATGACTTCTGCCTCTTGATGACTTTCTTTCTTTGCGTTTGTGTCTGTCCTCACCATTTTCAGATGAATTTAGCCGCTCTCTTCCTTTATCAGAAGAATGCTCTTTGTCATTATGTTCCTCAGACTTGTGTTTCTTAGAGGATTTATCTTTGGATTCATGTCTTCTTGCCTGTTTTAAGAAGAAGTTGGTTCTTTCAGGAAAATAGTGCAACAAAGAGAGTTAGTATGGGTATCAGTAGCAAAAATGTTGTGATGCAACATTAGTAACCTTAGGAGTGTGTGGCAAATTTAAAAAAAGATCTAGTTTCACATCACCCAAATGTTGCAGATGTATATTACTAATTTTACTTTTTCTTTATAAACCCCCCCAAATGCAGTTTCCACCCCCAAATACTTTCAATACCACAATCAAAACAATAACTTTCAATGTTAATAATATCGAAAAACCACTATTTCAGAAAAAGAGGAATCCCTGATGTTTCTTTTATCTAAGAGGGAAGTACACATGTATCAAAATTTTTTCAATTTTCCAACAAACCTTTTAGAGAAACAGACATGTATATACAACAACTTCTAAATCCAGAGTACATAATATTAAGTTTTAAAAGTTAACAATAACGAAGATAAGGACACAAAGAAATGCACCAGAAAAATGCATTTCCAATTAGGTAACTAAGTAAAATTAACCTAAGTATTAATATCTTCTGCAACTTCAAATTACTTTACGCAAAGTTAAGTGTCCTTTTTATAGCTATACTGCCACATCCTTTCTTAAAGACGGCTCTTGATTTTTCTCCCAATCCTAAACTGTGAAGCAATCACTTTTCATCTTGCAATATCCCAACAGGCTTGGAGTTCTATTACATTTCATGTACCTAGGGTAGAAAATGGCAACCATATCTGTTTTAATTTTTATGAAATCAAACTAGGTGTAACACAATTAATCCCTATACCATTATATAATACATACTTCCCCCATATTCTGAATGATTATAAAAACCAAGGCTTTTGCTTTCACAACATATGCATTCAGAGACCGAGCTAAATTAATTGTATGATCAAGTCTCCATCCTACACTCACATACTGAATTAGGAAGTGCTAAACATTCGATTTCCCCACATTAAGATTTGTCAAATCCATCTTGTAGCTAAAGCTTAAAATCCTGGACATTTCAGAATCACAATTTTAAAGCTGGAAGGAAACTCAGATCTTCTAATTCCCCTTACTTTATATATGACTAAATTAAGATCTAAAGTCACAAAGCTACATATTAGGAGAGTTGAACCCAGACCCCATATTCTTCTGACACCCAGGCCACCGTTTTCCACCACAACAGGACACTTATCTCATAGTTCCCAGAATAGACCTTAGCATATTTCCTTCCACTCAAGATTAACTTTTCTTAAAAACAAAAAACTTAGTCAAACATTTTAGAACATGCATGGTGATACATCAGAAAAGGATCATAGTCTGTAATTTATATTTTGCAGAAAAATAAGAGACCTGGAGACACAGCTAAATTTTAGTTTCAATGCCAGTTCTCCATATGAGCTTATAAAAAAGACTATTTCCTTGATTTTGCCATATGGTGGCAAACTGGAAAAGCTTTAAGTGGTTAAGCTTGCAAAAGTTTTAGTTTACTTCAAACCAGTTTTCCAAACATAACATTACTATTATTATTTTTTAAAAAAACCATTAAAACCCTTAACTGATTTAAGATATACTTAAGGGAAATAGGAGTTTGAATGACTAATAGTTACCTTATCATGAAGTAGGCTTATTATTTTGCTATCTGAGTCTGCAGCGTCTTCAGTTCAGTCTCTTCGCGCATTAGCACGCTGAGTATGATTTATTATAGAAATGTTATCATGTGAGCTAAACAAAATAGTCATTTTCACAAAAACTCTCCTAAATTAAAATTCAACAGAGCTTCCATTAGGGAAAGAGGTGAAGTCCCTGCCCACAGTTGTTTAAGGAGTCCCTTGCCCAGCCCCCATGAGACTCTTCTCCCTTTTTGGCTTCTACTTCTGCTCTTCCTTTGTTGGCTCACTCCTTGTCTTCTCAGGTGGGCAAGTTAACTCCTCTGCAATACAGTTGCTGTCTTTCTTTATCCTCAAGTTTTGTGTCACCGCCATCTTTCCAGCAGTCCCTCACTGACACTTTTATTTCAAAATTCAATACTATTCTTAGGGAATCAAACTAGTTTACTAATGAAAAGGACTCTCATTATCTTCCATAAAGAAAAAGTAGCCCATAGATATCTAGAGTATTGCTACTTAAAGATGATTGCTATTTAAAAGTCCTGAGCAGTCGTCAGGCATAAAGAGACTCGGGACCTCAGATTAATGGAAGCTCTGTGTGACAGGCCTAAAAAACCAGTTATATTCTTCATATGAAATTTTTATTGTGAATATTTTCACAACATAATATTAATAGTTTTTGAATGAACTTTTCATATAAACAACTATCTTCTTGAAAAATGATGAATCCAAATCATGCTTATTTTATAACTGAATTAAACCTTTTAAATTTCAAGTTTTGGTACTTACCTTGACAATATCATATATTCACACAAACATTTCTACCAGATACTTTACAAGTATTCTAAAGTGCCTATTCACTACAAAGTGTTAATTACCTCTTTGCTTCTGCTCCGGCTCCTGTGTTTTCTTCCTTCATTATCTGTGAACACACAAAAATTCACCATAAATAATGGTACAGAAACATCTCAAACACAAACTCCAAAACTCATACAAAGGACATTTCTGGCCACCTGCCTAACTAATCTATTTACTAGTCATCCTCTAAAGCCTATTTTTTTATGGCAGGGGTGGGATTATTCTACTACAGTAATACTTCATGTATCTGAAATAAATCAAGCAATCTGAGCAAACCAGAATATAATCAAATAAGTAAGCAAAAAAAGTTCCACAACAAGTCCATGTTCCATGACACATGACAAACAGACTTTGTCTTTTAGGTGGTCACAGATTCTTTATATTTTACAAAACATTCTGTCCAGTTCATCTTGCTTCCTATTACATAGCAAAATTATAAAGGGTCTTATTAGAGGAAAACAATTAAGAACAAAAGGAACAAAGAATGCAAGAGAAAACAAACAGGTTGAATTATACTCGGTGTCTTGTAAGTAGTCAAAAGGATGTTACAGTTTAGAAAAATTCCCATTAAAAAGTAGTTATGATGATACTGTACAATTTCAAACATATACAAATAAAAATTACATTTGAACCATTTTGTAGATGGACTATCTGTGGGTGCAAAGGATAAATAACCAGAGCCCAGGTCCTGAAACTTTTAAACTCATTTCTATTCTACTTCTCTTTTAACTACTTAAGTATTGATTCATTAGCAATACATCATGCTTTCTATGCCACATCAGTCTAGTTAAAAAAATGCTCCAAATAAGGAGCACTTCAAAACACTAAAAACTCTCGCTTTCAGAAATATTTTAACATTAAGTTAAAAAGAAAACCAAGGCTAAAAATATTCTTGTAACTCATGTCACAGATGTTAAATAAGTTCAGAATATATCACTGCCCAGACTACATCTTTCAAAATACTGTTTTGCCTATGTTGAAAGGACAAAATTTGAACATCTGAGGGATAATAGTTATTGTGACACAAATTTAAGCATACATTTTGTCTTTGACAAGTTATAAAATTCCTGTATTAGGACATTCGTATTCCTCATAATTGAAAAATTCTCCAGAAAATTCCCAATGCACTTTTCACTATCCATTTCTCAATGGGAAGAACACGTTAATTATATCAGTAAACTTATGTCTTATACATACCTGACTTTCGTTTTCTTTCTCTTGACCTTGATCGTGATCTTGAATAATGATGTTTTGAGGCTCTGGGAGAAACAGATACATCGGACTGCTCTTTTTTCTTATCTCTATCTGGGGATGTCTTTTCTGGGGCTAGTCCATCTCGTTCTGTATCACTAGCCTAAAAGTTTAGAGAAAAATGGTTATAAATTCTTAACTGCATTTAAAATGTTTCCAATTACTTAAAAGAGTGAGAAGGCAGGAAAGATAGTTATCCTTGAGTTTTACAAAACTAAAAAATAAAGAAAATCAAGAAATCAGAAGAACTTATTTCCAAGTAGCAAAATATGCTTTGTACTTGCTAAGTAGGCCTGAATAAATTGAAATGACTAACCCAATACCAAAGAGACACATGTAACTGAATGGATATATCTTTATTTTTTTTAATCATTATTTTTATAACTTTCAAAACATTGGGGGAAGGGGAAAATAGGGCTCCAAGTATTTCCAATAAGTATTCAAGCAGAGAAAATAGAGTCCATTTCAGATCTGTGAATTCATTTAGTTGACTTTACCAATACTTGTATTTTAAATTAGCATAAAGAGGCATTTAAAAATGAATTGTTAAAGGTTAAAAAGACCGAGGACTGTAAAATCTTAAAAAGCAAAGAGAATGGTTCTAGAATGTTATTAAAAAAAACAAACAAACAGAAAATTAACTTACTTATCTGAGAACCCAATCTTAATTTCATTAACCCTCTTTAATGAAAGCCCCTTGGCACAGTGCTGCTGCAAAATATGGTCTGCCTCTCCTCACATATGCTCTGGGCTATGGAAACATTAAGTTGTTTCTGCTTTAAAGCATTTTATAAGTTATCACAATATAAATTAAAAAAAAAATTTAAATAGTCAAGAGTACACACTCTTTCCCAAAGACCTGATTTACCTAGGAGAGTAGGTTCCTTCATGAAACTGATTTAAATGAGTCATAGAGGGACTTACCTGGTGACGCAGTGGTTAAGATCCGCCTGCCAATGCAGGGGACACGGATTCGAGCCCTGGTCCAGGAAGATCAAACATGCAACGGAGCAACTAAACCCGTGCACCACAACTACTAAGCCTGTGCTCTACAGCCCGTGAGTCACAACTACTGAGCCCGCGTGCCTAGAGCTGGTGCTCCAGAACAAGAGAAGCCACCGCAATGAGAAGCCTGCGCACTGCAACGAAGAGTAGCCCTCGCTCTCCGCAACCAGAGAAAGCCCGTGCGCAGCACCAAAGACCCAAAGCGTCAATCAATCAATAAGTTTATTAAAAAAAAAAAAAGTCATAGAAAAAAAGCTTCAAGGAGAAACTAGAACCTAAATGTTCTCCTGAGTGAGATTCTGATAAAAGGCAGGGAAAACAGTTTCCGTAATATGTGGAAGGTGGACGTTGGTGACCCATCTAACCAGAGAGGAAATAAGAAAACAGTCAATATGCCTGGGGAGTTTATTACTTAGCACATGAGTTAGCAAAGTATCGCCCTTGAGCTAAGAATGACTTTTACATTTTTAAAAGGGTTGTTAAAACAAGCAAGCAAGGAATGTGACAGAGACTGTATGCTGCACGTGGTCCACAATGCCTAAAGTATCTACTAACTTGCTCTTTACAGAAAAAAGATCTGGATTGGGTAAATAGTGAATATACTATACATTTTCAGCAGGAGGAATAATCACATGATAATGCACTTCTTCCTTTAGGAAGATTAGTCCAGAAAACAAACACCAAGTAAACTAAATGGGGAGTACTTTAACAAATGAAGTGTGAGAGGTCACATTATTTTAACTATTTTCTGACGGTCAAAAATACACCTAACTCGATGTTAGACTTCAGGAATAAAATAATAAATTAAAAGGGAAGGATTTACAGGTTAGTTAGGACGAAAGACATATTATGTGTTACGCCTCTAACAATGTTACCAAAAAACCCAGTAACAAATAGGACGAAACACCTAATTACTGGGGAGGCCCATTCCAGCACACACGTTTCTCTATGTATGGATGATTTCTGGAATCATAAAATTTTTGTGCAGAAAGGCTCTCATCTCTTAGAATCAAGCTCAACTTTCCCATTTCACAGATGAGATCCAGCAACATTAGCTGACTCACGTAAGATGGTACTCTCTTTGCTGTCTAATAGTAATACATGACACTACTCTATCACACAACTAAAGATGATTCTGATTTTCACAACTAACATTGGTCATTTTCTTTTAGTCTTGTTCTCATCACTATTCTTTTTTCTTTTTGGGCCTCGCCGTGTGGCACGTGGATCTTAGTTCCCCGACCATGGATGTAGCCCGTGGCCCCTGCAATGGAAGCATGGAGTCTTAACCACCGGACCACCAGGGAAGTCCTCTCATCACTATTCTTTTTTTTTAATTTTTAAATTTTATTTATTTTTTTATACAGCAGGTTATTATTAGTTATCCATTTTATACATCTTAGTGTATATATGTCAATCCCCGCATCACTATTCTTAAGGATTATTTCTGACAGGTCTATGATGTGCTGTGTTGGTAAAGTTACACTCAGTAAGATGCCCTTAAGGGAAGGCACTCTGTAAAACGGGCTAATAACCTACACCAAACAGCCATTTTCATCTGTAAAACACACTACAGGACAGAAACAAAAACCATCGTATCACTAAACATATATGAATAATAGGGGGCCGCTTAGCTCACCCGAAGCTTTTATTTCCTTGAGAATATATTATAGTAGCATAACAAAAGTATCCAAATAAAATTGAGTATTAAAACTTCTCTGAAAATATCTAAGATTTCAATTTAGTATGGACCTATGTGTAAATCTTAAATGCTAACTGCAAAAATGCCCTTCACTCTACCATTTGCTCTATTAGAAAAACACCACGGTTTCTTAAAATTCACATCATCTTTAAAACCCCAATGGCACTCAAGACATAGTATAGGAATCTTTTTCCAGTGCAAAGACGGCACATTGGACTTAATACTAGGCCACATCTCGAGGGGATCGTGTCTTTTTATTGAACAAGGCGCTGCAGAAACGAATGTCTGAATTGTTGTTGTTTAAATATTTGAGCCCAAGTAAAATAATACTGTTCTTTCAAGTAGATTAAGAGGCCCAAAACACTAGTTAAACAAAAAAATATTTAAATCGATTATGTGCCCAACTGTTCGAACAGGGGTTCTAAATCGGTTATCAGAAACTGGGTTCTAAATGAAATCAATTAAGTATGGGGGCGCGCGGGGGAGGGGCAGACAACGATTTCTACTTCCAGATACCCCAATGATCAGGATGAGTAATCTACGAGTTTTTCGTTATGCTTAATAGTCCTATTTATCTTCGAAAACGAGAAAACACAACTTTTTAGTCAATGGAAAAGAATGCAAAATGTTTGCATTTTTCTTGTAACCGGGTAAGTAAAATGAAGTAATCACACAATAATGCGATCCATCAGGATTGGGCATCCTATACCCAAAGCAGGCTTAATTTCTCAGAAAAGGTAATTTAAGAACTGTAGCTTTCATTTAAAATTAAACGGGCCTATGAAGGACTCCCTAATTTAAAGTAACAATGCCCACGTTAGGGCTTTGATTATGTTTCTCGAAGACTTCAAAATGATTACATCAGGAGCCGCTTCGGAAACGGAGCGTCAGAATTCGCAGCTCCAAAGACTTCTCATTAAGTCGAATTTTTACTCCCTTGGAGAAACACGTTCCCTAGATGCTTACTAAGGAATAAACTAAGGTTTACACAGACGTTCACCCTAACCGAAATCATGCAGCTAAAATCATCTCATTGAGCGTAGGCAGAATAATCGCTATAAGACCGCTTGCTCTCTTCTCACGTTCTACCTCTTACAGGCACCGCCTTTTTGACCCCATACTTTTCAGAGACGACCCCTGATCCCTTTTCTCTCTTCCCCAGCCCTTTCCCACCGCGAACATAAATGCCCAAGCCCTAACGAAACTCAATATTAATCACCAACCAGAGTGAGTAAGCAAAACTGGAGTCAGTTCTGTGGAACAAAAGGAACATAAAACTGGGAAAGACACGAGGAAAGTTCTGGAAGAAAAGACACTCCCTGCGGCTCCCCACCCCCATCGACACCGCCTTCTTTCCCCCTCCCTACAGCAGCCAGCCATGATGGCGGGCGCAGAAGAAGGCCGCGGCGCCATCTTGTCCACACACTAGCCCCGACAACAGCTCTGGGAGCCGTTCATCCCTTCTTTGCAGAGCAGCAGAAAAATACGCCTGACTTTAAACTCAGATTCGGCACCTACCGCCATAGTGCAGAGTCCTGGCCGCTACGGCGGCACCTCCACTTGCCGCTCTCCACAGTACCGGCCGCCTAAACGCTTCGCCAGACTGAAAACGCTCGCGCGAGAGACCCGGATGGCACAAAGAGGCTAACAACCGGTGCGTCGCACAGCTTGCTGGGAGGAAAAGGGGTGGTGATAAGAGTTTCTGTAGCAACGCGGTTCGACGGTGATTGGTTGTTCTTTTGAAGGGGGGTTGTGAGGCTGGGGAGGGGGGCGGGGCCTAGAACACACCCTAGAATGCGCAGCCTGGATATCGGAATGGGTGGAATTTAGGGTGGGGCGACTTCCTATTTCGATTCTAAAGCAATCTTGGCCTCCGCTGGCCGCCGTAAAAGGGGTTGGGCTTGGTGTTCTCCCGCCAATTTAAATTTGTGGCATGGACCCTAAAGAGACTGGGAACGTCTGTTGGAGCTCGGAAGGGCGGGGACGATAAACTTGAGTGCTCCTCTTTAGTTTCTTCAATTGCAGGTGAGGAGGGTGAGCCGCGCTGCTGTAGGGAGCTGCGGGTGGATTCAGGTCGAAGTAGCAGAGGCCTCAGCTCAGTTCGATGTGTTTTCCCCTCAAGACGCTCGCGGGAGAGAGGTTGGAGTCAGTTCTTGCTGGCCCCGGTGTCCAGCTGAGAGCATTTACGCGTGGAGGCCTAAATGAAACTGTTTCATTTCGCTTAATTCGTTAATCTGTTCACCCGGCACCCAGAGGAATCTCAAATCGTTAATCACATCATGTCACTGGTCTGCTTAGTATCTTTCCCTCCCTAGCATTGAGGATGAAACCCAATCTTGTAATCAAGGATTCATTGGCTCCACCTGTTCGTTTAGCGCCCGCACTTTTCCATTCTTGCTGTGGCCCGGCAGCCGCCCCAAACTCATTCCACCCTCTGAGCCTTTGATGCTCGGCCTGCATCTTTGTCCCCCCGAGCTTTACATAGTCGGCTTCTTCATATTCGGGTCTCAGCTCAGATGTCATATCTTTCCCTTCCCAAACAGGTCTCTCTTATGCGCCCCTTCCCCCCATTCATTTGAGCACTATTTGTAATTGTGCGTTTACTTATTTTTTCGTGGGGAGGCAGTTAATAACTGGCATGAATTTGAGTCTTGTCTAGCTACATCATTAACTCGCTTTAGGTGACCTTGGCCGTTTACTTAGTCCCTGACTCATGTTTCTCAGCTGTAAAATGGATTGTTGGGCAGATTTAATGAGTGATGCATTCAAACTATCTTGCCTACTTAATACCATCTTTATTTTATTTTTGTCTATCCTTCGTACGAGAATATAAATTTCATAATGACAAAGACCTTTTCTGTCTTCTTCACAGCTGTATTCCCAGCTCCTAGAACAGTGCCTGTGACGTAGTAGGCATTCAATAAACATTTGTCAAATGAGTGAGTGTGACAGACCTGGGAGGCTGATGATATTTCACTATTTGTACAGATGTGGGACTCTGAGACCCATAAAAGTATTCACTCCAACCTGTCTTAATCTCCTCCCAACTCCCACCCAAACACAGCCACTAAAATCGTGTATTCTAGCATACTTTGTTTTTGTGCCCTTGCTTACACTCCTAGTAAGAACTCTTTTCCTATATTTGAAAAGCTCCTGTGACCTTAAATTTCTAACCCAAATGTTACCTGCTTCCACGAATAACAATAGTGAATTAGATAACACTTAAATTGAGTGCTTGCCATGAACGAAACATTGTTTTGTGAATGTTTGAAACTCATAGTGACCTTTCCGGCTACATACAACTGTATTCCTATTTTATAGATGAGAATTGAGGAGCAGAAAGGTTAAGTTACTTGCTTAAGGACAGCAGCTTAGTAGATGTGAAAGAACACGAAGTCAAAAATCATTTCTTCCCTGTACTGTACCTTCCAAAGATTTAAAAACATATTTCTGCGAGCACTTACCAAAACAACTGTAATTATTTGGTTATTGTTCCCCACTAGTCTTGATCCAAGGATTGTTTTTCATTTTAGTATTCTATGCCCACCCATATCCAATGAAATGAGTTATATAAGTCCTTGCTGATGAGATAGTTAAGTGACTCGAAAGGTTACAAATATACTCTTTGGTCCAGTCAGAAACCTAATGCAGTTTTTTCTTCCTCTCCTTAACATTTTCATTTATTGTATAACAATACTGGAAACATGAATGGACATTTTTTTTTTTAAGTTCATCTGGAACCTTACCATTCTAAGATATCCCATACAGTCTGACTTCAGAGCCTTCACTATTTATTGCTATATTGGTTAAAGGTTTTTTTCCAAATGAAAACTTGTTATAATTTCAACTAGGCACACAAAATACTAGAAGCTCTAGGACAGATTGGTAAGATTGGAATTGTTTCCTTGTGTCCCTAAACCAATATGTTCTCTAGTGATAATCATAGCTCTAGTTCCATGTATCTTATTGATCCAAAGTGTCTAGGGACCACAGAAATAACACAAAGACAGAGAAGTCTTTACTTATTGATGTGTGTGTGTATATATGTATATTTTGGGGGGGGCGGATAAAGCATTTTCATTTCCCAAGGAACTGGAGTCTGTGCAACAATATAATTTGGCCTAATTTTACATGTTGTCACAGGGAAGGCAGTGGTTCCTGTCTCAGGAAAACAATCTCAGAAACATGTGGAATGATATTGAGCTGCTAACAAATGATGATACAGGAAGTGGGTACCTAAGTGTTGGTTCAAGAAAAGAACATGGAACTGCTTTATATCAAGTAGATTTACTAGCGAAGATCTCCTCCGAAAAGGTAATGGTTATGACGCTGACTGTATTCATTCACAAAATTTTTACTGAGTGTTTAGTAAGACTAGTAGCCACGTGGTAAATGTTTTATAAATGAGTATAGTCCTTTCTCAGGGAATCAAAGTTCAGTATCAGATTACTGGAAATTTCCATCTGAATTCCCCCTGAATCATCTTATGGTTAGTATTCCAAACCTGAATTTTTCATAGCTCCTCTTGACATTTTAGACATACAGATGTATATAAAATGATACAAAGAATATCCACCACCAGCTTAGGAAGTAAAACATTACCAATAGAATTGAAGCAAGCCCCTGGAGCCCGCTCCTGACCCCAGGCTCTTCTCATACTCCAGCCCTGAGTTAAACACTCTACTGAGGTTGAGATTATCCTTTCCATGAATTTCTTTCTATATTTTAACTTTCTTCTTTTAATAACTATTCCACCATTCTCACACCAGGCTTGAAACCTTATTCTCTGCCTTTTATGGAAAATATTGCTCTTAGTTTTTTATCTTTGATTTCCTTTCTCAGTAATTTGCTTTTGATAAAATTTTGATGATCGTGGTAAACAAAAGTTTCTTTTAGAGAAAGTGCAAATGATCTTCTGTCACAGTATTATAGCCCAGGATTCCTCTACTTCCCATAGTAAGTTAATGTAATGTTTAATTCTCTAATTAAGAAAAAAAAGTGTAAAAGAAAGGAGAAGAGACCAGACAAGATTTTCATTTTCTAGGGCTAGAAAGGCAGGGTCTCCTCTGGGGAACCTTATTCACAAATGGCCTCAAGTGTAGGCTTTTGACTTTTCTTCAAATGAGCATTCAGAGACCCTGGCCAATAGGGATTTTTTTTAAAAATCATTCTTTATTCAGCTTGTATCCTGTTGTCAGCCTATACTGCTTTGTGGCATTTAAAAGTCACAGAATTTATAAATTTTATGAGTAATACATAAAATTTTTGTATAATAAATAATTTTGATAAATTGTGTTCTTTGGCATTAAATTGTTTATTTGTTAAGGCAAAAGTGTAAAGAATACCATAAGTTCTGTAATGACAAAGTGGTATTTCTTTATTTTTTTAATATTACCAGCAGCCTTAAAAGATGGAAGTGGCCCAGGCCACTTGATCTCTGAGGGCTCCTTCCTGTTGAAAAATAATAGTGTGTATTGAGCTTTGAATTCAGTTAACAACTAAAGTTCCATTTGTTATTAGCTTGGGGCATTACTTGTAGCAAATGCTATGTTCACAACCCATGCTAGGCCCTTGGTAAGGTAACATTATCTCTTCTTTTTAGGATCTTTCCTTAAAGTTAGGCAGACAGGACACAAGCAATGAAAGATATCTATCTAGATGTGCAAGTCAGTATATGAGAAATACCAAATGAATGGTGCAGACAGTAAATGCAGTAGGAATTCAGAGAATGGAGAGCTCACTGTGGGTTGGGACAATTTAAGGAGCATTTCATAAACTAGCACCTGACTTGGGCATTAAGAAAAAAAAAGGAAAATGAAAGCACAGCTTACCAAAATATGTAGAATGCAGCAAAAGTAGTGCTTAGAGGGAAATTGAATGCATATATTAGAAAAAAAGAAAGATCTAAAATCAATAATCTAAGTTTCAAGTTAGGAAACTAGAAAAAGAAGATGGACTTCCCTGGTGGTCCAGTGGTTAAGACTCCATGCTTCCAATTCAGGGGCCACGGGTTTGATCCCTGGTCAGGGAACTAGATCCAACATGCCGCAACTAAGACCCAGTGCAGCCAAATAAATAAATTAATTAAATATTTTTGAAAAGAAAGAAATAACAAGAGAGCAAAAATTAATGAAATTGAAAATAGGAAATTAATAGAGAAAATCAATGAAACCAAAAGCTGGTTCTTTGAAAACATGAATAAAATCTATAAGCCACCAGCCAGGATAACTAAGAAAAAAGAGGGAAGACACAAATTACTAATATCAGGAATGAAAGAGGGGGCATCACCACAGATTCTGTGGACATTAAAAGGATAATCAAGGAATATTATGAACATCTCTATGCCCACAGATTTTATAACCTAAGGAACTGGACCAAGTCCTTGAAAAACACAATCTGCTAAAACTCACACAAGGAGTAAGCAACGTGAAAAGGTGACATACTGTTTGATTCCAACTCTATGACATTTTGGAAAATGAAAAGACAGTGAAAAAAAGATCAGCGGTTGCCAGGGTTTGGGGGTTGGAGGGAAGGTTGACTAGGCAGAGCACAGAGGATTTTCGGGTAGAGAAAATATTCTGTATGAGACCATAATGCTAGATGTGTGTACCACAGAATGTAAAACACCAAGAGTGAACTATAATGTAAACCGTGGACTTTGGGTGATTATAATGTGTCAATGTAGGTTCATCAATTGCAACAAATGTATCATCTGGTGAGGAATGTTGACAATGTGGGAGGCTATGCATGTGTGGAACACGGGCTATGTGGGACATCTCTATAGTTCCCTTTCAATTTTGCTATGAACGTAAAACTGCTCTTAAAAATTAAAGTCTAGGGAACTCCCTGGCAGTCCAGTGGTGAGGACTCCGCACTCTCACTGCCAAGGGCCCGGGTTCAATCCTCGGTTGGGAAATTAAAATCCCACAAGCCTCCCGGCACGGCCAAAAAAAGTCTTAAAAAGAAGAGGGGGAAGAGCAGTCCGGGCAGAGAAAACAGCCTGGGTAGACCCCTACTAGGACGTGTAGCACAGTTTCTGCTTTGCGACACTTTGGTGTAACTTTTCACTAGTTGAAGAAGCAAGTTAAGAGTATAAGCGGGATCAGGGACTTCCCTGGTGGCGCAGTGGTTAAGAATCCTCCTGCCAATGCAGGAGACACGAGTTCGAGCCCAGGTCTGGGAAGATCCCACATGCTGCGGAGCAACTAAGCCCATGCACCACAACTACTGAGCCTGCGCTCTAGAGCCCGTGAGCCACAACTGCTGAGCCTGCGTGCCACAACTATGGAAGCCCACACGCCTAGAGCCCGTGCTCTGCAACAAGAGAAGTCACCTCAATGAGAAGCCCACGCACCACAACAAAGAGTAGCCCCTGCTTGCCTCAACTAGAGAAAGCCTGCACGCAGCAACGAAGACCCAATGTAGCCAAAAATAAATAAATAAATAAATAAAATTTATTTTTTTAAAAAAAAGAGTATAAGAGGGATCAGAATGTAGTTTTCAAAAGTTATACCTGCAGAAGGTGACCACTGAAACAGGTATAAAATGAGCTGATTGGCTTAGTTTGTCAGAGAAGATTAAGAGTAATTAACATTTATCCAAGCATATGCTACAGGCAAGGTTCCCTTCTAATCCCTTTACATGAATTAATTCATTGAATCTCCATACCAGCCAGCATTGTAGGCATTATTATTATTATTATTATTCCAGCTTTACCAGAGAGTCAGTTGAGGCATTTGCTTGAGATTACTCAACTAGTAAGTGACAGCATTCTCAACTACTGAACTATCCGACTGCTTCAAGATTATGTGTGGAGGGCTTCCCTGGTGGCGCAGTGGTTAAGCACCCACCTGCCAATGCAGGGGACACGGGTTCAAGCCCTGGTCCAGGAGCAAGTAAGCCTGTGCACCACAACTGCTGAACCTGTGCTCTGGAGCCCGCGAGCCACAACTACTGAGCCTGTGTGCCACAACTACTGAAGCCCACGCACCTAGAGCCCGTGCTTCACAACAAGAGAAGCCACCTCAATGAGAAGCCCATGCACCACAACAAAGAGTAGCCCCTGCTCATCACAAGTAGAGAAAGCCTGCGCACAGCAACAAAGACCCAATGCAACTAAAAATAAATTAATTAATTAATTAAAAAAAAAAAAGATTATGTGTGGGAAGCTCTAATCAACAGAAGCTACAAACAGGAGACTGATATTTGGCTTGCATTGTGTTTTTTAAAATGTTGACTTAGTTGCCAATGTTTAAAAATTAGAATATTTCACATAAAGATCCAGATTTTCTTGGTAAATTGGAAGCTGTGGCCGTGCCAGGATCGCATTTCCACGGGGAATTCATCTGGCTGACTCTGCTCTCTTTAGTTTACGTGGGGCCTCGTGTCCTCCAGTTCACAGTCCCCCTCCCTGTTGTTTCCCAGACCCTGAGACTTTATGCCACTATTGGTTCATTCATTTATGTTAATGCCTGCTGGCTTCTCCAGGCGTAAGCTCGGCCCTTAGGAAACAAAGACTTGTACTTTCGAATCCTTTGCCCTGTTCTAGCAACCCTGGACTATTTCCCTGTTCTAGGCTCAAGATAACGGATTCAAGATATATCATACAAAGAAAAGCTTGACTAATTAGATATATATATATATATATCATACAAAGAAAAGCTTGACTAATTAAATATATGGGCTAAAGAAAGAAGACCTATCAAGTGAAGTTTTAAACTTGGGTGCTTGCGACTATGGTGATACTATTGATAGGTATTGTTAAACATGTATAAAAATGTTTTATTTTATTCCTGCTTTTCCCTCCCACAGGCCTCATTAAATCCAAAACTACAAGCATGCAGCTTAAGTGATGGGTTTATTATTGTAGCAGACCAATCAGTGATACTGTTGGACAGTATTTGTAGATTGCTTCAGTTGCATCTTATATTTGGTAAGTCTAATGTAATGCAGTAAAATAAACTGGAAGTCAACTATATCTTGCTACCAATTTCTACAGCATTGCCTTTTCTTTACTCCATTATTTATAAGACTCGAAATTACACTAATTTCAAGAAATTAATCTTGAGTGACTTGTGCTGAGTACCAGACAGAACAGGTACTGAGATGATCCCTTCTCTCAATAAGTCTAAGGAAAAACATACATGGAAAGCAACAATTTATTTGCGTGGTTTTTGTGTTAGAATACTGTAGAAAACAGTTGAGCCCAATTATGTTTAAGTTCCTGAGTCTTGTACATAATTTCAATACCATCAACAGATATTTGAATACTTTTAGCACTATAAAAAGTTTTTAAAAAGTACTCATGAATTAATTCTTTATTGAGTTAAAGGGCTTTAAGTGTGTATATGCAAGTATGGACTTCAGAGTAAATTAAGGGACAGACAAGTCAGTGATTATGCTGGAAAATAGGTGACAGTATTATGAAATTTTTTCTGAAATTTTGAGAGAAAGATGGTTATTGAAGTGTTTGCATAAGAACAGCTGAAAATTAATTAATTATTTTTTAAAAGAACGTAGATGAAAAGGAATTAGAAGGTATGCACATAAGAACAAAATCTTTTTTTTTTAACTTTTTTTTTTTTTTAATTTTATTTATTTATTTATTTATTTATGGCTGTGTTGGGTCTTCGTTTCTGTGCGAGGGCTTTCTCTAGTTGCAGCAAGTGGGGGCCACTCTTCATCGCGGTGCGCGGGTCTCTCACTATCGCAGCCTCTCTCGTTGCGGAGCACAGGCTCCAGACGCGCAGGCTCAGTAATTGTGGCTCACGGGCCTAGTCGCTCCGCGGCATGTGGGATCTTCCCAGACCAGGGCTCGAACCTGTGTCCCCTGCATTGGCAGGCAGATTCTCAACCACTGCGCCACCAGGGAAGCCCCAGAACAAAATCTTGATCACAGTTTGCAGGAGAGAAACCCATATTTTGTGGAATCTTAACGCATCTACCCTAATGGGTCCCCAAGAGTCACAGTTTCACCAATGAAAAGTGAGGCTGTGTTTACATATAATACTTTTTTTAAAATAAATTTGTTTATTTATTTATTTATTTTTGGCTGCGTTGGGTCTTTGTTGCTGTGTGTGGGCTTTCTCTAGTTGCGGCGAGCGGGGGCTACTCTTCGTTACGGTGCGCAGGCTTCTCATTGCAGTGGCTTCTCTTGTGGTGGAGCATGGGCTCTAGGCACGTGAGCTTCAGTAGTTGTGGCACGCGGTCTCAGTAGTTGTGGCACATGGGCATAGTTACTTCACGGCATGTGGGATCTTCCCAGAGCAGGGATCAAACCCGTTGTCCCCTGCATTGGCAGGCGGATTCTTAACCGCTGTGCCACCAGGGAAGTCCCTACATATAATACTTTTGTATAAAGATATTGCTGCTGAATAATTTTAGTTATAAGCAATTTATATGTTACTGCTTTTATCTCTTAGTCTTCCCCTCTCGGTCTCCGTGTCATTCCCCCTGGCCTTCTTGCTGTATGCAAGCAATAACTTCCTCACCTCCTTCAAGTCTTTGTTCAAATCTCACCTTATCAAAGGTGGCTCTCCTGAGCACTCCAGTTAATACTGCATGGCTCTTCTGAGTTCTCTTTCCCTGCTCTACTTTTTCTTTTTTCCAGAGAATTTATCACCTTTGTGTATGTCATACAATTTGATTACCATGCTGACTGTTTATCATCTATTTCTGCCTTAGAATTTGAGCTGTATGAAGGTGGGACTCTTGTTATTATTCTCAGATATATGCAAAAGACCTAGAACAATGCTTAGCATATACTAAGTGCTCAGCAAATATTTGTTGACAAAGAGTCAGTAGCATTCATTTTTACATTAGTCACTACTTTCATGAAATATTTAAAAGAAGCTTAAAGAGTTGACTTTTAATAACAAAATATGCAATATTTTGTGTTGAAAATAAACATTTTCAGAGGAAGCTTGTAACTTTGACTTGAAATTTTCAGATACTGAAGTGGATGTGGTTGGCCTATGTCAAGAAGGAAAGTTTCTTCTGGTTGGGGAGAGAAGTGGCAACTTACATCTTATTCATGTAACATCAAAGCAAACATTACTCACCAATGTAAGACCCTGTTATGTTTTTCATCTTCATTATCTAAATTCTAAATTATCTTTTAGATAGCTAAAGCTCTAGCAAAGCATTACTTGATTTGTGGCCTAAATTAAAAGAATAATGTTTCTTTACATTGAATTTAAGAATCATACCTTAGAGACTGTCTGAAAAAAAAGTGAACAACCTAAAAGTTGAGAATTATGTTTTATTGGGCGGACTTTCTGAGAACTTCAAGCCTGGGAGGCAGCCTCTCAGATGCTCTGAGTGACGGCTCTGAAGAGGTGAGGGAGGAGCCAGGATACATAAGAGTTTTGCAAGGTAGACCAAGTAGTCGGAACATCAAAAGATTACTGTTAAAGAAAACCAGGTATATCGGGTTAATAAATTTAGCGTTTTCTATGTATGGAAGATGCAAGAGTCTGGGCTCATTGAAATTATTCCTTTGATATACACCTTTGCTGTCTAGGGCCAGTATCCTGTACTTTTCCATCCTGAGTCCCCTCAGGATGCACAGTTGGGGGTTGCTGCAATGGCTGATGGCTTGACAGTGGGCAGCCTGTTTATCTCCATCCTGAGTTCCCTCTTGGCTTGATGGTCGCAGCATCCTTTGTTTGCTAATATGGCAGGCAACATTTTTCATCCACAAAACATATGAAATAAATGCAAAATTGAGAAAGTATGGTTTGAAGATAGTATACTTGTCCAAAACAGTTTTGTATTGAAAATAAACATTTTTGGAGGAAGCTTGTAAATAGTTTTCCATTTGAAAACTAAAATGTTTGGAATATAGGCAGAATTATTGCTAATGATAATTGATATCCCTAGAGTTTAAAGAATATAATCCTTGACTGTAATTTTCTGGGTTTAATCTTATCATTTGAAATTAATTTGCAATTAGGCTTTTGTTGAGAAAGCTAATGATGAAAATCAGTGTACTTACCGGAATCTTGTTATTGAGAAAGATAGTTCAAATGAAGGTGAGTGTTTTTAATTTCTTTTTTAATGTCTTCTTATTAATACCCAGTCAAAAAATCAGATTTATAGTTAATATATTATGTAAATTAATTGGTGCTACCTACACAATGTTAAACTTTCTAGGGATGCAATTAATATTATTTTAAAAAACAAGTTTTTGATTTTAGCTCTTTTCAGAGGCTTAAATGTACTCTTCTTAAGTATAATATCCTAAACTTTTTACAGTTTTGAGAGTTCTATAGATTATCAGGGAGACATAATATTCTTTTAATATGTTCTTATGGGTTTCAGTGTATTTATCATATTTCTTTTTAACAAATGTTAACTGGACCTTAATTTATTTTGATGTATCTGAGTTTCTTTTTTTCTGGCAAATGAAATTTGGTTTATAGAAGTTTCAAAGAAGTTAACATTGTTTTTGCAAATAACTTACCAATTCTTTGTAAATAAGCTTTGTATTGTTACTGTGTTATTTTATTATTAGACTTTAAAGGAGCAAATGGACATACTTTTAAGCTAGATCCAGACCCTGGTTTAAATTTTATATCATGTGCCTTTTAAAGAAGCTGGCTTGATTTTATTTTAACAGGTACCTATTATATGCTGCTTCTTACAAACAATGGATTTTTTTGTATTACAAACCTTCAGCTTGTAAAAATTCAACAAGGTAAGTAATGTATTATTTTCTTATTACTGATTTGCAGCAATATTTCTTATTAGTTTTCCAGGTAAATTTTAAAATAGACTCTTTAAGAATATTTTAGTTTAACTACATTCTATGATATTGGGTATACTTTAAAGTATTCGTAATATACTTATTCTCCACAGTTAGGGCTACAACAGAATCTGAAGAAATATTTATTTATAGCCTTCAAGGACTTTACAACTTAGTTGGGGAGACAGGAGTTACGCTAGCACAGTAATAAATGCTTTTTGATGGAATGAATGAACCTGGAAACTGAAATGATTTTGTAAGTGTTAACAATACAGGGCAATAATCTAGAGTGTGTGCTAAGTGAGTGGTGTGGACCATTCATCCCTCTGAGCTGGCTGAGATTGAGAAATTGATTCCGGGCATGTATTCAACAAATATTTTTTAAAGATCTACTCTGTGCTAAGAATGTGCCAAGTTCTGGGGATACAACGAGATTTAAGATACAAGGTTCTCTATAGTTTAATGAAGGAGCCACACAAGTGAAACAGCTCTTCCAAAAGGGAGTGCAGAGTGATGAAGACTTCACAGGTAGGACTTCAGAGCTTGAATAGGAGAGTTGGAGCAGGGAGAAGACCATCTTAGTAGGAAGAACCTTTTAAGGGAAGGTGTGGAGAGACACTGTAGGGACCGTAAGGCAGCCTGGCTGGTGCCCCGAGTACGACATGTTTATTTTTCATTGGTCAAGGGCAAAACTGAAAAGTCACCAGCACCTTATGAATTTCTGACCAGTGTTCCTCTCCCTAGATTGTATGTAATTTAACCTTGACACAAAAGGGGAGATTCATATATATTTTATAGGTTATAGTGTAAATTTAGCCTACTTTCTCTTTTTCATGCAGCGATTGAAAAGGTAGACTTCCATACGGCAAAAAAGGTAAGAACACAAAACCACATTGTCTTCTTGAAACTTAGATTTAATGTCAGTTTAGGAAAGTGTTTCTGCATGATTGTCTAATGGTTGATATTTTGGGAATTAGCATGATAAAACATTTTAATAACATTCCTATTTTTAAAAATACATTTATAGCTATTGATTTAAACTGATTTTTTATCAGTCTTTCCAAGGAATTTGGACTATGGAGCATATATATAACATTCTTATTTTTTAAATCTTGCAGTTACAAGGACAAATCAAGTCCAGTTTTATTTCTACTGAAAATTGTCATACCCTTGGTTGTCTCAATCTTGTGGCTGGTGATTTAGCAAGCGAAATCCCTGTGATAATTGGGGTAATTCTTTTTTTAAATAAAATTTTGGGCTTTTTTTCTGAAATGTTTCTTCTTTAAAACATAGTTTTGGTAAAATTACGAATTAATTTGTAGTGTATAACAGAAAGACGGAAATTATAAAATGAAGGTCATAAAATTAACTCAACAAGTAAAACTAAGTCTCTGTGTGGGAAAAAATATTGCATCTTTATTTTCACTAATCTCTACCTGACATTTAGCATGTCTTTCAATTATGAGTGTAGGCAAAAACAACTGCAGCAAACAAAACATCTAATATTATGTTCAAGGAGTAGGCAAAAATTCTATATTGAATTATATTATTACAGCATTTACAACATTTTTACTTGCCAAATTTATATAATATGTTAAGAATCAGTCACTTATCCCCGTTTTGTGTATCTAGTTCAGTATTTCATCAGGGTTTCAAATAATTTGAAGCGAATATTTATGAATTATTTTCAAATATTAGTAGTTATTTTAATGAAAATACTTCATCAAAGGTTATCTTTACCTTGTAATACTGGAGGAGGTCTTGAAGCTTACCTGATGTCTCTAGAGTGAGTTGCCTGAATATGCCTCCTCCTTATTAAATGTTCATGTGATAACAGTGTACAGCAGGAGTTCGCTGTTTTTTCCATTCTGTTCTGTTGAAAACAAACTAAGAGGGGAACTAGATGATAAGAGCTAGCTGGGCTTGAATATATAAATATATTTTGAAATTAGTCACATGTACAACTTAGATGTTTCTACTTGGAGGAGAATTCAGATCTAGACCCAAGTTTGTATTGACATACTATTTTCATTTCTGTAGGGAACTGGTAATTGTGCATTCTCAAAATGGGAACCAGATTCTTCTAGGAAAGGGATGACCGTTAAGAGTGTTATTGATGCAGAGATTATTGAAGGTAAAATCAGTTAATGAAACTACTTTTGGTACTTGTGAGTTGTCGTTTTCATGTCAGTACACTAAGTCTGGCATATGAGCCGTTTTACCCAACCTTGGAAACAAGCCAGTTTAGTCTGATGATCGTCCATGTATTTGGCTTCTTAGCATGTTGCAGTTGTTACTCTTCATTTTGGGAGGTTTTACGTTTTAGTGATCCTCCAAAAAAGTAGAGAAACGGGAATAAATGGGAATGGGAACTTCTTTTTTAAGTGTAGTTCTGCCTTTCCATAAATATGTTAGTTTACTATTTTAAATATGGCTATATGTAACCCAGAAACATAGTCCTTACACACCTTGTTTTCTCTTTTGTAGGTGCAAAGAAGTTCCAGCTGATAGACAATCTACTTTTTGTTCTTGATACCAGTGTATGTTTCTGATACTTCCCCTTAAGTATTTTCACTTGATGTTATGTTTAACAACAGAAATTTTGTTGAACTTAACAAAGACAAGGACTTTAGCCAGGGTAGATTACTATCTTGTGTAATGTGCTTTATTTCAGTTACATATCAAAAGATAGATTCCAAAATGTACATTTTTAGTCATTAAGAGGACGTATCAATGAAATGTCTCTTTTGCAGAACGTGCTGAGCTTATGGGATATTTACACCCTAACTCCCATATGGAACTGGCCCTCCCTTCACATAGAAGACTTTCTTCTCACCACAGAAGCAGATTCGCCTTCATCAGTCACGTGGTACATTATGACGCTCATATTGATTTCCCTTCTCTTAGAACCAGGTTTCTTGCCTCGTTCTGTTCAGATCATTTCTTATGTGTTACATTCCAGATAACACTGTGAACAGACTGACAGGGTAAAGACCATTTCATTGTTAGCCAAATTCATTGAGAACAAATAGGCAACACAAAAACCTCCAAGTGAATGTGTTAGAAAGAGTGTGAGTCTGGGCCATAAACATTCAGAAGTCAAGTTCAGTATCTTCTGTGTGAATTAATTTTAACTTTTATGCAAGGATATCACTTTGACTTAGCTTATGTCTAGCAGTTGGCTTCTTTGATTCACTTAAACCTTCTTTTCTCTTTCAGGCAAGGGATTACAAATCTCAAGTTAGTAGCTCTGACAACTACTACTAATAAGAAGGTATTGGAAAATTTATATCACATTCGTCCATATTATGTGTTAGAAATAGCATTAATATAAAAGTACTAGTTGTTAAGTAGTACTCACAGCATATTAGCTCTTAGTTCACACAGGTACTTGACAGATCAGAAATAACCCTGCAGAGCTCTTTTTTCTCATGAAAAAAAAAAAAAAGGTATAAATCTCAGCTCCACATTTTAATTGGAGCATTTCAGGAATAAAAATGTCTATAAGAAAATGTTTATTATAGTGATACTTATGTAGTTCTGGCACTGAGGAATTACATTTGCCTTAAAAACAAATTGTAGAATGGACTCCAGGTATGTGGATTTTCATTTAACAGATTTAAAAGGTAAGATAGAACATAATTTTCTATGTAACATTTAAATAATACAGTAACAGATTTACTTATCTTTTGCACTTAACTTCGTATCAAGTGTTTTAATCTATGCCCTGGATTGTGAAGTGCTGTCTTGTGCTCATAGGTTTATATTGACCTAAGACATTAATTGCTGTCCTGTTTTTCTTAGATGAGAAACCTCATGGTCTATTCATTACCTATGATGGAAATACTATATTCTTTGGAAGTATCTAGTGTTTCTTCTCTGGTCCAAACAGGAATTAGCACAGTAAGTTGATGTGTATTTTGAACTAATATATTTTTTTATAATTGAAAAAAAATAAGAATAACTAAGCTAAGCATGAGTGGAACCTAGTGGAATACCTGGACAGATCTCAGGTAAACCATATTTATTGTTATCAGAGGTCCTCAAATATATTTACAGGAGGTCAGTCTTCATTTAAAAAGAAGGAAATTAATCAAATAAAACATCAGTCAATTGCACATTCAATTTTCTTGTCTCTCCACAGGAAATACAGATGATTGTTAATTTGGGGGAGGTTATTGCTTGCTTTTTTTTTTTTTTTTTGGCCGCTTTGGGTCTTCGTTGCTGCGCGCGGGCTTTCTCTAGTTGCGACGAGCGGGGGCTACTCTTTGTTGCGGTGCGCGGGCTTCTCGTTGCGGTGGCTTGTCTTGTTGCAGAGCACGGGCTCTAGGCACATGGGCTTTGGTAGTTGCAGCACTCAGGCTCAGTAGTTGCAGCACACAGGCTCTAGAGCGCACAGGCTTCAGTAGTTGCAGCGTGGGCTCTAGGGCATACGGGCTTCAGTAGTTGTGGCTCGTGGGCTCTAGAGCACAGGCTCAGTAGTTGTGGCGCACAGGCTAAGTTGCTCTGCAGATCTTTACAGACCAGGGATTGACCCCCTGTCCCCTGCATTGGCAGGCGGATATTTTTTTTTTTTTTGGATTTATTTATTTATTTTTGGCTGCGTTGGGTCTTCATTGCTGCGCGTGGGCTTTCTCCAGTTGCGGCGAGTGGGGGCTACTCCTTGCTGCGGTGCGCGGGCTTCTCCTTGCGGTGGCTTCTCTTGTTGCAGAGCTCGGGCTCTAGGCGCATGGGCTTCAGTAGTTGTGGCTCACAGACTCAGTAGTTGTGGCTCACGGGCTCTAGAGCGCAGGCTCAGTAGTTGTGGTGCACAGGCTTAGTTGCTCCGCGGCATGTGGGATCTTCCCGGACCAGGGCTTGAACCCGTGTCCCCTGCATTTGTAGGCGGATTCTCAACCACTGCGCCACCAGGGAAGCCCGTTTTATCTCTTTTTATAGACACACATTGTATTTTTCCAAACCATTTGGAAATTACTTGCAGACATCATGACCTCTCACTCCTAATTTCAGCGGGTATCTCCTAAGAATAAGGCCCACAAAATTTAACATTAATGCAATACTATTATGAAATATGCCATCCAAATTCAAATTTTACCAATTGTGCGAATTACTTGAGAACGTTTTTTTGTTCCTGACCCAGGATTCAATCAGACATCACGAATTGAATTGTCGTGGTCACATGGTAGTCTACTTTAATCTCTAAAACTTCCCTAGTCTGTTTTTGTCTTTTCGGACATTGACATTTTTCGAGTCCTAGCCGGTTGTTGGTAGAATGTCCCTCTATTTGGATCTGTGTCTCATCATGATTAGATACGTGCTAAGATTTTTGGCAAGCATCCTGCATAAGTGATACTGTGTCCTAACTGCATCACATTAAAGGACTCATGTCCACTTGTCTTGTTATTGGTGCTGTTAAATCTGATCACTTGGTTAAAGCAGTTCTGCCAGATTTCTCCATTGTAAAGGTACATTTTCCCCTGTATAATTAGTAAGTAATTTCCGTGGTGTTATTTTGAGACTACGGGACTATCCTTTTCCTCACCAGTTTTTCCCAGTAATTTTAGAATCCATTGATGGATAATTTCTGCCTAAACCAGAAATTATTGTTACTCTAGTAACTATAAAGTGAATTAATTCTATATTTCAATTTTAAACATGTTTTTGCTATTGTAGGATACCATATACCTTCTGGAAGGAATTTGCAAAAATGATCCAAAGTAAGTCCTGTTTTGTTTATCAGATAAGTTGTTAAATAATAGCAAAGTTAAAATTTACTTACTGATGACAAATGTCAATATTAAAACTTTTTTCAGACTATCTGAAGACTCAGTCTCTGTTTTAGTACTCAGATGTCTTACAGAAGCTTTGCCAGAAAACAGGTAACTTCTTGTGTTTTGTTTTGCTTTTTTTATAATTTATTTTATTTATTTATTTTTGGCTGCACTGGGTTTTTGTTGCTGTGCGCGGGCTTTCTCTAGTTGCGGAGAACGGGGGCTACTCTTCATTGAGGTGCGCAGGCTTCTCATTGCGGTGGCTTCTCTTGTTGTGGAGCATGGGCTCTAGAGTGCAGGCTCAGTAGTTGTGGCGCACGGGCTTAGTTGCTCCGTGGCATGTGGGATCTTCCTGCACCAGGGCTCGAACCCGTGTCCCCTGCATTGGCAGGCGGATTCTTGACCACTGCGCCACCAAGGAAGCCCTCTTGTGTTCTTCTAAGCCTTACTCCTTGATGAAAAGCTTGAATTCCCTGATTAATAAAAATTTTACTGAAATTTCTTTCAATTTATCAGATTGAGTCGGTTACTTCATAAACACAGATTTGCTGAAGCCGAGAGCTTTGCCATTCAGTTTGGACTAGATGTTGAGGTAATTATTCCTGTATTCATTCATTCATTGAAAGCATTTCTTCATGTGCTAGAGGCTGTAGAGAGAAATATGTAAAACATAATGGGAATTTAGTGTGATCAGGCCTATAATTAAGATATGACCAAAGTAGAGTAGGGATTCAAAGGAGATATTGACCCTTATAGTAGGGTGGGAAGACTTCATGGAGGAGGTGATTTTATGTCAGATCTTGAAGATGTTCCAGATAGTCCTGGGAGAGGAAGGGAATTCTAGGTGTTAAGACACATGAAGAAAGTGAGGGAGGCTTATGGTGCTTCCAGGAACTCCTAGTAATTACATAGGACTAGGGTGTAGGTTATATGTGCATAGAAGGGAAAGGAGATGATTGAGGAGGAGAGGGTCAGAGCCTGCAGGGCTTTGTATGCACTGCAAAGGATTTAGATCTTATTCTGCAGGTGATGGGGAGCTACTGAGATTTTTAAGCTGGAGAATGTCTTGATTAGGTTGTCATTTTGTAAACATGGGAAATTGTTTGGAAAAGGGTAAATCTAGAGGTGCAAAGACCAGTTGAAAAACTGACCCGATGCAGTGAGGTGGAGACACACAGGAGGGAAGGTCTGATGAGAGAGGTGTATAGGAGGTAGAAGCAGTGGGGCTCAGCGATCAAACATAGTGGGGGGTACAAATGTCAGGAGCAGACTAGCAGGACTCTGGCTCAGCGTACTACAAGTAAGTCCCTTACATATAAACGAGTTCCATTCCAAGAGCACATTCATAAATCCAGTTTGTTCAGAAGTCCAACAAAGTTAGCCTAAGTAGCCAACTAACACAATCGGCTACATAGTGCTCTACTGTGATAGGTTTATAATAATTTTCACACAAATAATACATAAAAAACAAACACACAAGAAATAAAACATTTTTAATCTTACAGTACCGTACCTTGAAAAATACAGTAGTACCGTACAATAGCTGGTGCTTCTTAGCAGTACCAGGTACATCACCACTGCTTTTACGCTTGCTTCTGGACATCCTGGGCTTGAAATAAAGATACTGTACTACTGTACTCTATACAGTACTGTACAGTAAAGTACACAAAAGCACAACCACTTGTAGAGGATGCACGCATGTGACAGTGTACGCCAGACACGTGAACTAACTTACGTGATTGGACATGTGAACGCACGTTCGCGTCTTGGAAAGTTTGCAACTTGAAGATTCGTATGTAGGGGACTTACTGTAGTTGGAATGTGATGGCATTACTTAAAATGAGGAATATGTGTGGAAGAACAGGTTAGGGGTAAAATATGAAGGGTTCTGCTTTATAAAAATTGCATGTAAGGCATCTTATAAAATGAGGCTGTCTGATAGGAAGTTGGAGAGTGATCTGAGCTGAATCTAGGCATAGGTAACACCGGAGGAATGGCTCAGACCACTCAAGGAGAACGTGTGGAGTAAGAAGAGATCTGAGGATGAGATACAGGGGCACCAGCACACGGGGGATAGAGGAAGAAGGGCTATAAACATATTTGGGAAGAAAACCACACAAATGTACAATTAAAGAAGCCAAGGGGGACTTCCCTGGCGGTCCAGTGGTTAGGACTCCTTGCTTTCACTGCAGAGGGCACAGGTTCGATCCCTAGTTGGGGAACTAAGATCCCACAAGGCGTGAGGTGTGGCCAAAAAACAAACAAACAAACAGTTGAGTGGGGAGTGATCAGCAGTTGCAAATACTACCAATAAAATCAGGTATAAAAACTGAAAGTTGTCTGTTGGATTTGGTGATTAGGAATTCATTGATATCCCTTGAAAAGTCCTGGGAAGTAATGAAGGATGAAGCCTGATGGTAGTGAGGAACTAACATTTGCTAAGTGGGTGGTGGGTACCCATGTGTTTGTTGTTTTAAAAATGTAGCATTTTATATTATGTAACAACCTAAATGGGAAAAGAATTTGAAAAAGAATAGGTACCTGTATATGTATAACTGAATCACTTTGCTATACACCTGAAGGTAAGACAACATTGTTAATCAACTATACTCCAATGTAAAATAAAAAGTTTAAAGAAAGTAGCATTTTAAAACATGCAAAACAATTTTGTATATTGTTTAGAAATGTATATGAGTAAAGCAGTATATAAATTAATGGGATAACAAGCACCAAAATCAGAATAATGGATACTTCTGGTTCAGGGAAGGAGGATGATTTATTTGGAAGAAGAGAAAGTAATATTAAACTATATTAGTAATGTGCTTTTTTTTTTTTAATTTAGGTGATAAGTACACGACTATTTGTTGTATTATTACCTTTTTGAACATCTGAAAGTTTCATAATAACTAATTTTTAAACAGAGCAAATGAAGCAAAAAAATCAAAACCAGTGAAAGATGTTTTCAGGGAGTGGAGACACAGAACTAGAGAAACTGCTCTTTCGTATCATTTTTAGCTTTCGGAACCAGAGAGCCCATGTTAAAGTTGGTATTTTGTTTATAAAAAAGGAACCTGAAATTTTGACATTGTCTAACACAAGCTGTTTCTAGCTGCTAAAGAACCTTTGATAGACTGGGAATTCCCTGGTGGCACAGTGGTTAAGAATCTGCCTGCCTCAGGGAGATCAGCTCGGTGCTTTGTGACCACCTAGAGGGGTGGGATAGGGAGGGTGGGAGGGAGACGCAAGAGGGAGGAGATATGGGGATATATGTATACATATAGCTGATTCACCTTGTTATAAAGCAGAAACTAACACGCCATCGTGGAGCAATTATACTCCAATAAAGATGTTTAAAAAATAAATTAAAATAAAATAAAATAAAATGGTATGCTTCACTAACCTGAGTTAAACTATATCAATTTAGCAAATCAATTAACAAATAAGTAGTGAGAACCTTGCTAAGTATAGGGATTGTGGGAACACCCCCCTCTTTCTCTCAGCTTAAAGTCTAGTGGAAGACATCTTCAGTGGCTAATAAAGGTACAGAAAAAAAAAAAAGAATCTTCCTGCCAATGCAGGGGACACAGGTTCGACCCCTGGTCCGGGAAGATCCCACATGCCGTGGAGCAACAAAGCCCGTGCGCCACACCTACTGAAGCCCGCGCACCTAGAGCCTGTGCTCTGCAACAGGAGAAGCCACCACAATGAGAAGCCCTCACACCGCAATGAAGAGTAGCCCCCGTTCGCCGCAACTAGAGAAAGCCCGTGCGCAGCAGCGAAGACCCAATGCAGCCATAAATAAATTAATTAATTAATAAAATTTAGAAAAAAGAACCTTTGATAAACTTTGAAAAGTAGACGTGAAACATAATTGTGTGGTATTCTTCTAAAAACCAGCTCCATTCACTTTTTTTTTAATATATCAGTATTAATTTCCTGTTTTTTAAAAAAATTAATTGTTTCTATTTTTGGCTGCATTGGGTCTTCGTTGCTGCGTGCAGGCTTTCTCTAGTTGCGGTGAGTGGGGGCTACTCTTCGTTGCGGTGCGTGGGCTTCTCATTGCGGTGGCTTCTCTTGTGCCGGAGCACGGGCTCTAGGCGCGCGGGCTCAGTAGTTGTGGCTCATGGGCTGTAGAGCGCAGGCTCAGTAGTTGTGGCGCACGGGCTTTGTTGCTTCGCGGCATGTGGGATCTTCCCGGGCCAGGGATCAAATCCATGTCCCCTGCATTGGCAGGGGGATTCTTAACCACTGCGCCACCAGGGAAGCCCTCCATTCACTTCTGAACAGCAAAATTTCGGACACATTACTTACCCTCTCTTGAGCTTCAGTTTTCTTGATTGTAAAATAGGGATCTTAGTATTTACCCCATAGGGTTATGATGAGGTGCAAATGCTTACTTAGGTTTTTATGAGCATTAACTGAGATAATTCACATAAAGCTCTTAGTACACTGCTGGTCGCATTTAGTGAGGACCCAGTAGAAATGGTTTCCATAACACTTTGTAATCTGGGTTACCTTTCAGTTATCTAAGTGTTACCTTCTTTAATGCTTATTCTTGAACCACATGAATATTCACATTTTTTTTTTAACCTACAGCGTAAGATTTCATCCACAGACATTATTTTGCTTCAAGTTTCTTGATGTGGCATTTTTATATTACAGCTTGTTTACAAAGTAAAATCAAATGATATATTGGAGAAACTAGCTTTGAGTTCTCTGGACACCAGTGAGCAGACTGAATGGCAAAAACTTGTAGATGAAGCTAAGGAAAATCTGCATAAAATCCAGGTATGTTTTCCCTGTCGTATGCTAGAGTATTCAGATCGATGGATTGATCAACATTACGTTGCCTTACCATGTCTGGCATTTATGAAACAGGACGATGAATTTGTGGTGAATTACTGCTTGGAGGCTCAGTGGATAACCTATGAAACGACCCAGGAAATGCTGAATTATGCCAAAACCAGGGTAAGTGTTTCTGACCTCTGTGCGTGTTAGTTTGTCTTATGCAAAAGAAGTAATTTGCAAAAAACTGAAGGATTTTTCCCATAGACCTTTTTTAAAGTGCATTTATTTTGCTGTTCCAAATGATGCCATTTTTGCTATAGATCGTTCCCCTCACTCACCTGTAAATGAGTACCATTGCTAGTTATAAACCTTAAAATCAAGGTGTAACAGATGGGCAAAATGTGAGCTGTTTTCATAAAATGCATTATTTTTAAGATATGTAACTTCTTTATTGTTCATTGTTCATCTCAGAGTTCAGTGCAATTTAATTTTTAAAGATGATTTTTTCCTTTAATTCACAGGAAATCCATCTTCTTTCATGAAAAACCTAGTATAGCCGATATTCTAACCGTGTTTCTTATTTATCTTAGCTTTTGAAGAAAGAAGATAAAGCTGTTCCTATCTATTCTGATGGCTTAAAAGAGGTAATTACATTGGGTTTATAGGTTAATTTGGGAATGAATATACTGTTACAATATATTTTTGAATTCAAGATAGGTCTGTATTTTTTCAAGAGCAAGGTATATTAATACATTTTTTCCTTATTGCAAAATGGGAATAATAATAGTACTTATGGGTTATATTGAGGTCAAATGAAATATTTCCTATAAATCATTTTGCATAGTGCCTGCTATTTCAAATAATTGTAAACTGTGATGATAGCTATGATGGTGCCAAAAATATATGTGCGTGCACATGTACGTACAGATCTTCCTCAGCTTATGATGGGGTTACATCCTGACCAACCCATTGTTAAGTTGAAAATACCGCAAGTCAAAAATTCACTTAAGGGGGGGTGGTTCCGGTGGGATGAATTGGGAGACTGGGATTGACATGTATACTCTAATATGTATAAAATAGATAACTGATAAGAACCTGCTATATAAAAAATAAATAAAATTAAATTTTAAAAATAAAATTAAAAAAATAAGCTACAAGGATATATTGTACAACACAGGGAATATAGCCAATATCTTATAGTAAGCATAATTGGAGTATAACCTCTAAAAATTGTGACTCACTATATTGTACATCAACTATACTTCAATAAAAAATGTTTTTCAAAAAAAAAATGCACTTAATACACCTAACCTACTGAACATGATAGCTTGGCCTCACCTACCTTAAATGTCCTCAGAGCAATTATATTAGCCTAGAGTTGTGCAAGTCATCTGACTCAAAGCCTGTTTTATAATAAACTGTCAAATAGCTCATGTAATGTATTGAATACTGTACTGAAAGTGAAAAAACAAAATGGTTGTAGTAAGTATATCGGTTGTTTGTGATTATGTGGCTGACTGGGAGCTGCGGCTCCTTGCTGCTGCCAGCATCACGAGGGAGAATCGTCCTATATATTATTGCTAACCCAGGAAAAGATCAAAATTCTAAGTATGGTTTCTACTGAATGCGTTTTGCCTTTCCACCATCATAAAGTCGAAAAATCTAAAGTTGAACCGTTGCATGTCAGGGACCATCTATATATATATATTGTTTTCATCTATATATTTTTTAACTCTTATCTCAAAGTAAATGTTTAGTATAATCCAGCTAGGTTTTACCATAAGGGCATATTTATAAATCAGTGGGGAAACTAATTGATTTTGAAAGGCACCTACAATTAATGTACAAATACCTTCCTCTTCTTTGCGGGTTTATTGCATTGAGTGTGATTGGAAATATTTCCGTTATTTCAAGTTTTTTTGTTTTGTGCTAAGTAAAGGCATTCATATTTATGGAAATTGACCTGTAATATGGGATAAAATGAGAATATGTACAAGACTTCTGAAACAGAATGCCTAATTTTTGGTGTTTTTTATTTTAATATTATTGCACACAACATTCAGACTGTCAAGTTATTTCTTTTTAGGTACTAAGGGCTCATGCAAAGTTGACTACTTTTTATGGAGCATTTGGACCAGAAAAATTCAGGTATGTGCATTCCCCATTTTGAACTCTGGATTATGAATTAGATTTAAGTTTGGAATGTTATAAAAGATATAGCATTGCTTTGAGTGAATTTGTGTTTCTGGGGGGTCCAATGATGGAAAATGTTATCTTTCCTGCTAAGCTTTAGGCACTTCTACATCATCCATTGGAATTGATACATTTGGAAGGCAGATTTAAATAAACGTACCTTTTGCCTTAACAATCCACTTCTGGAAATTAATCCTGTTAGATATACTAACATGTGCACCAAGAATATCGTTATTGACAAATATGAGATCTAGTTACCTTAAAGCTAAGGCAAATTTATTTATCATGATAAACTAACAATGAAGGAAGCTTTATTTTTTCTCCTTATGGCTATACAGTTATCCCGATACTATCATAAAACATTCTACCTTTTCACTGCTCATTGAAATGTTACCTTAATCACATGCTAAAATTCTCACGTGTATTTAAGTTTCTGCAATATAATTGTATTCACTTGATCTCATCTCTCTATTCATTCACCAGTATCAAATAGTTTTAATTAATGTAGCTTTAAAGTGTCCTATTAACTGGTAGACTAGTCCTACTATACTTTTCTTATTTTTCGGAATTTGGGCAGCTACTCTTTTCTGTATGACACTTGGAGTCAGAATCAGCTTATCCGGTTTTTTAAAAATCTTATTTTTATTGGATTTTTTATTATTTATTTTTATTGGGAATGTGCTGAACCTAAAATCAATTTGGGGAGAATCAGTATCTTTACAATATCAAGTCTTCATATCAATATTTAAGGGCAGTATGTGTCTTCCTACTCATTCTATCTTTTTTTATGTTCCTGAGTGGTATCTACTCAGTTGTCTTCATATAGATTTTTTACATTTTTTTGTTAATTTTATCTTTCTTCCTACTTTTATAAATGGGACTTTTCTCCATTGTATTTTCAAAAGGATATAGAAGCTATTGATTTTTTAAAATTACTTTTAAACCAACTACCTTATTGAATTCCTTTTTCACTTGTAGTAATATTTCAGTTGGTCTTGTTTTTTCCAAGTATATAATTATATATGCAAATAATGATAATTTTGCTTCATTTTTTTCCTCATTTTTTTTCCTTGCCTAATTTTGACTGGTACTTGTAGAACGTTTTTGTTTTTGTTTTTTTTTGATGTGGGCCTTTTTTTTTTTTTAAGTCTTTATTGAATTTGTTACAATATTGCTTCCATTTTATGTTTTGGTTTTTTGGCCATGAGGCATGTGGGATCTTAGCTCCCAGACCAGGGATCGAACCCACACCCCCCTGCATTGGAAGGTGAAGTCTTAACCACTGGACCGCCAGGGAAGTCCCATGTAGAACATTATTAAATAATGGTGGTAAATAGGCATCTTTCACTTGTTCCTGATATTAGTGAAAATGCTTATTTTGTTTTATCATTTAAGCATGATACAGGCTTATAGGGTTTTGTCTTTTTGTCATTTTAAGGAAGTATTCATCATCTATTTCTGATCTTTAATTAGGACTGGGTAGTCACTACAGCTTTGTTGGTTATAGCAAAAGACTGGAAGTAACCCTAATGTTCAACTGTGGGTGTCTAGTTAAATTATAGTATATCCATGCCATGGAATAATATGTAGTCCTTAAAAAGAATAATATCTATATGTGCTCATTTGGTACAAGCTGCCAAGATAATATAAAATGAATTTTTTTAAGTACAAATAGTATACATAAAAAACCCTCATTCATTTTAAAGTTAAAAATGGTTGCTTGTATATGTAATGATTATCTCAGGAAGGACCTACAAGGAGAGCTATAACTTCTGGGGGAGATACAGGAGTTCTATAGGTCTGGGATAAGAAGGAAACTTACTTTTCACTGTATAATCTTTGATTCTTTTTTTAACTCTGAGGAAAAAGAAAACCTAGTTAAAATGCATAATGATATCTAATTGTAACATATAACCTTAATATATATTTTTTGACTACTAACTTCTTTCCTCTCTTTGACTTTGCAGGGGTAGTTCTTGGATTGAGTTTCTGAATAATGAAGATGACCTTAAGGATATTTTTTTACAGCTAAGAGAAGGAAACCTTGTTTGTGCACAGTACCTTTGGCTGAGACATCGGGTAATTTGTTTTGCATTTTTTTCTTAATGGCTTTATAGCTCCTGTGAGAGGTGATTGAATCAGTGTTGGAAACTAATAGGGTGGCAGGAGTGACTGGGCAATGGGGTGTTTTCAGACAGTTTGATAAAATATGACCTGTCCCAGAGAAAACTATCCTCTGATGATATTAACTCAGAGGAAATATTATACATAAAATATAAACTTATGTTATCTCATCATTCAGAGTCTAGTTAGCTCCTAAACTTAGGTCAAGAGGTAACATTTTATTAAGCAGTTTGTTGATGGGCTTTCTTATGTAGGAATGGTGGAGAGGGTAGTCCTGTTGCAGCTCAGATTGTGGAAAAGGATTGCCCATTATAATTGCTGCTCCGAATCTCCTTAATGTTGATATAGAATATTAGGTCCAAAGCTCAGTATCTGGGAGTGATGCTATTAAAGACACATGCTTGTTAGGGTTTGTACTGTCACCTCCAGTTGAGTTTTCCCTAGAATGCCATCTCTGCCTGTTCCTCTGCCTCTAATTTATTAACTAGTACTCGCTGCCATGAGGTTTCATGGAATTTGTGGCTACCAACTTGAATCATTTGCACAGAGTAAATCACCTTTAAGGGTAGTTACATCAGTAAAATTTTTTTTTTAATATATTTATTTTATATTTATTTATTTATTATTTTTGGCTATGTTGGGTCTTTGTCGCTGCGCGCAGGCTTTCTCTAGTTGCGGTGAGCCGGAGCTACTCTTCGTCGCGGTGCGCGGGCTTCTCTTGTTGCGAAGCACGGGCTCTGGAACGCACGGGCTTCAGTAGATGCGGTGTGTGAGCTCAGTAGTTGTGGCTCGTGGACTCTAGAGTGCAGGCTCAGTAGTTGTGGCACACGGGCTTAGTTGCTCCGCGGCATGTGGGATCTTCCCGGACCAGGGCTCGAACCCGTGTCTCCTGCATTGGCAGGTGGATTCTTAACCACTGCACCACCAGGGAAACACAGTAAAATATTTCTTGAAATGACTTTCTAATAGGTCTTTCCCTCTTGGGAGGCTATCAGTTTAAATTTGTTGGATAAATCTTAGTTTCTCACTCTGTACGATTTAGGCAAACTTTGAAAGCAGATTTGATGTGAAAATGCTTGAGAACTTGCTCAACTCAATTTCTACACCAGTCTCTTTGCAAAAGCTTTGTCCATGGCTTAAAAATGATGTGATCCCATTTGTGAGAAGGACTGTACCTGAAGGACAGGTAAGTTGCCTTCAGTGTTTTCACTCTTGATGATTCTATTTTTTACATTATATCGTTGAAGATTAAGTCGTGCTAACACCAGTTAGTTCATTTTAGTGTCTCTTGAAAGACTACGATGGAGGTTTTAAATTATTTCAGTGATTATTTGTTCGTATCAATACTTTTTATGATATATCTATTTCAGAAAGTTCTTGCAAAATGGTTGGAACAAGCAGCCAGGAACCTTGAACTAACTGATAAGGTAATACCAGTATAATTAGCACTGAAAAGGCATTTCCAGTACTCCCCATGGCATAAAACGTTATTTTTAATGGTCTCTAATATTTTTTTAAAGGCAAACTGGCCAGAAAATGGACTTCAACTGGCAGAGGTATTTTTTACAGCAGAAAAACCAGATGAGTTAGGATTGGCGTCCTCTTGGCATTGGAGTTCCTTGGTATGATATGAAAAACAAATTTTTAGTAATAAAACATTTAATTTATATTGAAGGGTTTGTCTGTGTGTATTTAGACACATATTCACTTCTTAAATATTCTTTTTGTATGTTCTTTTGTTGTGTACTTTTAAAATCCACAAAAAGGAAAATTAGGTTTTTTTCTTCCTTATGTTTCTGTTAAAACTTGAACCTGTCTTAATGCACTGTTTTTCTCTATTGAGCCAACCAAAAGGGAAACAATATATAAACATACTCCTAAGTAGTCTAATTGGGATTTTATGCATTAGTAACATTTCACAGTCCTTTAAAAGGGCAAAACTTAATAACATATTAGGATTAGTTTTCAAAGGCTGTATCAATCAGGTTCACTTCTTTTATTTAAAGTAGTAAACTACTTCTAGTTTTGATTGCATTTCTTAGGCATTCCAGTAGTCATAATGGCTTAAGTACCAAAGAATTTTTTAAAAGATCAAATTGAAAAAAATCTGGGACTTTCTGACTGACGAATAAAATAGCAATGCTAGAAAGAGAACTAAAATCAGGAATATTGATGTTACATATGATGTTAATTTGAGGTTAATGAACTGAATTTATTATTTGGCTTCTAAATTTCTTAAGTTCATTTATTTTTCCCTTCAGATTTCTAAAAACTAGAAAGCATTCATTATATTGAAAAAAAAAATGCATTCTTATATTTTAAAAAAGTTTGTTGGGGTACCATAATTTAGTTTACAAACTAGCATGTTGAGACATCTCAGTATAACCTCAACTCTGAAGTTTAAAGTACTTAAGGACCGGAAGGTATGACCTTTTGTAACATCATACATACATTATGAAATTACATTTATTCCTTAAGTTTCTAGAGCCCAAAAATAAATAATAAATTTCCTCCTACTTTCTGATATAGCAGATTCTTGTTATTAATTATACTTACTGATTATGTGCTGTTAAGAATAAGACAGGAATTTTTTCTGTAAGTTTCAAGCAGTATATTGATGTTATATAATCAATACATGTTATAATGTACAATGTATATTGATCATTTTATATGTTTTTCCACAGATGAGCTTTTCCTCTTGCTATAAAACACTACTTTGTCTTTTCCCTAATTGCCTTTTATCAATTGAAAATTCTGTTCCTTGTATATAACTTTAGGAAATGTCATCGCTTTGTATCTGTTCATGGTCTATATGGATGGAACATTGAGGATTATCTAAATGATGTTTGTGTAGCTAAATATATTGGGGTTCTGAAAAAATATTACACTAATATTAATAGTTTTTTCTATTTTTTTAAGAAAGAAAATTTCTTTTAGATTTCTATTGGATTCTGATCTGTTAATTAGTACTAGTTAATTTTGCTTAAACGTCTACAAAATTTAAAGGCATAAGTTGCAGTTTCCTCTTATTTGTATTTGCCTCTCACACTTTTATTTCATATCCTTAACGACTTAAACACTTTTGTTTTATAAGGATCATCAAAACATGGAGGAAGTTTGTCAGTTAAGGACTTTGGTAAATAACCTGAGAGAGTTAATCACACTGCATAGGAAATACAACTGCAAATTGGCCCTCTCTGATTTTGAGAAGGTAGAAGTCTAGATTTATCAGAATTATTACTATTTTATCATAGCCAACACAGCTAGAGTTTGCATTTATGCCGTCTTTATTTCGACATCCAGGAGGATACAACCACCATTGTATTCCGAATGTTTGATAAAGTGCTGGCCCCCGAGCTTATTCCTTCTGTCTTCGAGAAGTTTATCAGAGTTTACATGAGGGAACATGACTTACAGGAGGAGGAACTTCTTCTTCTGTACATAGAGGTAACTTCTTCTTTAGCTCTAGTCTTTTTTTCTGTATCTGTGCAGTGCGTCATTGTATTAAGTGTTTAACTCTTTACGGAATGTCATGCTTTACCATTAGGATTGACGCAGCGTATTGTATTGGTTAAGAATGTGGGTTAACTCTGCTACTAACTGACTGGTCACCTTGAGCACAATGAGATAATAATAGGACTTTCTCCAAATGGTTGTTGTGAAATAATAGAGCATGAACAAAGTTTTCTGTACCATGTAAAACTGAAGGCCAAGGTTTTGGCAATTTTGCACTTGTTGACCATTGTTCAGCATTCATGGCTAAGTAGAAGTTTTTGGTTTTTTACGCATCCATAAAAGCTATTTATCTATGTTTATATATGTGTGTGTGGGTGTTTTAGTGAGAGTTTTAAATTTAAAAAAATGTTTATCCCATTTTAGGATTTATTGAAGAGATGTAGCTCAAAGTTCACCTCACTCTTTGATACAGCATGGGAAGCAAAAGCTATGGCAGTAATAGGATGTTTATCTGACACAGATGTAAGTAAATAGTGATCATATAGATTTTCCTTTTGAGCATTGCATCCTTTCTTAAAACTTTTTTTCTGGTCACAAAAGCAACATATATTTGTTAGGGAGAATTTGTGTAATAGGAAAAAAGAATAAAAAGAAAATAAAAACCACTCAATCCTTTTTTCTTATGAAAATAAAAAGTGAAAGTCTTCTCATTCCCACCCCCAGAAAAACCCACATGGACGGTTGGATGCATATATTTTCAGGCATTTCTATGGTCTTACAAACATAGAGACATTTTAAAATATGTTTATCATATGCCTTTATTTTGACTTCACACTGTTATTAGTCACCATTATAAAATGGGAATAAAATCATGGAGAATATTTTTTTAAGCACAGAGTCTATAGAAAGTTAATAGAGCTATATGATTTAACTTACAGCAGAGAAAATACTCTTCTGAATTTTTCTAAATAATAAAATTGCCCTTTATGGGTGAATATTGGAAGACATATATGCTTTTGCAGTCAGAAGATGAAATATTCTCAAGCTTCCATCCAGTAGATGCAAGATCCCTGCTGTAGATTAGGCTGCATCATTAATTTGCATGAAAAGTACATCCGAGGGCTACTCACTGTCAGTGTGTCTGTCTTTATAGCTCATATTTGATGCTGTGCTCAAGATAATGTATGCAGCAGTGGTCCCCTGGAGTGCAGCTGTGGAGCAGCTAGTGAAACAGCACTTAGAGATGGACCATCCCAAGTAAGATTACAGCGTACCAAACAGCTTTTTTGGTGTTGGATAAACTTCATGTTTTGAGTTGAAATTCATATATGTTTTTCTATCCTTTACTGTGTCCCTTAGTATTTCATAAAAAAAGACAGTCTATGTTAATATCAATAAATTTACTTTCAGAGTCAAGTTATTACAGGAGAGTTACAAACTAATGGAGATGAAAAAACTTTTACGAGGCTATGGAATAAGGGAGGTGAATCTCTTAAGCAAGGAAATAATGGTAAGTACAATAATTGAATGTTTTAACGCCTTTGCTCCACTTCCAGAGCCACATGGGAAATTTAACCGGATTTTATATTCTTTAAGATTAATAGAGCTAGGTTCTTCGCCGCTTCCCTTTTGTTAGATAGAATGTTAAGAGAGTGTTTGATTGGTTGTTAGAGTAGTAAAGACAACAGACAGTAAATTAAGAAGCTGAAGGAATATATTATACCATCATGTTGTACGCCTTAAATATATGTAATTTTTATTTGTCAATTAAACCTCAGTAAAGCTAAGGGGAAAAAAAGAAGGGTGAAAGGACTGTCATTAAATTCAGAATGCAAATCATGTTTTAATTTTTCATACAGTTTAGAGTTTGCTGCATTGTTTTAATTATATGAACAAATGATTTTTGGGCTCTCTGTGAGATTTCATAACAAAGAAATGTGTATTGTCTCTATTTCAGAGGGTGGTAAGATACATTCTCAAACAAGATGTCCCATCTTCTTTAGAAGATGCTTTAAAGGTGGCCGAAGCATATATGTTGCCTAAAGACGAAATCTACAGTCTAAGGATTATTGACCTGATTGATAGAGAAAAGGTGTGAAAGTTTTATATCGTACTTTTATATGGTTGGTTTGTTTGTTTTGAGTTTTTAAAGATTTAACTATCAAATTATCCAAATAGACAAGCACAAAATAAAGTTATACCAACATTGGACATTAGATTGGCCTATATATGTATATAGTTTTGTTTTTTTTGTTTTAAGTATTTTGTGAATACCTGATGAGCTTTCATAGTCTTTGGTAGTTAACAAAACTCAAACTCATGTTTTACATATGCGTAGGACCCTTTGTTTCCAGAATAGGAGGTGGGTTTTCTTTTTGTGTTTTTAAGTGTCTTTATTTTTATATAATTCTAAAACTACAGGCATACCTAAGAATTACAAAATACAAAGGGTAGTATTTTAATTTACTTTTTCTGTTTGCTGTCATCCAAAACAGAATTTTCAGATTTTTAAACCATGGAACCATAATGTCTTTTTCAAAATGATGTCTTTTCATCTTTAAATAGAAAAGTAAGAGGTAAATCCAAATCATCCTTTGCAGGTAGCAGCTGTTTTTTCTTCCTTTCAAACTCTGTTTACAGGGTGAAGACTGTATCCTTCTGTTGAGGTCTTTGCCTCCTGCTGAAGCTCAGAAAACTGCAGGAAGAGTAATCATATGGGCACGACTGGCATTACAGGAAGAACCAGATAATTCTAATGAGGTGAGATTTTCACTAAATAAAATGTAGATAAATCCAATTTTTATGGATATTTATCAACAGGATAGAAAAGACAGACTTACAAATGTGCGTATTTGCTCTTCTCACTGCTAGAATGGCCTAATATTAAAATTCCCATTTACTATATAGAAAATTTACCATATAGAAAAACAAACAAACAAATACAGCTGCTTTGTAGCAGTGGCTTTGAGCCCACAGTGAATAATCTAGGATCTGCAGATCAAAAGGATTAACTGAAGTATCTGTTATACATAAAGAATTTTCCGTAATGCCTTGAAATGTAGACAGTGTTTTGCATTGTATGGAACATAGTCATTACTCTCAAGTAACGTCAGCCACAGAACCAACGTAAATCTAATCTGAGAACAGAACGTTGAAACTTAGAAACGGTTTCCAGAGAGCCAATTCACAGTAGAGAGATAAGGGACCGAAAACCTAATTTATCCAGGGTAGTTGAGTTTTTTAAACCTTTGAAGATACTTACCTCCCAGCCTCTCTCAGTGGTGCACTTCAATCATTTCTTACCTTTAGGGAAATGATTTTTTTTTTAACATCTAAAATTTATTATCCTCTTATTGTCCACTAGGCATTAGGTTAAATACTTCAAATGGATTGTCCACTTCTTCCTCACAATAAAACTGTGAACAAAGTTGTGAAGGAGGCCCTATTGTTAGCTCCTTTTGATTGAGTTTAGAAACTAAAATTTTAAAATTAGTGGCTTTCCCAAGGGTAGTTGGAAAGTGGCAGAGTCTCATTTCAAACTGTCTGTGTTCTCAACCACCAGCTTCAACTGCAGCCCGTAGTCAAAACGTTTGAGTACTTTGTATGGACCTGGCCCTTGCTAAGCATTTTACACATACCATGTCTTTCAATTAAAGCTTTTCCCTCTTTGGTTTTTCTTATCTTTAAAAAAAAAAGATTTTTTTTTTTTTTAGTCTTGAGGATGATTCTTTCTTTGACTTCTGATTTCTATACTAAACAAGTTCAGTTCTCTTTAACTTTTCCAGAGATCCTTTCCAGGTTTTTTCTCAAATAATAAGTAAAAGCTGTTAAAAAAACAAAACCCAAATGCCTGTTAATTATAGTGTATCTGAAAGGTGATTTGGGAGATTTGCATATTCTATAGTATTTCTATATCATATATCCAAGAGTCCATATGGGTATTTTTCATGTTTAGCTTATGTATTATTCAATTATGATCCATTCTTTGGCTGCCCAACTCCCTGTAACACAGACCTCTCAACTCTTAAGCCATATCTATTGTTTATTCTGATTCTGTGCTTTTTATTTATTTGTCTATATATGCACTACATATACAATGGCAAATACAAGAAAGAGACTTCATTTTGCATTTTTGTTTTTAGGACAAGGCCTGGAGACTGTCTGTAGCGAAGACATCAGTAGACGTTCTTAAATTACTGTGTGACATTCAGAAAGGTAGTTTCCATCTCTGTTCGCTCCTCTTGGTTTAGTTCTAAAGCTGATCCTTTTCAGAAGAGGGCATCAGTGACATCTCCCATCCTGACCCACAGTTTTCCTGCCTCTGATTGTCTTTTTTGATCCCACACACTTTTCTTCATGAAAAGGCTTTCTTGCCTTATTCTTTTTTTTTTTTTTTTTTTTTTTTAAACATCTTTATTGAAGTATAATTGCTTTACAATGGTGTGCTAGCTTCTGCTTTACAACAAAGTGAATCAGTTACACATATACATATGTTGCCATATCTCTTCCCTCTTGCATCTCCCTCCCTCCCACCCTCCCTATCCCACCCCTCTAGGTGGTCACAAAGCACAGAGCTGATCTCCCTGTGCTATGCTTGCCTTATTCTTTTGATTAGTAGTGTAAGAGCAGAAGCATGTAAGATCAACTCATCATTTGAGTATATGCTTCAGTGACTGTTTAATGCTGGACTAGATTTCTTTGGTGCCTTGCACTTTTTACTCACATTGCTCACTTATCACTTGGTTATGATTGGGAAAAAAACCATTTAACCTTGAATTTAAAACAATTAACAAAGTAATTCTCTTGGGGAACAAAAAATCTGGAATTTATTTCAGAAAAATTGCCATTTGTCTTGTAACCAACAAACTTCTCTTTTCTACCTTCAGAAAGAATAATTAGATTTCTTTTTGTACTTAAATTGTCTTCTATCAGAATCTGAAAAGAACTACTGCAGACTTGAGATGAGAAAACCAAAGCGAATTAAAATTTTAGCTTTTAAAAATTCTGATAATATCAGAATTTGGATGTATGCTATAACTTTTAAAAATTTAATTACAGACAATCTGCAGAAGAAGGATGAATGGGAAGAAAGCTTGAAACAATTTAAAACTGTTGCTAGCTTACAGGTAAAGATGTTAAGCCATGTTGAACGTTATTACTTGACTCATCAGTGCATTTGACATAGATCAGTTCCTCCTTAAAACCTTCTGCACTAGCCTTCAGAGACTTCAGATATACTGGTTTTTCCTCTTTCTGTCTCTCTTTTTTAAAGCAGCTTTAATGTAATGTAATTCACATACCGTACATTTCATCTGTTTGAAGTGTATAATTCAGTGGTTTTGGGTGTATCGCATTATTGATTGTTTAAATCGTGGTAAAGTACATACAATGTAAAATTTGCCATTTTAACCATTTTTCTGTTTACAATTCAGTGGTATTGGCTCCATTCACAGTGCGGTACAACCATCACCATCACCAGTATCTACTTTTCATCCCCTCAAGCAGAAACTTTGCACCTGTTAAGCAATAACGCCCCATTCCTCTCTCCCCGCAGCCGCTTGTAACCTCTAATCTACTTTTCATCTCTATGAATTTTCCTATTTCATAAATTTCATATAAAGTGGAATCATAAAACATTTGTCCTTTTGTGTCTAGCTTTTTTTACTTAGTATAATGTTCATCCATGTTGTAGGATGTATAGAACTTCCTTCCTGTCTCTGGCTGAATAATATTCCACTGCATGGCTCTACCACATTTTTGTTTATTTATCTCTTGATGGACACTTGGGTTGTTTCCACTTTGGGGCTACTGTGAATAATGCTGCATTGAACATGGATGTACAAATATCTGTTAACTTCCTGCTTTCAGTTCCTTTGGGTATATACCCAGGAGAGGAATTGCTGAGTCATATGGTAATTCTATGTTTAACTTTTTAAGGAACTGTTCTCTCTTTTTTAATTGTATTCTAGTTTATGCCTTTTTAAAAAACCATTTTGGTTTACGGTATCTTTATAGATTATTTATTTAACTCTGGTGGCCCGGAATGATGGCTAACAGTAGCTGTCATTTACTCAGTACTTACCATGTACTAGACATGGGGCTTTGCATGTGTTATTTGTCACAGTAGATCCCCAGGGAGGGTACTGTTATAATTCTCCTTTACAGATGAGGAAACTGAGGCACCACAGTTTCTCAAAATATTGCGAAAGACAGCAAATTGTCTATAGAAACTGGCCTAAAAGATTACTGTCTACTTCATAATGTCTTAATTTTTTTTTCTATATAGTTTCATTCTAGGTAGTTCACTTTTTCTTGAAAATTAATTTCTGTTAACTTTGAACTGATTAACTGTCTTCAGATTTGAAATTTGAAATTAATTATTTTATTTTGGCTCTAAGGCCTTCCTAACGTGAAAAGATTTTGTAAATAGAAGGGCTGTCAGGGTTAACTGATAAGTTTCATCAAATAGGAAATTGGGTAGATGTGAGGATCTCTTTGTGAAAACTTGAAATTAACACACCGGCAGATTTAACTCTCAACTGTAGTATCTCAAAGAGTGTAAAGAAGAAATAATTTATCATGGTTTATTGTACTGCTTTTTCTCAAAGTATGGCCCATGGACTCCCAAGGGTCTCTTGAGACCCTTTCAGGGAGTCCATGAGATTAAAACTCTATTTATAGCAAAAATAAGAAATTGTTCTTTCCATCCGTATTCTCTCATGAGAGTATACTGGGTTTTCAGAGGCTTCATGACGTGGTAATATCATCGCTCTAAAGGCTGATGGTATGTGCACTTTTATATGCTCTTGTATTTTAAACTTTTCTGTTTAATTTCTGATATGGTAAATCTTGATAGATATCTCCTTAAAAAGTTTTTTGGGGTCCTCAATAATTTTTAAGAGTGTAAAGAGGTGCTACAACCCAAAAGTTTGCGATCTTCTGTATTAAACAGTAGATGTCTTTGTGTGAAGCACCCAGGAGTCAGCATAAGTTAACTTCTCCACGGTCTTCTTAAATTTGAAAATTACAGGTACTTTAAAGCAATGGTTTAGATCTAAGCAAGGTCATGTTTAGTTATCGTGCTACCATTTATGGAACAATCCTTGTGCCAGGTCTAGTGGGAGAGGCAGGAATGCTGCTAAACGTCCTCCTGTTCAAAGGCAGCCCTTGCGGCAAAGAATCATCTGGCAGATTGAGAAACCCTGTTCTAAAGTGTGGTGTCAAAGAAGAAGGTCTCACTCACTCCCACTACCTCTTGGTGTCCTTCCCTGGGCTTCAGCAGGATCCTTTTATGGGGTTGGAAAAATTAATTCTAGGTCTGGAGTTAGCAGCTAACCAGAAGTTATTACAGAAAAGAGCAAAACTGGCTTCTTCAAGCCACCAGGGTAGAATCGCACAAACCTAATACTTAATCCCTCCCTCCTTCTGTTCAGGGTTAGGGTTAGGATTAGGATTAGGGCAGAATTGCCACAACAGAATTACCAGACCCAAAAACGTCAGCAGTGCCAAAGTTGAGAAAGCCCTGGGTTAAGTGATACTTTCCCCTTTTCCAACCTTTATATAATAAGTTACTTTTGAAATATAGAGTCTTAAATTCTTAATTTACAAGGGAGAGAGAGAGGTGAAATAGAGGTTCGAGACACACCGATGATTTTCAACCGCAGATGAACTGAACAGACGTGGGGCTTTGTCTTGCTTGCCTTGCTACAGGAGAACTTTGAGGTTTTTCTTTCGTTTGAAGATTACAGCGATAGTTCCCTGGTAGCAGAGCTCCGGGAACAGCACATTAAAGCTCAGCAAGTCGCACAGGCTAAACACAAACCCTGGAGGCCAGCAGAGCCTGCGGCTGCTGAGGAGGAGAGGCTGAGCGCCGAGTCCAAGCTGCACCGACAGGTGCTGGCCCTGCAGGTGTCCCGGCAAGAGCTGGAGGCCAAGATGATCTTGAGGGCCTTGAACGACGGGAACGTGGAAGTGGTGCTGAGAAAATGCAGGTGAGTTCCGGGTCCCCAAATCACACAGCTCATCAGAAAGGAACACTGGTTTCGTTTATTTCTTCGGTGACGAGGATAGGGATGGTGACCCTTTCACTTCCACAGACGTGATTCTTGGTTTCTCGCCCTGAGAGCCTGTTTTGGATGCCTGGGTCAGAAAGTGGTGGCGTAGGGACTTGTGGTTAAGAAACTGCCTGCCAACGCAGGGGCCACAGGTTCGAGCCCTGGTCCGGGAGGATCCCACATGCCGGGGAGCGACTAAGCCCGTGCGCCACGACTACTGAGCCTGTGCTCTAGAGCCCATGTGCCACAACTACTGAAGCCTGTGCGCCTAGAGCCCGTGCTTGGCAACAAGAGAAGCCACCGCGATGAGAAGCCCGTGCACCGCAACAAAGAGTAGCCCCCGCTCGCCGCAACTAGAGAAAGACTGCACGCAGCAACGAAGACCCAACACAGCCAAAAATAAATAAATAAAATAAATAAATTTATTTAAAAGAAAGAAAGAAAGAAAGAAAGTGGTGGCGTAGAAGAGGAGTGACTAACCCAGTGTAGTTAGGTAACCAAACCATTGAGTTTAGGTCACCTTGCAGTGCAACAATTAGTGGTATCCCAAGCAAGTTGAAAAACGAAGCACACTGTATACCATGAAAACATTTAAAGACATTGTAAATGTTGTTAGTGGTTATATATTAATCCAAGAAAGGCAAATACATCTGCTTTCCATACGAGTGCTCTAACTTCCGACACTTCCTTTCTTCCAAAGAGACTTGTTTAAGTATCACTGCAACACCAACACTGGGAAATTGCTGTTCCTGACGTGTCAGAAGCTTTGTCAGATGTTGGCTAATGGCGTTCCCATGACAATCCCTGCGGGACTAAATCTTCCTTCTGAGATACATGATCTAGCATGCCAGGCTGCCACCATCTGCAGTCCAGGTGACAAGATTTATAATCTACATGGTTTTATATTCTCTGCTTCATTTCGTACTTGTCTAATGCTGTCTCCTTACAGTTGGACACTGAGGTAGAGAGAGAAGCGATCATTATCCCTCTTTCACAAAGGGGACACTTATAATTGAACCTCTATGGGGGTTATGATTTTAAAGTATTTCCAAAATTAACAATGTCATTTCTGACTATTGACAGTATTCGCTTTCAGAAGATTGTGAAATTCCTTGCCTCCCCATATCTGATCTTACTTTCCAGTCAAGCTTAAGAAAAATGTTGACCTGTATTATTTAGGGTAGTCAAAGCTATGTGGAAACCTTTCTCTCTGCTTTGTGGCCTACCTTAGAATTTTGAATGGTAATTATTCAAAGGTTGTTTTTGTTGTTCTAAACACATGAAATACTAGTTTAATGATTTTTTCTCCATTTTCTTTCAGATTTTTTGCTAGATGCCTTAGAACTCTGTAAATATACTTTAATGGCAGTAGAGCTTTCCAGACAGTGCCAAATGGATGACTGCGGAATTCTCATGAAAGTAAATTGCTTTGAATTTCTTTTCCTTAAACAAATCCCCTCCCCAATCCATTACACACCACTTTTAAATCACTTGCATAGTTTATAAAAATACTGAATCTACCTCTCATATTTTCTTACTCTAGACCAGAGAACTACTTAAGGGCATGAGACCACTTCTCTTTTCTAGTCACATTTATTGGCTTTAATTTGCACTATCTTTTGAAACATTGGGCCTCAAACAAGGCATCTCTGGACATTGTCCAGAGTAACAGTTTGTTGCTTTTTTTTTTTTTTTGGCCATGTGGCTTGCAGGATCTTCCCCTACCAGGGATCGAACCTGGCCCCCTCAGTGAAAGTGCCAAATCCTAACCAGTGGACCACCAGGGAATTCCCTGAGTAACAATTTAATTTAAAGCAGCACTATTTTAAGCCATAGACCAGAAGAAACAGACTACATGGTTGTATTTGACCATCAACGTTGTGTTTGGCTCTGATAGACCTGATTCTGGATTCTGCTTGGTGAAGAAGGAATCTGTGTTCCGGAGTGTCCTTACCTGTGTCTTTTCTGTATGATTTGATATTTAGACTTCTTTTGGAACTCATAAAGATCCATATGAGGAGTGGTCTTACTGTGACTTCTTCAGTGAAGATGGGATAGTTCTCGAGTCACAGATGGTGCTCCCTGTCATCTATGAATTGATTTCATCACTTGTGCCTCTGGCTGGTAAATCTCATTTGTGTCATCTCTTTTCTGTGTATTTCTGCTTCATGCAAGTTTAAATGGTAGAGGTTTGGAACTGGAACTACACATAGTAACATGGATGAATCTTGTAGGCATAATGCTGAACAAATGAAGTGAGGAACAAAAGAATATGTATTGTATGATTTCATTTATGTAAAGTACAAGGACGGGCTATAAGGAGGCCATGCTATTGGAAATCAGGGTAGTGTTTACCCTCGGAGGGTAGACTGGAAGCGGGCAAGGGGATGGCTTCTGGATGCTAGTAGTGTTCTGCGTCTTGGTCTGGATGTACACTTATCTGTACATCCAGACCTGTAAAGGTTTTGGTTTTTTTTAAGTAACAGGTTGCTTTAGAACATTATTTGATAAGAGCACAATATTAAAGTCTCTCTGGGACTATGTGCTCTAAAAGAGAGTTATTTTACTTATTGTTATTGAATTTATTCTCTTTTGTAGAAAGCAAGAGATATCCCTTCGATTCTACAAGTTTACCATACTGCTCCATCAGTGAAGGTATTTGACATCAGAAACGTATAACCATTGAATTACGATTTTGTAAATAGGCCAACATAGAAATTTCTTGAAATCCTGAATATGAATCTGATGTAATGTCCTTAATATAGTTTCTTAATTATTACTGTCACATTGTTACTCATCCAAACTGTCAGGAAAATGGGTCATTTGGCTTATAGTGTTAACTTTTATGAATCTGTTCATAAATTTTGGTCTTCCAAGTAGAGAAATGGTTTTCTTCAGCTAATGATTTAAGCATCTCAAAATAGGCAAGTTACAATCAAAGTACCTCAGTATCCATGTACCTAGCTATTTTCTGGTTTAGATCAAGCCTCGTGTTAACTCTTTTATTTACTAACTTTGAGAATCAATTCTATGATCATTACCTGCATTGAAGAAGTAGATCGTCCCTGAAAACAATTTCCAAATATGGTCTTTCTTTGTTTAAAAAAAATCTAAATATTAAAATACTTGTACTCGAGTAAAATACTTTTATCATTTCACAGGAGACAGCCTTATGTTACCTATTATCAATTCCATCTCTGCCTTGCTTCAGAACCTTCAGGAATCTAGCCAATGGGAACTGGCCCTAAAATTTGTAGTTGGTTCATTTGGTACCTGTCTTCAGCACTCCGTGTCAAACTTCATGAATGCCAGTTTGAGCGACAAGGTACAGTTTCGAGAACAACTACTTTGACTTTGCGCAAATACAGATACAAAAGCACTGCCAAACAAAGGAATTTGGAACCCACATTTTCCTATTTGGCTTTGTAGTAAGGAAATTGATAATTTGTCAGATTTAGGAAACGTCTGTTGAACATGTACAAAGTCAGGTATAGTTCAAGGTGCTTGCACACATTTTCTTTTTTTAAAAAAATTTTTATTTATTTTTTATTTTATTTTATTTCTTTTTTTTTTTAATTTTTATTTATTTATTTATTTATTTTTGGCTGTGTTGGGTCTTCGTTGCTGTGTGTGGGCTTTCTCTGGTTGCGGCGAGCGGGGGCTACTCTTTGTTGCAGTGCGCGGGCTTCTCATCGCGGTGGCTTCTCTTGTTGTGGAGCATAGGCTCTAGGCGCGCGGTCTTCAGTAGTTGTGGCACGCGAGCTCTAGATCGCAGGCTCAGTAGTTGTGGCACACGGGCTTAGTTGCTCCGCGGCATGTGGGATCTTCCCGGACCAGGGCTCGAACCCACGTCCCCTGCATTGGCAGGCAGATTCTTTTAACCACTGCGCCACCAGGGAAGCCCTTGCACACATTTTCATACCTAATCTTTATGACAAACCTCAGAGACTCCACTTTGCAAACAAAGAAACTCAGATTCAGGGAGGTAAAGTAAATAATCTGAGGCTTTTGGTTACAGTGGTAAGTCCTCTTACTCCAAGCTCAGTGACCACATTGGGTCAAAACTATCGATCTGCTATTTGTTTTACTGTGGCCCAAATTATAATTATTACCTGACGGCATCATTAAAAAGATTCTAGAAGACAAACTATCTGTTGATAACTTGCTGATGAAGCTGGTCTTGTATTCATTTCTACTACTCTATTCATATTTACTAAATGCCAGTTTTTTTAAAAATCAGCTTTATTGAAGTATAGCTTTCAAAATTAAAATGCACGTATTTTGGGCTTCCCTGGTGGCGCAGTGGTTAAGAATCTGCCTGCCAATGCAGGGGACCCGGGTTCGAGCCCTGGTGCGGGAAGATCCCACATGCCGCGGAGCAAATAAGCCCGTGCGCCACAACTACTGAGCCCGCGTGCTGCAACTACTGAAGCCTGCGTGCCTAGGGCCTGTGCTCCGCAACAAGAGAAGCCACTGCAATGAGAAGCCCGCGCACCACAACGAATAGTAGCCCCTGCTCTCCACAGCTAGAGAAAACCTGTGCGCAGCAACGAAGACCCAACCCAGCCAAAAATAAATAAAATAAATAAATTTATAAAAAAACAAACAAACACATATTTTAAGTATATCAACCAATGTATTCACCTTGTCACCAACACCATAATCAAGGTACAGAGTATTTTATAAGGTTCCTTTTTGCCCTTTCCCAGTCAATTTCCCTGCAAGCCCCAGCTTTCTGTCATTATAGATTAAATGACAATACTTTTTGCATATAATGCTGAATTTTCAAAGTTCCTTAATATTTAAGAAAAGTTTTCAAAACTGTGCATAGACGTGGACCTGAGGATTCTTTTGTTCTTTTCTAAAAGTTGTGTGGAGAGGCCACATTAGTTAAATCCAAGCATGTTGTTATGGAATTGAAAGAGAAAGCCGTTATGTTTATCAGGGGAAATGCGGCAACACTTTTGTACAAAGTGAGTATTCGTTTGTGGTAAGCTCTTTTCTCTCTCTCTCTCTCTCTCTCTCTCCTGCTTGCTTCTGATTTTTCAGTGAGGATAAGAGTGAGGAGGGGGAGGGGATGTTAGGGACTTGAAAAGAAGTAATACAGAGAAGGTAAGTGTTCTATGTCATATAGAACTTGTTAGAGTTTCTTTCCTTAAATTTATAATAGTGATAAAAGGCATTAAAACTAAGCAAACAAGTTGGAACTATTTTACTATAAATAACTTTTCATGAAATGCTTATTCTTTCGTGGGGCCTAAAACTAAATTTAGTGACAAATCAGCCTTTAGAGACCGAATTCTGTTTTGATTGTGAGGAATTTGCTTCTCTGGATGCTTTCTTCCCACAGGTATTTAATTGTCGCCTGGTGGATCTCAACTTGGCATTGGGGTACTGCACTCTCTTACCACAAAAAGAAGTCTTTGAAAATATATGGAAGCTCATAGATAAAGCATGGCAGAATTACGACAAAATATTGGTATGACCTAAGGAAGCACACCTTCAGTTCTTGAAATATTGAAGATTTAGGGGAAGAAGTAAAATTGGCTTTGCCACCAGAGCTTAAAGATTTAGCAGAAGAAACGTCAAGCTAACACACATGGTTTCTACCAGCTTTTCCTTAACTGGCGACACACCGGCGAATGCATATGCAGGTCCTAAGCATTGCTCAACCCACAGGGTTACATTTTTTATTTCTTAAATCTGTGTTCAGCCAGAGAACCTCACTGCTTATGCTTACTCTAGTGTACGGGAAACCTTAGACCCACGAGCCAGTTCTTCTTTGTAGGACAAGTTTAACGGATGCAAAACTTGTCTTTGATATTGTTTGTTTCAAAATTTGCCCTTTGTGGGCATTTTACGTGCAGGATAGCTCAGATTCGGCCTTTCTTATGAAAGAAATCCAGACTAAATTTATGGCATCACACTAAAAGCCGAATTACCTAAGTATTATATAAGTAATGACGGTGTATGAAGCAACACGTAACATTCCAGCTGTTATCATAAAGAAAGATTCTGGTTTTTATTGTTGGGTTTCTTTTAAAAGGTATTAGAACATTTTCTATTTGCAATTCAATTTTAATTCGATTTTAATTTTTCAGGCAATATCTCTGGTGGGCTCTCAGCTGGCCAGTCTCTATCAGGAAATAGAAATGGAGCTTAAGTTCTGTGAACTCAGTACTGATTCCCGGTGGGGTATTCGTCTTAGGAAACTTGGTGTGAGTATTCTTCAAGTGCCATGGAGTTTCATCCATTCTGATAATTACCCAGTTGGAAAATTTAAAAACAAAGAACTCATTATCCTTTACTTTTGGAGAGGTTATAAATAAACCGACTTGTAAGTTTTAGTTAGTTATTACACGCATTGGTGCTTTCAAAGAAATAAGGACCTTTGGCCTCATTTTCTTTTTGCTATATTTTTAAAGAAATTAGAAGAGGCTTGACATTTCATCTGCTTAGCCGTCTCATTATAGGAATGTATCTAGTATTAATTAACATTTAAGGTATTCCAGGCCTACCCTTTAGCCTCATACTTTTTTGTGTGCTATTTGTTTAAAGATAATATTAAAATGTATCTACATTGTACTATGCTTCAACAACTCCTACCAGGGAGAAGTAAGTGGCCCTTATTTTTCACTTTGCAAAAACAAACCAACAAAATCCTGTTTTCTTTACTATGAATGTAAAACATTTTATTTTATTTGCAAATAGTTGACTTATCGGGAATGTAACCATTGTAGAAATGGTATATGTTTTGAAGCCTCCTTCCTATGCAGTAATGGGACCGTTTGTTGCTAACTACCAAACTTTACTGAAGAACTAGGGGTTAGTGTGACTAAGAGAGATTTTGGACCTCTAGCCAAATATACCTGAAATTTCAGAGTGATGGTTGAGTTGGGTAGTATGATAAAAATAAAAGTTGAAGGAGCTATAGAAAAATGTTTCTCTAAAAAAATGGATAGTAAAAGGGCAGGTCACAACAGTGCCCTTAGTCTTATACATTTCAGTTTAGCAGGGTTTTTGTTTTGCTCTTTTTATTTCTAGATTTCTTTCCAGCCAGTTTTTAGGCAACATTTTCTCACCAAGAAAGATCTCATTAAAGCTCTTGTGGAGAATATAGATATGGATACAAGCCTCATTCTGGAATATTGCAGGTAATTCTTTAAATTTCATTGGTATTTTTGCTGTTAGCTTAACAAACTGGTAATGCTAATGTGAGAACACAGTGATAACAGTGATTATTACATGTGGCCCATGACCTCTGATGTTTTCTTTTGCTCAACCACAAACTGAGTAAGTCCGAACCAGATTAAATTCTCTCACGATATCACCTTTTTAATTCACTCTTTGGTGTTTCCTCAACTTGCCTCATGATAAGCATCACGTGGGGCACTTGATTTAAAATACAGATTCCTGGGTCCCTCTGTATTGGTTCTGACTCGGCAGGTCTGGGCTGAGGCCCAGGAAACTGGTCTTAATAGGAGCTCCAGACGATTCACATGATAAGGGAAGTTTGGGAATATTCTGAGCAAGTAAACTTCTAAATCAGGTCAAGTTAGGGGCAAGTTGATCTTAAATTAAAAATTGGTGAAAAGTATGATTTAGGGAGAATTTTTTTTAAATAACTTTAAAAAACTAAGACTAAGTGTTATTTATAGATACAGCTTACTGTGATGAGGAGGATCAAATGATTTGTAATTTATATCTCTGTTGTTTTTATCTGATAAATTTAGATATTAAATTTGCTGGCCCATTATTAGTTTCAAAGTGGTTTCCCACACATCATCACATTTACTTTTTATTGTATATTATAACCAATTTATGTATGAGAAAACAAACCCATATTAGGTGCCCTGCTCAAGGTAGATAATAAGTACTGCTTCTAAAATACCAAGGGTGCTGTAATCCTTATCCAATTTGTGACAGATGGGTGGAATCTCAGTTCTTGATAATGAGGCTGCTTAGTGCATTTCCTCACCAGACAGGGATCTAGTTCTTTGTCCTTGTGGATGGTGGGGAGTAATGCCCCTGGCTGTCACCATCCTGAACCTGCAAGTCAAGGACCATAGGGTGCTCATAGCTCTAACTAGCTGTGACTTACCTGCACTCTGATATAACAAAACTATGCCATTCTTCAGTTTGGAGTGCTACAAATCCAGAATGAGGTACGCACACTCCCTCTTCTTTATTAATTTGAACTCCTGGTAGATTTTTGTCTGTTGTTTTATGGCGTGACCCCTTTTCTGAAATTTAAATAGCTATAATTATGTCAGGCTCATTTCACAATCGTTGTGCTTACATGGCATTGCTGATTTTTACTTGTGTGATAGTGACTGTCTTGCCTCAGGCAGTCCCACTGAATAAATTTAGATGACCTTTACAATTTCAAGGAATGACTTTAAAATTATCGTATGTAAAGCTCTTCTTGACATTTCAGTTATTCTGTATAGCAGATTAAACTATCCCTATCTTATTAATAGGGCTTAGAAGGCATTTCAGTTGTCGATTTGTCTATACTAAGCTGATTCTTAATTTTTAAATGTACTACTTTTTCTAATTCAGATGGCACATATTAAAATCAAAGTCCCACATAATTCCACCCGTCAGGGATAATCACTGTTAAAAGAGTTTGGCCTATATTGTTCTTTTTTCTTTTTCCTTATGTATTTACTAACATGCATTTTTAAAAGTTTATGAAAAACAGAATTGTACATTATCTTGTAGCGTGTATCCTTCACTTAACAAAATAATGTCTTCTCAGATTAGGACATATAGCTCTTCCTCATATCTGTTGAATCCTATGGTATTCCTTTGAATAAGTTATTTAACCAGCCCCCTATTGATGAGTATTTGTTTCCAATTTTTAAATATTACAAGCAGTTGTTACAGGACATCCTATATGTGTGTCTTTGCTACTTTCGTGAAGTGTATGAAAGTGGAATTTCTCTATTAAAGGACATAAATATATATTTTCAACTTTATTACAAATTTCCCTCCAAGATTGTGCCAGTTTATATGCCCACCAAGAATATCTGATGTTTTTAAAAGCAAGAATTAACTTTGAAAACAAGTAGATGGTCTGGTTATGACACTTGACAATGGAAGGGTTAGATTTCAGTGGTGGGAGCTCATGCCTAAGTTTTCTGTGAGAAACTCTGTGTAGAAATGCATGCATTTTGGGACATTCATGTGTAATTGAATACTTATTTCAGCACATTTCAGTTGGACTCTGATGCAGCTCTTCAGCTGTTCATTGAAACACTCCTCCACAACACTAATGCCAGCCAGAGCCAGGGAGACGCAAGCACGGAATCCACAAAGCAGCAGCGTTCCAAACTCCTGGCCAAAGCCATCGAAATGGTTCCTTTACTGACAAGCACAAAAGATTTGGTCATCAGTCTTAGTGGAATACTGCATAAGGTAGATGAATGGTGAAATGAATGCACTGGGTCGTTTCAAGCATCCCTCCTACCCTTAATTAATCAGATATCTATAGTAACAAATTGAAAATGTAAGTCCTATATTTTTTGTAAACTATTAATTTTCAAAAAATTTTAGATTTCTGTATTTTTATTATACTTTTTTTTTTTTTTTTTTTTAAATTTATTTATTTATTTATTTACGGCTGTGTTGGGTCTTCGTTTCTGTGCGAGGGCTTTCTCTAGTTGCGGCTAGTGGGGGCCACTCTTCATCGCGGTGCGCGGGCCTGTCACTGTCGCGGCCTCTCTTGTTGCGGAGAACAGGCTCCAGACGCGCAGGCTCAGTAGTTGTGGCTCATGGGCCCAGTTGCTCCGAGGCATGTGGGATCTTCCCAGACCAGGGCTCGAACCCGTGTCCCCTGCATTGGCAGGCAGATTCTCAACCACTGCGCCACCAGGGAAGCCCCTTTATTATACTTTAATACAGCACATTTCCTGTCTTTTTTTCCTCCAAAATAAAAATAGCCCTTTTTCCCCAGATTTTTAAAAATAGCACACATTCTTTGAAAAAGATCAAACTAGAGAGAAAGGTATGAATCAAAAAGTGAAATTTCCCTACAACCCCACTCCCACAGATAAAAATGTTAATAATTTGGTAAATATCTTAGACTAAATATACTATCCTGTCACTCTCTTTTTTCTTTTAACATATTGTCGTTACATGTCAATGCATAGACGTCTTTCTCATTTTTGACAGATACATATTTATTATTCCACTATGTGGATGAAACATCCTGTATTTAACCAGGTCTTTATGAAAGGACATTTAAATTGTTTGTAAATTTCGTTATTATAAGTTGTTAAAATGAATATCTTCATACACACATTTGCCCTCTTGTCTGATTATTTTTTTAGGAGATCTTCTGAGAATTGGAACTTTTAGGTCAAGGGGTAGTTTGATGGGGGAGTGAAGGTGGATAGAAGGGGAAATAAAATTATAAGACTAAAATTATAATACTTCGGTTTTATGTTTTGCTTGTAATTCAGCCAAAAATTATATAGACTTGCTCAAAATTTCTAGTTACTAAAGAGATCATCTTCCCACTCTGTTCAATGTTATTATTCACGTGAATTTAGTTGGCATTTAAAATTTTTTTTAAAAAGTAATGGTGTGTGGGCAGAAACAGAACAAAGAGAATATTTCCTTTCTTTTTATAAGCATATATAGATGCCACCCAGCTAGTTCTTGTATCTTAGTGTATGGTTATAGCTGGAATGAAATCCTTTGAAAAGGTTTTGCTTGGAGGCCCACACTTTTAGTTATGTCATTTTCCAAGAAAAGGTCAAATTTCTCCTATTCTAATTTTCCCATCATAAATGGAAGAAAGAATTTTAATTTAAAAACCTTATAAAATTATTTGGACTTCCCTGGTGGCGCAGTGGTTAAGAATCCGCCTGCCAGTGCTGGAGACACGTGTTCGAGCCCTGGTCTGGGAAGATCCCACATGCCGCAGAGCAACTAAGCCCGTGCACCACAACTACTGAGCCTGTGCTCTAGAGCCCACAAGCCACAACTTCTGAGCCCGCATGCCACAACTACTGAAGCCTGCGCGCCTAGAGCCCGTGCTCTGCAACAAGCGAAACCACCACGATGAGAAGCCCCCGCACCGCAACGAAGAGTAGCCCCCGCTCGCCACAACTAGAGAAAGCCCGCGCACAGCAATGAAGACCCAACACAGCCAAAAATAAATAAATAAATAAAAATTTTTAAAAATCTTATAAAATTTTAATATGTTTATCTTTCTAGGTTTTTAGTACCTTAAGAACATTTCTCTTTATTGAAATGACATTGCCTCGTACAGGTTTCTTAAAAAACAGCTTTTGAGACATTCTAAAGACGTATGTTTATTCTAATAGTTAATTTTAGAGATGAGAAAATGTTAGTTCATTTTTTAAAGAATAATCTAACTTAATATTGTAGTGCACTGAGCTGTTATATTTGTAATCTCTGCTGATGAACATAACTGCATAAAACCATCAACCAGCCTGGCAATGTCTTCTCCAGTTTTGACTTATTTTTGTTTTTATACAGTTGGATCCCTATGACTACGAGATGATTGAAGTCGTCCTGAAAGTCATAGAAAGAGCTGATGAAAAGATAACCAACATTAATATTAATCAGGTATAACAAATATATTATAGATTTTTAAATTATGTTTTTATTTGGACCATTTAAAAAAATTACTGTTATCTAGTGTCTTTCTGGACTGTCCTCTGAGCTCCCTTTAAACTGTAGTTTTTACTCTATTTCCTTTTCTTTAAAAGGGATACAGAAGTAAAAAGAGTTTTTGTGCTCTCCATGTTTTATCTTAATCCAGTTTTTGCTCTACTGAGGCAATTTAAATCTGGCCAAGAGTACAAAAGTCACTAAAAGACTGATTTAGAAGAATTAAGGCAAAAATATTTGTCATCTGGCAAAAAAAAAAAAAAATCAAAGCATATAAGACCCAGAGTCAGATTTAGCTTTCTATATTAGTAGCTAGGTCCTGGACTAAATTCTATTTCAGTACTCAGTAACTTCCTAGTGTTTTACAAATATGGTCATAGGAGCTTACATATATTTTTTAATTGGATTTTAAAAATTAAAAGAAAATGGGTTGATTCAAAAAGTTATATAAGCCCCAGGGACTTCCCTGGCGGTCCAGTGGTTAGGATGTGTCTCTTTCATTGCCGAGGGCCTGGGTTCAATCCCTGATCAGGGAATTAAGATTGCCCACGTGCAAGTCGTGTGGCACGACCAAAAAAAAAAAAGTTGTACAAGCCCCCAAAATATAAGATGTAAACTTAAGAGAGAATATAGAGGATTAATTTTAGATCTACTGCCTATGTATTTAAAGTGAAATCAAGTATTTTTGAGATATATCAAAAACTATTTGAAGAGTAGAGAACTTCCAAACTCTGGTTTATAAAACATCCCACCAACAACCGGGTTCCGCTGGTTTCTCCTAGTATAATTTCTTTAATGATCACAAAAGTTATGGTTTAGAAGAATAGCGTAATAGTTTTGAAGGTAAAACTATGAAAGGTTTTGATCATCTTTATGAATATGAGACTGTCCCAGGAATGGAACCCTATGATAGTATAGAATTAGATGATTTTAAAACTCTCAATGATTGGTTTGATCTCACAGGAAAATACTTTTTTATTTTAATGTAGGCATTGAGTCTTCTGAAACATTTGAAGTCATACAGAAGAATTTCTCCTCCAGTGGACCTAGAATATCAGTATATGTTGGAGCACGTAATAACTTTGCCATCAGCTGCCCAAACTAGACTGCCTTTTCACCTAATATTCTTCGGCACAGCACAGAGCTTCTGGAAAATTCTCTGTATGTTCATTAACTTCTTATGAATTGTACCGAATAGCCAAAACCCTTTTCTTAGGTAAATCATACTATCTTTGTTTCCTTTCTAGCTACAGAACTCAGTGAAGAATCCTTCCCAACATTGCTCTTAATTTCTAAGTTAATGAAGGTAATGGGTTAAAACTCGTAAAAGTCGTATGTTTATTCTGTAATTCATTCAGACCCTGTGTAGAAAGATTTTATGCTGTTTTCATGTAAAGCCTTTAAAGGTGAGCACGTAAGTCAGCCTTAACTTTTCCTTTCTTTGAAGTTCTCTTTGGACACTCTGTACGTGTCTACAGCCAAACACGTTTTTGAAAAAAAACTGAAGCCTAAGCTCCTGCAGTTAACACAAGCTAAATCCTCAACACTGATTAACAAGGAGATAACTAAGATCACTCAAACCATCGAATCCTACTTGTTATCTATCGTTAACCCGGAGTGGGCTGTAGCCATTGCCATCAGTCTAGCCCAGGATGTCCCAGAAGGTATGGATCCTTCCTTTAATTGGGCTTAAAATGGTCGGCTGTGTTGTTTTTGGAACTTGTAGTAAAAAAATGTACTCCTTTCTTATCTTTAAGGAGAAACGGTATGATAGCTTAGAAATGTATGTGCCCCCTCTCCTCACTTGCGGCACTGCTGTACATTAAAGAGGAACCAAGCAAGACGCCATGCTGCTTGCCCAGGGCGCAGAGACATAGGCATTGCTCAGCTTGAATATAGATTAATACTTCCTCATATCCAATCATACATACTTTCAATAATGAATCCTTAGACATTGTTGCATGATCAAAAAAATACACAAACACGGGCACTTATTGCCATGTTTCTGGTTGTAACAAAAGTTGAAAATAACTAATTTTTTTAAATGCTCATTTGTCAGGAACTGGTTAAAAAAATAGTGTATTCATAGAATGGAATTCTATGTAGTTGATTTGGAAAAATATCCAAGATACATATTAAGTGAGAACAGCAAACTGTACTACATGTATGATCTTATGCCATTTGGGTTAACGTGCTTGAGCACGTGTGCGTGCACACACACACAAACACACACATACACACAGAAAACTTCTGGAGGAATGCAAGGATCTAGGGAATAGGAATAGAAGCTGAAGAGATGGGCCTCTGTGGACTTGTACTTCCTACTTTGTATCCTCTGGCCTGTTTAAATTGTTTTTTTACTATGAGTATGCTTCCTGTCATTGTTTTAAAAAACTGGCTAATTTGACTGAAATACATTGTCTTGAAAGGACTACGATTTGCTTATAAATCTTTTGTCTCTCTAGGTTCCTTCAAGATGTCCAGTTTGAAATTCTGCCTGTATTTAGCTGAGAGGTGGCTTCAGAATATCCCATCTCAGGTGTGTCTGAACTGTAAGATTGAAGGCTCCTCTTTTTTTTTTTTTTTAAATGAAAGGGTAGCTGATTTACAATATTATATTAGTTCCAGGTGTACAACATAGTGATTCAAAATTTTTATAGATTATACTTCATTTATAGTTATTATAAAATATTGGCTCTACTCCGTGTGCTGTACAATATATCCTTGCAGCTTGTTTATTTTATACATAGTAGTTTGTACTTCTTATTCCCCTACCCCTATGTTGCCCCTCTCTCCTTCCCTCTCCCCACTGGTAACCACTAGTTTCTTCTCTATCTGTGAGTCTGTTTCTGTTTTGTTATATACATCCGTTTGTTTTATTTTTTAGATTCCACATGTAAGTGGTAACATACAGTATTTGTCTTTCTCTGTCTGACTTATTTCACGAAGCATAATACCCTACAGGTCTATCCATGTTGTTGCAAATGGCAAAATTTCATTCTTTCTCATGACTGAGTAATATTCCTTTATATATATATGTATATACCGTATCTTCTTTTTCCATTCATCTGTCGATGGACACTTAGGTTGCTTCCATATCTTGGCTACTGTAAGTAGTGCAGCTATGAACATTGGGGTACAGGCTCCGCTTTCTTTTTAATTTGAATTGTGCTCTCCTAGCATCCCTTCTCATCCTGCCCTGGTGATAGGTGTTTTCAAGGGTTGGATGCCTAAAATGGAAAAAGAAGATGAGGCTTGATGTAGATACTTAAGGGTGTAACTAAGGCAGAGAGGGACCTTGACTGATAAAGCTGGATTCTTAGGCTCACTTGCGATTTAGAAAACAAGAGTTTCTTTTTGCTTGGAATTTTTTAAAAGGATGAAACACGTGAAAAAGCTGAAGCTCTGTTGAAGAAGCTTCATATTCAGTACCGGCGATCGGGCACGGAAGCTGTGCTCATAGCCCACAGGCTGAACACTGCAGAGTATTTAAGAGTGATCGGAAAACCAGCACATCTCATTGTCAGTCTGTACGAACATCCCAGCATAAATCAAAGAATTCAGAATTCATCTGGCAAAGATTATCCTGGTGAGGGCAACACCCTTTTTATCTTTTTGTCCAAGGAGACCTATCCTTTTGATTCCCAGGTATCTTGCCTTGCAAACCTGAGGTTTTCTTTCTTTACTTCTTTACCTTTAATATCTTAGATATTCACGCGGCTGCCAAAGAAATAGCTGAAGTCAATGAAATTAATTTGGAGAAAGTCTGGGACATGTTGCTGGAAAAATGGCTGTGCCCGTCTGCCAGACCTGGTGAAGTAAGTGCTGGTTCTGAGAGTGTCTCTTGTTGAGTATGAGCTGATGGCTTCTTCGCAAAGGCTAATTATTTGTCTTGCAATGATGCGACTTCTAATTAGGAGCACGGAATGTTAGGAGAAGGAACATTCGAGCATTTTAATACCTTCTGTTATCTGATGGGTTTTAGTGGGGTTGTTTACATTTTCTTTTCCTTTAAATATTGTTTTGCCGCTATTCTACCTCTTTTTTTTAACTTGCCAATATTTTTTTTAATTGAAGTATAGTTGATACATTCTACCTTTTAATTGATGAATTAAATCAATTTCAGATGAATTTCAGATGAATTCTTGTATAAAAGAAGTGGCCTATTCTTAGACTCAGATTCATGTGATTATTTTATTTTTTTATTTTGAAATAATTTTAAAGGTACAGAAAAGTTGCAAGAATAGTATAAAAGAATTCCCTGTATATCCTTTGCCCAGATCTATCAGTTTTTGGGTTTTTTTTTAATTTTTTTTTTTTAGAGATACCTTTTTTTTAAAAAATTAATTAATTTATTTTTTATTTTTGGCTGTGTTGGGTCTTTGTTTCTGTGCGAGGGCTTTTTCTCTAGTTGTGGCAAGTGGGGGCCACTCTTCATCGCGGTGCGCGGGCCTCTCACTGTCACAGCCTCTCTTGTTGTGGAGCACAGGCTCCAGACGCGCAGGCTCAGTAATTGTGGCTCACGGGCCTAGTTGCTCCGTGGCACGCGGGATCTTCCCAGACCAGGGCTTGAACCCGTGTCCCCTGCATTGGCAGGTGGATTCCCAACCACTGCGCCACCAGGGAAGCCCCCGATCTATCAGTTTTTAACATTTTGCCACATCTGCTTCAGCACTCTCCCTGTAATGTATTTACCCATAACATTTTTCTGAACCATTTGAGAGTAAATTACATGTGTCATGCCCCTTTACCCCTTAAGAATTAAGTTTGTAGTTCAAAGAACAAGGATTTTCTCTTACTTAACCACAGTATAATTATCAAAATCAGATAATTTAATATTGATACAATTTTGATACAATATTGATAAAATACACATATATATATATATATATATATATATATATGTATGTATACCTGAATTTATGGTCCATGTTACAATTTAACCAGTTGTGCCAATAATGTTCCTTATAGCAGTTTTCTCCTCTGGGACCAGAATCTAATCCAGGATTATGTGTTGCATTTATTTGTCATGTCTCTAATCTCTTTTACTCTAGAACAGCTCCATAACTTTTCTTTCATGACACTGACATTTTTGAACAGTTTAAGTCCGTTATTTTGCCCTTCAACTTGGGCTTGTCTGTGTCCTCATGATAAGATCGGAGTTAAAAAAAAAAAAAGATTGGAGTTATGCATTTTGGATAGAATATTACCTGAGTGATGGTATGTCTTTCCCAGGGTCTGACATCTGGGGGCACACGATGTCTCTTTGCCCTAATAGGGATGTTAATTTAGCTAACTTGGTTATGCTGTTGTCCATTTCTGTACCACATAGTTACTACGTTTCCTTTTATAATTATTAGGGGAGATGTTCTGAGACAGTGAAATATTCTGTTCTTCAGGTTCCCCCCTGCACCACACATGTGCCCTGATTTAGACTCTACTGATGATTCTTACCTGAATCTGTTTTATCTGTGATGGGACCTGGACATTTTTGAAGGGTGCAAGCCATTTGGTTTATAAAATGTCTTGTTCTGGGTTTACTGATGTTAATCATGATTAGATTCAGGTTATGGATTCTTAGCAGCAATACTCTATAGGTGATGTGTTCTCTTCAGATATGAGAACACAGCATCAGTTTTTTAGAAATAATATTAACATCTAAATTTATGATGGAATTCGGCAATCCAAATGCAGAATTTTCTGAATTGTTTCTTCTGAGTTTTCAGGCAGAATTTAATGAGGGAGATTCTATAATTCCTCTATCCACCTAGGCAGATATCCTTGGAAAAAAAAATCCATTTTTTAAACAAATGGTATAACTAACATGACATTAGATTTTCAACTACTGGTTTTTATATTACTTGGCATTCACTTTAACAAGTACTTTTTGAGTATTTACCAAGAGCAAGGACTGTGTATCAGTGGAAACAGAGGACTTAGAAGCATATCCAGGCCACGTAGAATCTGTGTTTGACTCAAACCCACATGTTTTAACTTACACATAAATCTGGAGCACTAAACTGAAAGCCCCTTGAGACCAGGAACTGTGTTTATACATATAGCACCTAATGCATTTCTTTGTAAGTCCCCATAAATACATACTGAATTAATGGATAACTCATAAAATTCATGGAGTCCTTTCCTTTTAAAAATTACCCAATGAATGTAAGCTCCAGGAGGACAGGAATATTTGTTTTATTCACTCAGGCAAATGCCTGGTGCATGGTAAGTGCTCAGTACATATTTGTTCACTGAATGAATGTGAGTAAACCCATTTTTTAAAGCAAGAATCTTCTCATAAAGTAATGAATTACACTGTAATTCCCTGTCTGTAATAAAAATTTTTTTATAAATCTTTTTTTTTTTTGCTGTCATCAAACATGGAGGTGCTGGGAGTTGAACCCAGAGCCTCACGTATGCTCAGCGTGCACTCTGCCACTGAGCTACACCTCCTCCTGTAAATATAATTTTGTATATTAGGTTTTTTCATCTAATAGACTTTCATAAGCTTATACAGTCAACCAACTTTCTTCAATTTTTAACTTTTTTTTTTTTTCACTTTTTCAAAGACACCATCAGAATTATTTGAACTTCAGGAAGATGAAGCACTACGAAGGTATTCTTCCTGTACTTACGTTTGTCTACATCCTGTTGCCTAGTAGGAATCTTACCAATGAATGGGTTAGACATTGGACTTGCTTGGTATAACTTGGATCAGAACCTCTGAGAAGAATCAGTTCATTGATATATGGCTGTGAGTGTGTTAAGTATCTCCAGTGGAATAAATAAAAAACAACCAAGATCCGAAGTTTCTGAACCCTCAGTGAGTTCCTACTAGAACACCTTTAGCAGAGAATGTACATCGAACAAAGGAAAACTCTTCTGTAGCTAGGACTCTGGCCCCAGACCTCTGTGTGTTCTCTCTCCCTGGGGAGCTAGGCTGGTTCAGATATAGGCCGCCAGGATTTCTTTTTCCCTTCTAACCTAAGACTGAGACCTAGAAAGGCACATTGGTGTTATGTACTGTGCTAAGTCTGATTGGTCGTAGCTTGCTCTCTTGAGAAGACTATATCTGTGCTCAAATCAGAAAATGTGGTCATCTATTAATGATGCTTGGCATAGGCATGGGAAAGGGAGTGGTAGCATGCATCCCAGCTTTTTGCCATTCTGGTCTGGACCAAAGTAGGTCAGCTCACTCATGAAGCCCTACACCCTACATTGGCCCTGGAGATCTGATAGTGAGAGAGGATGTGGAAAGATAAACACTGGAAAAGAATTTTTCCTGGTTTGGGGAGAACTGGCCTAGTATCCCCTCCATGCCCTTCTTTCCTCTGGGCACCCCTTCGTCCTTGCTTAGTCCTTTAAGGGCAGGGACACCTTTGTCTAAGCAAGAGGTAGCTCCTGGAGCATCTGACTGAACCAGCCACCTGGGCAGGCTTAGAGGGAAACAGTTCAGAGAGAGAGAGAGAGAGAGAGAGAGAGAACCCCAAGAAGGAGATCCCAAAGGGTACTTCATGCCAATTTCATAACTTCCTGCCTTTTCCCACTGGAATCTCCACCCCTCCCCTTCCAGTACATCTGATTGTCTTGCCCTTCTCTGGAGGGGACCAGTCAGCCCTGAGTCCAGAGGTTAAAATGTGCCACTAACAAGGTCCTGTGAACTAAACCTGAAGTTTCCATGTGTAGTGTTCAATGTACTTTGCAACTATGGTTTGTATTAATTCCTTAACTAGAAAGAATATAAATTTTGGGAGGTTGACTAGCCATTTCATAGATGAGAGGACTGAGGCTTGACATTTATTGTCTTTATTATCTTCTTTAGCTGTGAAGGAACTCAAGAAAAGATTAAGCACCCTTTAAAGGAGATAGCCCTTCAGGCCTGTGTTTGGGATGTCTAATGACTTTTTCTATGGACAGTAAAACAGGTCTCTTGTTTTGCTAATCTCTCACTAAATTAAAGTCTAAATATAATTAACAATTTTTTTTTCAGAGTCCTGTATCTCCTTCTGTCTCGTCCGGTTGATTATAGTTCAAGAATGCTGTTCATTTTTGCAACATCAGCTACAACTGTAAGCTCTACAGACTTAGTCAAAGCTCATCTTTGCATCTAAGCTTAACATTTTTTCCCTGCATATTTACCATTTACAAATGATTGAGATAATGCTCACTTCTGTACTTCCTCAAAGTACGTCTTACTCTACAGATGAGGATTGTAGTGTCTGCCGAGCTCCGTTTAGTGCTGGCTTCTGAGACATCCTGCTTGGCAAGCTGAGTGGTGCAGCTGTTGACAATTCCCACGGGTTATCCACATTCACTGTTGTAACGCCCTGGTCCAGCTGCATCCCTAATACCAGAGGCCCCAACGAGCCAGCCTGAGAGAAGTCTCCACCCTGGTCTCCAGGCCCTGCCTGAGCTGTCACACCCCCTCCCCACTAAACTCTAGGGATAACTTTCCCTTATCCCTAAAGGCAACTCGATCTCCGGCCTTCAGGCTTTTGCATATAGAAATGCTCTCTGAGGCAGCTGGAGCAGAGGGAGAGTACAGATGTAGATAGAAGGAAGAAAGGGGAAAAGGCTGAGATGCTGATTGTATGTCCTTGACAGCAAGTGGGGGGGGGGGGGAATATCCCTTCTTGCATATTAGTTTATCTGATAGTCATTCTTTCAGGTAAAAATGGTGTTCCATGAAAAGTGCCTGGCTCAGCTCACAGCTCAGTCATAACAAGGGCTTTTCCCTGAAAAAACCCATCGCATCGCGGTGTGCTTTACCAGTACTTCCTGTTTAGTCATGTAGAACATTAATGAATATGTTTTGATTAATTAATAGTAACACGTATTCAAGTGTGAACTCATAGTACTATATTCAGGAGTTGAGGTTTAATAAAATTAATTCTTATTGCTTCAAGAACCTTCTTAAGCGGACGTCTCTTGTTTTCAATGCTGCAAATGTGAAGAATGTGGTGGCTGCCACAGCAGTTGGGTGTTCCTACCGTTCACCCACCACTGCTTTTGCACCATCAGTGCAAATATTAACACAGTGTAATAGGCAGGTATACCATTATAGTATTATTACAAAAGTGGTTCTAACTGTTTTCCTTCTCAAAGAGTGTAAGAAACCCTCCAGCCCCCATGCAGGGGTCCGTGGAACACACTTTAAGAACCACTGACTCCCCTAAGGGCAGACATAGACTTTAATCTTTTAAAAACTGACGTGGCTCATGTTACCTAGATGGAAACTCAGTTATCCAACTACAACACGCGGCACAGCTCTACAAACCTCTTTTGGTCTTACAGACGTTAGGTGTGCACCAGCTCACTTTCGCCCACAGGACGCGAGCCCTGCAGTGTCTCCTCTATTTGGCTGACAAGGAAACTGTAGAATCTCTCTTCAAAAAACCCATTGAAGAAGTGAAGTAAGTGGAAGTTTAAAAATCGTATTAATAGAAAACAGATTCTTTGGAAGCATAACTTTTAAGCCCCATAGTTCAGAAGAGCGCGTTAGAGGGGCCGTGTCAACGTGGTCCTGTTGCCTCGAGTGTCCTTGACGTTCTGGCAAAGGGGAAACAGGCCTTTAAGAACATCTTGTTTCCCTCGAGGCTTTGAGACATTTAGAAACTGAGTGTTTTCTTCATCTTGCTCAGATTGATTTCTTTTTATATATATATAAATTTATTTTATTTATTTATTTTTGGCTGCGTTGGGTCTTTGTTGCTGCGCGTGGGCTTTCTATAGTTGCGGCGAGCGGGGGCTACTCTTCGTTGCGGTGCGCAGGCTTCTCATTGCAGTGGCTTCTCTTATTGTGGAGCACGGGCTCTAGGTGCGTGGGCTTCAGTAGTTGTGGCTCACAGGCTCAGTAGTTGTGGCACATAGGCTTAGTTGCTCTGCGGCATATGGAATCTTCCCAGATCAGGGCTCAAACCTGTGTGCCCTGGATTGGCAGGCGGATTCTTAACCACTGCGCCACCAGGGAAGCCCCTCAAATTGATTTCTTTCTAATATTCCATGACTATATTTAGAAGCCTAAAATAGACATTTAACAACAAACTGTCCGATATTTCCAAGGGTTGGCTTTTATTTTAAATGTAAATATGGTCGGTGAGGATGGCTCCTATACATGCCTCTGTTTTCCAGATCTTATTTGAAATGTATAACTTTTCTGGCATCATTTGAGGCTCTGAATATCCCCATCACATATGAATTATTTTGCAACAGTCCTAAAGAAGGAATGATTAAGGGTCTATGGAAAAACCACAGCCACGAATCCATGGTATGTACACTGAGTCTTCCGGCAGTGGGGCCTCCGTCTTCTCAGATGCTCTTGTGTTCACTCAGCTGCCTGCCACCACTCAGAGTTCTGAAAGACAGAACCAGAGAAACTCTTGGTTCCTGAACAGGTCTACTGCTCTGAGGGCTTCCCGACTTTCCTATCCTGGCAGGTGACAAGGCAACTTGGAAGTCCCCTTACCCGTCTCCCTGAAAGCCTGAAGCCATCCCTACCTACCCGAGGGAACACTTTTATAATCCCTCCCCAAGTCCTGCCTGTGCTCATCTAGACAGACTGTCCCTGTGTAGGGAGCGTTGTTTCTCTTCCTTCGAGTTACTGGTGGGAATGTAGTCTCTGAGGCAGTTGGAGCCCAGGGCGAGAAGGGTATGAGGCCAACAGGCAAACTGTTCTAGAACAGAAGAAACAAAGTGGGGAGGAAGGGGAGTCTGAGATGCTGTTTGTGAATCCATAACAGCAAGAAAGAAAAAGAATAATTTTTTTTTCTTTCCCTAGAGAGATGAGGGCCTTCACTGAAATTAGGCAATAGACACACTTTGACTATAAGCATGTTTTGTCTTTAGCTGCCCTACCTTTTCCAAAGGTGGTCTGATTTACTGGTGTCTTGAGACAGTATGATTTTTTTTTTTTTGTCTGCTTCAGGCCGTAAGGTTGGTGACTGAGCTTTGTTTAGAATACAAAATCTATGACCTGCAGCTTTGGAATGGACTCTTGCAAAAGCTTCTTGGCTTCAAAATGGTAAGACTCGGTGCCCTAGACTGCAGTATATTTTAAAGATTTTGCACAGCATCTCCTAAACATTTTGCACTGATACTTGTTATTGAACAGATGGATGCTGAAAACATTCACTCTCACTGGCTTCATGCCCAACTTAAAGAACTTGGCGTTAGGCCAGAGAAAGTGCAAACTCAAAACTGACATAAATTTCATTGGAAACAAATGGAAGTTTCCCTGGCCTCTTTTGATGTTTGTGAATTTGTAAGTGACCTTCTCTGGTGGTCCTCATGGAAGATAAATTTTACTGATATTCTTGTGAAAGTTTAATTTTCACACTGGAATTTTCTGTTTGGGTGGTCTTCAGAACTTTTGTGTTTTATTTTTTCAGATTCCTTATCTAAGGAAGGTTTTAACAGCCATTTCTAGCATCTATTCTCTATGGCAGGTATGTAGTTTTCTAAAGTAAATTTTACAGAATTTAATCTTTCCACTCACCGGCTAGTGCTGGGTGCACTCGATTAAGTAGTCAGCTCCTCAGCGAAGCTGCAGGGTGCTGTTCCATTGAAGTGGCGCCTGGACCCAGAATGCTCAGCTTGGACGTTGTCTCATCCAAGACATCACTTCTCCCAGTTCTGCAGGCCTCAGGAATCACGTCTTCATTTACGCCTTCAAAACACTTTGGCTCAACTATAACACTGGTCACGGTATAATTTATTTAAATCACACATTCGACTGCCCCTCTTGAACTTTGAGGATCCTTAAAGTCAAAGACCATGTCTTATTCATCTTTTCTAAATTTCATGTGTTGTTCACACACATAATATATATATAATATATATATAATAGAAATATATAATTTATTCTTAGTTTAATAAATTAGAACATATGCTGAGTAAAACATGAAAATTTTTCTTTACCATTTCCCTTCATAATTATCTCCCCAGAAGTGACTACTGTTGACAATTTCTTATGTTTTCTTCTAGAGCTTTCCTGTTATCATATAAGCAAGGGTGTGGGCGCGTATATGTGTGGGTGTGGGTGTTGTGTGTGTATGTATTCATTTTGGTACATATAAATGCAATCACATTCTAGACAAAGTGTTTTTTCCACATAACAATGGTATCTTGGAGATTGTTTCACATCAGCACATATAGATCTTTTTTTTTTTTTTGAGATATAATTCACACGTAAAATTTACCCTTTTAAAGTGTACAGTTAGTTGGCTTTTAGTATATTCACAAAGTGTGTTACCAACACCACTATCTAATTTTAGAACACTTTCTTCACCCTGAAACTATACCGCATATCCATCACGGATCATTCATTACTTCTTCCCCCCTCCCTCCAGCCCCTGGTAACCACTAATCTACTTTCTGTCTCTATGGATTTATCTATTCTGGAAATTTCATATCAATGGAGTCATACAGTATGTGGCCCTTGTGCTTCTTTCACTTACCATAAAGTTTTCAAGGTTCAGCTACATTATCGCATGTATCAGTGTATCATACCGTTTTTTTTTTTTAATAAATTTATTTATTTATTTATTTTTGGCTGCATTGGGTCTTCGTTGCTTCACACGGGCTTTCTCTAGTTGCGGCGAGTGGAGGCTACTCTTTGTTGCGGTGCGTGGGCTTCTCATTGCAGTGGCTTCTCTTGCTGCAGAGCACGGGCTCTAGGCACGCGAGCTTCAGTAGTTGTGGCACACTGGCTCAGTAGTTGTGGCTCGCGGGCTCTAGAGCGCGGGCTCTAGAGCACGGGCTCAGTAGTTGTGGCGCACAGGCTTAGGTGCTCCGCAGCATGTGGGATCTTCCCGGACCAGGGCTCGAACCCATGTCCCCTGAATTGGCAGGCAGATTCTCAACCACTGAGCCACCAGGGAAGTCCCATATCTTTCCTTTTTATTGCTGAATAATGTTTCATCATATGGATAGACCACATTTTATTTATCCATTCATCAGTTGATGGATATTTGGGTTGGTTCCACTTTTTGGTTATTATGAATAATGCTGCTCTGTGAACATTTGCGTATAAGTGAACATATGTTTTTGTTTCTCTTGAGTGTGTACCTAGGAGTGGAATTATTGGGTCTTACAATAACTATATTTAATCTTTTGAGGTATTTCATTATTTTAAATTCTTAATTGTTCTCCAAAATGTGGAATAAAATGTATCATAAGTTATTTAACCACTCCTCCTATTGATGGAAATTTATGTGTTGTCTTATTCATTTTTTGAAATTCTTTCTCTCCTTCCGCCTTTCCTATGGTCCTAGCACAATGTCTGGCACATACATAGACTTAGTATAAATTTTGTTTTCTGAACTGAGTTCTGACACTTTTTTCCCAAATGCAACAATAATGAATCGTGGAAAGATACATGGACCCCATTGTTCATAGCAACACTATTTACAGTAGCAAAGATACAGAAGCAATCTAAATGCCCATCAACAGATGAGTGGATAAAGAAGATGTGGTGTAGATAGATAGATACAATGGAATACTACCCAGCCATAAAAAAAAGAATACAATTTTGCCATTTGCAGTAACATGCTTAATGAATTAAGTCAGATAGAGAAAGACAAATACTGTAAGATATCACTTATATGCGGAATCTAAAAAAATAATACAAATGAGTGTGTATGTAAAACAGAAACAGACTCACAGAGAAAACAAACAAGTGGTTACCAGAGGGAAGAGGGAAGTGGGGAGTGGCAAATTAGGGATATGGGATGAAGAGATACAAACTACTACATATGAAACAGATAAGCAACAAGGATATAGTATATAGCACAAGGAATTATAGCCATTATCTTATAATAACTTTTAGTGGAGTATAATCTGTAAAAATACTGAATCACTATGCATATAATATTGTAAATCAACTATACTTCAATTTTTTCAAATATAAATAAATAAGAGGGTATTTTGCAGAGCAAAATTAATAATAATGAATCAGCCAGGATTATATGTTAATATCCTGAAATATACAGTTATGAAGAAAATTCTCCTAGAATCTTAATGATCTAGAACTGGGAGATATCAACTTACAATTTTGGTCTTAACATCAAGAATATAAGCTCTAAGTGTATATAGTTCTGTGACTGCAAAATAAAGAGAGGTTCATAAGATCCCAGACATGAATTCTTTAATATACTTGTTTCCGCAGGTTCCCTACTTCAGCAGAGCCTGGCAGCGCGTGGTTCAGATACCGCTACTTTCAGGTATCTTTGTCTCCCCTCTCCCCGACACACTGACAGTAGCATTTTATAGTTATGTGTATAGACACATTATTGTTGCTTTTTATTTTCAGCCTCTTGTCCTTTAAGCCCCAGTCAGCTGTCAGATTGTTGTGAGAGTCTCATCGCTGTCCTAGAGTAAGTAAAATATTTGTTTTCCTACCCCCCAAAATCAGATTTGTTGCTTATAAAATTCCTTTCTAATAAACGTTCCTATGAGTAATTCCTTTTTGGGGCAAAGTTAAGCATACCACTTGATTTGAAAATAAAATATCTCTATTATTTTTACAATGTCTACTTTCCACATGCAGTGCAACTAGTAAACTTATATTCAACCTGCATTCCCTAAACTTTGTACCCAGTTTTAATGTGAGTATAGAGCACCTTTTGTGACTACCGTAAATCATACAGTGTTGTCTCATAGATTTTGAGTCTTCTAAGTATTCGTCTTTAGCCATGTATAGACTTTCAGACACAATTATAGCTGCAGTCAGGAGTCTGTGTTCCTGTAGATCAAGTCTTTTATTCCACGAAGGATGTCATAAAAGGCTCAGGCTACTCATTACTAGGCATACGTTATGCACCAGCACTTTAATGTTTAAAATTATTGAAACCATAGACAGGTAACCACTGTGGAAAACTAGGAAGGCCAGTATAATCTAGTGAATATGACAGGTTATTAACTAATTAACGTGCTCTCTTGAAGATGTCCAGTTTCAGATGATCTTGACCTGATCAGAGTGGCCAGGCAATATGTCCAGTTAGAGCTTCCGGCTTTTGCATTAGCCTGTCTAATGCTCATGCCCCACTCGGAAAGAAGGCACCAGGAAATAAAGGTATCTTGGAAATTGTTCCTCCGGGACTGCCAAGGGTGTGGAAGGTCTCATGCTGCATGTCCCCTGCAAAAGGTTCCACTCTCTTTTCACCAAACCTGTAAAGCGTGAGTGGGGTGGAAGGTTTGTGTGGGGGTCTGGTGGGAGGCAAGACTGAGAGACAGATGAAGGTTTGTCTGAGGGATGCCCGAAGAGGAGTTTGCACCTTGTTCTGTATCAGTGGGGAACGGTGAATTTTCCTGCCAGAATAAAGTGAAATGATCAGGCAGTATTTCTGAAGGAATAATCCACGTGGGCCTGATCAGAGGAGAGAGGGGGCGAGAAGTGAAACTCTTGGGAATCATTGCATTTGAATAGGAATTATCCAACAGTCTTGTGGCTAGGCAGGGGAAACCTGAGGGGATAAGTACCTAAAGTAGGGTGGTGGCGGGCTTCCCTGGTGGTGCAGTGGTTGAGAGTCTGCCTGCCAATGCAGGGGACACGGGTTCGAGCCCTGGTCTGGGAAGATCCCACGTGCCGCGGAGCAGCTAGGCCCGTGAGCCACAGCTACTGAGCCTGCGCGTCTGGAGCCTGTGCTCCGCAATGGGAGAGGCCACGATAGTGAGGGGCCCGCGCACCGCGATGAAGAGTGGCCCCCGCTTGCCGCAACTGGAGAGAGCCCTCGCACAGAGGCGAAGACCCAACACAGCCAAAAATAAGATTAATTAATAAAGTAGGGTGGTGGCAACGAAAATGAGCTAGGTGGGAAAGATGCTGCTTTACTTGGTGATTAGATGTGGGAGATAAAAGAGAGAAGAGTCAGGTTGTGTGTGGGTGTCTAACAAAGGCACCAGGAGCATTCTGAGGATAGAACTTTTAAAAATAACTCCCATCCCCTTTATACTATAGAATAAATAGAACAAAGCATTTGGAAATGTTTTACAATTATTTCCCCACGGGTAGAGAAGCCAGTACATAGAGATCTATATAAATGAGCACACATAATTTTTATTTCTCACTTGTTCTATTCGTTGCATTTTTTCAGAGCCATCTGTGCCTGTCTTTGACTTTGTTCCTTTTTGACTCTTCTTAAACTCATCCATTGATGCTTTTCAGAGTTTTAGTATTTAAATAGATTCCTTTTGGCACTTAGAATGACAAAATGCTTATTAAACAACTCTTTGCTGTTGGAATAGTTATTTGTAAAATGCTTTTTTTCCTTATTTCAATAATTTTGTTGTTGATGTTGATAGAGGTGGTTTTTTTACTATAGTAGATATGCTTTATGATATTTCAAATTTAAAAATGAAAACCTTCCAGGTTTGACAGAAATTAGTAGTAATTATACTTTTCCATTAATTATGTTTTGATTTTTTTCTCTAGAATTTTCTGGGCTCGTGTGACCCTCAGATCATTTTACAGCAGTTAGAGGAACATATGAATACTGGCCAGCTGGCAGGGTTTTCACATCAAGTAAGAGGCAATTTCCTCTCCCTTTTGTTATGAAAAACTTGATATTAGAAGGTAATAAATTTTCCCCAAACCAAGATTAAGCTGAAAACTTACCATCTCGATCTGTTTGTTAATATATACAATTATTTTGCTTTCATTAAAGCCTCGTTAAATTTTTAAAAGGCAGGGACCCTGGCTGTCTTGTTTATTTAGTGCTCTACTCAGTGGAAAATCTGTAGCCTTCACTACTTGTCATTGTGAACAGTTTTCCTTGCAAAAAGTCCCAAAGTGCTTAACAACAACTTTTTATTTATTCACTGTATACTGAAATGGACCAAAGCAGTCCCCCCTGCCCACCCCCTCAAAGAGGAGGCTTAGTCACGATGCGATGATAATTTAACTTCTAATTGTCAGAAATGTTTTGGTATTGAATAGAATGACATAGCATCTAACACATTTGCGTATGATGATACCTGTCATTCTACAGGTTAGAAGTCTGGTGCTGAATAATATCATAGATAAGAAGGAGTTTGGGATTTTGGCAAAGACAAAATACTTCCCAGTGTTGAAATCACACACAATGAATACCCACAACGTCACTGAACTAGTAAACTATTTGGCAAATGAGTTAAGGTAAGTTAATAAAATTGTTTAAAAAACAACTTAATGTAGAATTTCCTTAAAATTTATCTTTATTTTGGAGGAAAATATCAAATAATCGTAAAGCTATTTGATTGTAATTAAAGGCTCCAAATAATTAAGCTGTAGCATCACTACGTTACACATACCTTGCTACTAACACATACTAAGAGGTTAGTTGTCTTGTAATCCGATCTCTTGGCACATGAACTTGGAATCAGACAATTAATCAAGCTGCCTGACTTCCCAAAATAGTCCTGCTCTAAAACCCTACGTTACAACTTTACTCCTTAGACACTTGACCAAAGAATCAATAGCTATATGTAACATAATTTTTGCTAAGCTTGGTTATCTAATTTTCCAGCACCCACAAGTTTAGAAACAGTAAGCTTCTTGGGATAGGGCTCGGAGGGGATTTGGAAAGTAAAAAGAAGGGAGAAATGGGCTGGCACAGAAGAAAGGGAAAGCTTAGTCAGGATTGAAATACTTCTGGGTCCGTCCCTACATTTGATCTAACTGTGCTGATCCCTGGAAGGTGTCACTTTCTCAGGGCCACGCCATGGATTTCTTTCTGGTTGTTTACCACTTGTGATCCAACCATAATTACAGGTTGTCATTTATGAACAAGTAGTATTTTCTGAGGTAAAATTGATAAATATAATCAACTGCACATACCTCAAGTATGCCACTTGATAAATTTTGATATGTGTATACACCTATGAAGCCATCACCACAGTGGAAAGGGTAAACGTATTTATCACTCCCACGTTTTCCTCATGCCCCTCTTCTTCTTTCTGATTTCATAGCCTAGATGAAGCTTCAATCTTTATAACTGAATATTACAAGCATTGTGGGAAACCTGTGGCACCAGAAGCCACTCCCTGTGAAACTCTGAAGGTAAATCTGGCCCAGAGTTACTGGGTTCTAACCTGACATGATTTTTATTTCTAGGGTCTTAAAATTGAGCCAAGCTGTTCTGGAGATAAATGTATTTTTATGCGTGACTGCATGTATTTTTATATTTCACTTTTTGTATGAGAGAGTCCCAGACCAGGAATCAAGAGGCCTAGGTTCCACTCTCAGCTTTATTTATTTAATTTTTTGGCCACACCGTGCGGCTTGAGGGATCTTAGTTCCCCAACCAGGGATTGAACCCTGGCCCACGGCAGTGAGAGGGCCGAGTCCTAACCACTGGACCGCCAGGGGCTCCCCGACAAACTAAATTTTAAAGGGCATTGATTAATGTTGTGCTGGAGTATCCATTGCTTTTATTACTTCTTCTTTAATTAGCTAAGACATATACGTTCACTATAGAAAAACAAAAGGAAATCTGGAAGAGCAGAACTTCCCTGGTGGTCCAGCGGTTGAGAATCCGCCTTCCAATGCAGGGGACGCCAGTTGGATCCCTGGTCGGGGAACTAAGATCCCACATGCCGCGGGGCAACTAAGGCCACACCACAGCTACGGAGCCCGTGTGCTCCGCAGCTCGCGTGCCACAACTAGAGAGAAGCCTGTGCGCCATGACGAAAGATCCTGCATGCCACAACTAAGGCCCAATGCAGCCAAATAAATAAATAGATAGATAGATAATTCTTTTTAAAAAAGAAATCTGGAAGAGCAAAAGTAATAATAACAAGAAAACTGATAACTTTGAATCTCAGAAACCAGAGAGAAGATCATTGTTAACAATTTGGTTTACATTCTTCCAAATGTTTTTGTGTATAAAATATGCATGTAAATCACTTTTATTCCTGTTCTGAACTTAAATATAAGGTAAAATTTTTAATTTTGATCACGTTTTGGTAGTTTTAGTGGACGTAATTAAGTTATTAGTGGTTTTTTTCTTCCCTTGGTCCAGATCAGTCACATTAAAATAAGCCTGCATTTTGTTAACATCCATTAATAACTTCTCTTCTCCATTTCCAGTCTGTTGTGCTCAATGGCTTAAGATTACTTTTTTCAAAAAGGGAGAATATTGATTCAGGAGACAGATTTGTGGCCCTTAAAATGTATCTGTTTTTCTCCAATCATATCTGTCTAAAATGCAAAATAATCTCATATGTAGATTTTTAGCAATATAGTTAAGGGCTTAAGTTCTATAGTTTATCAAACCATTTTCTATTTAAAAAACTAAGTGACACTCATAAAAATGCTTCTGTGTTTCTTCCCATTTAGGTGTTTCTTAATGGATCATAGTAGATCATCAAAACTTTTTTCAAGAAGAATAAGAGGATGTTTGGAATCTGTTATCAACTGACCCTATTTATTACAGTTTTTAAATTGTGCAATCTGTGTACAGTAGCTATTGTCAGATGTTCCTCGAGAAGTAATAACTAAGGTGCTTAATAATAGCATAACTGTCTCATAAAGAACTCATGTCACAAATTAATAAATGTTTTCTTTGCCAGTTACATGTATAACTTGTAAAGACTATTAGTTTTTTTGCACTCTGTATGAAGGAAAGTTTTTTGCTCCCCCCATAAGAAAAGCAACTACTTATATCCTGTTTCTTCCATCTATATAAATAAGAATATCAGTCTTTTTAACGTCATTCTAGTAAATATGTATATAATCTTTACTGCAGAGCGTATCCGTTAGTGGCCAGCCAGAAATACAGAAACCACTCTAGCTAGTTGAAGCAGAGAAGGACTGAGTGTCAGGAATTGGTTACAAAGCTGTCAAGAGGACTGAAAGGCAAAAGGGAGATGAAGAGGGGGCGCTGGAGAAACTAAAGGGAAGGGGCTGTTCGCTTAACATCAGAAGCTGCTTTGAGACTTCCCTGGTGGTTCAGTGGTAAAGAATCCGCCTTCCAATGCAGGGGACACAGGTTCAATCCCTGGTCAGGGGACTAAGATCCCACATGCCGCAGGGCAACTAAGGCTGCGTGCCGCAACTACTGAGCTTGTGTGCCTCAACTAGAGAGCCTGAGTGCCACAACTACAGAGCCCACGTGCCCTGGAGCCTGTGTGCCACAACTAGAGAAGAGAAAACCTGCACGCCACAACTAGAGAGAAGTCTGCGTGCCACAACTAGAGAGCCCATGTGCCCTAGAGCCTGCACGACACAACTAGAGAAGAGAAAACCCGCACGCCACAATTAGAAGCCCGCGAGCTGCAGCAAAGAGCCAGTGCACCGCAACGAAAAGATCCTGCATGCCTCAACAAAGATCCTGTGTGCCGCAACTAAGACCCAACACGGCCAAAAATAAAAATAAAATTAAATAAACAATTAATTGATTTAAAAAAGAGAAAAGGAAGCTGCTTTGCCTCGGAGCTCGGGCGCTGCTGTTCCAGAGGCTGAACCTCCTCCCCCCGGCACTGCTGCCCACGCGGCGCTTGGTCACCCTCGGCTAGTGCTGCCACCTGCAGAAGGGAAAAGAGGCAGCGTTTTGCTTTCTCCAGCCTCCTGATTCTCATGCCAGTGCCAAGAAATAGCAGGAATGAACAGAAGCCATCTGGCAAGGGGTCTGGGAGACGCAGTCTGCAGGCTGTAAGCCCCTGGCAGGACAGGGCAGGATGGAAGCTGGCCTGCAAGGGCGGCGTGGAGTTGAGAGCCTGCAGCCAGGACCCAGCACACAGAAATGTCACTCACACCTCTATCCTGCCTGTGTAGTCTTTTGCTCTACTTGTGAATAAACTGAATTTGATAATACTAGAATTTGTTTGCCTTTGCTTTGCCTGTTGAGAAAAATATTATTTCTGTACAGGAAACAACGTAATATGACTAAAAACATGGGTTTTGGATAAAAAACAAGTCTGGGTTTGACCTCTGGCTCTATCACCTACTAGCTGTGTGATCCTGGACAAGTTATATAACGTCTCAAAGCCTTAATCCCCTTGTTTGTAAACCTCCTACTTGCAGGAGGTTTAGATGGTCATCTGCTTGCTCTCTTCTGGAAATTTACACCAATATTTTCCACAAAGCTTTTTCCTTATTTGGAGTTATTTCCTTAAGATACATTCCCAGGAACAGATTCACCAGATCAAAGGGAATAAAGGTTTTTTCTTTTTTTTTTGACCATGCCGAGTGGCTTGTGGGCTCTTAGTTCCCTAACCTGTGATTGAACCCGTGCCCCTTGCAGTGGAAGCTCAGAGCCCTAACCACTGGACTGCCAGAGAACTCTCAGAAGGACATTTTAAAGACTGGATGCAAATTGCCAAACTGCATGCATTTCAAAAGGTCTTCTTCACAAAAGCCTATTCCTACCAGAAACATGAACGTCTGCTTTACTGTATCCTCCCCAACGTTGGGTGATCATACTTTTTTTTTTTAATTAATTTAATTTATTTACTTTTGGCTGCATTGGGTCTTCGTTGCTGCGCGCAGGCTTTCTCTAGTTGCAGCGAGCAGGGGCTACTCTTCGTTGCGGTGCACGGGCTTCGCATTGCGGTGGTTTCTCTTGTTGCAGAGCACAGGCTCTAGGCACACGGGCTTCAGCAGTTGTGGCACATGGGCTTAGTTGCTCCGCGGCACGTGGGATCTTCCCGGACCAGGGATCGAACCCGTGTCCCCTGCATTGGCAGGTGGATTCTTCTTAACCACTGCATCACCAGGGAAGTCCTGGCAATCATACTTTTTAAAACTTTTTGCTAATTTGATAGGTGAAAATAGTGTCTCAGTATTTACATTTGTATTTCTTTAATATCTATGTTATTGAACCTTAAGAAAACTGTAATTATAAGCCTGAGATCACAAGTAGAGCCTGTGATTGTATTCTTGGGCATAAATGTGCAAGGAATGAAAGGGTCAAGTGGTGGCACTAGAACGTAACAAATGGAAATGAACGTTCTGGCTTCATGGACTCAAGCTGCGCTGAAAAAGGAGTTCTTTCCCAGTCTTAACACTGGTTTCATTGTTCAGAATAAAACTCTGGATGTTAAGTAGATTTATTGTGGTGATCATTTCATTGTATATACAAATATTGACTGATTATGTGGTACACCTGAAACTAATGTTATATGTCAATTATCCCTCAAAATAAAATAATTTTAGATTAGGAAAATTTATCAAATAAATTGGCGGAAGATTAACAGACATGCACAGTTCTGATAGGTAATGGGTTAGCTTTTGATACGCCAAAGAAGTAGCTTTATGGAGTATAAATATATTTGAATTTAAGTTCAAATACATAATTAGCCAGGATACTTTTTGTTGTTATATTTATTATATTTTTATTAGCCATGATCGGTTTTTTTTTAAATTTATTTATTTTATTTATTTATTTTTGGCTGTGTTGGGTCTTCGTTGCTGCGCGTGGGCTTTTTCTAGTTGCGATGAGCGGGGGCTTACTCTTCGTTGGAGTGCGCGGGCTTCTCATTGCAATGGCTTCTCTTGTTGCAGAGCACGGGCTCTAGGTGCGTGGGCTTCAGTAGTTGCAGCACGTGGGCTCAGTAGATGTGACTCACGGGCTCTAGAGCACAGGCTCTGTAGCTGTGGTGCACGGGCTTAGTTGCTCCACGGCATGTGGGATCTTCCCGGATGAGGGCTCAAACCCGTGTCCCCTGCATTGGCAGGCGGATTCTCAACCACTGCGCCACCAGAGAAGCCCAGCCATGATCGTTTTTATCTTTCCACTCTTGTCTCCATACAGCCATTCTCCGTCCCCTTCCCTAAGTATATTCTTAAAACATAAGCCCGATCTCATCTTGTCCTGCTTCACACTTTTTACTGGCTCACCATTGTCACTTAACATAAAATCCAAGTCGCCAACTGAGGCACACTGGCACCTTTGCTTAAATTAGAAACAAAGATCTTGATGAAATAAAAATTCACATTATGGGACTTCCCTGGCAGTCCAGTGCTTAAGACTCTGCGCTTCCACTGCATGGGGCGCAGGTTCGATTCCTGGTTGGGGAACTAAGATCCCGCATGCAGCGTGGCATGGCCAAAAAAAAGAAAATTTCGCATTTTTTTTTTTAAAGAGATTTTTAAAATTTATTTTATTTATTTATTTATTTATGGCGTGTTGGGTCTTCGTTTCTGTGCGAGGGCTTTCTCTAGTTGCAGCAAGTGGGGGCCACTCTTCATCGCGATGCGCGGGCCTCTCACTATCTCGGCCTCTCTTGTTGCGGAGCACAGGCTCCAGACGCGCAGGCTCAGTAGTTGTGGCGCATGGGCCTAGTTGCTCCGCGGCATGTGGGATCTTCCCAGACCAGGGCTCGAACCCATGTCCCCTGCATTGGCAGGCAGATTCTCAACCACTGCGCCACCAGGGAAGCCCGACAATTTCGCATTTTAAGACAAGAAAAACTTAAAACTTTTTCTCTACTTGTTTTGGCCTCCTCTCTAGTGTGCATTGTGCATCTGCATTATGCATAACCAGACCTCCCCTATGGCAGAAATACCTGCTCAACCATAAAGCTCAATTTTTCTTCTTCTAGCACCAGCCATGTAACTCTTTAGAACCGGGGTCCCCAACCCCTGGGCCGTGGACCAATAGCGGTCCACAGCCTGTTAGGAGCCGGGCCGCACAGCAGGAGGTGAGTGGCAGGCGAGCGAGTGAAGCTTCATCTGCGGCTCCCCCATCGCTCGCATTACCGCCTGAACCATCCCCTCCCCCGTCCATAGAAAAATTGTCTTCCACAAAACCGGTCCTTGGTGTCACAAAGGTTGGGGACCTCTGCCTTAGAAGATGCCATTCCTTTCGCAATCCTATCATGGGTCACAATGACCTACCACTCGCCTTGCATGTGCAGACATCTTTGGTGAGCACTATGTAAAATACCAATATATTGGTTCCCTTATAAATATTGGTGCAGGGACTTCCCTGGTGGTCCAGTGGTTAAGAATCTACCTTCCGATGCAGGGGACACGGGTTTGATCCCTGGTAGGGGAACTAAAATTCCACATGCCTCAGGCCTTGTGTGCTGCAACTAGAGATCCCTCGTGCTGCAACTAAGACTTGATGCAGCCAAATAAATAAATTAAATATTTTTTAAAAAGAAAAAAAAAAGGTTGGTGCAGAACAGACTGGTCAGACAACCTGGGGAGATACTGGGCTGCACGTAATGAAAGTTCTTAGCTTAAATACTTATGACTACTAACGTTACTAGCTATATTTCTTTCTTTTTTTTCCCTTAATCTTTTATTGATTGATTGATTGATTGGCTGTGCTGGGTCTTCATTGCTGTGCGTGGGCTTTCTCTAGTTGTGGCGAGTGGGGTCTGCTCTTCATTGCGGTGCGAGGGCTTCTCATTGTGGTGGCTTCTCTTGTTGCAGAGCACAGGCTCTAGGCGCACGGGCTTCAGTAGTTGCGGCACGTGGGCGCAGTAGTTGCGGCACATGGGCTCAGTAGTTGTGGCTCACGGACTCTAGAGCACAGGCTCAGTAGTTGTGGCACACGGGCTTAGTTGCTCCGCAGCATGGGGGATCTTCCCAGACCAGGGCTCGAACCCGTGTCCCCTGCATTGGCAGGCGGGTTCTTAACCACTGCGCCACCAGGGAAGCCCTAGCTATATTTCTTGTATTCTGCCTATTTTACAAGATTATTGTTTCTTGCATTACCAAATATGTGACTGGGCCTCAGATAAAATTAATGATGACCAGGGCTTCCCTGGTGGCACAGTGGTTAAGAATCTGCCTGCCAATGCCGGGGACACGGGTTCGAGCCCTGGTCCGGGAAGACCCCACACGCCAGGGAGCAACTAAGCCCGTGTGCCACAACTACTGAGCCTGCGCTCTGGAGCCCGAGAGCCACAAATACTGAAACCCACATGCCACAACTACTGAAGCTCGCGCGCCTAGAGCCCGTGTTCCGCAACAAGAGAAGCCACCACAATGAGAAGCCTGCACACAGCAACGAAGACCCAACGTGCCAAAAATAAATAAAAAATAATTAAATTATAAAAAAATTAATGACTAGATGACTTGAAATGATAAAAAATATACTTCTATAAGATCAATGATTGTAATAGTGTAGCTCTAGATATGGGAAGAAGCAACAAGAAGGAACCATTTCCTGGACCATAGCAGACCAGTAAGACAGGTGGTCCAGAGGCCTTTGGTTACTGTTAACAGGGGCCTAGTCCAGTAATAGCACACTGAGTGGCCCATCAACAAAATCCCCACCTGACCTGGGAATGCACATTCCTAGTGCCATGAAGCAAATTGGTCACGAAATGCCTCCCAAACCTTGGTTGCAATTAAGACTGAAAGGAAGGGGTTGTAAAATAAAGAATGGTGCCCACCATCTGGTTCTACGGGAATCTAGTCATTAGCTGCTGTAGTCACTGACCTACAATACCCCCTGAAAGGATGGGGATGAGTCACCTTGTGCTCTGGGAAAACTGGCAGAACTGGTCCCCAAATAGATATTTTCAGGAGAGGATTTTGTGAACTCAGTTTCTTGCATCTTCCCATGTTTAGAAAAGCACTAAAACCACTAAGCTGTCTCTCCCTGGTGACTAGCAGCAACCTTCTATCAAGATGTGTGCTTGATTGCACGTACCCCTTCACCAAAATCACATCTATACTCACTTCCCCCCTTACCTCTTGGGAGCAGTCCTCAGAGCTCTCTGAGACACTCTCCCAACTTATAATCCTCAGGTTGGCTCAAGTAAAGTTTTTCATTTCTTTTTTAGATTGACTATTGATTAATTTTTTTTGTCAACACTCTCTAGGAAGATTTTCTATAAAAGTGTTCTCCTCTTGGTACATCTACCCGAAAAAGGCTGCCCGGTACATCTACCCTCCACCCTGTGGAGGGTCACATTTTTTAAAGCACAAGATTTAAAAGGTGGATCTGTTACAGCTCAGTGCTACCTGCCCATCCATACCATGGCTTAGAAGTGGATCCAACCCACCTGCCTTTCTGGCCTCAGTTCCTACCACTCTCCCCTTTTCTCTGGCCAGTGTCTCCCCACCCCAGTCACTTGCTAGGGCATGAACGTATGTACTTCCTTCACAAAACTGTTCAAAATTATCTTTGTCGCCTTCTTTATTGATTGTCTCACCATTCATTATTTTGTCCCCAAACTTTAGAGCCATGCCTCATGTAGTAGGCTCTTAATATACATGTATGAGATAAATGAATTCTGGCTACCCATTTTTCAGGGTAAATTTCCTTCCTCAAATGTTTCATGGTCACATGAACAAATGAAGGAACCTCATTACACATAACCAAAAAAAAAAAAAGGGAGGAATTTAGCAACAATTAAATAAGTAAAGACATTATATTTAGTTTTCATGACTCATGCACAGTCTTTCATCATCTCTGACTTTGCATGAGGTGGCTCAATAGCCATTCCTTTGACTAGTTGGAATAGAGAATTTAATTAGTGAGGCGCTACTTGCCCTTCCCAAGGATGGAAAAGGTGGTCTGACAACATGTAGGATATTCAGTCTTCTTTCTACTGTTTCTTCTGGGGCCCAGAAATTTGGAATCTACTTGCTGTGCTTATGTAAACACATTGGATCCCCACCTTGGGTAGTTTTTGACAAGTTTTCTTTAAGTAAGAGAATAAGACTAAATAGTTTTGGTGATCACATCCATCCAGGTGGGAGTAGCTAAGCAAGCATACATAGGTGCTTAAGATAACCAACGTGTTCCTTTTTTGTTGAATGTTGGTGCCCTAGGTATAATAGACTAGTGCTCCCCCACCAAAGTTTTTTATTGCATGTCCTTCAGTAAAAAATTCTGAATACATACTCCCAATGTGTATTCTTTTAGTAGAGATTTTGAAAAGAAGAAATAGGAACTATATTCAATATCTTGTAATAACCTACAATGGAAAAGAACCTGAAGCTGTACACCTGAAATTAACACAGTATTATAAATCAAATATAGTTAAATTTTTAAAAAGAAGAGGAAATAAAAAATAGAGTTGCTAATACTTTCTTCCTATATCCAATGGATTGTCCTGTGTACACCATTTTGGAAACTACTGGGAGAGACGACTTTACTTTGCAATACTCTTTTTGATTGATTGATTGATTGATTTTGGTTGTGCGGGGTCCCAGTTGCAGCACGCAGGATCTTAGTTGTGGCATTTGGGATCAGGTTCCCTGACCAGGGATCGAACCTGGGCCCCCTGCATTGGGAGCGTGGAGTCTTACCCACTGGACCACCCAGGAAGTCCCTACTTCGCAATACTCTTAATACTGAGGTATAATTTACATCCAATAAAGCGCATAAACCTTAAGTTCAAAGCTGGGTTACTTTTCACCTATTTCTACAGCTGAATAATGATAATCCTAATCAAAATATAGAACATTCTAGCACCCCAGAAGACTACCCCCTCCCAGAGCATACTCCCCCCATTAATAACCACTCTTCTGACCTCTATCATCAGAGATTATTAGTTTTACCTGGTTTTGAACTTTATATAAATGGGCTGTTACGGCATCTACTCTGGAGTCTGAATTCATCACTCAACATTATAAGATTCATCTCCGTTATTGTGTGTAGCAATAGGAGTAGTTCATTCTTTTCCATTCTTGTGAGTATCCTATTGTATTAATATTAATATACCTTAATTTATCCATTATACTCTTTTTTTTTTTTTTTTTTTTTTTTTTGGCCTCGTTGCATGTGGGATCTTAGTCCCCGGACAAGGGATTGAACCCACGCCCCCTGCAGTGGAAGCATGGAGTCTTAACCACTGGACCACCGGGGAAGTCCCTATCCATTCTACTCTTGACAGATAGTTGGGTTATTACCAGTTTTTGACAATTATGAATAAAGCATCTCTGAACACTCCTGTACACGTCTTTGGTGGACAGAAGCCCTCACTGACCATGGGTGTGTTTCCATGAGTGGAAGTGCTTTAGTAAATATTGCCAAACAGGGCTTCCCTGGTGGTGCAGTGGTTAAGAATCCCCCTGCCAATGCAGGGGACACGGGTCTGAGCCCTGGTCCAGGAAGATCCCACATGCCGCGGAGCAACTAAGCCCGTGCGCCACAACTACTGAGCCTGAGCTCTAGAGCCCGCGAGCCGCAACTGCTGAAGCCTGGGCGCCTAGAGCCCGTGCTCTGCAACAAGAGAAGCCCGTGCACCACAATGAAGAGTAGCCCCCGCTCGCCGCAACTAGAGAGAAAGCCTGCGCGCAGCAACGAAGACCCAACACAGCCAAAAATAAATAAATAAATAAATATATTTATTTTTAAAAATATATATATATATTGCCAAACAGTCTTGCCACAGTGGTTGTACCATCTACACTCCCACCAGCGAGAGAGATTGCTCCACATCCTTGACAACACTTGGAATCATCAGTCATTTTAATTTAATTTTATTATTTTTAAAATTTATTTTTATTTTTTAAAATGTTTATTGGAGTATAGTTGATTTACAATGTTGTGTTAGTTTCAGGTGTACAGCAAAGTGATTCAATTACACATATACATATATTGATTCTTTTTCAGATTCTTTTCTCATATAGGTTATCACAGAATATTGAGTATAATTCCCTGAGCTATACAGGAGGTCCTTATTGGTTATCTATCTTATAGATAGTGTACATATGTTAATCTCAAGCTCCTGATTTATCCCTCCCATCCACGTTTCCCCTTTGGTAATCATAAGTTTTCTTTTGATATCTGTAAGTCTGTTTCTGTTTTGTAATAAGCTCATTTGTATCATTTTTTTAAAAATCAGATTCCACATATGAGAGATACCATATATTTGTCTTTGTCTGACTTACTTCATTTAGTATGATAATCACTAGGTCCATCCATGTTGCTGCAAATGGCATTATTTCATTCTTTTTTATGGCTAATATTCCATGGTATATATGTACCACATCTTCTTTATCCATTCCTCTGTAGATGGACATTTAGGTTGCTTCCATGTGTTGGCTGTTGTGAATAGTGCTGCAATGAACACTGGGGTGCATGTATATCAGTCCTTTTAATTTTAGCCATCCTAGTGGGAGACCTTACAATACTCTTGATGAAGGGGGAAAAAATGCCAGGACAAACATCTTGCCTTCCATTCTGGCTTATCTCCCCTCCCTTTTCCACTTGAGATTTGTGGATGAGTTAAATCCACAGTGTATCTGCATATCTCAGAGTCCAGTGGCCATCACACTATATGACCTTAACCAGTATGCACAGCAAGATTCTAAATCTTAACTCACAACAGCTAAGTCTTACCATAAACTTTACAAACAATTAGAGAGCTACAAAGTGGGGTTTTTTTTTCTTTCTGGTACTCTTTACATATTCAAAAGCAACCAGAAAACAAGAACTTGTGCTTCTAGAACAACCAAGACTGAATGTTTTCTAAAGGAAATAAAGAAATTTCTAGAGTAATTTCTCTTTTTGAACTCTCCTTCCAACATCCATAAGACCAAAGAATACAACCTCTAAACTGACTTTCCCTTGGTAAGTAATCCTACAGCTTAAACAAAAAAAGGTTTTATTGAGATATAGTTCACACACCATACAATTCACATATTTAAAGTATACTATTCAATAGTTTTGAGTATATTCACAAATATAAATTTATTTATTTATTTATTTTTGGCTGCCTTGGGTCTTTGTTGCTGCACGCGGGCTTTCTCTAGTTGTGGCGAGTGGGGTTTACTCTTTGTTGTGGTGCGCGGGCTTCTCATTGCAGTGGCTTCTCTTGTTGCAGAGTACGGGCTCTAGCGTGCAGGCTTCACTAGTTATGGCTGGCGGGCTCTAGAGCACAGGCTCAGGAGTTGTGGCACACGGGCTTAGTTGCTCCGCAGCATGTGGGATCTTCCCGGACCAGGGCTCGAACCCGTGTCCCCTGCATTGGCAGGCGGATTCTTAACCACTGTGCCACCAGGGAAGTCCCCACAGTCAATTTTAGAACATTTCCATCACCTCTAAAAGAAACCCCATACCTTTTAGCTATCATCCCCCTATTCCCCCTCCCAAACCCCACCTGCCCACAAGCAACCACTATTATACTCTCTGTCTCTGTGGAATTGCCTATTCTGGACATTTCCTGTAAATGGAATCATACAGTATGTGGTCTTTAGTGGCCACGAGGTTCATCCATGTTGTAGCATGTATCAGTACTTCATTCCTTTTTATGGTGGAATAATATTCCATGGCATAGATAGACCACATTTTGCTTATCCATTGATGGAAATTTGTGCTGTTTCCACCTTTTGGCTATTATAAATAATATTGTTATGTCCTATAGCTTTTTAACCACCTTGATACTTTGAGGGGTTTTTATTATTTTCAATATGTATACATATTGGCTTACTCATTCTTAAGATATCAGTTAAGACTCTATGATCAGATTTTTTCCACTCCCTGTCTTGTCTCTGGGAGCGATTCTCTGCACATACCATGCTGTTTCAAGTCTTTGCTCCCATTCTCTCTTTGCCCAGTTAACTCCCACTCATTCTTTATTACACGACATTTACTCAGTATCCAAGTTCCTTGAATTACTTAAGAGAATATCTTATTTATATGACTATGCATCTACATATGAAATGTTAGGATAGTCCTTGCATTCAAAGAAATATGATGAATCAGGAGAAATGGCATGATCTCAAAACCAGGATTATTGTCAACTTATTTTTTCCAATGTTCTTTATATAGACTTGATTTTTTTAAGTCTGAAAAGGATGTTACTCATAACCCATACTATATTTCATACCTCAAAAGAAGAAGTGGTAATTTACAAAATTTCTTCCTCTTCTTCCCACCCCATAATATCACATGCCCTGTAGTTGCTGATGTTTTTGGTCATATGGAGCCAGAATATCTAGGAAAACTTTTGTCATCAAATGATATGAATGCATATGCTGGTGTTTCAATCTCTCTCTTTCTAAGATGACTCTTAACCAACCACAGTATACAACATTGATTGTAATAGTTGAATCATTCATAAGTTTGCCATGTAAAAAGAAGAATTCTGGGGAATTCCCTGGCGGTCCAGTGGTTAAGACTCCACCCTCTCACTGCCAAGGGCCTGGGTTCAATCCCTGGTCAGGGAACTAAAATCCCACAAGCCGTACGGCGTGGCCAAAAAAAAAAAAGAAAAAAAGAATTCTGCATTCTGCATGCTGATATATTAGTGGGTGACCTTTTCTCAGAAAGTTCCATGCTTTTAGTTCAATCTAGTTTACTGGTGGGATTTTTCTATATTTTCATTTTTACTTCTGGGCTTAGCGAGAGTGAAAAGAAAATGTAAGTGGTGAGGGTTGTATAGAAGAGTGAAAGAGGAGATCTTAAGAGGGAAAGGAAGAAAGAACCAGAAGGATGAAAGCCAGTGACCATGTTATGCCATCACATCATCTTCATCCAACCTCCTTGGTTAGGTCTCTTGAAAGGCAGTGGGAGAAAACTCAAGTTTCTCTTCTATTTGCCCCAAATATCTCTGTATTCATTTTCTAGGGCTGCCATAACAAATGCCCACTAACTGGGTGCTTTAAAACATCGGAAACTTATTCTCTCATGGTTCTGGAGGCCAGAAGTTCAAAATTAAGGTGTCAGCAGGACCACGTTCCCTCCAAAGTCTCTAATGGAAAATCCTTCCTTACCTCTTCTAGTTTTTGGTGGTGCCAGGTGTTCCTTGGCTTGTGACAGCATCACTCCAGTCTCTATCTCCATCATCACATGGCCCGCTCCGTGTGTCTCTCTGTCCTTTTCTGTCTTTTATTTATTTATTTATTTATGGCAACTCTGTGCGGCTTGTGGGATCTTACTTCTCCAACTGGGCCCGGCAGTGAAAGCACCGACTCCTAACCACTGGACCGCCAGGGAATTCCCCTTTTCTCTCTCTTATAAGGACACTTGTCATTGGATTTAGGGCCCACCTTAATCCTGTAGGATCTCATTTTAATCCTTACCTTAATTACATCTGCAAAGACACTATTCCCCAGTAAGGTCACATTCTGAGGTTCCAGGTGGACGTGAATATTGTGGTTGGGGAGTAGGGGGGACACTTCAAACCATTCCAACCTCCTGAAATTCTACTGCTTCTGCCTTTGGATAAAGTATGTCCTCCTTTAAGTGACAGTGAGCTCTCTACTTTGCCACTGATAAGAAACAATTATTTTATACTTTTTTTTTTTTGGCCGCGCCTCACAGCTTGTGGGATCCTAGTTCCCTGACCAGGGATCAAACCCGGGCCCTCAACAGTGACAGCGTGGAGTCCTAACGAACTGGACCACCAGGGGAGTCCCACAATCATCCTATAAATTTTTTTTTTTTTTAATTTTTTTGGCTGTGCTGGGTCTTCATTGCTGCTTCTCTAGTTGCGGCGAGCGGGGGCTACTCCGTTGTGGTGCGCGGGCTTCTCATTGCGGTGGCTTCTCTTGCTGCAGAGCACGGGCTCTAGGCGCTCCGGCTTCAGTAGTTGTGGCACGTGGGCTCAGTAGTTGTGGCTTGCGGGCTCTAGAGTGTAGGCTAAGTAGTTGTGGCGCATGGGCTTGGTTGCTCCGTGGCATGTGGGATCTTCCTGGACCAGGGCTCGAACCCATGTCCCCTGCATTGGCAGGCGGATTCTTAACCACTGCACCACGAGGGAAGCCCTCATCTTATAAATTTAACTGAAGTAAACTAAGGTACAGAAAAGTACGGAAATCGCAATGGATTTTCACAAAGACAACGTGTCCATGTAATAAACACCCAAATCAAGACACAGAACATTCCCAGTACAGATTAGAACTATGTTCTTTCTTTTCTTTCCATTAAAGAAAAAATTTTATTTGTGGTAAAATACACATAACAAAATTTACCATCTTACCCATTTTCAAGTGTACAGTTCAGTGGCATGAAATACTTTCATACTGTTCAGCAACCATCCTGCTCCAGAATTTTCCATCTTGCAAAACTAAAACTCTGTCCCCATTAAACAATAATTCCCCATTTCCCCAGCCCCTGGTAACCACAATTCTACTTCTGTCTCTATGAATTTAACTACTCTAGGGAACTCATGTTAAGTGGACCCATACAGTATTTGTCCTTTTGTGACTGGCTTATTTCACTCAGCGTAATGTCTCTGGGTGCATCCATGTTGTAACACATGTCAGAATTTCCTTCCTTTCTAGGGCTGAATAATATAGGAACCATATTCTTTTGAAAGGTGATGACAACCTCCTTCTGATTTTTATGGCTAAGTGTTTACTTATTTTCATCCCTGATTCTAATTAGTAAACAATGTGTGTTTCACTAGTGTTTTCCTCCTTGGTGATTATAGAGTTCAGTTTTTCAGGTTTTTAAACCAGAACCTAGCCCTCTGCTCTGGATCCTGTGGTTTTGGCCGTGTTACCCAATCTCATGTGCATTTTAACTATCCCATTTTGTGTGTGTGTGTGTGTGTGTGTGTGTGGTAAAAGTCACATGATATAAAACATACTATTTTAACCATATTTAACTGTACAGTTCAGTGGCACTAAGTACATTCACATTGGTGTGCCACTCTCACCATCATCCATCTCCTGTAACTATCCCATTAAATCTACAGAAAAGCTAAAGAATCAACAGCTTTCAAAAGTGGATACAGGTAACCAGCAGGGCAAGTCTCAAAAAACAATTTTTTATTCCTCTTTCCTTTCCCTTTCTTTGCAGCTGGCTCATAAGCAGAGCCCAAAGGACCTTGGCAGTAGTTTAGGTTTAACTCAATGTCCTTGTCCTGGCAGCCCTCTGAGAGTCGGCAGGATTCTGTGTTTTGTTTCCTTTTATTTAAGCACACTTACTCATTGTTTTGGAAATACCTCACATTCCAGGCGATTCAAGACTTCTTGAATAAACAACTCACCTCTTTAGAGAGAAGACCCATTGAATATATGAAATCCCAGCTGAGTCAAAAAAAAACAACCAAGATGTGAAGACAGAGAGGAAGGTAACTCCATGTCCCTATTAGAGATTCTCAGAGGAATACATCTTAATTAATTTCCATCATGGCTAAGGCCCTGCAACATTTATAGACAAATATAGCACCTTAAACAGCATGGGTGAAGGACCTAGTTCCCTTAATCCATCAGCTGTGAAACAGGTTTTTACCGTAGGCGACCGAAGTCATTTATTTTAATAGTTTACACATTACACAATGACTTAGGACTAAGTGCCAAGAAATATAGTAAGAGCAAGATCAAATCCAAACACACTTCAAGTATTAATCTCTAATATTAGCCCTTAAATGCCCTTATAAAAGCCCATCCAGCTGCATTATCCTTTTTCTGAAAGCTTTCTGTCTGTGGAGTAGAGCAGGAAACGTGTAAGGCTGTGTATGATCAGGCCACTGACCATGGCTGTTCTCTTGCTCTCTATCCATCCCCTGCCCGACCAGTGCCTGCTTCACCTACACCCTACGCACGGGACTGACCTTCCTAAGTACTTGTCCCAGGCCCCAGCTAGTGATTGTTTTTATCAAAGGGGTGGTGAGGGGCGTGCCCCTCTACTGGTTTCCCTGGCAACTAATGAGCCCATGTGAGGTCAATTCTCCTATAACTGGTAACCTCCCCTGCCCCCCAGGAGCGAAGACCGCCACCATGTCCTGCCCACTGACCGCTGCACAGTGGGGTGTCGCTCCAGGACCTTGCTTCAGATGTGTAAGCTCCCCGATCCATTGAACCATTGATGTATCTGTAGCTGACTCCAGGCTCTTGAAGCTGGGGAAGCACAGGGCTTGTTGGCCTGTGGGGTACAGCCCAACAGGTGCCAGAACTTTCCAGAACCACAGAAAATTGAGGGAAAGGGGGTGGAGAGGGATCCACTTCTATCTTCCTCTGCTTTCTCCCAGTCACAGCCTAGTGATTCAGAAAAGTCAACCTGACTTTGAAAAGGGAAGTGCTCACCTTCACCACATAGAATTGACATTTCACACAGAGAAAGCATGAGTTTTCCACAACGTTTGGTCACATTTCAGTGTTCGATGCTAAGCTCTCAAATCCCGAGAGAAGCCACACAAACTCAGTGGTGTGGCTAGTAATTCCATCTTGCCTGCAATACTCAGAGCCGACAATTCTATAATTATGTAAATATTGCACCTAAAGCTAGTCCTTCCCTGTTTTTGAAATACTAAGATTGGCTTGAGACAGTATGAGACCTGGGTTCATCTTGGGGATCACACACACACACACACACATACACATACTCCTTACCTAACCCTGAGATTTAACTGCACTTTAGAATTCTTTATCAGCCATCTACCTACAAGCTGAAAAGGTTTGTTTCTTTCACTTTAGCTTTAGCTACTCATTACGCTATCTTTTCTCTCCAGGGAGAGACACACGAACATGGCTACTGTTAGCCTTGTGATTCTTGCCCCCATTTGGATAAAATCAATACCTTTGCCTTGCTTTTTCAGAACCTTCTTTGGAGTCTTTTGGCTGCCAGTAATAAAAAACCTAACTAGAACTGGCTTTAAGTAAAGAGGGCATTTACTATCTTGCATAATCAGAAGTTCAGATACTGAGTTCCCAGAACTTGCCAATGATGTAATTGAGCCCAGGTTCTTTCCATCTTTCCACTCGGCCATCCTTTAGTGTACTGGTTTGGCCTTAGCTTGTCTCCTCACAAAAGGACTCAGCTGGGACTTCCATGCTTCCACTGCAGGGGGAGACCCCGCATGCCGTGGTGCGACCAAAAATTTTAAAAAGGGGGGGGGGGAGGGGCGGGCCTCAGCTGCTCCAAACATTACATCCTTAGGCAAGAATTTCCAAAGATCTTTTTTTTTTTTTTCATTTGAGGTGAAATTCACATGACATAAAATTAACCATTTTATAAGTAAACAATTCAGTGGCATTTAGTACCTTCACAATGTTTGCAGCCACCATCTCTACTGAGTTCCAGAACATTTGCATTACCCTGCAAAGGAGAGCTCATACCCACTAAACAGCCATTCCTCTTTCCCTCCTCTCCGATTCCTGCGAAACCACTAATCTTTCTGTCTCTAAGGATTTGCCTATTCTGGACATTGGAATCATACAATATGGGGCCTTTTTTCCTTTTTTTTTTTTGGCCGGGCTGTGCATCATGTGGATCTTAGTTCCCCAGCCAGAGGTCGAACCTATGCCCCCTGCAGTGGAAGAAGCGTGGAGTCCTAACCACTGGACCGCCAGGGAAGTTCCAATATGCGGCCTTTTTTGTGGCTTTTTTCACTTCATCTAATGTGTTCGAGGTCCATCCACGTTGTAGCATGCATCAGTACTTTGTTCCTTTTTCTGATAATCCATTGCGTGGATATGCCACATTTAGTTTATCCATTCAGCTGCTGATGGATGTTTCGGCTGTTTCTACCTTTTGGCTATTGCGAATAGTGCTGCTGTGAACATGCCTGTACATGTATTTATTTAAGTAACTGATCTTCAGTTCTTTGGGACATATACCTAGGAATGGAATTACTAGGAAATTTTCTGAAACACATCCCTAGACATCCCCTCACATCCTATAGGTCAGAATTGTGTCACATCTCTGAGCCTACAGCCATGTCTTGGCAAGGAGAGTGAGACCACCACGATTGGCTAAAACTAATCAAGATTCACACCCTGAAGCTGGGTGAGAACCCAATCACCTCTGAAGGGCACGGTCACTTGGAAGAGGGCCATTTTCAGGAGGTGGTGACCTTGAGTGTGAATGTCATGACACAGGTAGGCAAGTTCTCTGTCAACCATCCCTCCCCATATTGTTAGAGCAATTTGTATTCTGTTCAAGGGTGTGAACCTTACTGTTCTACCTGCCAAGCAACCTTTCCTTTGGGGATTGTTTATTCTGCAAACATCTGTCTTAAGGAGGAAGTGTGGGAACTAAGGTCATGACAAACAGCATGTCAGACGATGAAGCCTGTGTGAAATGGAAGCTCTTAAAATATACTAAAGGAAGGACCCTGGTGGATCCAGGGTGTGCTTTCCTTATGGCACCTTTGAACCACTGGGAATGTGTTTCAAGGAACTCCCATTTATTTAACGTTGTCTAGATTCTGGTTTGTGTACCCAGATTTGCCTTTGCCTCCACCACCAAGCCGTATGGAATTCATTTCTTTGTCTAGTCCACAAATACTTCTTGTGTGTCTACTATGTGTCAGGCACTGGGCAAGGCAGCCGGGAGATGATGGTAAGACAGAGAGCCTTAGCTCCTGTCCTCGTGGAGGACATTGTTAGCTAACAGTGCGGTGGAAGAGATTGAGGTTAAACAAATAATTCTGCAGCTCATTTTATTTATTTATTTTTATTTTTTTTACCTATCAATAATTACTTTTTTCTTTTTTTAATTGAAGTATAGTTGCTGTAAGTTACAAGTGTGCAATGTAGTGATTCACAATTTTTAAAGGTTATACTCCATTTATAGTTACTATAAAATACTGGCAATATTCCCTGTGATGTACAATATATCCTTGTAGCTTATTTTATACCTAATAGTTTGTATCTTTTACTCCCCTACCCTTGTATTTCCCCTCCCCCCCTTCCCTCTCCCCTCTGGTAACCACTAGTTTGTGCTCTGTGAGTTTGCATCTTTTTTTGTTATGGCAAAATTTTTTCCTTTTTATGGCTGAATAGTATTCTACTGTGTATATATATATATATATATATATATGTAATATCTTCTTCATCTATTCATCTGTTGATGGTCACTTATGAACATTGGGTTATGCAGATCATTTTTAAATTAATATTGTGATAAATGTGATGAAGAAAAAAAAAGCACAGGGTACAATGAAAGTGTGGAAGAGAGGAGGTGTTCTGATTGGATCCTCCATGACAATAGACACAAGGAAAGACTGCAGCAGTTCCCTGCAATGAGTGGTTAAGGGAAAGCAGTGACATCAGCCAATGTCACTGAAGTCCCTCAATTAGCCAGCAAGGCCAAGTGCAGGCTCCAGGGACACTACTTAGAGCGTTATGGGGATTAATTTGTTTTCAACTGAATGTTTATGAGAAAAACAATACTAGGTTTGAAAACAAAGGATTGTTTTAGACCCACAAAGGCCAGAGTGGGGAAGTTTTTAAAAATCGAATTGCAATCCTTGTGTCACTCTGTGCTGTGCTGAGAGAGAAGCCCATGTCTTGAGTACCATGTCATGTCACCATTTGAGCTTCAATTGACTAGACCAGCCCAGGGGAGTCATCCACTCGTTGATTGACAGCTGTGAGCTGGCCTGGTACATAATCTTTGCTCAAAAAGGCACTCCACACTGCATATTAGTTTCCTGGGGCTGCTATAACAAATTACCACACACTTGGTGCTTCACTTTTTATTTTTTAAAAATATTTATTTATTTATTTGGCTGCTCCACGTCTTTGTTGCGGCACGTGGGATCTTTTAGTTGCAGCAGGCAAACTCTTAGCTGCGGCAGCATGTGGGATCTAGTTCCCTGACCAGGGATCAAAGCCGGGCCCCCTGCATTGGGAGCACGGAGTCTTAGCCACTGGACCACCAGGGAAGACCCTACACTTCGTGCTTGAAAACAACAGAAATTTATTCTCTGACAGTTCTGGAGGCCAGAAGTCTAAAATTGAGATGTTGGCAGGGCCACACTCCCTCTGAAGGCTCTAGGGGAGGACCCTTCCTTGCCTCTTGTAGCTCTGGTGGCCCTAGGTGTTTCTTGACTTGTGGCTGCATCACTCCAGTCTCTTCCTCTGTCTTCACATGGCCTTCTCCTCTCTGTGTGTCTCTTATAAGGATGCTTGTCATTGGATTTAGGGCTTACCCAGATAATCCAGGATGATCTTATCTTGGGATCCTAAATTTAATTGTATTCGCAAAGACCCTTTTTCCAAATAAGGTAACATTCACAAGTTAAGGTTCTGGGATTAATCCATGAACATATCTTTTTGAGGATCACCATTCAACCCACTCTCATTAGATAATGACTATTAGACCCAGTCATATCAGGGAAGATGCTGGAGAGTGACAACGATCCAGTCGGGTCCTCTCTTTATGGAAGTCTGGCCCCAAGCAAGATATGCAAGAAATAAACACCTCCGTTGGAGTTGGGCAGAAGCCAAGAGACCCCCAAAGAAGACAGTCAGAAGTCAGAGCAACGACCAACTGAGACCACATCATGAGAATGGGGACAATTCTAGAGCTTCTCTTTCCTGGCATACCATTTTCATCGATGTAAGCAAAAATGTATCTTTTGAACCCTGCTCAATATTGTGTAACAACCTAAATGGGAAAAGAATTTGAAAAAGAATAGATACATGTATATGTATAACTGAACCACTTTGCTGTACACCTGAAACTAACACAACATTGTTTTTTTGTTTTTTGTTTTTTAAATTTATTTATTTATTTATTTTTGGCTGCGTTGGGTCTCCGCTGCCGCGCGCGGGCTTTCTCCAGTTGCGGTGAGCGGGGGCTCCTCTTCGTTGCGGTGTGCGGGCTTCTCATTGCGGTGGCTTCTCTTGCTGCGGAGCACGGGCTCTAGGTGCGTGGGCTTCAGTAGTTGTGGCTCGTGGGCTCAGTAGTAGTGGCTCGCGGGCTCTAGAGAGCAAGCTCGGTAGTTGTGGCGCACGGGCTTAGTTGCTCCGCGGCATGTGGGATCTTCCTGGACCAGGGCTCAAACCCATGTCCCCTGCATTGGCAGGCGGATTCTTAACCCCTGCGCCACCAGGGAAGTCCCTAACACAACATTGTTAATCAACTATACTCCAATATAAAATAAAGTTGAAAAAAATTAAATTAAATGTATCCTTTGTTTTTCATGACGTTTAATGTCTTGGACTGTGTCTAACAATAGCTGGTGTCTTAATTCTTGCTGCTGTGGGGGCAGCAATCCTGGAGTGACGACCTTGCCTGCAGGAAGGTGAGCGTCAAAAGCACAGAGGTCCAAAGCTCCAGGATAGGTGTCGATGGCTCCGGGAAACAGTGGAGCACTTTTTTCACTCCTAAGAACACAGGAGTTGGAGGAGGGATGAGGCAAGAAGAGGATCAGACATGTATAGCAACTTTCCCATTGGAGGAGTCAAAAGGAGGCTCCCCTGCATGATTCCTGAGCCGGCACAAGAACCCAATGCCAACGGCTTTTCAGGCTTTTAAGAAATGCAACATCGGGCTTCCCGGGTGGCGCAGTGGTTAAGAATCCGCCTGCCAATGCAGAAGACGGGGGTTCGAGCCCTGGTCCGGGAAGATCCCACATGCCGCGGAGCAACTAAGGCCGTGAGCCACAACTACTGAGCCTGCGCTCTAGAGCCCACGAGCCACAACTACTGAGCCCACGTGCCACAACTACTGAAGCCCGGGCGCCTAGAGCCCGTGCAGAGAAGCCACGGCAATGAGAAGCCCGCGCACTGCAAGGAAGAGTAGCCCCTGCTCACCGCAACTAGAGAAAGCCTGCGCGCAGCAGCAAAGACCCAACGCAGCCAAAAATAAAAATAAATACATTAAAAAAAAGAGAGAGAGAGAAATGCAGCATCACCAGCATTCTCAAGGCACAGAGGACGATGGTGAGTGAAAAACACAGACCTCAGTGTGACTGCTTCGAAAAGTGATCAGAAGAGTCAGATTCTAAGCAGGAAGACATTGTAGGAATACCTTAATCAACTTATTTCCATTTTCCTTTTTATATATGCACAAGAGTGACATAAGAAATTTAAAACTCCGAGACTAAAAAAAAAAAAAAAATCTGAGACTACAAGTATCCGTTGAAATTTTAAAGTGATAAGAAGTTTGCCATAGCGGGTGCACATTCTTTTCCTGTCTTCGTGGCATATAAAGTAACGATGCATCTTCTATCAGATGGTATTTGGACTTGGCTTAAGACAGTATGGTCCAGGCCTGCACGAGGCTTGAAAGTTTCCTGAGCAAACTTACTTCGGTTGCTTATATAACGTGCGTTACCCCAGGTAACCCAGAAGGTCCCAAGTAACACAGAGTCAGACAAAAGTTGGACAAGAAACAGTGATAAAGCTCAAATCCTTGTGGGCTGTGAAAGAACACACCCCAAATCCTGGGTTAGAAACAGAAAAGGGGGGTGATTTGCCTCAAGGGCCTACAAGATCCCTCACTGTTTTATTTATTTGGCCACACTGCGCGGCTTGTGGGATCTTAGTTCCCCCACCAGGGATTGAACCCGGGCCATGGCAGTGAAAGCCCCAAGTCCTAACCACCGGACCGCCAGGGAATTCCCCCTCACTGTTTTAAAAAAAAAAAGGTGAATTATTTAGGTATTTGCTTTAAGGCTGACGATCTTTAATGTATTGAAGCACAGACTAGTCTTTATCCCAGTGTTTCTCAACCCCTTTTCCTTTATTGCCCCTCCCCCAGTTACCTTTTCAGACTCTTTTTTTCTAATTGTCCCACTCCGTGAATTTTTTCTTATTGTGATAAAATATACATAACATAAAATTCACCATTTTAACTATTTTAAAGTGGCATTAACTACTGATACATTCACAGTGTTTGCAACAAATACCACTGTCTGGTTCCAGAACTTTTTCATCACCCCAAACCCATTATTATGCAGTCACATCCCATTCTCCCATCCCCCCAGGTCCTAGAGACCATTAATCTACTTTCTGTCTCTTTGGATTTGCCTCTTTTGGACATTTCCTATAAATGGAATCATAAAATACGTGGCCTTTTAGTTCTGGCTTCTTTCACTCAGCATAATGTTTTCGGGGTTCATCCATGTTGTATATGTATCAGTACTTTATTCCTTTCTATGGCTGAATAATATTCCATTGTACATATGGATGGATGGACCACATTTGTTTATCCATTCATCTAGTAGATAAACATGTGGGTTGTTTCCACCTTTTGGCTATTGTGAATAGTGTTGCTATGACCATTTGTGTTCAAGTGTTTGTATGAACATCTTTTTCAGTTCTTTTGGATATATTCATAGGAGTGGAATTGCTGGGATCCTATGGTAACTCTATGTTTACCTTACCAAAGACCCACCAAACTGTTCTCCACAGTGGCAGCCCCATTTTGCATTCCCACCAGCAATATATGAGGGTTCCAATTTCTCCACATCCTCACCCACACCTCCCCCCGCCCCCCCATGAAAGGTTAATAGCACACATATACCACGTATGTTTGTGTGCTGTAGCCCTTTGGACGTCAGACTTTGTGTCTAATGGAAATATTTGCAGGGGATCATAGACTCAGAAGCCTGCAGGAATTTATAAAAACACTGCTGGCTTACCAAAAACACATCTGCCAGCCCTTAGGGCCAGCAGGCTGCCAGGCTGCAGACACGGATTGGTTTTATTTTATTAAAATGTGTATAGGGTGGACGGAGCATCATTTATTCCATCGTTCCCCTTTTCCTTTTGATGGGCGTTCATTTTGTGGCCAGCTTCCTACCACACATACAAAAAAAACAATGTTCCAATCAACATCCTTGTCCTTAAGTATTGGTATTTTTATTTTTTGGGGACGGATTCCCAGGAGTCAGATTAATGGGTCAAAGGGTTTCGTTTCCATTTTAATAGATGTTGCCAGATTGCTTTCCCAAATGGTTGCAAAACTTCACATGTACCAGAGTGGCCTTTTCTCCATATTCCTGCCAGCACTTGAGAGCATTGCTCGTTTTAGTTATGTCAGTCGGTCTGATGGATGCAATGTCTTATTGCTTCTTTAATTTGCATTTTTCTGACCACTGTTGAATTTGAAGATCTTTACATTCGTTTGTTGGCCATTTGGTTTTGCTCCTCTGTAAATAATCTGTCCATAATCTAAGTCCATTTCTGTCTTGGTTGTTTGTCTTGTTCAGGTCAATTTGTAAAAGCTCTTTAGATAGCATCCATTTGACCTTTGGCTTAATTGCAGAGAAGTGATTAAGAGCATCGTCCTCTGGGGCGGGCTGCCAAGGGTCGCATCAGAACTTAGCCCCTGATTGGCTATGTGACCTCGGCAAGTCATTCAACTTTGCCTCAGTTTACTCATCTGTGAAGGAGCAATCATCATCAACATCATAATTCCTACCTCATACTGTTGTTCTAGACACCAGTGAGTTAATACAAGTCAATAGGATGGTGCATGGCACACAATAAGTTAGTCAACCGCAGTTGGTGACTGTTATTTGTATTACAAATATTTTTCCAGCTCCATCATTTGCACTGGCTTTATTTTTGGTATCCCTTGTCACATAAAATATTTTAATGTTGACATAGTCAAATACCCATCTTTTCTTTCATAGCTTCTGAGTTCCCAGGCTTGGTTAAGAAGGTCTCTCCATTTCCTTCATGATGAATTTCCTTGTTTTTTGTGTTTTTTTTGAAGTTTAAAATTTTTTATTTTATATACAAAGAGTTAGTATTGTTTCTGAGGAAGGTAGATACGCTGGATGACCCATTCAAGAAGTTCACACTTAGTCCAACTTAATGAAGCCGATGTCCTTCCCATACTGGCGGAAACACTGGCGGCACATATTGAGGCTGTATTTCTGGATCAGATCATCCCGGTTTGGGCCAGTTTGGACCGGTTTGAGCAGACGTGGCAAGAGCTAGAACCCTGGCCAAATTTTTTTGGATGGCTCCAGTAGAGCTGCTGGTGACCCATGTTGCTTTCTTGGCTGCAACTAGGCAAAAGGAATTTCCTTGTCCTGATAATCGGAGGCCTGTAACTCACCATGTCCCACACTGAGGTGCACTGTCCTCCCAGCTCCTAGGTCTGTTTCCTCCTCTTCTCCCTCATCCCTCCAAGACGAGACCTTTAGAACACTTTCACTTCCTCCCTCTCCTCCTTTCCTTTCCCATCTTCCCCATTGAGACCCATGAGACCCTTTTCCTCCCTACCCCCGCTCACCAATCTCTGAGGTTTGGCTGAAATAATTTAGTATTTGTTAGAACTCCCTTAGGGAAGGTCCATTTGGTTTCAAGAGTCCTTCTCTGTTACACAAATCCCTCTCTGGATCCACTAAGATGTAAGAGGTCATATGCCTATGTTCTTAACACTGTTTTCTCTTTTGTTTTCTTCTTCTTTCAGTTTTCTTTTCAGGTTTAGTTGTAGTTTGGTAAGTCTTTTCTCAAGTGATTTCCTCAGATGAAGACCTGGGAGTTATATTCTCTGAATCCTTGGGTATCCTTGACTCTTCTCCTTTTGCCTCAATAGATGGAAAGTATTTTGAAAACTGGATAGAGGATCCTTGGGTTGGAGTCCTTTCTCTCTTCTGTAGATACGGGTCCACTGTCATCTTTCTATAGCGTAGATGAAAATCTAATGCCAGTCTGATTTTTTTTCCTTTGTGAATATCTTCTGCTTTCTGCTTGACACTTGTAAGATGGTTATCTTTCAGGTTTGGGAATTTTACCAGAATATGCCCACATATGACTCTTATCAGACCAGTCTGGAACTCAGTGAGCCCTGTCAATCTGCAGTCTCTGATCTTCAGTAATTTCAGGAAAATCTTCTCCTATTATTTGTTCATCTGTTGCTTATTCTTGTTTTGGAACTCCTATTGTGTGTTCATTCATTCTTCAGGAGCTATCCTCCAACTCTCTTACCTTTCCCCACAGATTTCTATTTCTTTATCATTTTGCTCTATGTTTTGAGACATTTCTTGCACTTGGTCTCCCAGACTGTTCATTTGGATCTCAGTAGAGATTCTACTCACCTTTTGTTACCAAACTTGGGTTTGGCTGCTCGCCACTCAAAAGCCAATACTCAAGAGACAAGTGTTGGTTGGAAAGGAAAACTTGCTTTATTCAGGAGGCTGGCAACCTGGGGAGAAGGTGGACTTGTGTCCAAAAACCAACTCCAAATGTTATGCTTGACCAGGAAAGTTTTTAAAGGGAAATCATTTGGGGATGGGGTCAGAGTCTTCATCACCTCCCACTGTGTGCAGACTTTCTTCTGATTGGTTGGTGGTGAGGTAACAGGATGGTGTCCCAGGAATCTTGTGCTCGTCCTGAAGTTACCATCCTCCACCTGGGTGGGGGCCTTAGTTCCTACAGAAGAACTCAAAGATATTGTTCTGTGTATCCCTTGAGGAGGAACCAGGACCCTGCCCCAAGGCTGCACTATTGTTTCTTCACTGCTCCTCCTTTGTTTCTGCATCCCCTCCCTTCCCTGATAAGCAACTGTTCAAATCTGCCCTCTCGAACTCAGGGAAGGTCAAGGAGGTTGAATAAAGCCTATTTCCTACAAACAAGAAACAGGGGACACAGAAAGGATTTGTACCCGGCAGGTCCCCACAGGGTCCTACTCTGTTTCATTAGCATCAGATCCCACAGGTGAAGGGCTCAGTCCCACAAGACTGTTGGACTCAACCTCAGAAGAACAAACAGTCAAAAACCACATGGGGAAGAAAGCCTGTTTAAGGCCCGCTGCCCAAATCGCCCTACCTCAATTTTTCCAACATTGTAATGGCATTTCTTCATTTAAAAAATACATCATGGGAACTCCCTGGTGGTCCAGTGGTTAGGACTCCGTGATTTCACTGCCGAGGGCCCGGGTTCAATCCCCAGTCAGGGAAATAAGATCCCTCAAGCTGAGTGGTGCATGGCCACACACAAAAAATAATAATAATAATAATGATATAGAGATAGAAAGTAGATTGGTATTTGCCAGGAGCTGGGGCAGCTCTATGGGGCATGACTGACAATGGGCATGGGGGATTTTTTTGGGGGGGGATGATGAAAAAGTTCTGGAATTAGACAGTGGTGATGTTTGCAAAAGTTTGTGAATATACAATAATAAAAATGGCTGAACTGTACTTTAAAAGGATGAATTTATCATTTCTCAGCCTTTTGTCTAAGATCAAGCGTCAGTATCTGTTTTTAGTCCGTGTTTTTAGTCAGTGAACTGTGGTTGAGGGCTGGAGGACAGCATCCTCAGGGAGTTGCATGGTGTCTTGGTTGCACGGATTGGGTGGCTGGGAATCCAGTCTGTGTCTGGAGCCAAGCTATGACCCAGGACATCCTGGTCACCTCTGCCAGCATGCAGCCATACCCGCGGACCTGCTGTGGCTTCCAGAATCAGCTGGACCATCTCTCTTGGGAGTTTCTCCGGCTTCCCTCTGCCAACTGGTTGGTTCTCCCAGATTCCATTTTATTTCACTCTGTCAGTTATAAAGGGTGGATCACTGGGCTGTTGAGATAGAGGGGAAGTGCTGGCTTAGTCCTCAATGGGAAAGACATAGGAAGGGCCTGGGCAGGAGTTTGAATCGTGTGCCCCGGCTGTCCTGCTGTTCTCAGGCTTTTTAGGCATGTGTATCTGAAAGAAAGTCTCTTGAGTTAAGAATATAAGAAAGTACACAAGATATTCAATAAAATGAATGACCTAAAAAAAAAAAGATGAATTTTATAGCATGTGAATTATATTTCAGTATAAAATATCCGTAGCTGTAAGGATCCTAAGCCCAGGACCTCTGTCATCCTCTCTGCATCCCCAGCACCTGGCCAATGAGTGGGAAAGCTGGAATTTCAACCCAGAAACGTCTAATTCCAAAGGCCATTCTCTTTCACCTCCACCGCACGTTGATACCAGGTAGCCTGGCAGCAAAGACCATGCTGAGTTGGAACTCTATTCTTTTGATAATTGAAGGTTTTTGAGGTTAGGAAAAGAGGCATGGTTCAATTTTTGTTTTAGAAAGATAATTTTTAGGAGCTTTATGTGAATATTCTTTGTTAGAAATGATAACAGTAGATAAGACTATTCAGCAATTTTTTTCTGGATTATAATAATTTTAGTTCCGTTAAAAAAAAATTTTTTTTTGAAATCATGACTGAAATGTCAGCTTCTATGGGAACCTCAGAGAGCAGTGTGATTTTTTTTCTCTCATTCAGTTTCTTAAAAATATGCATTTTAATGAATTTTGAGATTGGTTTCCATCATTAAACAAAAGATAGCTGGAGAGAGAGAAGAGGCAGTTGGGCAATGTTTGCCTGTGAAAAGTCAACCTGTCTTTAATGTTATTCTTCTACTTTTTTTAAGTTGAATTTCTCTGCTGTGTAGCACAAGAGGCCTTATGTGAAATTCTATTCTAATTTATAGGTGATAAGTGGTTTTAAATAAACACATATGGCGTTCCAGCCGAGCTCTGTAACCACTGGCTGACGGCGGCATAGAACAAAGATGATCAGACGCTGTGCGAGTTTGCTTGGGCCACCTTATCAAAGTTTCACAGTCTGGGTGGCTTAAACAACAGAAATTTTATTTTCTCACAGTTCTGAAGGCCAGAAGTCCAAGATCAAGGAGTGGATCGAGTTATTTGTTCTGAGACCTCTCCCCTCGCTTTGTAGACAGCCGCCTTCCCCCTGTCCTCACATGGTCTTCCCTCTGTGCACGTCTGTGTCCTAATCGCCTCTTTTTATAAAGACACCAGTCCTATTGAATTAGGGACCCACCCCTAATGACCTCATTTTAATTTAATTACCTCTTTAAGACCCCTTGTTCAAATACTGTCACATTAATAGGTACTGGAGGGGCTTCCCTGGTGGTGCAGTGGTTAAGACTCTGTGCTCCCAATGCAGGGGGCCGGGGTTTGATCCCTGGTCTGGGAAATAGATCCCACATGCATGCCGCAACTAAGAGTTTGCATGCCACAACTAAGGAGCCGGCAAGCCTCAACTAAAGAGCCCACCTGCCGCAACTAAGACCTGACCCAACCAAATAAATAAATATTTTTTTTTAAAAAAAAGAGGTACTGGAAGTTAGGACTTCAACATAGGAATGTGGGTGGAGGGGGACACAAATCAGCTCATAACAGACACCCTGGTTTATGTCTTGCTCTAAGGAGTTGTATTCGGTGAAAGTGAGGAAAATGTTTACACGACAACTACCCAGGCTAGAGACGACCAGAAATCACGACAGACACTGGCGCATACCTACTATTCCACCCTAACGCCATCCTCAGACCACAGCCTCTGGGGCAGGGATCTTGCCCGACCCAGGAGAGGACTGGGGACAGAGAGTGGGGGATGGGAGAGAGGATGAGCTAGAGAAGAGGGGCGGTTACTCTATACATTTGTAACAGCTTTTTTTTTTTAAATCACGTGAAATTCACATAACATAAAATGAACCATTTTTTTAAATTTATTTATTTTAATTTATTTTATTTATTTATTTTTGGCTGCATTGGGTCTTCATTGCTGTGCATGGGCTTTCTCTAGTTGTGGTGAGCAGGGGCTACTCTTCGTTGCAGTGCATGGGCTTCTCGTTGCGTTGGCTTCTCTTGTTGCGGAGCACAGGCTCTAGGCGCGCGGGCTTCAGTAGTTATGGCGCACGGGTTCAGTAGTTGTGGTTTGTGGGCTCTAGAGCGCAGGCTCAGTAGTTGTGGCGCACGGGCTTCATTGCTCCGTGGCATGTGGGATCTTCCCGGACCAGGGCTCGAACCCATGTCCCCTACGTTGGCAGGCGGATTCTTAACCATGGTGCCACCAGGGAAGCCCAAAACAAACCATTTTAAAGTGAACAGTTTAGTGGCATTTAGTACATTCTCAGTGTCATACAACCATCACCTCTATCTAGTTCCAAAACATTTTCATCACCCGAAAAAGAAACTCCCTGCCCTTTAGCAGTCACACCCCATCTCCCCTCCCCCAGCCCCTGACAACCACAGTCTGCCTTCCGTCTCTATGGATTTGCTTCTTCTGGACATTTCATACAAATGGGATTATACAGTATGTGGCCCTTTGTATCTGACTTTCACATCATGTTTTCCAGGTTCATTTTTAAAAAATATTTATTTATCTATTTATTTATTATTTATTTAGCCTGCGCCGAGTCTTTTTCTTTTTTAAAAAAAATTTATTTATTTTTGGCTGCATTGGGTCTTCGTTGCTGCACGTGGGCTTTCTCTAGTTGTGGCGAGCGGGGGCTACTCTTCATTGCGGTGTGCGGGCTTCTCATCGTGGTGGCTTCTCTTGTTGTGGAGCACGGGCTCTAGGCACGTGGGCTTCAGTAGTTGTGGCACGCAGGCTCAGTAGCTGTGGCTTGCAGGCCCTAGAGTGAAGGCTCAGTAGTTGTGGCGCACGGGCTTAGTTGCTCCACGGCATGTGGGATCTTCCCGGACCAGGGCTCGAACTCGTGTCCCCTACGTTAGCAGGCGGATTCTTAACCATTGCGCCACCAGGGAAGCCCTGAGCCAAGTCTTAGTTGCTGCATGTGGACTCTTAGTTGCAGCATGCATGCGGGATCTAGTTCCCCTGACCAGGGATCAAACCCGGGCCCCCTGCATTTGGAGTGTGGAATCTTACCCACTGGACCACCAGGGAAGTCCCTTATTTCATTTTGTAAGAGTTTTTAACCTTACGGTTTCATAAACAAGCTAATTTTGGGCTACCCTTTATCAGTTTTCCAAGTTGCCAGCCATAAAATCTTTAAAACATAAAGGACATTTTTGGGTATTTTGAGGGATGCAAAAGAAGGTGGAGGATAAACTGAACATGGAGAGAGAGGGCCTGAATGGTAGCATCTGCCCCATAGCCCCGTCAGGTAACCTGATCGTGTGTGTATTTATACAACCTCCTACTCACAAAGATCAAAAACCAATAACACAACTTGTGCTCCTACCACCCAGACTTAACAACCCCTCTTTTTCTTGTAGGTCTTTGTTTTAATTCTATGACATTTTATTACATATGGAGATTTGTATAACCACCACTACATTTAAGATACAGATGGTTCTGCCACCATGAGGGAACACCCTCATACTGTACAATGCCCACTCCCTCCTCTTTAACCCTTAGCAACCACTGATCTATTCATCTTCTTAATTTTTATTTTATTTTATTTTATTTTGGCTGCATCGCTCAGCTTGCGGGATCTTAGTTCCCCGACCAGGGATTGAACCTGGGCCCTCAGCAGTGAGAGGGTAGAGTCCTAACCACTGGACTGCCAGGGAATTCCCTATTCATCTTCTTTATAACTTTGTCATTTCAAGAATGTTACATAAATGGGATCATACAGTATGAAACTTTTTTATTTTTTTAATTTTATTTATTTATTTATTTTTGGCTGTGTTGGGTCTTCGTTTCTGTGCGAGGGCTTTCTCTAGTTGCGGCGAGCGGGGGCCACTCTTCATCGCGGTGCGCGGGCCTCTCACTATCGCGGCCTCTCTTGTTGCGGAGCACAAGCTCCAGACGCGCAGGCTCAGTAGTTGTGGCTCACGGGCCTAGTTGCTCTGTGGCATGTGGGATCTTCCCAGACCAGGGCTCGAACCCGTGTCCCCTGCATTGGCAAGCAGATTCTCAACCACTGCGCCACCAGGGAAGCCCAGTATGAAACTTTTTAAGATTGGTCTTTTTTTTTTCCACTTAGCATAATGCCATTAAAATCCACCGAAATTGATACATGTGTCAAATAGTCTATTTCTTTTCATTGCGAAGTAGTATTCTATGGCATGCACGTGTCACAGGCTGTTTAACCATTCCCCCTTTGAAGGACATTTGCAGATCCTTCTTCTAAAATAAAGTAAAAGCATTACAGAGACAGTTGAGGCCTCCCCTCAATCAAGTGTTCCTCCTCCCTCCACAGAGGTCATCTGTATCTTGCAGCTGCTATGCATCCTTCTCATCCATGATTTTTGTTTTGTTACAGATTGATGCTTCCAAAATCCATGTTATTTTGTTTAGCATATTTTAAACATTTTAAAAAATGTTATCATATTACATGTGTCTTTTGGCAACTTGCTTTTTGCTCTACATGTTATGCTCAAGGTTCAGTTCTATTGATACAGGTAACTCTGGTTCATTTTTTTCTTCCCTGCTATGTATTGATAGTATTCCACTGGGTGCCTGTATTGCTGTTTATCTATTCCCCTCCTAATGGACACTTAGGTTGTTTCCTGGTTTTCACTATTACAAACACTGTTGCACTGAACATCCTTTACCTGCCTCCTTGTGAGATGGTAGCTTCATCAGAAAGACAAGAAGAATATTCAACAAGGAAGAAAGAGCTCAATCACCAGTTAGCTTTGGAAGAAGGGAAACTAACATTTATCGATCCACTCAGTACCAAGCATCGTGCCTGGAAGCTTAAGTACATGAGCTCAGCCTGGACCTGGGAGATCCCTAATGGTTGGGCAGCCTGAAAAGTTATTAACCCCTAATGGGTCAAGGCATTCACCCTACTTTTTTCAGTTCACATTGCTCATCTCTCACTTTGCGTTGTTTCAGAACTTTAAAGGCAAAGACTCTGGAGTCAGACTGCCTATATTTGTTCCCTCGGTTCATCACTTACAGGTCATATGACCTTTGGCAAATTATTCAAACTCTCTGGACCTCAGTTCCCTTATCTGTGAAATGGAATAGCACTTACCCTATGAAGTTATTGAAAGGATGAAACGAGATCACCTATGGAAAACACTAGGCATAGTGTCTGGCAGACGGCATGGAGGAAATCTTACGTACAAAAATTGATAGCGATCAAATGATGATAAATGAAGCATCTCTCTAATTATGAGTCTATCTTTGCTTCATGTTGTTTTACTGAAATAAAAAATGAATCAATACCATTTTCCTACTGAAGCATTGTATTCCAAAGGAGGGATATTTTGTAAGCACAATGAAAAGAAACCCACTGTCATTCAACCTGATGACATCAGTAGGCAGTTTTCTCTTCTTTTCAGTTACATTGGGAATGTCATGTATTGTTCCCAATACCTGTTGATGCCCGTAAATCCCTCTGTATACTGGCCAGTGCCCAGTATATCAGTATTTGTTAAGAGCCTAGAAGTGCTTGCCTTTCATAAGACAGGGCCATGGGATTGTGATCAGGCCTGAGGTTTGTAATGCCACACGCAAACCCCTTCTCCCTGAAGAGACAGGGGGTGACCAAATCTTAAACTTGAGCCCCAAGAGAATCCAGCACTGGGCTGTAAAATAGCCATGTTTCCTTTGTCATAGCAGACGCAGAACTCAGTGAACAGAATGTCATGGCCAGCTACTCACCACAGCTAAGCCTGTCAAAGAGTATGTCTTGGACTCGAGTTTATTAAGTAATATATAAAATTGCAAAGATTTTAATTCTCTGGGAAGGCCTTCAGAAGGGCTCTAGCAGTCAACATCTGGAGGTCCACATCTGTTTGGGTTTGGGGCAGTGTGACTGTATTTCTTCCTCAAGGTTGGCTGATTACCTGTCTGTTCTCCAGAGTTTTGTAACGTGGCAGAAGTTTCGGAAGCAAGAGAATTGAGATCAAGTCTGCTGAACGCGCAAACATGCTTTTTAAGCGAGTGATGTGGGCGATGGTCTGAAATGTTATCTGAGGAACGCCTGGCAGTCAGCATGATTTCATATAAAGAGTAGTTTAAAAATACCCTTTAGGGACTTCCCTGGTGGCACAGTGGTTAAGAATCCGCCTGCCAATGCAGGGGACACGGGTTCGAGCCCTGGTCTGGGAAGATCCCACATGCCGCGGAACAACGAAGCCCTTGTGCCACAGCTACTGAGCCTGCGCTCTAGAGCCCGTGAGCCACAACTACTGAGCCCGTGAGCCACAACTACTGAGCCCGTGTGCCACAACTACTGAAGCCCGCGTGCCTAGAGCCCATGCTCTGAAACAAGAGAAGCCACCGCAATGAGAAGCCGGTGCGCCGCAACGAAGAGTAGCTCCCGCTCACCGCAACTAGAGAAAAGCCCGCGCACGGCAATGAAGACCCAATGCAGCCAAAAATAAATAAATAAATTAATTAATATTTAAAAATTAAAATGCTTACTAGAGGAAGGTTGTTGGGGAGGGGGAATTGGATGAAGATAAAGATATAAACTTCCAGTTATAAGATAAATAATTCCTAGGGATGTGATGTATAACACGACAGATATAATTAACTCTGCTGTATGTTATAGATGAAAGTTGTTAAGAAAGTAAATCCTAAGAGTTCTCATCACAGGAAAAATTTTTTTCTGTTTCTTTAATTTTGTATCTATATGAGATGATAGATATTTACTAAACTTATCGTGATCATTATTTCATGTTGTATGTAAGTCAAATCATTATGCTTACACCTTAGACTTCTGCAGTGCTGTATGTCAATTATACCTCCATAAAACTGGGAAAAAAACCCAAAAAAAACCCCTTTACACAGCAGCCATGTGATTGTTGTCCTCATGACCCTTTTATAAAATGTGGTTTGGGACCAATCAGATTATTTCTTATGAGAATCTGACCTGAGAGACACAGGTATGGAGGGCTGAATCATGTTCATGGTTAAGAGCCGGGGTGAAGAGCTGTGAGCTGGTGTCCTGGGTCTGCCCGCGCCTGGTTTCATTCTCTCTTAGTTTCTGTGAGATACGCCACTGTATTTCTTCTCTCTTTAATTTTTTTGCTTAAGTTAATTTAAGTGTGTTTCAGTTACTTCATCCATAAGCACTTGGCGTTAAACAGTTATAGTGAGGCATCTTCTCCCAACCGTGAGAAAGGAAAAAAAACAAAAAGAGAGGAATTTCCAGTAACACAAACAACCCAGCCTCAACTATTGAAGAATTTCATCAAAATTTCCTTTCCAATTTGAAGAAGTCACCAATTTGATCCAAAAGATGGGGGAGCAGGCGATGATCCATATTTCCGTTGGTTGGTAATTGGTCAATTTCCAGTACCTAGTGGCTTCACCAAGGCACTGTGGTTAACTGAATCCCTCAGCTAAATTCTGATTGTAGAAGCAAAGTGGAGGAAGAGAGAGGCGGGCTGGGCTTGATGGACCGTCTGTGAATCCAACTGCTTGTTGTAAGCAGGAAGGTCAGCAGATTGACAGACCATAATCAGGAAGTATTTTGACTATTAAACCAAAAGGCATGTTAAGGACCAGAATACTAGGTGCAGTTTAAATCCCCTCCTGTCAGGCAAGGTGCCCTGGGGCAGATAGGCTAATAAACTTGGAAAGGTAAGAGAGTTCATAAAATCAGAAACAAAGACAATTTTGTACCCCTGATTTTATGGTTCTGGACTTAGGGGTAATCCCCTTTTTTTTTTTTTTTAACCTACACCATGCGGGATCTTAGTTCCCCGACCAGGGACTGAACTCGCACCCCCTGCAGTAGAAGCGAGGAGTCTTAACCACTGGACCGCCAGGGAAGTCCCAGGGCATTTGTTTGGGGGCAGCTAAAAGGAAGTCCTACTTTTTTACATCGCAGAGAGTAAACTCATGGAACTCATGACCCTAAGAACTGGTACCCTCCAAAATAAAGAGGAAGTAATGAAAAAGAGATGTGTAAATGTTGATAACTGCCCCTTCCAATATGTATATAGACACACAGACATGCATACATATAGTTACACACACACACTCACACACACACACTCACACGTACCACACACAGTTTGAGACTGAGTGGAATACACCATTGGTTTAGCCCAGAATGTCATTGCTTGCTCCCTTTTAAAATTAATGTTGGCATTCTCCTGGACAGGGAAACGGAAGTATTTAGGAGACTGCTCTCTCTTTTTTTTTTAATTGAAGTATAGTTGATTACAATGTTGTGTTCATTTCAGATATACAGCAAAGTGATTCAGTTATACATATATATACATATTCTTTTCCATTATGGTTTATTATAGGATACTGAATACAGTTCCCTGTGCTATACAGAAGGACCTTGTTGTTTATCTATTTTATACATAGTTTGTATCTGCTAAACCCAAACTCCTAATTTATCCCTCCCCCACCCCCTTTCCCCTTTGGTAACTATACGTTTGTTTTCGATGTCTGTGAGTCTGTTTCTGTTTCATAAATAAGTTCATGTGTATCATATTTTAGATTCCACATATAAATGATATCATACAGTATTTGTCTTTGTCTGGCTTACTTCATTTAATATGATAATCTCTAGGTCCATCCATGTTGCTGCAAATGGCATTATTTCTTTTCTTTTTAAATTTTTAATTTATTTATTTATTTTTGGCTGCGTTGGGTCTTCGTTGCTGTGCGTGGGCTTTCTCTAGTGGCGACGAGCGGGGGCTACTCTTTGTTGCAGTGCACGGGCTTCTCATTGCGGTGGCTTCTCTTGTTGCAGAGCACAGGCTTTAGGAGCGGGCTTCAGTAGTTGTGGCATGCGGGCTCAGTAGTTGTGGCTCGTGGGCTCTAGAGTGCAGGCTCAGTAGTTGTGGCGCACAGGCTTAGTTGCTCTGCGGCATGTGGGATCTTCCCGGACCAGGGCTCGAACCCGTGTCCCCTGCATTGGCAGGCAGATTCTTAACCACTGCGCTGCCAGGGAAGCCCTAAATTTTTGTTTTTTTAAGCCACCAAATTTGTGGTACTTTGTTATGGAGCCCTAGGAGACTAATACACTCACACACCTCGGGGCCTTTGCACTTACCATCCCCTCTGCCTAGAATGCCCTTCCTCCAGATTTTCGCACTGTTTGCTCTGTCTTGTTATTCATTGCTCAGCTCCAGGTCACTTCCCAGTCATCCCAGCCCCACCCCCTTTTTAGCCTGTCACCCTGCTTTGTTGGCTTCAGAGTCCTCATAGACATCCCAAGCTCCCTTTCCATTTATTTGTCTACTTCTTTTCTGTCCGCCTCCCCACCTTGAATGTGAGTTCTATGAGAAGAGGGTCTTGGGGACCTTGTTCCTTGCTCTATTTCCATCAACCACTCAGAACACAACAGCACACAGCTGGTGCTTAATACATAAAAGCTGATGGGATGAATGAAAAAAAGGACAGATGTGGGTTGTTAGTTCTGAACAGGTTGGAGTTTCACAACTGGGTGCCCTGCTGACTCCTGCATCTGGGGCTGGGGGAATCCCTACTTTCCTCTGAGCTCAGCTCTGCTCATCTCTTCCTCTTTAAGAAGGTAATCTCTGCTTCTAACTTTCTGTCTCTAGGAGTTAATTGAAAAAACAGACAAGCACACTGATCAAAAAACACTTCAGAACCTCAAGAATGTTCATCTTTCTTCCTTTACTGCCATTCAGCCATGGCTGGGAGGCTGAGTATCTGCATTTCTTATTGGCATCGGAGTCACAATGCCAAAGCAAGCCTCATCTTGCTAAAGAACTAATGAGTGGAAGTGAAAGCGTAACAGAAACTTGGACCGATCACAGACTCAAACCAGTACGTCTCCTTTCCATCCCAGAATTGGGAACTGAAACCATTCCACAGGAAGTTCTCTCTTCCCCCGGTCTGGCTGGATTCCTTTTTTAATGCACAAATACTCATAGCAACATTCACCAAGCCCTAAATAAAACAAAGTGCTCTTGCAATCCTGTCTGTACTACCCTTCTGAATTAAATTGTTTTTACATTTCCCAGCTCTCTCCCATCTTTGTTCGAATGCATGTGTAATTTTTACTTAACTATCTCATGTTGCAGCTCAGAGCCCACATCCTTTTCTTACTTTACAGTATGTGGTATTTTTCTACCAGGGCAACCTGGTTGAAAATTTTATGGGTTAACAGCCCATAAAATTCTCCACTTAAGTAAGGAGTCCATGTCTGTGAACCATCACCCAGACACATGCAACACCAGACTGTGTGTCTCATATAAAAGTTTATTGAAGTGGTAGATTTCTTATAAGTATAGAAACACAAGCAAATGAACCAGGAGGAAGCTTTCCCCCCTCTAGCCATTGGGCAGCATTTCCCTTTTAGTGATAAAAGCAAACAGAGGTGGCAAGCAGCTCTCTCCCTGAAGTCTTTTTAACAGTTCAACCTTCAAATTAGTGTAAACAAGAGAGGAATGGATTCCTTGCAGGTTGTAACATAAATGCCATTTCCTTTCCCTTACTAACACTGTTTTGCTCAGTCCCTCCTGTGGCAAATCCCCTCCTTACCAGCACTGGAAACTCAGATATTACCCAGAGCTCATGAGTTTCTGTCTGGTCCATTTCTGCTAAAGCATAGCTGAAAGATGGATTGGTCCCACGGAACCCAGGTGACCTCCTGGCTTGCCTGTGCTCCCTCCAGGAGCAATAATTCCCCTCCAATCACTTAGCTTTCCTTATCCCAGTGGGAGCCCACAAACAGGCTAGGTGTCACCCCAGGAGCTGAGAACCATCCAAGTCTCAGCCAGGTGAAGGAAAGAGGCCAGTGAGTCACAGGTGCCAGTGGGCATCTCTGCGGCTCCAACTCTCCAGCAGCAGAAATGTGGACAGTTTTGCCATCTTCAGTTCTGCGAGTGTCCAAGATTGAACAGAAGTTTCAGACGCCTAGAAGCTTCTTCCTCTGTTCCCCCAAGATCCCGGGGGAGACACGCTGCAACCAAGCAGCCCATGCTGCCAGACCAATTCTCTAAATCGGATTCTCTGGATCTGGAAGTTCTGGAAAACCACAGGCCAAGGCTCATGATGTTACTCTGTGTACCAGCCCAACTGCTTCTCCAGAGATCTTGGTCCTTGATGATCATCTCCCTTCTTGGCTTGGTTATTTTAAGGAGAGGCTGGAGTCAGATAAGAGGGGCTCTGAGGCTCACTGGGATTGGCCATTAAAGTGTCAGGAACGTTCTTGGTAGTACTCGGATCCCCCGTGAGCTCAACACTTGTGCTGCGGTTATTCTCGGACTCATCCGCCACCTTCCTCCGCAGGCAGCGGTTGATCCAGGCGGAGAAGAAGTTGGGGAAAGATGGGCTGGAGAAGTAATACACCAAAGGGTCCAGCATGCTGTTCATGTAGGTGAAGCTGAGGGTGATATAAAAAGCCAGGTCAACCGAGCGATAGGTGTCACAGTTCTTTGTACCAGCGGTGTGCAGGAGCCAGAAAATGCGTATGCGTGCGGCCACACTGGGCAGGAAGCAGATGATGAAGACAATGGCCACCACCATGATGAAGTTGATGGCCCTCTTGATCTTGGCATGCTTGTTCATTTGTCGCTGCCTCAGGCTCCAGATGATTCTGGCCGAGCAGAACAGGATGATGCCCAGGGGCAGGAAGAACTCCAGGAGGAACATGGCATCGTGCCAGCGGAAAGTGTGGCAGATGTTGAAGCTACTGCACAAATTTGAATTGTGATTCCTGATCAGCATCTTTTTGTACAGGAGGTGGATCGTCAGGCCGATGGTGATGCCCCACAGGAGGCAGGAGATGAGGGCCGCCGTCCGATTGGAGATCTTGTTCAGAGCGTGATGGGGATGGACCACTCGGAAATACCTGTCCACGGCCACCACCGTGAGGAAGATAATGCTGCCCTGGCGGTTCATGGCCAACATGAAGAGCATCATCCGGCATGGGATTTCCCCAAACCTCCAGTCCCACTTCCTCACGTAGTTGTCAGTCAGGAAAGGCAGGCAGATGATCAGGAGAAAGTCAGCCACAGCCAAGTTGAACAGAAACACCCGGCTGGCTTTCCAGGACTTGAGGTGGAAGCAGAAAACCCACAGGGCAAGGCCATTGCCCAGGAGCCCGAACACAAACTCCAGCCCCACCACCGGCGGCAGCACCTTGGCAATGAAATCATCCCGGAACACACAGCAGTTCTTCTTGCCTATTTCCAGAAAATGATTCTGCGGGTGGGACGGGTTCATGAGTGAATCGCGTTGGTCTTAGGGAGCGCCTCACCTAGTGAACGCTCAGGGAACGAGATATGGGTCTGAGTGGCGAACCTGTGGTTCAGCACTCGCCTTTATGTCATGTCAGGGTGTTGAAATAGATGACTGAATGGTTACCAGGAAACTACGAAATCGCTTTAAAAAAAAAAAAAAAAGCAGCAAGGCTCTTATGCAACCTGCTATTTGCATAAACAAATAACAAAAAAAAATCCCCCGGGCATATAAGAACCCACAAAATTTTCTAAATGTAAAGAATAAGTTTGGCCAAGCAGACTGTCATTGTGAATTATGACATGACATAATTCAAGCAGACTGAAATGTGGAAGGCTGTGTGCCTGCATATTGAATACTTAACATGGGAGAATTAATTCACTGTCATGTGGTTGCCTTGCATAATGAACAAAACAACAACAGCAATAATAATTTACTGTGCTCAACAGAAACGTGAAGAATTAGCATGGAATATTAACAGGCTTATGTTTTAAGAAACAGTAGCGTGTGTATGATTTTTTTTTTTTTTTTTTGGAAAGGCCGAGAGGACAGTAATTGTCTAGTATTTTATGAGGGCAGATGTGTTGCATTTGATGTTTCCATGCCATCTTCTTTGTAAAACATGGGTTGCTTTTCTACACCAGAACACTGCAATTAATCCCCAGCTAAGGGGGAAAAAAAGCTATTTGAGAGCAGCATGCCATTTCATAAGATGCTTGAAAACTTGAACCCAGTTTGGATTGCCAGTGGTATGTTACAATAAGTTAGTTTTTTTTCTTTGTTTGTGTTAGATTTTGAGATGCCTTCTTGCTCAAGTAAGTAATTTATTGTTGAGCACGTGACTTACTAAAATTAATAAGCTTTCTTTTTTAGAGCAGTTTTAGGTTCCCAGCAAAGCTGAGTGGAAAGTACAGAGCGTATATATACCAGCGGTATACCAGCGGTATACCAGCCGTCCCCACACGCACACAACCTCCCCCATGATGCACGTGATATTTTAAAAGCCCCCATTTTTGGGAAATTAAACTTAGAGAATGTAAAAAGACTTTGACCTCTGCCTTGCAGCAGGTCATCGTTTCACACATCATTTCTTTGCTTTTCAGTATAATTGGGTGTAACACTACAGAACATTTCCACCCTGTAATATTTTGGTCAGATGAATTCTTGCCGTGCAAGAGGTTCTGAGTTGTGTTGCTTCTACTTTGAGTGAGAAGTAGGACATCTGCTTCTTTAGTTTCACACCCAGGTTCCACGATAGGGATTTGTAGACTCCTCCCAGGAAACGGCAGTCAGGATGATCTAATGTTAGACTCACACAGGAAGGAGTGGCACTTGATGATGAAGACGATGATGAAGATGGTGTTGGCACCCCCATTAGGGAGAGCTTCCTTTGTGCCAGACGCCATGCTCAGTGCTTTATTTTTATTTATTTATTTATTTGGCTGCGCTGCTCGGCATGCAGGATCTTAGTTCCCTGACCAGGGATTGAACCTGTGTCCCCCGCAGTGGAAGCTTGGAGTCTTAACCACTGGACTGCCAGGGAAATCCCATCATTATCTGAAATACATTATCTTGTTTTCCCCTGACTGCAGTCCATGAGGTAGGGACTGTTACTGATTCCAATTTCAAAATGAGGAAGCTCAGAGAGGTTGGTCATCTATTCAAGGCTACGCAGCTAATAAGATTTGAATCTGGCCCTGGCTTCAAGGCCTGTGTCCCTGACCATTACACTACACTCCCTCTTATTATATTATTGCCCTTTCTAGAAGGCTGTACTGGATTGAGGTCACATTATGTGGCTGTAGTTAGACTCTAGTGAAATGACTAGTATTTGCTTCCTATCCTTGCTGCCTGTGAATATCCTGCTCCCTTATTGGATGCATGTGGACTTGTCAATGACATTCATAAAGTAACCCTAAGTAACCCTAAAGTAAATCCTAAGTGCCTTTATTAGCTAAGAGTCAGAAAACCTGATGATTCACGATAGTTATTTTGGGGAGCTGGAATTTGCAAGGGATCCTCCCTTTCTAAGTTTTACGATTTCATAATATGTCCTTTTTTTTGGCTGCATTAGGTCTTCATTGCTGAGCGTGGGCTTTCTCTAGTTGTGGCGAGCAGGGCTACTCTTCGTTGCAGTGTGTGAACTTATTGCGGTGGCTCCTCTTGTTGCGGAACACAGGCTCTAGGCGCATGGGCTTCGATGGTTGTGGCTTGCAGTCTCAGTAGTTGTGACCCACGGGCTTCGTTGCTCCGCGGCATGTGCGATCTTTCCGGACCAGGGCTTGAACCCGTGTCCCCTGCATTGGCAGGCGGATTCTTAACCACTGCACCACCAGAGAAGCCCAATATTTGCTTTTTAAAAAGAAAAAAAAAGTCATGGGGGACTTCCCTGGCAGTCCAACGGTTAAGACTTCGCCTTCCAATGCAGTGGGTGTGGGTTCCATCCCTGGTCGGGGAGCTAAGATTCCATGTGCCTCGCGGCCAAAAAACCACAACATAAAACAGAAGCAATATTATAACAAATTCAATAAAGACTTTAAAAATGGTCCACACATCAAAAAATCTTAATGAAATCTTAATGAAAACAAACAAAAAAAAACAATACCATGGATAAAATTAGGAAAGAACAACAATAGATACTGTTACGTTTGAAAAAAAGAGAGAAATTGGAGGCCCTGGATGCTTTTTTCTCACTCCATCATTAGCCGTGAAACCTCTTAACCCCTGAGCTTCCTCATGTATAAAGTGGGGGATGAGACCATCTTCCATCTTCTTGCCAGTTCTCACACCCTAGGATTCTAAACCCAGGTCCACAACTACTCAGACAGAATGTCAATCCCAGCCGCCCTGGATTCTGGCCCTGCTATGGAATTTCCTGTCTTCCGATTGTGCTGTGGGCATGTTTTGTCTTGCTCCTGTCCTTCTTTTATGTATTTATTTTTTTTCTTACTAGTGCATGAGTTGTACAGAAACTTGTTCCAGTGAATCATTTCAACAGCTCAGGCAGTGATTCTACCGAGTTTGGGGGAAACTCCACTTAACATTTGTGACTTTCACAATTAACTCGAATCTCCATGCCTAGTTCTCTTATTACAACTGGAATGTGCTCCTGAAAGGGATGGAACTACTTTTTAAAATTAAAAATAACAATAGCTGTCCTTTATCAAATGCTTGCTTTGTGCCAGGCATGAGGCTAAGAGATGTGCCTACGTGATCTCATTTAATCCTCTCAAAAACCCTGTGAGATGTCCTATTATGATCACCATCTCCATTTTACAGATCAGAAACCCCAGAGACGTTAATTCACTGTTTGCCTTTTTTTTTTTTAATTGAAGTATAGTTGATTTACAATGTTGTGTTTAATTTCTGCTGTATAACAAAGTGACTCAGTTATACACACATATATATTCTTTTTCATGTTCTTTTCCATTATGGTTTATCACAGGATATTGAATATAGTTCCCTGTGCTATACAGTGGGACCTTGTTTATCCATCCGTCCCTGGTGGTCTAGTGGTTAGAATTCGGCACTCTCACTGTTTGTCTTTGAACGTGGCTGGGGTCTCTGTTTTAGTTATCTATTGCTGTGTCACAAACCACCACAAAATTTAGTGGCTTAAAACAATCACCATTGTATTATCTCTCATGGTTCTATGGGTTGACCGGGCTCAGCTGGTTGGTCCTTGTTTGGGGTCTCTTAGATGGCAGGTAGGCTCACGCAGGCCATTTGGGATGCCTGGGCTTCTCTCCCTCTTCATATGGTCTGTGTCTCTCTATATGCCATCTGCGCACAGCCTCTTCACATATTCTTTCCACTGAGTGCGCTGGACTTCTTACGAGGCTACTCAACACTTCCGAAAGCACACAGGCAGACCTTCTGAACGCCTAGGCTCGGAAATCCCAGAGCATCACCTCCACCACATTCTACTGGCTAAGGCGAGTCACCACGCCAGTCCATATTCCACGGGGAGGGCCACATAAGGCTGGGGCTTCAGGAGGCACAGTTCATTGGTGGTGTTTGGGGAGACTTGCCTCTGCAGGTAGTAAATGACATTGAGTTGGGACATTTGAGAAATGAGAGACCTTTGGACCACTAGTGAAGAAGATGAAGTAGGAGAAATTGGGAAGTAAGGGGGCAGAGGAAGCTGGTGATACTGACTAACAGAGACATTAAAAGAAAGGAGAAGGGTATTTCAGGGTTTTGAAACGTGGTGTTAAATTTATTGCAAAAAACCTAAGGGCAAACCAGAATAACCAAATAATCTTGAAAAAGAAGAACAAAGTTGGAGAATTCACATTTCCCAATTTAAAAACTTACTGCAAAACTACACTAATCAAGGGGCTTCCCTGGCGGCGCAGTGGTGAAGAACCAGCCTGCCAATGCAGGGGATATAGGTTCTAGCCCTGGTCCGGGAAGATCCCACATGCCGTGGAGCAGCTAAGCCCGTGCGCCACAACTACTTAGCCTGTGCTCCAGAGACCGCGTGACACAACTACTGAGCCCACGTGCTACCACTACTGAAGCCGCGCACCTACAGCCCGTGCTCCACAACAAGAGAAGCCACCGCAATGAGAAGCCCACGCACCGCAACGAAGAGTAGCCCCCGCTAGTCGCAACTAGAGAAAGCCCGCGCACGGCAACAAAGACCCAATGCAACCAAAAATAAATAAATAATAAATTAATTTTAAAAAAAAACTACGGTAAACAAGACAGTGTGGTTCTGGCATAAGGATAGATATATAGATCAATAGAGCAGGATTGAGAGTCCAGAAATAAACTCTTGCATTTATGGTCAGCTGATTTTATAACAAGGGTGCTAAAACAAATCCATGGGAGAAAGAATCATCTTTTTAATAAATGCTGCTGGATGACTGAATAGGCAAAAGAATGAAGTCGGATCCCTTCCTTGAACCCTACACAAGAATGAACTCAGAATGGATTACAGACCTAAATGTAAGACATAAAACTCTTAGAAGAAAACCTAAGAGTATGTCGTCATGACCTTGGCTTAGGCAAAGCCTTCCTAGGTACAACACCAAACACACAAACAAGCAAAAAAAATGATAAATTGGACTTCACCACTTTAAAGGAGTAAAGGTTTTTGTTTTTGTTTCGTTTTTGAAAAAGAAGGAGAAAAATGCTTATTAAACAAAACAACCAAACAAGGGCCTGCTGGCAGGGGCGTGGAAGAAGTCTTTCTCATACACTGTCGGTGGGAGTCTAAGTTGGTTCAGCCTTTTTGTTGGGTGATTTGGTGGTATCTATCAAGGTTATAATAAAAGCTAATATAATAAGAACTAATACAAGATAATAATAAGGGTTAATAGAAATAGAGCTACTCCATTTGGGCACTAGTGTAGGTGCTTTATAAGCTAAACTTGTTTAGTGCTTAGAACATCCTTAAGGAATAGGTATTATTCTTTTACAGACAAGAAAAACAAAGCAGTGAGAGGTTAAGTAACTTGCGCGAGGTCACACAGCTAGTAAGGAAAAGAGATAGGATTTGAACCCACACAGTGTGGCTCCAGGGGCTATTCTCTCAGCCACTGTGCACACTACCTCACTCAGTATGCCTGTCCTTTGACTCAACAATGCCATGTCTAAGAATCTATCTTCTAAAACCTCTGGCACATTTACCCAAAGATATATCATTCAAAATGTTCACCATAGGATGGCGGCAATAGAGGAAAATTGGAAATAACTTAAATGTCTATTAAAAGGTCATTGGTTAAATAAACTACATATGGTCCATTTATACAATGAAATATAATTAAAAACAAGGAGCTTGATCTCTGTTCTGATATAGGAAGATATTCCTGGTAAGAGTACCTCGCAAAATTATCTATCTATCTATCTATCTATCTATCTATCTATCTATCTATCTAACTATCTTGCTTTAGCAAAACTAAAGATTCATTAGTTTTGTGCAAGAGTGTATATAGCCCAAATGTTAAAAGTTATCACCTCGGGACTTCCTTGGTGGTCCAGTGGTTAAGACTCCGCACTTCCACTGCAGTGGGCAGGGGTTCAATCCCTGGTCTGGGAACAAAGATCCCTGCGTGCCGCATGGGCATGGCCAAACAAAAAAAAAGTCATCACCTCTAGAAAATGAGATTAAGAGAAATGAAAGGAAGACTTACTTCTTACTTTACATACTTGTGTGTTCCTTGAGTTTTGAACAAAAACATGTATGCCTCTGTGATTAAATAAATGTAATTCCTGTTTAAAAAGAAAGGGGTCTGCAAAGCTATTCACAAATCTTCTATCAAGAAAGATTGTGAGCAGACCCTTCTCACCTGGGTGGCTCTCAGGGCTTCACCTCTTACCAGGTTGTTGTAGCCCAGCCTGGACTTTTCGTTCCTGTCCCATTGATCTTCCTGCAGTTCCCAAACAATCTGCGTTCTCATCTCTCTCCTCTCTAACTGGAACACCTTTCCCCACTGAGTCATCTTGATGCCAAAATCTTGACTCTCTGTGCACCGATGCGGAACAGAAATACAGAGACAAACTTATGGAGGAGAAAGAAAGAGTGGCTTTATTTCTTTGCCAGGCAAAGAGGGAACACAGTAGGCTAGAGCCTCAAGAACTGTGCCCCCCTCCCTGGGGAATAGGGAGAGGTATTATAGTCGGGGCTTATGGTCAGGGGTATGTGATAAGGATCAAGACAGTAACAGTCTTGCATTCTTCTTTGTTCTGCAAAGTTTCAAAAGGGTGGGGTTGCTGACAAGATTAGGGTGTGTGCAGGATCTCAGGTGGTTGGTCTCCTAATCTTTTTTTTTTAAAATTAATTAATTTATTTTTATTTTTGGCTGTCTTGGGTCTTTGTTGCTGCGCGCGGGCTTTTCTCTAGTTGCGGTTTGCTGGCTTCTCATTGGGTGGCTTCTCTTGTTGCAGAGCACGGGCTCTAGGTGCGCGGGCTTCAGTAGTTGTGGCACTCAGGCTCAATAGTTGTGGCTCGCAGGCTCTAGAGCACAGGCTCAGTAGTTGTGGTGCACGGGCTTAGCTGCTCCGTGGCATGTGGGATCTTCCCAGACCAGGGCTCGAACCGGTGTCCACTGCACTGGCAGCAGGATTCTTAACCACTGCGCCACCAGGGAAGTCCCTGGTCTCCTAATCTTGATGAGCTTTTCTAGTTCCTTTAATCTTGCCTCAAGTGGTTTTCTGGCTGCTCCCCCCTTGATTAGCAACTGTTCTAATCTGCCCTTTGGAACTCAGGGAAGGTCATGGAGGCTGGAGTCTTGCCTACAAGAAATGGGGACAAAAAGGCCTCCACGCCTGGGAGCCCTCTAGGGTCCCGTTAGGTTTCAATCTGGTTGCCTCTTCTCCATCCTTCAGGGCTAAGTTCACAAGTCACTTCCTCTGAGAAGCCTTCCCTCACCCCCTAAGCCAGGATTAAGGGCCCCTGGGTTCTCCTGTAGAACCCTAAGTTTACCACTTTCACTGCAGTTGCCCTGAATGGTAAATTTACTTTTTCCTTGGTTTCTACAATGGAACCCATGGGGTGAGGGGCTATGTTTTTTTGTGTGTTTTTTACTGTGCCTGGTACAGAGCTGGTGCCTAATAATTGTTCCTTGAAAGAGGGAATGAATGAGTGAATGAATCTTTACAAGGAAGAAAATATTGACGCCCTTCTCACTGCAACTGTATCGTCACTGGGAGCTGAGCAGAGATTAAGCCCATATGTGAGCCCATCTGTTTATTCTGTTTCGTCTCAGCCTCTCTGTACATAAAACGTACGGCCGCAGCTTCACGGATGAGTTCAGAAGGGTCCTGTGTTTAGTTTAACGCCCTGCTGTCGCCATCTTGAAATTCTTAATTCATTTTGAATGAGGGACCTTGCATTTTCACCTTGAACTGGGCCCTGCAAATGATCAATATGTAGCTGATCCTGAAGCCATTTAGGCACTCACTGGGATGATGGAGTCTTGAGTAATACTGGAAACCTCTGTGGATTCGAAGGCCCAGAAGGCAGCAAGCTGAGACTGTGCATTGCAGTGTGGCCACTTCCCCCACCTTGCCAGGGAACCTTTAATAAATGGCTCAACCCCTTGTGCCCAGAGTTCTAATCCCATCCAAGCAGCCCCTGCACACTGGTGACCTCAGACACCATCTTAACCATGTCAGTTGTCGGAAAGGGTAAGGAAACCCATTCTGAGAATAGACCAGAACCTAAATTTTTATGTTGTCAGCACCAATAAAAGGTACCTCTTATTTTTTCCATACAATTCCTGAACAATAATGGTCTACTATCCCTTCTCGCTTTTATGTGACTTTCCTGAAAGACCCTGAGTCAGAGGACACAATATTTCTTTTAAATCGATGACATTTTCCTATTCCAGGTAGTTTAAACAAAACTTTGTCAACAAAGCTATATGACTCTTCCTTACAGTTCTGAACACTTCTTGATAACATTTGTTTCATCACATTCTATGAATTTTAAAAAAGAGAAGCAAAACCAGAGTCAAGACTGTGGTTGTGAAACGGTGCACCTCAGATTGGGACATGAACCCTTGTGCCGGGATTCGAACCCGGCCAAAACCCACAGTCTTCCAACTGTGATCACACACCTGGTTTCAGGACTTAATGAAGCTCACGTTCTTGATGTCTCATCACAGAAAGAATTCAGTGAGAGACAAAGTGATAGGTAAGAAGTGGATTCATTTAGAGAGAAACACGCTCCACAGACAAAGTGTAGGCCACCTCAGAAGGTGAGAAAGGCAACAGGGTATGGGGTTGTCAGTTTTTATAGGGGTGGGTAATTTCATAGGCTAATGAGTGGGAGGAGTATTCCAGCTATTTTGGGAAGGGGCAGGGATTCCCAGGAGTTGGGCCACCACCCACTTTTTGATCCTTATGGTCATCTTGGAACTGTCATGGCGCCTGTGGGTGTGTCATTTAGCTTGCTGATGTGTTACAGTGAGGTATACTGAGGCTCAAGGTCTAGCGGAAGTTGACTTGTGCGCCATCTTGGACCCATTTGGTTCTAATCAGTGTATGTCATGTCCTTGGGCTACTGTCATCCTTTCAAAGGTTGTGCCCTGCCCCCTTCCCTCTTGTTTCAGTTGGGGATTTGATTTTTGTTTTCGTTTGTTTTTGCTGTTTTTTAGTGAGAACCTCAGCCTACCGTGTGCTTCTGGATTTTTTTGGATTTCTTTCCTTGGAGGGTAAAGTCTCATGAATTTTTTTTTTTTTTTAACATCTTTATTGGAGTATAATTGCTTTACAATTGTGTGTTAGTTTCTGCTTTATAACATAGTGAATCAGCTATACATTTACATATATTCCCATATCTCTTCCCTCTTGCGTCTCCCTCCCACCCTCCCTATCCCACCCCTCTGGGTGGTCACAAAGCACCGAGCTGATCTCCCTGTGCTATGTGGCTGCTTCCCACTAGCTATCTATTTTACATTTGGTAGTATATGTAAGTCCATGCCACTCTCTCACTTTGTCACAGCTTACCCTTCCTCCTCCCCATGTCCTCAAGTCCATTCTCTACATCTGCGTCTTTAGCCCCTCATGAATCTTTTAACATAGGATCACACACAGGACGCAGACTTTCTTTTGGAATCCATTTTTATTAAGATGAAGCAACAAGGGGGCAGCCCAGGAAAGAATGAACTAAGAATAGAATTTAAAACAGAAGTGTGGGGTTTTCACAGATTTCTATCAAGAGGATATATGGTTCTTTGATGCTGATAAGAATCCTTGCTTTCACTTCTCCCCTGGAAGCTAGGGAGCCAGGGAACTCAAGTAGTCACAACAGAGCAGCTACTTACGGGCTCTGAACCCCAGGGGAAATTGCTTCTGTGCCTCAGTTTCTTTATATGTAGAGTGTGTTAACGTAATACATCATAATATTATGCACTATATTATGCCAGACACTGCGCTTAACGTTTTACATGCACTTATTCATTCATTCAAATATTTACTGAGCACCTACTATGTGCAGGCATGCCTCTAGGCTCTGGGTATATAATAGTAAACAAAGTCCCTGTGCTTCAGGATCCTACATTCAATGAATCCACCCAATGACCTTCTGATGTCAACGTTATTGTTACCCCTATTTGACAGATGAGGAAATTGAAACTAAACGTGGTTAGGTAAAATCTTCCCCCAGGGAATTCCCTAGTGGTCCAGTGGTTAGGTCTCCGAGCTTCCACTGCAGGGGGCATGGGTTTGATCTCTGGTCAGAGAACTAAGATTCCGCATGCCGCGGTGCGGCCAAAGGAAAAAAAATCTGTCCCTAGATCACACATCATAAGCAGTTGAGCTGTGATTAGAGCTTTGTACAGCCCATGCCTGGGCTGTGCAGTGCCCCTGAGAAAGGAATTAGCAGAAACAGCCTAGCGGGATGTTTCAAGGCTAAAGAATGAAAAGCTGGTAAGGGCCTTAACTGCAGAGAGTCCCCTGGGAATTTGAGAAAGTGTAAATAAAGGAGCCGGGAACACTTTCACCACTTTGTGGCTTGAGAACGGAGCTAAGGTTGGCTTGGAATCTTTCCCCCTAATCCAGGGCAGGGGCAGCATGTCATTCATACAATCATCTAGTTTCGAGGGTCCCATGGACATATTTGGGAAATTCATGTGTATAAGGGATACTACCCTTTCCTCCCTTTCGTGTTTGTATGGAATCCTACAATAAGAGGAAAACACTGGTGTTTGCAGAGAACAGGTCTAGAAACTATAGTCATTGAAAGGGTGAACTTCATTAACTTCTGTTTGCTTGCTACACACATGCCTCCCACCCCGCCACACACAAGTTGACTAAGGACCGTCCAGGTAAAAGGGACATTAACACAGTACCTGGCACAGAATATTAATTCAGGAAATACGTGGAAAATGAGTGATTGAATAATTCAAACTCATAGTCACATAAGAAGCAGCCAAAGCAGTTATGGCAGACTCGGCACTTCCCAAGCGCTAAGGGGACTTTTTCAAGCACTCAGCTCCCACTGGAAAATTCAGGGCAAGTAAACATATCCTTCAGTACTTTCTTTGAAATGCAAAGACTTGCAGATAAACTTGGAGCTCCAAGAAGGTGGGAGCAGATTGTTTGGCTGTCATTTTTCTTGGGTTCCTGAGAAGTCAGAAAAGTACAGAGGGGCCCCAGGAAGATGAAAATCATCGGGGTCGAGACTTCCCAGTCTAAAGAGCCTCACTCCGCCTGAAATAAAAGTATTGACTTACACTAGTTTCTATTTTCCAAGACAGGTAAGAAGTTAAGGTCAGAGGATAGGTTATTAAATTCACTAACTCCCCCAGAGAGAGAACATGATGGGTTTAAACATCAGTACCTATTAACTCAGCCATTTAAAAATACACAGGAGCCAAGCTCTTCCCAACCCACCACCCACCACACACACACACACACACACACACACACACACACACACACACACGCCCCTGTCATTGGAATCAAATCATATAAATGCAACCGACTCACTTCTCAACTGGAACCTTCCAAAAAGACATAGTGATCTGCATTTCGTATCTAACAGAGTGAGGAGGATACAGCTAAGAAAGAATGGCATTTTCAAAGCTCTCCACCCCTCAGCATGAATTATTTCTAAGTCGCCCATGGGTCTTCCTTGATTTTGTCCATCTGTCTGTTCTGGTGCCATCCATCACATTTGGAGATCTCACTGCACACCGGATTGGCTTTGGAAGCTATTTGCCACACTGATGCAACTCTTGCGACAAAGGTTTGAAATGGACATCTCTTCTGGCCTCTTGGAGTGTCCTGGACGCTTAGGTCTCAAACTGTGGATTTTGAGCTTGGAGTAGAATTTGGGGAACGAGGGACTTGAAAAATAATACACCAGGGGGTCCAGCATGCTGTTCACGTAGGTGAAGCTGAGGGTGACGTGGAGGGCTACGTGGACAGAGGGATCGCAGGCGCTGGTAGGCACCGTCCAGAGGAAATATAGTCTGGCCGACACGCTGGGCAGGTAGCAGGTGATGAACACAACCGCCACCACCATGATGAACCGGGTAGCCTTCTTCATCCGAGTCTGCCTGGCCAGGTGCTGCCTCCGCTTCAGACTCCAAATGATCTTGAAGGAGCAGAACAAGATGATGCTGAGGGGCAGGAAGAATTCCAGCTGGAACATGACGTCGTGCCAGCCGTTGGCCGACTCCATGATGAAGCTCTCACAAGTTATGGTCTTCTCTTGCACACACAGATGGTTCTCCATCAAAAGATACAGAGTCCCCAGGATGACCATGGTCCAAAGGGCACAGACGATGCCAACTGCAGTCCGGTTGGAGATGGCATTCACCATATGGTGGGGGTGGACCACTTTAAAATACCTGTCCACAGCCACCACCGTGAGGAAGACGATGCTCCCAGCCCTGTTCATGGCCAGCATGAAGAGTGCCACCCGACAAGGGATGTCCTCAAAGGCCCATTGCCTGTGTCTGCGGTAGTAGTCTGTCCGAAAGGGCAGGCAGATCATGAGAAGGAAGTCGGCCACGGCCAAGTTGAAAAGGTAAATAGTACTCGGCTTCCAGGTCTTCATGTGAAAGCAGAAACCACACAGGGCGATGCCGTTGCCCAGGGCGCCCAGCACGAAGGCCAGGATGAGCAGCGGCGGCATCACCTGGGAGATGGGGTCCCCCTGGATGAGGCAGCACGACCTGTTTTCCATGGTGGACAGAGGACCAGTGTTCTGTGTGTTGGGCTGTGGAGTTTCCCCCAAAACACAGATGCTTACCTGAATGCTCCAGCTGCTACGTTTCCAACTTCTTCACCCTGGGACGCAGGTACCACACGTGCGCATGGATGCAGCCACTCCACGGAGAACAGAAACTTCGGCCAGGAAATGGGAGACTCGAGGTGGGGGGCGATCCTCTCTCTGGAGCCTGGGTCACAAGCTGCCTGTCTCCCTGAGAGCCGAAGCATGTAGCACCCCAGGGCTTTGAAACGCAGGTAATTTCACGCAGTTGTCGTTTCTGGGAAGCAGCTGGCAGGTCCGAGGAGATTCATGCTGGAGAGGAGTAGTTGAGTCCTGTCCCAGAATGATTTTTATTTTCAGCCTCTCTCTTAGCTGGAGAATAAGCAAAGCTGCCCAGAAGGAACGAAAAAAAGCTTATTTGTCCTCCCTCCCGGTGGAGAAATACAAACATTTCCTGGAGCCGTTCTGGGTCTCTGCCTGCGCTTTCCTCCCTAACCTTTGCCTGACTGCTGTCCTCTCCCTCATCCTGTGGGCACTCCCAGGCCGTGCCAGGGAGGGGAGGTTTAGCTCTGCAGCTCCTCAGGGCCACTTCCTATGCCAGACCCAAAAACACAGCACTTAAAAATCGGAAGGATCTGCAGAGGAGAAAAATCCTTAATATAGCACTTGTTGGCTGTTAGAAAAATTCTCTGAAGCGAGTCGCCATTTCTCTCCCCCATTGGCACCTCCTACCCTTTGCATTCTTCCTTGGAGCCGAGTGACCAGTTGCACCACCACCAAGACCATGAAATGGATCTGAAGCCGCCTCTCACGTCCGTATTCATGAAACAGCCTCTTTGGGAGCCAGGTCCTTCCTCTGCTGTTAGCAAAAGAGGATTTGGCTCTGAGTTTCCCAAATTCCGCTGCTCAAAAGAGCAGAGCGCCATGATCTGTATGGTTTTTTTGTTTGTTTTCTTTTTTGGCTGCACGGCATGTGGGATCTCAGCTCCCCAGCCAGGGATCAAACCCGTGCCCCCTGCGTTGGAAGCGCTGAGTCTTAACCACTGGACGGCCAGGGAAGTCCCTATAAGTTTTAAATTTTAATTACGTGCTGAGCCCATTGGTGGGGGAGAATGAGAGTTGGGGCAGTTGGTCAAGGAGTTTATCTCAAAAACGATCATTAGTAAAATTAGTCTGCTCCCAAGACCAGAGTCTTTGCTAAACTTCCCTGTCCTTTGGCTTTAGAGATGATCTGTCCGTCCTTTCAGCTTTCAGTTTAGGAAAGGGTGAGGGGAGGGCGTGCACGGAGAGGAGGAATATGCCTTCTTCCAGATGCTGGTGAAAGCTAAATTCTTCCCCCTGAATCCTGGACTCCAAATCATCCAACAACCTTCTCCCCTGTCCCCACCCTAGCACGGATCATTGTCACCTCCCTCCTGTTGAAACAGTTGAGTCTCCTTGCCTCTAGTCTATTTTCTGTAATTCCTCTCCCACTCTACAGTGTGATTTTTTTCTAAAGCACAGATATGATCATATCTTTTTTTTTCCCCTTAAAACCCTTCAGTCTGCCAAGGTGATAGCTGTGTGGCCTGTGAGCCGTATCTGGTTTGAGAACCAGTTTGACTTGGCCCATATGTTTTAAAAACCTAGGACTGTCATATGAAAACCTGGATTTCCAGGGACTTCCCTGGCGGTCCAGGGGTTAAGACTCCGTGGTTCCACTGCAAGGGGCCTGGGTTCGATCCCTGGTCGGGAAACTAAGATCTCATGTGCCACACAGCATGGCTGAAAAATAAAAAAAATATTTTTTTTTATTAAAAAAAACAAAACAAAACAAAACGAAAACACACCTGGATTTCCAGCCTCTCCTGGAAACTGGAAGATCTGGTCACACTGGGCCAACCATTCCTGCCTGGTAACAGTTTGCTGAAGCTGAGAGTAGCTGCACCCTTGAGACAAGGCGAGAATCCCCATTTTGCCACAGTCCTCACCCCTCCCTGTTACCTGGTCAGCTTCACTCATTGACACGCCTGGTCTCTGTGGGATTTTTAGGCTTAGTTTTTTTTTTTTTTTTTTTTTTTTATAACTTAAGATGATGACTAGTTATTTAATTTGAATTTATTTATTTTTGGCTGTGTTGGGTCTTCGTTTCTGTGCGAGGGCTTTCTCTAGTTGCGGCAAGCGGGGGCCACTCTTCATCGCGGTGCGCGGGCCTCTCACCATCGCGGCCTCTCCTGTTGCGGAGCACAGGTTCCAGACGTGCAGGCTCAGTAGTTGTGGCTCACGGGCCCAGTTGCTCCGCGGCATGTGGGATCTTCCCAGACCAGGGCTCGAACCCGTGTCCCCTGCATTGGCAGGCAGACTCTCAACCACTGCGCCACCAGGGAAGCCTCTCTGTGGGATTTTAAGTTTGTCACCTCTGCTCCAGGTTAAAGGTCAAGTTCCTTGGGTTGGTCTACAAGGCCTTTCACAGATGGTTCCCAAACTAATTTTCCAGTGTCATTCTCCTGTCACTTTCCTCCTCACACCCTACCTGTGAGTCTCTGAACTTCTAACAAATAAACGTGTCCACCAAACAGCTACATTTAGCTCCCTCACCAATCCAAGAGGTCCTTGGAGATAAAGTCCATGTTCTTGACAGTAAGGGCCTAGAAGAAGGATCTGATGATTAACTCCTACTTTTCCTGAGAGCACATATCCGCCACTTTCAGTCTGTGGACCTTTGTGATTCTATAAGAAGATGCTAACTAATGGGGGCGGGGGGGAACTACCGTAGGCTGGAATGCCCCAAAATGAGGCTGGGTGGGTGACCCTGAGTACTACCTCAGTATGATCAGGCTGGATTTTGCAACAAATGGAAAAGATTCTTCCTTCTGGGTTGGCAGATACCGTCGAGATTCTTGTAAACACTAACACAAGTGTTTCCCGTTTCCCGAATGACTGACACTTGCCTTTTTTTTCCACAAACTTTCTGTTTTGTCGAATCACCTTCCACTCCCTCTCTCTTCCTCGCTCTAGAGTTAGCAGAGGATTAAGGAAGAAAAGATAGGTTTCTCTTTCTCTGAAAGTCTACTGCTGATAATAGGGGAGGCTGCAAATGTGTGGGGATGGAGGGTTTGTGGGAAATCTCTGTGTCTTCCCCTCAATTTTGCTGTGAACTTAAAACTGCTCTAAAAAAAAGTCTTAAATTTTCTTTAAGCCAACTTTCATTACTGTTCTTATTTTTACTTCTAGCTACCAATTACAATGCCTGATATAAAATAGAGGCTTGGGACTTCCCTGGCGGTCCAGCGGTAAAGACTCCACGCTTCCACTGCAGGGGGCATGGGTTCGATCCCTGGTGGGGGAACTAAGATCCCACATGCCATGCAGCACGGCCATAAATAAATAAATAAATAAATAAATAATAAAATAGAGGCTTTATTGATTAAAAAAATGGTTACTCAATGAACCTCTGAGGTACTTTATCTAGATGCTTCAGGATCCCCAAAATGAGGATGTTACCTGCTATCTGGAGCTGAGTGTTTACTAGGAGAAATAAGACAAGAGCATAAAGAACAATAAAGGAAAAGCAAATTGAATAAGCGGTTTAAGGCAATATTTTCCGCAATGTGGTGGACACGCCACAGATGATACGTGAGATGATTTTAGATGATGGAGAGTAATATCCATATGGACTTTGACTTTATAGCTATGACTTTATTTTAATATGTGTTCGAAAAAAATACAGCTGGTTTATTGGAGTTTTGTGAGTGGGGGGGATGAGGGAGAGTTGTTAAAATTTCTAGGGGCAGAAGTAGAAGGAACAGACATTCCGGAAGATGAGGAGCATGGAAGAAGTCAGGTGGAGGGGGCATCTGAGGAACGTTCGAGGAGTCTGGAATTTGGAGTCTATGTTGCAGAAACATAAGGAATAAAACAGGTCACGTTGAGTGGGGCTGTTTTGCAGAGGACCTTGAATTCAGTGGCAGGGGGAACCTTTTTTTTTTTTTCTTTTTATACAGCAGGTTCTTATGGAGGAAACTTTTTAAAACTTATTTATTTATTTATTTTTGGCTGCGTTGGCTCTTTGTTGTTGCATGCGGGCTGTCTCTAGTTGCGGTGAGCGGGGGGCTACTCTTCCTTGTGGTGGGCGGGCTTCTCATTGCGGTGGCTTCTCTTGTTGCGGAGCACGGGCTCTAGGCGCGTGGGCTTCAGTAGTTGTGGCACGTGAGCTTCAGTAGTTGTGTCACGCAGGCTCAGTATTTGTGGCACATGGGCTTAGTTGCTCCGTGGCATGTGGGATCTTCCCGGACCGGGGCTCAAACCCGTGTCCCCTGCATTAGCGGGTGGATTCTTAACCGCTGCGCCACCAGGGAACCCCTGGAGGAACCATTTTTGAGTGAGTGACGTTGTAAAGGATCAGAGGCAGGAGATGAAAAAGCAACAGGCTTTTAATATGTGTCCTCCCTCCACTTCTCCTGCCTACCCTGGAGCCACAGTACTGCCCACTGCTGTCACCTGGGAATTCTGCAGGGTCAGAGCCCATGACTTCTCTTTCTAGTGTGTTCCATGGTGAGCCATAGGGGCAATGTTATCAAGGAGTGTGGTGTCCCAGATAACTGAAGCCCGTGAGTACCAACACTTTTAAAATAAAATTCACATCAGACAAAGGGAACTGTTAGCACCATCCAGCAAGTAGCTCAAGCCATAGCTTGGTTCCCTCTTCCTTGCTAGCCACCTCCCCATCTACAGATCATACGCCCGAAATCTCTCTCCACCCACACTACTACCACTTTTTAAAATATTTATTTATTTATTTAGGCTGTTGCAGCATGTGGACTCTTGGTTGCGGCATGCATGCGGGATCTCGTTCCCTGACCAGGGATTGAACCCGGGCCCCCTGCATTGGGAGCCCAGAGGCTTACCCACTGGACCACCAGGGAAGTCTCCACACTGCTACCACTTTGGCTGGTCCGAGTTTCTAGAGGAAACAACCACCTCCTGATTGGTTCTCCTGCCTCCTGTCGTGCTCTTCCTCCAACCCATCTCCCCAAACTCAAACCTGATGATGTCACCTGTCACCCACCAACCCAGCTGAATGCTCCCATGCTTCCCTGTTGTCCTTAGCAGGGAATTCAAGACACCATAGGAACTGGCCTCAACATCCAACATGAGGCATAACAGTGTTTAGTGTCCGAAGGCTGTCTTATAGGGACCGCTGGGAACACATTTCCCTCCCCTCCTAGTGCTGGATAACTCCTCTTTTGTTGGCTTCAGCAGCTTCCACTAGAATTTTCTAAATACAATGATGGAAATGTTCTGTAATATACATGCAGCTCTTGAGCGCTTGAAATTGGGGCTAGTGGGCACTGAATTTTCAATATTATTTAATTTTAATTAGCTTAAATTCTAAAAGCCACATGTGGTTTGTGGCTACCATACAGGGAGTCCAGGGGATACCTCTTCCTCCAGCCCCCAAGCCTCCTGTGTTTCTCCCTCTCTAGGCTGGGTTAAACCCTCGTCTCTGCCCATATCTGCCACTCACACACTGACCACGCAGGATTGTGACAGTTTACCTGTGTGTCTCCCCCCAGCCCCTTGTCTCCACGAAGCCTAGTGCTGGGTCTGATTCAGCTCTGCAAGCCCAGACTGTAGCCTGGCACCAAGGGGACACACAAGAAGTATGTCCTGAGTAAACGAATGAACTAGTGCACGAATGACTCCCGACAGACCTCTGTAGTTTACTTTTTCTCCTGGCTCTGAGGAGACACAGGAAGGGCAGGTTGAAAGGACTTGCAGCCACACCTGCCAGGCTGATCTGGTGTGAGCTTGGAGCTCTCGGACCCCGCCAGGCCACCTCCCCCGATGCTTTGTGAGATAACATGGCACTTTGTACGTGACAGGGGCAGGCAGTGGACATTCCCTGCGGGACCGCCCGGCAGGTGGCAGGAGGGGGGAGTGTCTGTGTGGCGGTGTGTTAGGAACTCACACTCCTCCTGGTGTGTCTCTTTCACTCCTGCACCTCGGCCACACTCATAACACTTCCGATGTCAGGTGTGTGGGATTTTTTCTTTTTCCCCACGCCACACGATTCTCTGTGACACCAACTGGGTGTCCTACAGTTTGATTCAATTCTGACACTAACCAGAGTTAGCCCAGGCCTCACAGGTTAAAGGTTTGGTCCCATGAGACTGCCCCCCACTTTGGATGCTAATTGCAAGTTGTGGGTCCCCTGGATACCTACAACTTATGTCCGACATGGCTGCAATTCGAGGTTCCCATGACACCCCTCCTCAGATTCGAGCATATGCTAGAACAGCGCACAGAACTCAGGGAAACAGTTATGTTTACCAGTTTATTATATAATGAAGGATATGATAAAGAGACAGAAGAACAGCCAGATGAAAGGTATGTAGGGTGAGGTCTGGAAGGGTTTTGAGCGCAGGAGCTTCTGTCCCCATGGGGTTGGGGACCTCCTGGTTCATGAATGTGTTCACCAACCCAGAAGCTCCCCAAACCTCATAGAATTGGGATTTTTGAGGAGGCTTCATCATGTAAGCACGGTCGCTCATTAACTCCATTTCCAGCCCCTCTCCTTTTTTTGGAGAATGGGGGGTAGGGCTAAAATTCCAAGCCTCTAATCATGGCTCGGTCTTTCTGGTAACCAGCCCCCATCCAACAGTCCATTAAGAGTCACCTCATTAGATGGAACTTCCCTGACGGTCCAGTGGTTAGGACTCTGAGCTTCCACTGCAGGGGACACGGGTTCGATCCCTGGTCGGGGAACTAGGATCCCACATGCTTCGAGGCATGGCAAAAAAAAAAAAAAAAGTCACCTCATTAGAACACGAGACAATCCTATCACCCCGGAAATTCCAAGGGATTTAGGAGTTCTGTGTTGGGAACCAGGGGCACAGACCAACATATATATTTCTTATTATGTCATAGGTAGAAATCCAGGACCTCTGCTTCTCCAAAACGCCTTTCCCAATCAGAGACCTGGTGTGTGACTGTGTTATCTTCCTGAGGCTGCTAGAACAAATTACCACAAGCTTGGTGGCTTAAAACAACAGAAATGTATTCTCTCACAGTTCTGGAAACTAGAACTCTGAAATGAAGGTGCCGGCAGCTCTGTGCTCCCTCCAGAAGCTCGAGGGAAGGGTTTGTTCCTTGCCTCTTCCAGCTTCTGGGGACTGTTGGCAGTCCTCGGCTTGTGGCTGCATCACTCCAATCTCTGTCTCCATGGTCACATAGCCTTCTCCTCTGTGTACCTCTTCTATGGACACTTGTCATTGGATTTAGGGCCCAGATAATCCAGAATGATCTCAGGATCACTAACTTAAATACTGCAAAGACTCTTTTTCCAAATAAGGTCATATTCACAGTTTTGGGGGGTTAGGATGTGGACATATCTTTTTTTTGAGGGGTAACCACTCCATGCATTACAGTGACCTTCTCTTTTTCTTTTTTTTTTAGAGTCCTTTATTTATTTATTTATTTATTTATTTATTTATTTATTTATTTATTTATGCTGAGCAGCTTGTGGGATCTTAGTTTCCCAACCAGGGATTGAACCCAGGCCCTTGGCAGTGGAAGCACAGAGTCCTAACCACTGGACCACCAGGAAGCCCCTACAGTGACTTTTTTTTTTTTTTTTAAGAGATTTATTTATTTATTTATTTGTTTGTTTGTTTTTTGCCTGTGTTGGGTCCAGGCGCACGGGCTCAGTAGTTGTGGCACGCGGGCTCAGTAGTTGTGGCTCGCGGGCTCTAGAGCGCAGGTTCAGTAGTTGTGGCGCACGGGCTTAGTTGCTCTGCAGCATGTGGGATCTTCCCGGACCAGGGCTCGAACCCGTGTCCCCTGCATTGGCAGGCGGATTCTTAACCACTGCACCACCAGGGAAGCCCTACAGTGACCTTTTCAACGTCAGTGTTTGAGTCTCAGAGTTCCTTTCTCTACCAAACTATTTCAAAATGCCCTCTCTGGAAGGGAGGAGGAACTACTGACGGAATTTATGGTGTAAATGATTTATCACATTTTTTTGTTTGTTTCCTGCTACAGCCCAGGAGAAAGCTAGGGGCCTGAAGGTTAAGGAGAGAGCTGGGGATTGCTTCACAGGGTGATCAGGAGAGAAGTTACCCTGACCTGACACAAGCTGACAAGGAAGTTCCTCACCATTTCAAAATGAGTCTTTTTTTTTTTTTTTTTTTTAATCAGTCATCAATTTTAAACACTTCACTGTATACGTGTCAATCCCAATCACCCAATTCAGCACACTACCATCCCCACCCCACCGCAGTTTTCCCCCCTTGGTGTCCATACGTTTGTTCTCTACATCTGTGTCTCAACTTCTGCCCCGCAAACCGGTTCATCTGTACCATTTTTCTAGGTTCCACATACATGCATTAATATACGATATTTGTTTTTCTCTTTCTGACTTACTTCACTCTGTATGACAGTCTCTAGATCCATCCACGTCTCAACAAATGACTCAATTTCGTTCCTTTTTATGGCTGAGTAATATTCCATTGTATATATGTACCACAACTTCTTTATCCATTCATCTGTCGATGGGCATTTAGGTTGCTTCCATGACCTGGCTATTGTAAATAGTGCTGCAATGAACATTGGGGTGCATGTGTCTTTTTGAATTACGGTTTTCTCTGGGTATATGCCCAGTAGTGGGATTGCTGGGTCATATGGTAATTCTAGTTTTAGTTTCTCAAGGAACCTCCATATTGTTCTCCATAGTGGCTGTATCAATTTACATTCCCACCAACAGTGCAAGAGGGTTCCCTTTTCTCCACACCCTCTCCAGCATTTCTTGTTTGTAGATTTTCTGATGATGCCCATTCTAACTGGTGTGAGGTGATACCTCATTGTAGTTTTGATTTTCATTTCTCTAATAATGAGTGATGTTGAGCAGCTTTTCATGTGCTTCTTGGCCATCTGTATGTCTTCTTTGGAGAAATGTCTATTTAGGTCTTCTGCCCATTTTTGGATTGGGTTGTTTGTTTCTTTAATATTGAGCTGCATGAGCTGTTTATATATTTTGGAGATTAATCCTTTGTCCGTTGTCCGTTGATTCCTAGTCAGGGAGCTAAGACCCAGCATGCTGTGCAGCATGGCCAAAAAAAAAAAACTAGATATATTAACTAATTGTTTGTACTCTCAGCTCCAGCTGTTAAAAAGTACGAGACATTAGGGGAAATCTGAACAAGGACTGGCTAATTAAGGATAATAAGGAATTCTTGCTAATTATCGTAGGTGTGATAATGGGGTATTTTGGTTATGTTTAAAGAAAGAGTCCTTATCTTTTGGAAATAAATACTGAAATATGTGTAGATGAAATTACATGGTATTTTGGATGTGATTCAAAGGAGTCCGTCAGGAGAGGGGAAGAGAAATAGAAAAACAGAGGTTATGAATGTTTGATTGTTGTGGCTGGATTATGGGAACAGGGATATTCATTGTCCTATTCTCCCTGTTTGTATATATTTTCCATTATAAAAAGTTAAATAAAGTTGAAAGCAACTTAAATCTTTATCAGTGGGGAACGAGATAAATTATGGTGTCTCCATTCAATAAAATTCTGTGTACTTATTAAAAAAGAATAGTAGCATTCGTTTGTACAACACTACCTTTGGATCAGGCCCCCACCAAAACACAAAAAATGCACTGGAGTTTGTGTTGAATAATCCCATTTTTGAAAGCTAAAAAAATAATGTATATGCTGTTGTACGTCGCTGGGTGGAAATGTAAAATGGCTCAGCCTCTGTGGAAAACAGTTTGGCAGTTCCTCAAAAAGTTAAACATAGAATTGCCATATGACCCAGCAATTCCACTCCCAGGTATATACCCAAAAGAATTGAAAATAGGACTCAAACAAATACTTGTACACAAATGCTCAGAGCAACCCTAGTCACAATAGCTAAAAGGTGGTATGATTGTTTATTTTATGTGTCATCATGGCTGGGCCACGGTGCCCAGATATATGTGGTCAAACATTATGCTGGATGTTTTTCTGAAGGTGTCTATTGGAAGAGATTAACATTTTTTTTTTTAACGTCTTTATTGGAGTATAATTGCTTTACAATGGTGTGTTAGTTTTCTGCTTTATAACAAAGTGAATCAGCTATACATATACATATATCCCCGTATCTCCTCCCCACCCTCCCTATCCCACCCCTCTAGGTGGTCACAAAGCACTGAGCTGATCTCCCTGTGCTATGCGGCTGCTTCCCACTAGCTAGCTATTTTACATTGAGATTAACATTTAAATTGGTGGACTTTGAGTAAAGCAGAGTGCCCTCTATAATGTGGGTGGGCCTCTTCCAGTAAGCTGAAGGCTTTACTAGAACGAAGACTGACCTCCCCCAAGCAAGAAGGAATGCTGCCTGCAAATGACCTTTGGACTTGACCTCAACATTGGCTCTTCCTTGGGTCTCCAGCCTGCCAGCCTACCCTGCCGACTTACCAGTCTTCACGGTTGCATAAGCCAATTCCTTAAAATAAATCTCTCTCTGTATATATATACACCCTATTGGCTCTGTTTCTCTGAAGAACCCTGAATAATACAGGTAGAAACAATTCAAATGTTCATCAACACATGAACAGATAAACAAATTGTGGTATCAACACACAATGAAGTATTATTATTCCATCATAAAAAGGAATGAAGTTCTGATTCATGTTACAGAGTCCATGAACCTCAAAAACATTCTAAGTGAAAGAAGCTAGACATAAGAGGTAACGTATTATTCCATTTATATGAAACATTCAGAATATTTAAATCATAGAGACAGAAAGTGGATTAGTATTTTCCAAAGACTGGAGATAGGGGAGAATAGGCAATGACTGCTTAATGGGTACAGGGTTTGTTTTGGGGGTGAAAAAATGCTGGAACTAGATAGAAGTGGTGTTTGCACAACAACGTATTATGCCACTGAATTGTACTTTTTATTTTTTTTTGGCCATGCTGTGTGGCATGGGGGATCTTAGTTCCCTGACCAGGGATCGAACCCGTGCCCCTTGCAGTGGAAGTGCAGAGTCTTCACCACTGGACCGCCATGGAATCCCTGAATTGTACACTTTAAATGGTTACTTTATGTGAACTGCAACTCAGTAAAAAACATGTATATGCATTTTAGAAATCTGGAAGATAAGAATATATGCTCTGGAGTTAGGCTGCCTGGGTTTAAAGTTAATTCTCTCACTTATTGGCTGCAAGATCTTTAGGCAAGCTACTTCCCTCTTTAAAGTTCAGTTTCCTCACGTGTCAAATGGAAATGATATTACCCGTGTTATTCTAATATGAAGGCAAAATCGTAATAGGGAAGAACTTCTGCATTCTATTACAAGTTAATCACTAAAGGGATTTTGCCTATAAGTTTAAATTATGCATAATGGCCCATCTCTGGGAACCCTGCCTCCTATGTAATGAGTGTTAAGCTAAAATACATTGGTTTAAGATGTAGAGAACAAACGTATGGACGCCAAGGGGGGAAATTGGCGGTGGGGGGGGTGGGGCGGGGTGGTGGTGGTGGTGGTGGTGGTGGTGGTGCGATGAACTGGGAGATTGGGATTGACATATATCCATTAATATGTATAAAATGGGGTTTCCCTGGTGGCGCAGTGGTTGAGAATCTGCCTGCCAATGCAGGGGACACGGGTTCGAGCCCTGGTCTGGGAAGATCCCACATGCCGCGGAGCAACTAGGCCCGTGAGCCACAATTACCGAGCCTGCGCGTCTGGAGCCTGTGCTCCGCAACAAGAGAGGCCGCGACAGTGAGAGGCCCGCGCACCGCGATGAAGAGTGGCCCCCGCTCGCTGCAACTAGAGAAAGCCCTCGCACAGAAACGAAGACCCAACACAGCCAAAAATAATAAATAAATTAATTAATTAATTAATTTTAAAAAAATATGATAAAATGGTTAACTAATAAGAAAAAAATAAAATAAAATACGTTGGTTTAGCTCACAGGAAACCTCCTGACAGGCTCACCTATGAATGGCTGCAGGAAGAAAGAAATTAACACATCCCCTCCCAAGTCTGACCGGAACCAGGACTTTACTCCCTCCGCTTTTAGTATAAAAGAAGCATGAATTCTAACTCAGGGAAGATGGTTCTTGGGGACTTTAGTCCACCATCTTCTCGGTCTGCTGGCTTTCCAAATAAAGTCGCTCTTCCCTGCCCCAACAATTCGTCTCTCAGTTTATTGGCCTGTTGTGCGGTGAGCAGTACGAGCTTGAACTGAGTGACAAAAATGAGTTAATCTATGTAAAGTGCTTCGAGCAGTATACTACATAGAGTAAATGCTATATATGTTTTAGTTAATATTCCTATTAATATCATTATATGTACCAAACTGTTAATAGCACTCTGGAGAGGGGGAAATTTTGGTTTTTTACTGTACACACTATGAATGTTTTGTAATATTTTTTATTTATTTATAAAAATTTATTTATTTATTTATTTATGGCTGTGTTGCGTCTTCGTTTCTGTGCGAGGGCTTTCTCTAGTTGTGGCAAGCGCGGGCCTCTCACTATCGCGGCCTCTCTTGTTGCGGAGCACAGGCTCCAGACGCGCAGGCTCAGTAATTGTGGCTCACGGGCCTAGTTGCTCCGTGGCATGTGGGATCTTCCCAGACCAGGGCTCGAACCCGTGTCCCCTGCATTGGCAGGCAGAGTCTCAACCACTGCGCCACCAGGGAAGCCCCTGTAATATTTTTGTAATAAAAGAGAGGTATACTTAAATGTATTGTAATATGACTCTCAGAATGTCAGGGGGCTGAGACTTCCCTGGTGGCGCAATGGTTAAGACTCCAAGTTCCCAATGCAGGGGGCCCAGGTTCGATCCCTGGTCAAGGAACTAGATCCTACATGCATGCCACAACTAAGGAGCCTGCCTGCTGCAAATAAGACCCGGTGCAACCAAATAAATAAATATTAAAAAAAAAAAAAGAATGTCAGGGGGCTTTGCACCCCTTATACGAGAGCTAAACAAAGACGGGTTTCACTGTAAACCTGATCAAGTTCCTGCCCCATCATGATAAAATTGTATCATCTTTGTAAATTAATCCTCCTCTATATTGAATATTTATGGGCCTCTTGTGGCAGAACTTGTGTCCCTTGTTAGTCCTGTGTTGCAGGAAGGGCAAATGACCTTATGAAACGTCAAGCTTTTTGGAGAAGCAGGACAGGTTGCTTTTCATTAACCTCTGTCATGTCTGCTCCTTCCCTATCATCTCAGTCCCCCCATCCTTCTTCCTTTGAGCAGGGCTTCTGGGATCAAGAGCTTGGCTGATGGGGTAGTTCTATGCTGTTTGGGTCTTCCCAGCATCTACGTGCCCTCCTTTTGGCATTGGCACCCGGATTTCCTTGGCTGACTGCTCCATCCCCGAGGTTTGACCATCTCTGAGGTTTGGGAGGGTCTGGCTCTAGGAATGGACATCTGGCAGATCAGATTGTTTCACCCCTGTGGCCACTGTGACTGGGTCAGGTGGGCACAGGACTCAAGGGACTGATGACTCCACTTGAGTTGCTCTAACAAAATACCACGGACTGGTGGCTTACAAACAACAGGTTATTTCCGTGATTATTTCTCACAGTTCTGGAGGCTGGGACGTCCAAGATCAAGGTGCCAGCAGAATCACTAGTGAGTGGCCACTTCCTGTTGTCTGCTCTCTGCGTCCTCACATGGCGGAAGGCAAGGGAGCTCTCTGGGGTCTCTTTTGTTTTATTTTATCTGAGACATCAGTGGTTTAATGGACGGGGGAGCTTACATGTCTGAAGCGAGTTCCTGCAGCAATGCCCCACCACGTGCAGTGCATGGCAGGCAGGCCTTGGTGGCAGTCTTCACTCTCAAGGGGAAGGGGAGATGACAAATTATAGGGGAATTGATGTCAGGTGGGCTCATTTGCTACCAGGGAAACCAATAGAGGGGTACGCCCCTCACTGCCCCTTTGATAAGCTATCACTCTCTGGGACATGGAGCAAGTACATAGGAAGGTCAGTCATGTGAGTAGGGTGTAGGTGAAGCAGGCCCTTGTCGGGGTCTCTTTTATAAGGACACTAATCCCATCATGAGGGCACCACCTTCATGACCTAATCAGCTCCCAAGGGCCCCACCTCTTAATACTATCATATTGGGAGTAAGGATTTCAACGTACAATTTTGGGGGGGACACAAACATTTGATCTGTTGCAGATACCAACCTGAGTTGTTTGCTAGAACCACTGGAAAAGATAGTCTTTCTTCTGGGATTGCTAAACTAGTAGTAAATTTGGGCAAGTATTTGGAGAGTATGACAAAAGCATAGGGGAGGAGACAAAGCATGAAAAGAGATAGTTTCTTTGTTAAAAACTTTTTCTTTTTTTTTTTAATTTTTGGCCTCGCCGTACAGCATGTGGGGTCATAGTTTCCCGACCAGGGTTCGAACTTGCGACCCCTGAATTGGAAGTGCAGACTCCTAATCACTGGACTGCCAGGGAAGTCCCCTAAAAAACTTTTAAATTTGAAATAATTTCAAACTTACAGAAAAGCTACGAGAATAGTACAAAGTAACTCCCCTACCTGTACCCAGAAGTATCAAGCATAAACACTTTTCACTTTTGCTTTATAAGTTTCTGAGAGAAGTAGTTGTAAAAAAAAATTGTATTGAAGTATAGTTGATTTACAATGTTGTGTTAATTTCTGCTGTACAGCAAAGTGACTCAGTTATACATACATATATTCTTTTTCATATTCTTTTCCGTTCTGGTTTATCACAGGGTATTGAGTATTGTTCCCTGTGCTGTAGAGTAGGACCTTGTTGTTTATCCATCCTATATATACTAGCTTGCATCTACTAATCCCAGGCTCCCAATCCTTTGACAGAGGTAGATTCTTTTTTTTTAAAAATAAATTTATTTATTTATTTATTTTTGGCTGCGTTGGGTCTTCGTTGCTGCGCGTGGGCTTTCTCTAGTTGTGTCGAGCAGGGGCTACTCTTCGTTGCGGTACGCAGCCTTCTCATTGTCGTGGCTTCTTTTGTTGCCGAGCACGGGCTCTAGGCACGCAGGCTCCAGTAGTTGTGGCACGTGGGCTCAGTAGTTGTGGCTCGCGGGCTCTAGAGTGCAGGCTCAGTAGTTGTGGCGCACGGGCTTAGTTGCTCCGCGGCATGTGGGATCTTTGCGGGCCAGGGCTCGAACCTGTGTCCCTTGCATTGGCAGGCAGATTCTTAACCACTGTGCCACCAGGGAAGCCCCTGAGAGAGGTAGATTCTTGAGTATGTTATTTTATCTCTAGAATCCAGCTATTCTTGAAACTGGAATCCAATCCTGGATTCTTAAAATTTTTTCATTAAAAATAATTTTTTTTTTCTCTAGCTCTCTGTCTTTCTGCACTGGGAGCAGCTCTCCTGCCACAGCTTTTCATCCCCTGAAAATGTACATTTGCACGTTTGTCTCCACCTCCTTCTAGGTCAGGAGAACCTCTAAGCTACTGAGCCCATCGCTGTCTGCAGTGGTGCTGAAATGAACAGAGACGCTGACAGATGAGAGCCTCAGCAGCTTGGCAGCCCCATGTCCCCTGACTTCACTTACTCTTAGCAGCAGCTTCCAAACCAGTGCCCCCCAGCTTTTTTTTTTAACTTTTTATTTTATGTTGGAGCATAGTTGATTAACAATGTTGTGTTAGTTTCAGGTGTACGGCAAAGTGATTCCGTTATTCTTTTTTTTTTTCAAAGATGGTACAAGAATCCCCATTTACTCTTTTATTTATTTTGATTTTTGGCCGCGCAGCACGGCATGTGGGATCTCAGTTCCCTGACCAGGGATTGAACCCGTGCCCCCTGCAGTGGAAGCTCAGAGTCTTAACCACTGGACCACCAGGGAAGTCCCCAATTCACTTATACATATACATTTCAGTGCCATTTCAAGGGACATCAACACAGCAGCCAAGTTCACTGGACCTGAGGCGGCCACAGTAGGCGGCTGGTTCTGGGGCTGGAATCAGGACTGTTTGGGCGCCTCATCATTGGTTATGCCAGGAACTCTTCTCTGAAGCAACGGCTCTTCTCCTACACCATTCTGGCCTTTGCCCTCTCGGAGGCGATAGGGACCTTTTGCCTGATGGTGGCCTTTCTCATCCTCTTTACCATGTGAAGGAGCTGTCACCACCTCCTATAGTTCTTTCTCCTGTGTTTCTCTGCCCTGTATGTTCCTTTTCCTATACCTCCCCAGGCAGCCTAGGGAAATTGGTTGGCTCAGGGTTTGACAGAGAAAAGACAAATAAATACTGTATTAATTTAAAAATATGTTTTTTTCTAAACCAGTTTAAACATCAAAGATCCAAGCGAAAGGTACCATCTTGCCCTTGAGAAAATAATTCTCAAAGGCTATCCGTCCTTCAAGAGAGAAAGGTGACAAATACAAACTCTCTTTTCAGAAAAGAATAAATGTTTTCAATTTAGACCAGAGCTAACAGATGAAAAATGTATTAGTTTTGAAGATAGTTCATGTAGCTTGGGAATAAACTGAGCCCAATTCACTTGTCAGTTCTCATCCATGTGTGTCTCGATCCACTGGTATGTTGAAATCAGTTTTTATTTCTTACTTATTTACTTTTTTTGGCCACACCACACGACTTGTGGGATCTTAGTTCCCCAACCAGAGATTGAACCCGTGCCCCCTGCAGTGAAAGTGAGGAGTCCTAACCACTGGACTACCAGGGAATTCCCTGAATTCAGTTTCATGTATGGCATGTGTCTGGTAATTTATTGCTAATATGGAAGTATTAGAGTTTAAAATTTTATTTACTTAAGCAGATGAGACAGGTTGAAGGTTAGCCCTATGTTTCTCTTTGGACTGGGCCTTGTTCTAAGAACTCCAAAATGCCTTCTTGAGGGGGAAAGAAAGGAATCAAACAACAACCCATTTAATCTGCCATCGTCCATGGCCACCTACCTTATGTGTGTATTGTAATTAGTTGCGAAAATCACAAATTATTATAATGATTTACATCCTTGCAGTCATTTGGAGGTGTCATCAAAATGTAGATTTGTTTATGAGATTGTGCTCTGCAAGGGCATAAAATCCATTGGGTATATCACAGTGGGGGGAAAATGTTAGGAAACACTGGGTAGAACAGGTCTTAACAAACCCCTGTAAGGGCTGCACTAGCCCTAACCCTATGTGTCCATCAGAACTAATTTGAAAATGACATTCCAGTTCAAACTGGCCTGAGCAAAAATGGGAATGTGTTGACTTTTATCCAGAAAAGTTGAGGGTTAAGGCTGACCTCAGATGTGGCTGGAATCAGGGGTCAAACATTCTCTATCTCTCAAATCTGCTCTCCATATTGACTTTATTCTCAAACCACAGCGGGGTGGGACTTCCCTGGTGGTCCAGTGGTTAAGACGCTGTGCTCCCAACGCAGGGGGCCTGGGTTCGATCCATGATCAGGGAACTAAGACCCGACGCAGCCAAATAAATAAATAAGTAAACAAACAAAAAACAAACAAACAAAAAACCCCACATGGTGGCAAGATCGCTGCCAGCAGCTCTAGTGTGAATCCTCTGAGACTCAAGTCCAGTGGGAAAGAGAGAGCCACTTTGCTAGAAGCTCCTTCAAAAGTGTGCTGGGATTCACTCTGATTGATCTACCCTTGAATCAGTTAATCGCTGTTACCAGCAGGACACCATGTGCTGATTGCCTTAGACCTGGGTCACAGGCTCCACCTCTGAATGGGGGGGTTGTGACGGTTCGATCGGACCACATGGGTCGAGTGTGGGGAGGAGATGAACACTTCCAAGCCAAGATGGACCTTTTACAGAGAGGAGATGCTAGAAAGACAGTCAACAAATATCCACTCTGCCCCAAGTGACCATCTTGAAAATGCCCAGAAAGAACCAGATGAAAGAAAATGTCTGGCTAAGGGCCAAGCCAGCCCCAAGAGTGGAAAAATAAAACCCATGATTTCCTGAGAAAATAGATGATGTTATGACAAAGCATCACGTGTGATAAGAAGTCACTTCTCATTCAGGGAGCCCAGGGCAAATGCTTTCATTCTCTTTGACAGAAGTCTTCTTGAGGCAGGAGATAGATGGGCCCCAGGTTAGACATTTACAACTGGCCTCCCGCTTAACTTTTCATGAGGCAGAAAAAAGTGGGCTTCAGGCCGGATACTTACAACTAGACTCCTGTTTGCATTTCCTGAGACAATTTAGCCACGGGGGACAACACAAGATGATTGGCGAGAAGCAAGACAAAAGACCCGTAAAACTGCCCCTTTATAAAGGATTTAAACTTCCCCAAAGTGCGTCTCTCTCTGAGTTTGCCCGTGCGTCTGTCTTTCTGTGTGTACTTTGCTTTTCCAATAAACTTCTTACTTTTCTCTTTACCTTCTGCCTCCTTGCCTGAATTCATTCTTGACAAGGCAGGCAAGAACTAGGGATCCAGGTCCTAGCCGCTGGCCCCTGTGGTCTAGTGGTTAGGACCCCGGGTCCAGGAACTAAGATCTTGCTTCCAGCTACCGCTTGCTATTGCTTGATGCAAGCTGCCACTTACTGCTGCGTGCATCCGAAATCATTCTCAGAAAGTGAGTGACAAAATGCTCCTTCCTCCATGCTTCATCTGAATGACAGGTCTCACATCACTTCCCCATTGTCTCTTAGCCAGGTCTCAACCTTTGTCCCCTTCCTTCACACATGCTTTGCTGGACCATGGGTTCCCCTCTTGTGTTAAAGGAAATGATACCCACCAGGGTTCTTGGCCTTCCCCAGTCAATAGAAATTGATCAGAGGCCACACAGGAAATTCAGGCAAGGCTTTACTGGGGCTCCTGTAGCAGGGGAAGCGAGAACAATTGACAGTTTCCCTTGCTTGCTCACTCCCGGAGTGGGAGGTGAGCTGGTTCCTTATATGGGGTGAAGGTAGGGATGTGTCCAGGGGTCTGGCTGGAGGGGTGGCTGAGGTTTTTTGCCCACCCCTTAGGTGGTGCTGAGGGCAGGGGGCATGTGCAGTACCCTGCTTTTGCTCCCAGCTCTTCAGAAGTGGCAGTTGGGATTTTTTTTTTGGTCTTTTTGTATCTTTTGTCCAGAATTTGCCCCAACTGTGCATACATGCAGTTATTTTTTAGTCCCTTATAGTTTCTTCTTTTTTTTTTTAATGAGCACATTTTTTTAGAGAGCTCATTTTATTTATTTAAAAAATTTTATTATTTATTTATTTGGCTGCATTGGGTCTAAGTTGCTGTGTGCATACTTTCTCTAGTTGCGGCGAGCACGGGCTTCTTTTCATTGTGGTGCGCAGGGTTCTCATTGCGGTGGCTTCTCTTGTTGCGGAGCACAGGCTCTAGGCACGTGGGCTTCAGTAGTTGTGGCACGCGGGCTCAGTAGTTGTGGCGCACAGGCTTAGTTGCTCCACGGCATGTGGCATCTTCCCAGACCAGGGCTCAAACCCGTGTCCCCTGCATTGGCAGGCGGATTCTTAACCACTGCGCCACCAGGGAAGTCCCTCCCTTATAGTTTCTTTGTATTTTGTTGCTGGAGGAGAGGTTTGTCCAGGTGCAAGCATTGCAGCACTGCAGCAAAGGGTCCCAGGTCCCAGGCCAGTCTCAGAAATACCTGGCTTCCTGATAGTATCACTTAGGAATGCATTCTGTAGTATTGATATAATAGAAAACCCTAGTGTATTAGTTTAAACAGTCTGGGGGTGGGGGGGGCGGGGGTAGGGATGGGGAGTGTTTGTCTTTCACAATAGGACGCTCTGGAAGGAGGATAGTCAGGAGCTGATATGGTGAGTCAGCAATGCTATCCAGAACACAGGCTATTTATGTTTCTAGTCCAAGATCCTTAGTATATGCACCTGCATTCTCAGGCTTGCAAGATAGTTGTAATCCATCCTCACGGTTGCAAGATGGCTTATGTTCATGTTTCATTTGTAAAGAAGACAGAAAAGTCAAGGGTTTTTTTGTTTTGTTTTCTTTTGTTTTTAAATGAGCCCTTGCCTTTTTATTTGAGAAGCATTAAGCGATTTTTTTTTTTTTTTAAATAGGGAATTCCCTGGCAGTCCAGCGGTCAGGACTTGCACTTTCATTGGGGGCCTGGGTACAATCCCTGGTTGGGGAGCTAAGATCCTGTAAGCTGCGTGGCGTGGAAAAAAAAAAGCATGACTAATCCAATTATAAATAAACATGTGTCAAAGGTTTTATTTCACTTCTTAATTAATAAGGGAATTAGTAGATGTGAAAACCAATTCAAAGGAGAATTTTAAAAAACATACAGACATAGGCAATCATATCCACATACATAAGCAATCAGAAATGTTGAAATGGGGACTTGCCTGGTGGTGCAGTGGTTAAGAATCCGCCTGCCAATGCAGAGGACACGAGTTCAAGCCCTGGTCTGGGAAGATTCCACATGTCGTGGAGCAACCAAGCCCGTGCGCCACAACTACTGAGCCTGCACTCTAGAGCCCACGAGCCACAACTACTGAAGCCTGTGTGCCTAGAGCCCGTGCTCTGCAACAAGAGAAGCCACCACAGTAAGAAGCCACGCACCGCAACAAAGAGTAGCCCCGTCTCTCCACAACTAGAGAAAGCCCCCACGCAGCAATGCAGACCCAATGCAGCCAAAAATAAAAAAACAAAACAGGGCTTCCCTGGTGGCACAGTGGTTGAGAATCTGCCTGCCAATGCAGGGGACACGGGTTCGAGCCCTGGTATGGGAAGATCCCACATGCCGCGGAGCGACTAGGCCCGTGAGCCACAACTACTGAGCCTGCGTGCCTGGAGCCTGTGCTCCTCAACAAGAGAGGCCGCGACAGTGAAAGGCCGGCGCACCGCGATGAAGAGTGGCCCCCGCTCGCCACAACTAGAGAAAGCCCTCGCACAGAAACCCAACACAGCCAAAAATAAATAAATAAATTAAAAAAAAAAAAAAACAAATTTTTTTTTTAAGGGACTTTTGAGACTGTCAAGTCCTGTCTTTTTTTTTTTTTAATTAATTAATTTGTTTATTTATTTTTGGGTGTGTTGGGTCTTCGTTTCTGTGCGAGGGCTTTCTCTAGTTGCGGCAAGCGGGGGCCTCTCTTCATAGCGGTGCGCGGGCCTCTCACTGTTGCGGCCTCTTGTTGCGGAGCAGAGGCTCCAGACACACAGGCTCAGCAGTTGTGGCTCACGGGCCCATTTGCTCCGCGGCATGTGGGATCTTCCCAGACCAGGGCTCGAACCCATGTACCCTACATTGACAGGCAGATTCTCAACCACTGCGCCACCAGGGAAGCCCCACGAAACATATTAACAGGACTTCCCTGGTGGCGCAGTGGTTAAGAATCCACCTGCCAATGCAGGGGACATGGGTTCAAGTCCTGGTCTGGGAAGATCCCACATGCCATGGAGCAACTAAGCCCGTGCGCCACAACTACTGAGCCTGGGCTCTAGAGCCCGCGAGCCTAGAGCCCGTGCTCCGCAACAAGAGAAGCCACCACAATGAGAAGCCTGCGCATCGCAACGAAGACCCAACGCAGCCATAAATAAATAAATATATTTTTAAAAAAGAAAAAAAGAAATGCTGAAATGAATTTACAAGTAGATGGAAAACTAGTCAACAGAGAAATAATCAATTACAGCTCCACCAGACAAAAGTCATTTGCATCTCTATGGACAAGAGCAAACTGCATTACTATCAGTTTTCTACAACTTACAAAATTGTAAAATAGCTCAAAGACAATGAAAGATAACACTAAACAGAATGATAAATAGGACACCCAGTATTCTTTTTTGTCCATTTAAAAATCTTTCACAATGTTTCCCAAGAGAAGGGATGCCCTATCTCAGCATCCACCTACATCTCATTGACCAGAACCGCATCACATAGTCTCCTTCACTGCATGCGAGGCTGGGAAATCAAGTATCTTTAGCTGGACACACTGCTATCTCCAGCAAAAGAGGATTCTGTTAGTAAGGAAGTCTGCCTCACCTATACACCCACTTGATGTGTTAAGGGCACTAGTTTTTTCTGGCTGCATTGGGTCTTTGTTGCTGTGCGCAAGCTCTCTCTAGTTATGGCGAGCGGGGGCTACTCTTTGTTGCAGTGCGCGGGCTTCTCATTGCGGTGGCTTCTCTTGTAGCAGAGCACAGGCTCTAAGAGCGCGGGCTTCAGTAGTTGTGGCGCGCGGGCTCTAAAGCACAGGCTCAGTAGTTGTGGCACACTGGCTTAGTTGCTCTGCGGCATGTGGGAACTTCCCGGACCAGGGCTTGAACCCGTGTCCCCTGCATTGGCAGGCGGATTCTTAACCACTGCGCCACCAGGGAAGTCCCTAGGGCACTAGATTTTAAAATAATTTTTAGCACATGTATGAGGATGGCTGGAGTAAACATCTGTTGGTTTTGCTACTTCAGCATCATTCCCTCTTCTATTTATAGTGCCTCAAATTTCCTTTGGGATGTACCCTGTCTCCACTCTCCAAACCCAGCTCCAAAAATGGACACTTTTAACTCAGGGCTTGTCTAGTTATGGTGATTGATTTAGGAATGGACACGATTGGAAACAAGCCAATCAGATTCAACTTTTGGACTTTCATTGGAACAAAACTGTAACTTACTCTAGAAAAATAGTAATACTTAAGCCTGAAAGCTATTTAGTCAATTTCCTGACAGTCCTTGGTCCTCAACTGGATTTCTGTATTCTTTGCAATAATTCCACGGCCTCTCGGGGTCTGTGGCTTCCTGATGAGAAACCACTGTTATGTATCTTTATTTAATGGGTCGTTCCTCCTTTTAGTACCTGATTGCTGACAGGTTGTGACGTGTGTGCTAGGAAGTGTAGCTCTGGGTTTGAATGCCAGCAATGTCAGGCAGAGTCCACCGAGAAAACAGAACCCCATCTAAGTATTTAAAGCAGAGGAGAATTTCATTCAGGGGATTGGTAACACGGGGAATGGAACTGTTGAAAAGCTAAACAGAGGTGGTGAGGCAACTCGGAAATTAGCAGTAGCAAGAAGCCATCAATCACCACTGGTAGGCTAGAGACTAGATCCAGGGAGGGCACTATGTTACAGGAGCCCAGGGGCTGGGATCCCTAAACAATGCAGGGGGAGAACCAGCTAGCTACTGCCAGAGAGGCTGCTCAAGGGGGTGGGGTGGTCTCACTGCTGTTTCCCATTGGCTTAACCTAGATGGAAGCTCAGGAACAGGAAAGCCTGGGCATTCAGTCATAGGGATCAGCACCCCCTTCCCTACAAAGCAGAGCAGGAAAAGGGTGAGGAAAAGAACTGAGGACATTGGGTCTACTACACAGGACTGGCCACTTACCCATATTTCATCACATCTAAGATGCCGTTGGTTGTAAGATGCAGCATTATTTTATGCATCACTAAGAGAGAAAAATGCCGCCAAATTAAACTATGCCACAATGCTAATACTCCATCCATTGCAAAGCATCTGGATGTTGTAACAGGGAAGAGCCAAATCTGACTACATGTTGGACCTGTTTCTTTTACTTTAACCTTTGCTTTCCACTGCTTTTGTTCACTAAAAGGATACTATCTATACACAATGGCCTGCCTCAGGGAACCCTGCCACTTTGCATGACTGTTAAACCAAAGTGCCTTTGTTCAGGGAAACATCCGGCCCCTGTCCACCTGTGGATGGCTGCAAGAAAGAAGAAATTAACACATCCCCTCCCTCAGGCTGGCCATTCCAGGGGACATTTGCAAATCTTATGGCCTTTTCACTTTACTTCCTCATCTCTTCCCCACTCTCTGTTCTGTAAAATAAATTGGCATCCAAACCCCAATAAGATGGTTATTTTGAGACAGTAGTCTGCTGTCTTCTCAGTCTGCCGGCTTTCGGAATAAAGTCATATTCCCTGCCTCAAGACCTCGTCTCCGATTTATTGGCCTGTCGTGTGGCGAGCGGGGCGAGCTTGGACTCAGTGACAGTATGAGAGATGTGAGAATGTGAAAAATGTGTGTCTTAAGATCAATAACATGCTATTAGCTGTGTGATCTTAAGAATAGGTGAACTTAATTCTTCCCATCTTTGAGCTGGACTCTATCTCCAAATGAGCAGGTTCTTGGCACATAGTGGGAGGTGAGTATCAGCAAATGGAAGATATTATTCCTGGAATCAAATAGGCTCTGGAACAAGATCTTCTTTCACGAATGTCATTTAGAATTGACTCTCCTTTGTGAGAGGGGGGGAACCCCCTCTTTTATTTAAGAAAGATGCTGACTTAAAAAAATGCACAACGTGAGAGTTGCGAGGTAAGTTTTATTTGGGGCAAAATGAGGACTGCAGCCCGGGAGACAGCGTTTCAGATAGCTCTGAGAAACTGCTCCGAGAAGGTAAGGGGGGGAGGCAGGTTATACAGAAGTTTTGTAACAAAGGGCAGGTAGTCTGAACATCAAAAGATTATTGTTAATTAAAGAAAACCAGATATGTCTAGTTAAGGAATTTAGCGCTTTTCTCTGTATGGGAAGATGCAAGAGTCTGGGCTCACTGAAATCATTCCTTTGATATGCACCTCAGCTATCTGGGGCCAGTATCCTGTGTTTTCACATCCTGAGTTTCCTCAGGGCTCACCGTAGGGAGTGGCTGCAGTCTGATGGCTGCTAGACAGCAGGTAGGCAGGTGTTCTTTTGCTTCCTGAGTTCCCTCAGGGTTCACCAGCTCACCGTCTGGTGGTGGCTGCAATCGCTGATGACTGTGACAGCCTTTCTCTACCGATGTGACAGGAAATACTCCATTTATCATCAGGTTTTCACACATGGTGTGTCTTAGCTTTGCTTCCATTTAGTTGTTTCATTTTGGGAAAAACCCTTCATATCCATCCTCACCGAGTCCCATTTGTGAAATGGGAATAACACTACAACACTTGCAGAGCTATGAGAGTTAGGGAAACGGTGACCAAAAAGAGCTTTGTAGATGGTGGAGGTTGTTCTTTTCTATTTTGCTTTATCCTCCACTCATATCTGCCTCATTCCCTTCCTTCCTTTGCAAACTTCTCTGCCACCACCACTACCACCCTTAAATTTTCTGCTCAAAACTGCACACGAAGCCATCCGGCATAATCTGCACCGGAGACTGTGGCCTCTTCTCTGAAGTCTCTGATAAATGGAATATTTAAACAAAGGATTTCACAGTCATCAGCGATTGCAGCCACCACCAGACGGTGAGCTGGTGAACCCTGAGGGAACTCAGGAAGCAAAAGAACACCTGCCTACCTGCTGTCTAGCAGCCATCAGACTGCAGCCACTCCCTATGGTGAGCCCTGAGGAAACTCAGGATGTGAAAACACAGGATACTGGCCCCAGATAGCTGAGGTGCACATCAAAGGAATGATTTCAGTGAGCCCAGACTCTTGTATCTTCCCATACAGAGAAAAGCGCTAAATTCCTTAACTAGACATATCTGGTTTTCTTTAATTAACAATAATCTTTTGATGTTCAGACTACCTGCCCTTGGTTGTAAAACTCCTATATATGCTGGCTTGCCCCCTTTCCTCCTTGCAGCAGTTCTCTCAGGGTTACTTGAGATGATGCCTCCCGGGCTTGAAGTCCTAAAAATTCCTGCCGAATAAAACATAAATCTCAACTTTCAGGTTGTGCATAGTTTTTTAGTCAACACTCACATGGGAGAGATTAATTCCAATTCACAGCACATATAAAGATCGATAAACACTAGGAAGCTGTGAAAACAGTTGTTAGGGTGGTGAGACTGTGGGGCGATGAGAAAAATGTAAATTGCGTTGATACTGTCTTTTTAAAAAGAATTCCGCCAACGTACGGTACTGTGTTGAAATGAAACCAAACGCCTTTTCCAGCTGCAATCTCCCCGGGAAGGAAAGACTTAGCCAACAGGCTGGAGGTCAGTCAGGTCTCCAGGATGCACCCCAGACCCCTGGGGCCACGTTCTCCGACTCAAAATAATGAGTCACTGCTGATTTAGATGCATGTCTCCACTCTCTAAACAGCGTCCCCTTCCGGGCGCCGACCACGGACCACCCATCCTCTCCCATAGGTAACGAGCACCGCCTACTGGCTGTCAGCCTCTAGGCTGCTTGGCTCCACCCCTGAGCGAAACGCGCATGCTCCCCAATTCCTCTCCGCCCCCGTCTTCGAGCTTCTCGCGACAGCCGCCCAGCGGAGACTGAATCTCGCGATAAAGGTTTATTGTCTCGCGGGACCGCGGCTGGCAGACGGGCTTTCGGGCGGCTCTGGCCGGGGAAGAGGAGTCGCATGTGTCGTTTCAGCTGGCGGTAGTGGCGGGCGCGGAGGCGGCGGAGGCTGTGCGACCGCCTGGGTAATGACCCCTCGTGCCTCTCCCACTTCCAAGAAGCTCGTAGAGAGCGTGGGGGAAGCTGAGGTGCTCCCCGGCGGAAGGGGGCCGGGCCGGGCGTCTCCACACCCCCGCCCACATGGGCCGCTCTGGTGTCCCCGGGGTTGCCCCTTCGCCTCAGGTCGCGCCCTCACACCTGGCCGCCCTTGTCGTCGCCTCAGTGCTCTTACATTCTGCCCCTTCTTGGTTCTTTTGCCCGCATTTTCTCTCCTCAGACTCTGGCCTCCCCGCCCCCTCCCACTCCCTTTCCCTTCCGTGACTCTAACGCGTCCCTCCCTTGGCCTCTAGCCCACCCCACACCCTGCCCCCGGGCACCTCCGGCGACCCACCCCTTCTTCGTAGGCGTTTCCAGCCTCTTCAGCTGCTTTGTGGCCTTTCCCTGTTGCTGCAGTTTGTTGCATCCTTTCCAGATCATCCCCCAGACCTTTTGCCCTGTCCCTACCGAGTTCACCCTCCCCATCTTTTTCCCCATTGCGTCCTCTTCCACTAGTGCCCTCCTCCCCCTAGTTGTCATGGGCCATTTGCTGTGAGTCTCACTGTTGTCACTTGCTTCCCTGCAGACCTGGAAAATGGTGTGCCCAGAATTACTCATATTTTATGAATCCTAATGCAGCTTGTATCTCTCATTCAGCAAAGAATTGAAACAGATTCAGGGTGGGGGGATTTCTAGTAGGAGGAGGCCGGACTACACCTGAACACAGCTTCTCTGGGCGTCTTGGTCCAAAATAGTGAAGATGTGTTATTTTCTTTGCTTACAGGTTTTGAAATGGCTGCTGACATTTCTGAATCCGGTGGGCATGATTGCAAAGGAGACCCGAGGAGCAATACCAAGTTAGATGCCGATTACCCGCTTCGAGTCCTTTACTGCGGAGGCAAGTGTTGGAAGGCAGAAAATGGCTTTTACTCACTGTATTTTTATGCATTGTGATAAATGGTTTCACATTTGGTCCTAGTAGTTTTTTCATCTTTGTCATTTGATGAATCTTTAATTGGGAGTTGGGGAAGAGGAGGCATGGATTAACAGACCTTTCCCAACCTGTGTGACTTGCGTCTTGTTACTTGGCCTGGAGAAGTTTACAGTCCGGTTGGAATAGAGATGTGTAAATAGATTATTCCAGCCGAATGTTACTTGCTAGTCTGGCTATTAAAGGTGGGCTTCTTGGAAGATATTGAATCTTAAGGGATGAGAAGGATAGGATGAGGGAGTGGGGAAAGGCATCCTGGATGAAGTGAACAGCTGTGCAAGAAAAAGCTTGTCTGTGGAGAAATAAGCAGCTTTTTATTAGTATAGTGTGTAGTATAGGAATGGTGTCAATAATGAGTAGAAGATCATGAGGTTGGAGTGATGGGTAGTAGGACAGTCTTGGGAAAGTGGTCTTGGTTTGATTAATAAAATGTAAATCAAGATTTTTTTCTCTTTGAGTGTTTTTCCTCATTTTCAATCCAGAAATATTTGTGAATTGGAAATACTCTAATTTTACTAGCATCTTGGAAAGGTTTAGAAAAATCTGAAGACGTAAGGCAGTAAAGTAAAAGGGCAAGTAAATATTATTTTTTTTAGTAAATATTTTTGGCCACTTACTATGTGCCTAGCAGAGTTTTAGATGCTGGGGACTGAATAATGAATAAGTCAGGAAAGGTCTTTGTGCTCGGGGACCTTACATTCTGTGAGTGTGTTAGGGATTTATTCTGGAATTTAAGTACTTCAGTACTTACAGGAGAGGTGATGTCACTGAGTTAAAAAATTGTATCAACTCATCATTTATTGACTATCTTTGATGATAAAATAAAATGAGTGTAAAATATCCCAGAGAGTAGGCAGGGGAACTTTTTGTAGGGTTGATGGAGACTTGTTATGATATTCGTCTTATTTGGTTATATTGTTTGCCTTTGGAGTCATGGGCCAGGGTTTGCATCCTTACCTTGGGCATTACCAGCTGCTCCTGCTTAATTTTAGCTGTGTGACCTTGGGCAAGTTACCTGATTTCACTAAGGGTTAGAGGTCTGTTTCTTAAGGTCTGTAAAATGAAAATGATGATTACATCTGAAGTCAGATGATTCCTATAAAGCTGGTTCAGCAACTAACATAAGAACATAATACAATAAGTGCTATTATTACTGTTATTAGGAAAGTATACTAGTTTAGTTTATTCCTCCTTGTTTGTCAGATATAGTTAGGAGCTATTGTTCTTTGTACCCAAATTCACCGAATCTAAGACTCCATATGTTATAAGATGCACCATTATTTTAGGTTCCACTAAGAAAGAAAAAATTGTTAGATTGACGTGCCATAATTATGGAATGCATCCCTATAAAAATGAAAAAAATTAGAATTAATGAAATACAGGATATGAAAGCCATCCTGTTCAAGTGCTTATGTCACTCCTAAGATGGCTTTGAACAACTGCACTAAGTATGCAGTCCACCCCAGTGATACTTTGTGTTGACCAGAGGTGCCTAACCTTTTTGAGGAAAGTTTATTTTTATTTCCCTCCCTAGTTTGTATTGATATTCCAGGCACTAGGTTGGAGACAGGATTACCTTTTCCTCAGTTTAAGGTCTAGTTGTAGGAGAAGCACTTAGGGAATATTAAATGCTAAATTCAATTGTACTGACCATAGCTATGAATTAGGGTTTCAGGAAAGGGAGGGATCTTTGTTCAGAGGGAAGCTGGGAAAGCAAAGTGAGGAAGTGAGAAGCCTTAGGTAATGGGTAGAGTTTGCAAGGAAAGGTGGATGAATTCATAAGAAAAATATGGGGGCATGGTTTAATATGATATCTTCATATTAAAGATCGAGGGAAAAGATAGGGGGTAGAGGGAAAAGAAGGGGCTGATTGGAGCAGAATGCTGGTTGAAGTATAGTGAGAAACAAGGGTAAGTAGGATGGGGTCATTTCTGGGGAGATAATATGTCTGCAGGATTGAGACTTCAGAATCTGAATTCAGTCTGAGTTTGAATCCTGGCTTAGCCATTTACTCACTGGTGACCTTGGTCAGTTCCCTCATCCATAAAATGGTTAACAGCCTACTTCAGAGGCCTGTTGAGAAGAATAAATGAAATGTTACTCCCAAAGCCTCCATCTCCTAATACCATCACATTGGGCATTAGGATTTCAACATGTGAATTTTGAGGGGACACAAACATTCAGACCATAGCAGAAGGTCTCATGGATGATGTGCCTTTGTTCATCATATCTCATCATCTCAGCAGATGCATAATGTCAGGTTGTTCCGCTGTTAGTGATGTGAAGCTGGTGACTGCTCGGTCTTTTCCTTGAAAAGCTAGTTTACAAATAGTAAATCATTTGTGGAGGGAAATAGACTGTAAAAGCAAATAATGTGGAATTTGGAATATTTGTCCAACTTTTTTCATCATATTAGAATTTTGCTGAACCAAATATTATTTGAAATGGTGTACTAAGTGTTATGGTTTTAGTATTTGCTGTAATGGTATTTAACCTATAATTATATCCGGAAAGTGTGGCTGAATATCTGTACCTACTAGTATTTGAACTTGAACTGTGAGGATTAGAGAGCTTCTGGTTAACCAGGAGAGCTTTAGTAGAAAGAACGCTAAACTGAAATAGAGATGGTAGATTCTAGTTTTCTGCCCTGTGCCACCTTTGGCCTCGGATAAGCTATTTAACCTTTTTCGACTTCATCTGTAAAAGAGTGATGATGGGCTGGCACACAGGTGCACTGCTTTTATATGTTGTGTGGTCTAATTTAGTGGTTAAGAGCATGACCTTCAGAAACAGACCAGGGTTCAAATCCTGTTCTAACCAGATACAAATGAGTTACTTGTTCTAAGTCTCATTTTTCTCATTCATAATACACGTATGGTAGTTCTTACCTTATAAGGTTGTGACGATTGAACATAATAATATAAAGCATAGCAAAGTGCCTGGCATATGCCCAGTATATGGTAAGTGCTGTTATTATTAATGGTGTACCACCCCTCCTCTCCCTCACAAATCTCGAGGTGTTGTCACACTGAACTATTCCATTCCTCACCTTAAAAATAAAAATAAAATAAGCAGTTGACCCAATAATAGAGTTATAGTTAAAATTGGGAAACCCTTTGAGTTTTTCTAGTCCTTTAGCCTTTGCAGGCTATACAGTGACAGGATTGAACCAACCTTCCTTCTAAGGAAGGAAATTCACAGTGTCATGGTCTTATGTAGCATAATATGAAAAAAGAAAAGGAAAAGTATATTGCAAAGAAATGGTAGCAAAAGTGCTACTGAAGTCTGTAAATGTGTTAGTATGAATAAAAAGTAGCGGCTGTTTTGGTGAAGTTATCAAAAATAACCAGCTCCATTCAACCTTTGTTGTATGGGGAATTGTTCCCATCCTAGCTTGAGGTTGTTGTGGTAAAACCTTAAGACATGCCAGATGGTATAGTTTGATGTTCTACCAACTGAAGGAGACATTGTTCTTTAGATCCAAAAAAAAAAAAATTAAGATAATATCTCTATTAATCATGTGCCATTTACCTCAAAAAAAAAAAAAAAGTGCATGATGGGGTAGTATTTGAAAAGTGGTACAGAAAAGTTATAGGAAAAAACAAATGAAGCATTTTGTCAGATTAAAAATAAAAGTTGTTATGAGCCGTGTGTGTGTGTACTTATTTATTTATTTATTTACATTTTCAAATCTTTTTTTTCTCTCCATCCCCAGTCTGTTCATTACCAACAGAGGTAAGTCCTTCTAAAATTCTTTTTTAACTTCTGCATTTGAGGTCATTGATTTTAGAGCTAGCTTGGGAACTTCTTACTTTTCATTTTCTATTATTTGATGGCAGAGTTTCAACCTTTTATAGAGAACTTTGGTTTAGAATAATTTTATGGTCCTACAAATTTTTCTTTAGATTTTGAGTTATATGTGTGCATCTTTTGCACTTGGCTACACATAGTTTGGATTTTTGCATGGAACTCATGAATAATCAGCTAATAAAACAAGAGTAACCTTAAAGCCAAAATTTAACATCCAAACAGAGAAGAGAAAGCATAAATTATGTGTAAGACTTTCTGTTGATAAGCTTCTAAGTCAGGCTCTGCGGGCAGGTCATGAAAATGAGACACCTATGTGCTCAAAGCAAGAAAAACACCTGCTCGTTTTTGTCTGTTTCCTCCTTTTTCTAATGGCCTTTCTGTTTGTTGGAGAGGAAATAAATTGCTACAGTGAGGAGGTGTCTTAATTTTTAATTTCTTACGGGACATTTCTTGGTTGAATACAGATTTTCTGTGGATAAGATGTCAGGTGGGAGTAGTTGGTTTTATAATTCTGTATATAGCAAGCACAGGGGATGATTTTTAATTAAAATGATTAAAAATGTACTGTTGTGACTCAGTTTCTTTTTCCCCCTCCAGTACTGTGAATATATGCCTGATGTTGCTAAATGTAGACAATGGTTAGAGAAGAATTTTCCAAATGAGTTTGCAAAACTTACTGTAGGTATGAACATTTTTTTTCCTCTTTCATCAAAGCCTATATACCTGAAACAAATGCAACGTGCATTTGTTTAGTAGGATATTACAGAATTATATCTATCTATGTCGATTAACTTTAAAACTGTTTTAAGTTCTTGAGTTAAAATTCCTTACATAAAATCATGGACTGTGGGACTTCTCTGGTGGTGCAGTGGTTAAGAATTTGCCTCCCAATGCAGGAGACTCAGGTTTGATCCCTGGTCAGGGAACTAGATCTCACATGCATGCCACAACTAAGAGTTCGCATGCCACAACCAAGGAGCCCTCCGGCCACAACTAAGGAGCCCACCGGCCCCAACTAAGACCCAGCACAACCAAAAATAAATTAAAAAAAAAAAAAATCACAGACTGCTTCATGTGTCATCTCTGAGACAGGATAGGTCAAAGTATTAACTTTCTTATATAAAGAAGAGTAAATGATTTAGGGGCATATATTTTCTTTCATTCATTTAACAAATTCTTTTTATTTTTTTTTAATTTATATTTTTGGCTGCGTTGGGTCTTTGTTGCTGCGCACAGGCTTTCTCTAATTGTAGTGAGCAGGGCTACTCTTCGTTGCGGCTCATGGGCTTCTCATTGTGGTGGCTTCTCTTGTTGCGGAGCACGGGCTCTAGGCGCGCGGGCTTCAGTAGTTGTGGCATACGGGCTCAGTAGTTGTGGCTCGTGGGCTCTAGAGCGCAGGCTCGGTAGTTGTGGTACACGGGCTTAGCTGCTCCGCAGCATGTGGGATCTTCCTGGACCAGGGCTCGAACCTGTGTCCCCTGCATTAGCAGGCGGATTCTTAACCACTGCCACCAGCGAAGTCCAACATATTGCTTCTTGTAAGCATACTATATGCTATACACTCTTATTGGATGCTGAGAATAAAGCAGTAAACAAAAGACCTACTCTTTGGAAATTATATTCTAGAGGGAGAGACAAAATAAGTAAAACAAGACAAATGAAATAAGTACATTAAATTAGGATAAGCAGGGAATGGAGAGATAAGAATTGTTGGGGAGGGAATTTGAAATTTTAGGTAGTAGCCCTGAAAGATTTTGCTGAAAAGATGGCATTTGAACAAAGACCTAAAATAAGTTAGGGAGAGAGTCCTTTGGATATCTGGGAGAACAACATTCCAAACAGATGGTGCAGCCAGTGCAAAGGCCCTGAGGCAAACACTTAGCGCTTACAGCATGTTTAAAAAGCAGGAAGGAGGCCTTTGTTTCTGGAGGGGGAGAAGGGTGGGAGATGAAGTCGGAGAAGTAGTGAAGGACCATGGCTTAAATGCCAGGTCTCAGCTTTCACTCTGAGTGAGATGAGCTATTGGAGCAGTTTAAGCAGAAGAGTGATACGGTCTGACTTTTGTTTCAGCAGTGTCTCTGGCTGCTGTGTTAGGAATAGACTGAAGAGAGGCTTAGGCAGCAAAGCAGGGAGACCAAATAGGTGGCTCCTGCACTAATCTGGTCAGGATGATGACGACTAGAATGGTAGCAGTGGAGATGTGAAAAGTGGTCAGATTCTGGATACGTTTTCAAGGTAGAGCTGACAGGGTCTCCTGATGTGTTGAATGTGGGATGTGAGGAAAAGGGGCAGCTAAATTTTTGACCGAAGCAACTAGAAGAATGGAGTTGCTGTTGCCAGAGGTAAGGAAACTACAGAGGAACAGATTTCCTCAATTAGCTAAAGTTGACGGCCTCTCTTACAAGATTGTTAAAAATGAAGGCAGTAGCAGGGAGAAGGGAAATCCTGGGCTGGAAACAGTCCTGTCACGTATACCCAGTGTTACACCACTATTTGCTGCTTTGATTTTCTGATAGTTTCCATGAGACACAGCCCCTGAGACAGCATAGTCGCTGTCCGTGATTGGATAAGAACCCTCACATCTGATGTCACGGTCTACATGGTGGGCCCTGAACGTGACTTGCCTAGGACATATCTTCATATTCAGGACCAGACTTCCTGTTAACAGAACTAGTACGCTTAGATGCTAAATATTCCTGTGGAGTCTTGAGTGTTCTATGCTCCTTTAATGTGGCTTAAAAAATTGTGATCCTCACATATCAAAGACTTTGTTTTGTCTTCTATCACCATATACTTATCATAATGACTTCAGAATTAGGCTTGATAGGAATCTAGCAATATAATCACTTGCTTTATAAATGTTACACCCATTTGTTGGTAAAATACCTTATATGTGTTTGAGGTTCCTCAAGGGTAATTTTTTAACGTAATGAAGTGATGTTAATGCTTTCGGATTTTGTTTTTACATCTAGAAAATTCACCCAAACAAGAAGCTGGAATTAGTGAGGGTCAAGGAACAGCAGGGGAAGAGGAAGAGAAGAAAAAACAAAAGAGAGGTGAGACCTGAATCCATGATTTGACTTACACAAACATACCCTCCCTCTGCTTGAAGAAATAAGAAATGAAAGCATTCCCAAAGTGAATAACATCTACCTGTTACTGTAATTCTGTGTGTATACCATACAGAGGGATACAGGATCATGTTCTCAGGATGACTGGATTTCGTATGAATCTGGCTTTATCAGGAAATTGGATCTAAGAAAATATGCTTCATTTGCCATATATATACATAAAAAGCATCCAGTCAGCTTGTTTATGACTTAAAAACTTTGTTACCTTATTAAAATACCTGTGTATTCTATTTAATTAGAGTGAGGACACTTAAAAAAGATTTTGTTCTCTCATTACTTCTGTCAGCTCAGTTGAATTTTTCTTTTTACAGCTGTTAGGCATACCTGTTTACCTCTCCTCCTTCTAAAATGAATTCCTTATGCCCTGGATCGTGTCCCCGCCCGTTTCTTCTTCCTGAATTAATTCTCCCCGTGACTAAAATTAGCTTATAAATATTTTTTAGGACTTTGCATTAAAAAAAAAAAATTCCCCCAAGAGCTCATATCTTTCTTTGCTCTATTCTCCTCCCCCTTCCCCTCTTAGCCAGACTTCCTTAATAAGACTAGACTTACTATCCCCCTTTCAGTTCGGTCATTGAGTCTTTGCTCCTCAGTCCATCCTAACCTGACTTTCATGCCACTGAAACTCCTCTAACAAGGGTCACGACGGCTAGGTGATTGCTAAGTGGTAAGAGCATCTGAGCCCTCCCTTCTTGAAGTGTTGTGCTTCCTCCCTCATTCTCCTTTCACTCCTCCTCAGTCTTCTGTGCAGACTTCTCCCTTGTGTCCCTTAAAAATTGGTGTTTCCTAGGATTCTGTCCTCGGCCCACTTACCTTCTCATTCTGCGTACCTCCCTGGATGATTCCTCCACATCCTTAACTTCTGCCACCACTCTACACTTACAGTACCCAAATTTATATCTCTAGTCCTCGCCCACGTCTCTAGACTAGAAATGCGCGTATGGTCTCACAAGTACTTCAAACACAGCACTTCCAAAGTAAACTTACTAAGTCCCAAATCTGCATCTTTTGTTTTCTCCATTTTTGGTTATTAACAGCACAGTTTATCCAGTCATCTGAGCCAGAAACCTGAGACCCGTCTTAGATTCTTTCTTTTTTACCCTCTTAATCAGTTCTAAATTCTGTCATTTCTTCTCCTTCCTCTGTTTATCCTGTGCCAGTGGCCATTACTGTTGCCACTGCTTTGTTCAGATTTTGATTAAGTTCTGCCTGAACTAATGTAGGAGCCTCAGCAGTGGCCTCTCTACCATTGCTCTTCACAGACCCACCCTCCACACTGCATGGTGATCTTGACAAAACGTAAATCAGTAATTTCACTCCTGCATAGTCAGTTGTTCACTGGCTTCTCTTCTTTGCAATATAAAATGACAGAGCTTGTGCTGTTCCTTAAATTACTGGTATATAATCTTTGCTTTTCTGGCTTCCTTACATATCCATACGCTTCCTTCGTCAACACAAGTGTATTTGCAGCCAATTAAGCCGACTGTGCTCTTTTCCCTGTTGGGGCCGGGTGTGCAGTGGTTGCAACCAGTAGCCTCCTTGGTAGTGTATGCAGCCTGTTGGCTGTATGGGTTGCCCTAAGGGATCTTGGAGACAGCCCTTTCCAGTGGACATTCACGTCTGGCATGCTGTCCCCAATCTAGGCTCCAGGTAGATATGCGCAGTGCCTTTGGAAAGCCCCAGGGCACAGTGGCCAGGGTCCACTTTGGTCACATTGGCCAAGTGATGTCCATCTGCACCAAGTTGCAGAACAAGGAGTATGTGATTGAGGCCCTATGCAGGGCCACGTTCAAGTTCACTGGCTGCCAGAAGATCCACATCTCCAAGAATTGGGGATTTACTAAGTTTAATATGGATGAATTTGAAAACATAGTGGCAGAAAACCGGCCCATCCCGGATGGCTGTGGGGTCAAATAGATCCCTAATCGTGGCCCCTGGACAGATGGCGGGCCCTGTGCTCCTGAGTGCCATTGTCCCCTCCTTACGCCCACCAGTAGATCCTACTTTCCTGTCACACACACACACAAAAAGACAAGTGTAGTTCTCAAATATAATGCCCTTTCTTGTCTCTACTTGTTTCCCTTTCCTGGAATATCCTTTTTATATCTCCCCAGCCCTTCTCCCTTCAAATGGACCATTTCTTATTCTGCAAGCACTTAGATGCCACTTCCTGTAGGAAACTTGTCCTGTCCTCTGGAAGCAGAGTTAGCCATTCTCTGCAAAGCTTGTGGTAGTGCCATATTCGTGGATCCTATTACAGTATATATCAGGTTGCTGTACTTATTTAACTTTTTGCTTCCCTGCACTAGACTGAGAGTCCCTGGAGGGCAGCGACTCTGTTCTTGTTCTGTTCATCTTTGTGTCCTCAGCCCTTAGTGCAGTGCATGGCACATACTACTTAATAACTATAGATTGAATGAATACTCATGCATGTGTTTATTAATTTTGTATTAGAAAAAGAAACTTTAGAAATTAGTATTTCATAACTTTTGAAAGTTAATAAATTTAGAGACAGTATTCTCTATGATAAGAACAGAACAACTAATCCTGAGCTCTTTCTTAATAAATAAAGGTGGAAGGGGTCAAATAAAACAAAAAAAGAAGACTGTACCACAAAAGGTTACGATAGCCAAAATTCCCAGAGCAAAGAAGAAATATGTAACAAGAGTGTGTGGCCTTGCAACTTTTGGTGAGTCCAAGCTTAAGTATGTTTAAAATGTGTGAACTACATTCATTCATTTCATTCTCTCTCTTTTTAATCTAGTATCATGAAAATTTTACAGTTCTGTTTTTTGCTAAGAAGATACAAAATGAGATTTTGCATTTCTAACTATAGGTTCAAAATCAAATTTTGAAGCAACTTAAAAATCTTTTGCACAGGGGACTGGTTTAACTTTTTCCTTTCCAGAATTTCTGTTTGGGCACGTTTTGTGTAGAATGAGGAGGGCTGGATAGGTTTCCCTGTGAAGTCTACCAGCACTGCTCCTTGTTCCCTGCAGTCTCGGTAGCCCAGTGGTTGTAAAATGACCTATCCCTTCTGGGATGACAGTAGAGGGTGAGGGAAGGTGGTTAGTGGCAGAATGTCCTGCTTCAGAGCCCCTTCATTTCCTGGAAGACTTGAATGAATAGTGAAACCAGGGTGATTAGGTTCCTTCATTTGACAACATGGAGTGAAAAACAGTCACTAGACCACATCATAAATATTAGGCTTGTTTCTCTGCTGTAAATTTTTCTTTTGTAAAAAGGGATAACCAAAAGAACTTCATATACTTGGAAGTGTATATGTAATGTTGGAATTAATGTGTCCCTGGATTTATTTTGGTCTTACTATATGAGTTAGGAATAGTGTGGGTGATCTTATTTTTATGTACTGAGGCTTTATTTGACCTTAAAAATGTAAGTTGAATTGTTAAGATGACTGCCTTTGGGTAGTTTGTAATTATTGTTCTGAAAGGAACATGAAATCCATTAACACAATCTGTTTTATGAATTTAAAATGCAGATTAAATTTCAAGATGGAAAAATATCTTTGACATATGATTCCAATTATAGTCTTGCTATTTCTTTTTTAAAATAACAGAAATCGATCTTAAAGAAGCACAAAGGTTTTTTGCTCAGAAATTCTCCTGTGGTGCCTCAGTAACAGGGGAGGATGAAATCATCATTCAGGGAGACTTTACAGATGACATAATTGATGTCATTCAGGAAAAATGGCCAGAAGTGAGTATTTGGAACATGTGAATCTATAGAAATAAGTTATTAAAGCAAGTTGCTTCTGTGTTAGTTGATAACCACAACTCATGAAATGTAATTATTTTTATTTTACAGGTGGATGATGATAGCATTGAAGATCTTGGAGAAGTGAAGAAGTGATTTTGAAAATTTGTCTGTATTTAAAGATCTGAACTGATTGTTGATATGGCCAAAGGGAGAGAGGCCTTTTAAAATATATATATATATTTATCCTACAGTAAAACTGTAGCCTGCCCTCACCCTTGGCATTTTCACTGTTCTGTACAAGGCTGCTTGTTTTTTTTTTTGTTGCCAAAGTCTGATAAACAGGAGAGACTGTCATGCTTATGCATGAAATAGAATTTAGTCAAATAAAAAATTTTGGTCATTTGGTACTGACTTTTCTCTTTCTTTTTAACTTTTTATTTTTGGAAAAATTAGACTTTCTGTGGAAAGCTTTTCTGTTGATTATTTTAAAATAATCATGATTTTACCAAATCATGATTTTTTTTTTTTTTTGGTTGTTAAGCTGAGTGATACTTTGAAGAATTTGAATTTGGCTTCATCACCAGTAATAACTGTCTCCTTGCTTCTTTGGTGTGATAGTTTTGAGATGCTTGAGCATCTCATGGATCTGTGGTTGAATTTGCTTCATTGTCACCAACCAAGTTCACTTTGTGGGCCTATTAACATATTGTTGGTAATAGTTTATCAAGCTGTTCTGGAGATTAGTTGGTAAAGTATATTAAAAGCCTTAAAACCATCTGCACTGTTTGACCCACTTCTTGACATTATCCTAAAGATATAATGTTTTGCTTAAAACTATGAATGAAGGTGTTCATCAAAGTGCTACTCATAAAAAAATTGCAAATGATAAAGATGAACAATTGGGAAATGGTTAAAGAAATGATGGTTTGTCATATGGTAGAATATTTGCATATATTTTAAGATATTTTCTAAGAATACTTGGAAAGGTGTTTGATAATGTTAAGTAGGAGGTCAGACCCCCAAATCCATTTCATACGTTATTTTCATCATTGTTTTGAGTGGATAGGCATCCAGAGAGGCTGAGTTCTTTTTCTGGCTATAAATTTATGTAAAGTTCTCCTAACCATTTGAAGATAATATACACCATTGCTCAATATAGTCTGGGAAATAGCAGTTAAAATGTGTTTTTCTTACAAGAGAAACAGTGACAGTGAATCTTAATGAGTACATTAAATGAATTTAAAATCTGTTTTTATAAAGGTCTTACGTCAGGTGCTACAAACTAAAAAGAAGACTCATGGTATTTTAAATTGCTGTAGACACCTATAAGAAAGTTAGAACCCATTGTTTATTGCCATGAAAATTGCAATCTTAAATAGTGGGTTTTTAAATAATTGAAATCTTAGAATGTATAATAAAGATGTAAATTAAGAAAATGAAATTCTGCATTAACTGTGAATTTAGCTAAATAAAATTATCTGACGAAGCAAATTTATCCATCAAAACCAATTGGTATGTGGTTATGTGTGTATTCTGTTGGTGCTGGAAGATGTCTTTGTGCTTGTGTCAACACGTGTGACTTCATGTGAAGATTCTTAATATTCACAGTTCTTGGCAAATGCAGTTTCAGTCCCTACATAGCCAGCAGTGGATGGTACTGCAGGAAAATGCAGGATTAAAATCGTCCTTGTGTATAATATGTGTGAATCTTTTTCTTTGACCTGAAATTTAAAATGCAAGAGTTTAATCTCTGATTAAAATGTGTAGTTCAGGGGGTGTTCCCTGGTGGTCCAGTGGTTAGGGTTTGGCGCTTTCATTGCCGTGGCCCGGGTTCAATCCCTTGTCGGGGAACTAAGATCCCACAAGCTGCGTGACGTGGCCAAAATATATAATATATATACATACATATATTCAAGGATTGAGTTTAATTCATACATTCTGTGTATGTTTGTATTAATGTAAATGCTTTTACAATCTAGTATTTTTAGCAAAAAGAATACTAACCTTTAAACAGCCTTATGTAAGAGATTTGCAAAGATTAAGCTGGCAACTTCAAATAAAGTTTTTTTTAAAATTTTAACAATAGATTTTATTTAACACAGTATACCCCAAATATTATTATTTCAACATGACAAAGTTTTGATATGTAGTATTCATTTAAAAAAATAGATGCTGGCAACATGTGATTTTAAATTCCTTTTTAGTTATTAAATAGAAGCCCCAGTAAATCAGCTGTCACTTAAGGTGTAATCCATGGTAGCTTTCTCGCTCTTAAAGATTGGTAAGTTACAATTTTTTAAAAACGAATTCTACCTTTTAGTTTTTTGGTTTTTTTTTTTTTTTTTTTTTTTAACGATATTTTCTTGATTTTTTTTTTTTTTTAAGATTTATTGATTGATTGATTACTATGTTGGGTCTTCGTTTCTGTGCTAGGGCTTTCTCTAGTTGCGGCAAGCGGGGGCCACTCTTCATCGCGGTGCGCGGGCCTACCCACTATCGTGGCTTCTCTCGCTGCGGAGCACAGGCTCCAGACGCGCAGGCTCAGCAGTTGTGGCTCACGGGCCCAGTTGCTCCGAGGCATGTGGGATCTTCCCAGACCAGGGCTCGAACCCGCGTCCCCTGCATTAGCAGGCAGACTCCCAACCACTGCGCCACCAGGGAAGCCCAGTTTTTTGGTTTTTTAAAAAAATTTTTATTTTTGGCTGTGTTGGGTCTTCGTCTTCGTTGCTGCGCCCCGGCTTTCTTTAGTTGTGGCGAGCGGGGGCTACTCTCCGCTGCGGCTTCTCATTGCGGTGGCTTCTCGTTGCAGAGCACGGGCTTTAGGCGCACGGGCTTCAGTAGTTGTGGCATGTGGGCTCAGTAGTTGTGGCTCGTGGGCTCTAGAGCGCAGGCTCAGTAGTAGTGGCACACGGGCTTAGTTGCTCCACAGCACGTGGGATCATCCCAGACCAGGGCTCAAACCCGTGTCCCCTGCACTGGCAGGTGGATTATTAACCACTGCGCCACCAGGGAAGTTCCTGCTTTTTTGATTTTTAAATTCTAAGGTATTGTCTTGTTGGTTCTCCTGAACATGAGCCTATCCTAAGGAGGTAACTGTCACCCAAATCAGTAAAGCTTCAAGGTAAGAAATTTTAAATTTGTTTGTCCATGTTCAGATTGTCTTTTATGAACACAAGGGCACGTTTCGCTAATTCACAGTCAACCAAAAAGGAAAGTTGAAATACTATTAAGACTGTTTCGTAATTTGTCTTGCCAGAAATGCCATCTTATGGGTTAAGCAGTAGGGGGTGAGTGACCAGGGGTTAAATACGATACGCATTTTTTTCATAGTCCCTCTATAACGAAGAGTAAAAGAGGGAAGAAGGAGTGACTATGAAACAGAACGAGAAGAAAGCTTAGCTTCAACTCAATGTGGTAAATATTGTCACGATTAAGTGTCAAGGTTCTTGCCCCACGGGGCGCATGTCCACCCCCCCAAGGGGACAGCACCCTCCTTGGCTGTACACCAGGGGGTGCAGTGCATCCCAAGGGGTACGTCATCATCATTTGATATACACCGAGGGGGGTGCACGGTCCCCCAAGGGGCGCCTGAGCACCCGCCCACGTGGGACAGCACACCCATTGAGTCAATCTGCCTTGGTAAATATGGTGACCCTAATTAAATCAATCATCCTTCTTAATGGATGCCCTGAGACGTAAGAAGGCAGATTGATTTAATGGGGGCCAGGAAACCTAAGGCGTTTGATTGGTTTAATGAACGCCAAGAGATTTAAGAAGGACGATTGATTTAGTGGGGGTCACGATATTTAAGGGAGCCGATTTAATCAGCGAGAACTCATGGGGACTGATTTAATCAGTATGCGTCACGTGATTCGCGGGCTGGTTTAACATGTGGGAGTCACGTGATAAATGGTGCTGATTGACTCAATAGGAGTCACCTGATGTACGGGGGCTAATTTAACAATAGGAATCACGCGAGCCAAGGGGCTGATTAAATCAGCTTGGGCACACCCCCAAGGGGGACGGCACCCTCCACGGCTGTACGCCAGGTGGTGCACGTCCATCTTAAGTGGGGCACGTCCACCCAAGGGGTGCAGTCCACCCCAAAAGGTACATCATCGTCATTTGATGTACCCCAAGGGGTGCACGTACACCCTAAAAGATACATCATCATTTGATGTACACCAGGGAGTGCACGAGCACCCCAATGGGTGCACGTCCACCCCAAGGGGTACATCATCATCATTTAACAAAAGAGCTACATCAAGAGTCCAAAAAAAAAACCGTTTTTAATTTTTTTCTCTCTCTCTTCATCTGTGATTCTCAGTTTAGAGCTGTCTGCTGGGATGGCCAGCAACTGACTATTAACTACCAAGGGTGGCGTCCATCTGTTTGTTGTTTGAATGCCAGGAAGTGTTCTCCTTGCCCAGTGTACACAGCAGCCAGAGCAACCGCGCTCACAGTTTAGGAGGGAAAGAGGGAACTAAGTAAGCGAGCACATGGTCACACGCCAGGGCGACGGGGCAGAAACAGCCCTTCATTTGCTCCATCAATCCCTGGGTCATGGTGAGGAACGGTTCTTTGCGGGCCGGGATAATGGCATTTACATCTCCAGGTAAACCATTCGAGAGCCCCCAGGCCCGGATTTGGAAGAACAAAACGCCAGGAGGGGGGCGGGGGCCGCGCCCGACGAGGCCGAGTGGGAACCGGCCTCCTGCGGGGTCTTGCGGCCGCCGAGGTGTCGCGAGAGCCGGGGCTGCCGCTCGGCTACGCCGTAGGCCGAGTGGGCCGGGCGCGTTCCGCGGGGTCGGCGGTTTGGGCGAGCTTGCTTGGGCCAGCGAGGGCGCGGGGCTCCGGGGCTCGGGGCTCGCCCCCGCCGCTCCGGGTAGGCGCGCCGATGGCGTTTCTAGGGTGACACTGCGCACACCGACTCTCTCCGGGGGCGGAGGAAACACCTATGAACCCTTCGGCCTCCTTCCTGGCCGGGCGCCAGGTGAGCGGCCGCTGCTCCGCGCTTCCCGTTTCCGCCGGCGCGTCCCGGGGAGAGAGGAGAGCGGACCGCGGGGACGACGTGCATTGGGGTTATTCAGGAATCGTTTCTGCTTAAAATTTAAAACAATACCCAGGACGCAGAAGGAAAACGGAGCGTCATATCAGTTTCCTTACCTTAATGAAAATGGGTTGTTCAGCCCAGGCGCAGAGTCGAGTCGCGAGTACTGGGTGCTCACTTTTTAACGATAACATTGGGCATTTGTAGAGCTGCTTCTCTATACACCTCCTCGCTTCCTGCGCTTCACTTGCTTCACAGTACCCTGCGAGTGGAGCAGCACTCGAATAGACCGTTTCACCAATAAGTCTTGAAAGTAAACTTGCCCAAGATTTGCAGTTGTCGGTATAGGATAAGATGAACGTGTTTTGCACGCTTGGCCTGTTGCTTGTTTCGTGTATTAGAATACGTGCTCCTTGCCAGCTGCTGTGTCCCCAGCCACTTGGCGCTCGGTAAATATTTGTTGAATGAGTGAGTGAGTGAAATGGCTTACCAAAGACTGGAATTCAAGTCTTGTGGCTTGGAATCCCTTGACTCCAAATTCCATTTTCTCTGTTTAGTGAGAAACTGTAATTCACTCGTCATTATTATTTATTTACAAATCTTATTTTTCAGAAAGCAATAATGATGTACATGGGCCTCTGGTGAACTTTAAACTACTGTCTTTAAGGTAGAATTCTTAAAGTAACAGTTTGTTTTTTGTGTGTGTGTGTGTGTGTGTGTGTGTTTTTAATTGAAGTATAGTTGGTTTACAATATTGGGTTAGTTTCGGGTATACAGCATAGTGATTCGGTTTTTGGGTTTTTTTGTTTTGTTTTTTAGTTCTTTATTTCATAGATGGGGACAGTACCATACTTTGGAATGTGACTTACAATCTTAATAATAAAATAGTACTGATAATACTAGCTAATGTTTGTTGGTCATTTATGATAGAACAAAATTATTTTAAGGCAGGACAAGAAAAAGTTAACATAAAGTTTTCTCTGTCGTCTTGCCACTGCTTCCTCCGCTTTGGTGTGTATTGTGCATCTGCATTATACATTAACTAGATCCTTTTAGAAGACATAGGAATGCCTGCTTGCCAAAAAAAAAAAGGCTATTTTCTCCCGGTGCCAGCAAGGAACTCCTTAGGAGATAACATTCCTTTCTCAATCCTGTAAGGGGTCACTATGACCCACTACTTGCCTTGTATGCGCAGATCTGCATTGTGTAAAGGTCAATATATTATTTTGATATATAGCCCTTTGTCTTGAAAGTGTTTGTAACTGTGTTTTGACCTTTTACAGGCAGAACAGTTCTCAGAGCTTTCTGAAAGACTGTCTCCCAGGTCATAATCTTCAGCTTGGCTCAAATAAAATTTTCCACTTCTTTCTTAGATTGACTATTGATTAATTTTTAATGACACTTACAATGGTGCCAAGTACTGTGAAGTGCTTTACAGAGATTATCTTGCTTAATCCACACAACTCTAAGAAGTTAAAATGCTGCTATTACCATTTTACAGACAAGGAAATTAAGGCTTAAGGACATTAAGTAACTTACCCAAGGTGTTAGAGCCACTAAGTGGCTAATTCTGGATTCCAACTTAGGTCAGACCAACTTCACTGCACTAGACTTTAAAATGATGTATGCTTAAAAGGAGTTATCATAGATAATTTTGTTAGGCATGAAAATGGCATCATGATTATATAAAAACGTTCATTTTTAGAGATGCATACTAAAGTATCTAAGAGTAAAAGGTATTTTTTTATCAACAACAAAAAGAAAAAGGAAAATTGAAACAGATGTGGAAAAATCTTGATAGTGGTAAGAAAGACCTAGGTCCTGAGCAAATGGGAGTCTATTGTACTATTCTCTTGTCTTCTGTGTATATTTGAAATTTTTCCTTTACAAAATTTGTTTTTAAGTAGGTATGTTGAGTTTGGATCAGTTACATTTAAACAGTAATTACTTCCTGTTTCCCTTTACTTGACTGCGTAGAATTTCTGGGGCAAGCTGAGGGATAATATTGTTGATTGATACAAGGAGAGGGTTGATAGCAAAGAAAAAAAAATGCAGAAATGGGTTTATTTGAGATTAACCAATGGAGGTTTTACAAATGGTCCCACTCTTTAAGAGTGGTGTAAATGGTACAACAGAAAGTGATAGAGGCAGAGTGCTTTAAGTATACATAATTTTAATGCCATATTATAATCAGTGAATAAAACGTAGTTAATTTAACTACCTTGAATTGGCAGCAAAAGAAGATATAATTGTTTGGAAAATATGCTTTGGCCGATCTATGTTGATTAGTTTTATCCTGACGTGAAGCCACTTTCTATGTTTAGAACATTGGGTCAGAAGTTGAGATTTCCACTATCGAGAAACAACGGAGAGAGCTGCAGCTGCTCATTGGAGAATTAAAAGATCGAGATAGAGAGCTCAATGATATGGTTGCAGTACATCAAAGACAACTTCTTTCATGGGAAGAGGATCGGCAGAAAGTGTTGACTTTGGAAGAACGTTGCAGCAAATTAGAAGGTCAGACATATATGCAGCAGCATCTGTCATGCACTTGTACATGCCAACACGTTAAAAGGGCTCAAGGGAAAGATAGGAACATCTCAACACAATCTCTGCTGCACTGGAGTTTATTTTATTATTTATTTATTTATGGCTGAGTTGGGTCTTTGTTGCTGCGTGCAGGCTTTCTCTAGTTGCGGCGAGCGGGGGCTGCTCTTCGTTGCGGTGCGCGGGCTGCTCATTGCGATGGCTTCTCTTGTTGCAGAGCACGAGCTCTAGGCGCGCGGGCTTCAGGAGTTGTGGCTCATGGGCTCTAGAGCGCAGGCTCAGTAGTTGTGGCGTACAGGCTTAGTTGCTCCGCGGCATGTGGGATCTTCCCGGACCAGGGCTCGAACCCGTGTCCCCTGCATTGGGAGGCGGATTCTTAACCACTGCGCCACCAGGGAAGTCCCTGGAGTTTATTTTAATTGAAGATAGGACGACATCATGAACACTCACAACAGAACAAACACAATGTGAATTAAAGTAGGGCAAGCAAAGTACTTAACTGTAGAAAGAGGGCTGGGCAGCTTCAGTCAACATGGAGTGTCAAGAGTGAACCTGAAGGAAATTAGTTTTGAGCTAAAGTATGAATGAAGATGCCACAGAACTGGCCATTTCTCTTGAACTGACTCAAAGATTTTAAACTTGGTATTGAACTTGATCTCAAATACCTAAAATACTCATCTTTTAAAATTAGAGCAATCTCAAAAATGGCTTACAAAAGTTTCCTTTTGTACCATATTTTAACTGTCATCCCTTTCGTGCTGCCCTAAAGTCTGAATGTTCTATTGACACTGCATTAATACTAGAATGTGCTAGAGGGGAAAATACTAGATCTGTTTAATAGAAAGACAACAATATATCACCTTCTTTTTTACTTATATTACACAAAGGATTCTGTAAATGCGACAATCTAAATATGAGTAATTTTTCCATTTCGTTGATGACCATCTGATTTTATTCTGACCACACCCACCCACATGTAGATACACATAAACGCAGTATTTAATATGATTGTACATTAGATGCAATATATCTTATATAATTAATATCTTTTATATAAACATATTAAAGAACAAAGATAACATTATATACAAGCATACCTCGTTTTATTGCACTTTGCAGATATTATGATTTTTAGAAATTGAAGGTTTGTGGCAACCCTGTACTGAGCAAGTCTATCAGCACCATTTTTCCAACACCGTTTGCTCACTTTGTGTCTCTGTGTCATATTTTGGTAATTCTCGTAATATTTCAAACTTTTTCATTATAATTATATTTGTTATGGTCATCTGTGATCAGTAATCTTTGATGTTACTACTACGACTCGCTGAAGGCTCAGATGATGGTTAGCATTTCTTAGCAATAAGTTATTTTTAAGTTGAGGTATACACATTGTTTTTTGGACATAATCCTATTGCACACTTAGTAGACTACAATATACTGTAAGCATAGCTTTCATATGCACTGGGAAACCAAAATATTTGTGTGACTTGCTTTATTGTGATATTCATTTTATTGCGGTGGTTTGGAACTGAACCTGCAATATCTCCGAGGTCTGCCTGTATAACCATCAGTATCTGGTTTTAAAATGAGCAAGACACCTGAATAGGCATTTCATGGAACACTGAATGGCCAATAAATGTACAAAAAAGTTCTCATTCTCATTAGTAATTAGGGAAATGCAAATTAAGACCATAATGAGACCTTTTTATACTTACCAGACTGGCAAAAAATATCAGGTATTGGTAAAAGTGTGGAGCAAGGGAAGGCTCATTCACTGCTGGTGGGCGTGTCAGCTGGTACAGCTACTTTGGAAAATCATTTGACAGTTCTGGTAAAGTTGAAGATATACATAGCTATGGCCCAGCATTTCCACTTCTAGGAAATCTACTCACCCTTCAATATGCACATGAATTACCTAAGGATCTTGTTAATATGTAGATTGTGATACAATAGGTCTGTGTATCTAACAAGGTCCCCGGTGATGTCCCTGCTGCTGGTCCAAGGGCCACATTTTGAGTATCGAGGCTCTAGAGGAACTCCTGCAAAAGCACCAAGATGCTTGTAGGAGAATATTTAGAGCAGCATTGTACATCATAGCTGCAAAGTGGAAACAGTCCAAATGGCCACCAGTAGTAGAATGTATAAATACATTTTGGCATGATCATGTAATGATATTATACAGCAATGACAGTGCACAAACAGGAGTTACCTACAGCCACATGGATACATCTCAGGATCATAATCTTTTTTTTTTTTGTCTGTGCCAGGCAGCTTGTGGGATCTTAGTTCCCCAACCAGGGATCGAACCCAGGCCCTTGGCAGTGAAAGCGCGGAGTCCTAACCGCTGGGCCACCAGGGAATTCCCAAGATCATAATCTTGACCAAAAAAAGCAAACAGAAGAATTCATAGAGTATAATTCCATTTACATACGGTTCAAATTAAACTATTCTTAGGGATGTGGTCATAGATAGTAAAACTATAATAAAAAACAAGGAAATGAGTAAGATCAGGACGGTGGTTAGGAAGGTGGGAAATTGGAGAGATTGTGTTCAGGAAGTGACATACAGGGCCTTCTGGGTTGCTGCTGGTGTTCTGTTTCTTGACTAAGGTACAATATCGTGCATTTCATAATAAAAACTTTTAAAAGAAGTATTAACCTTTAACCATGTGTTTGAAAATAATGCATTTTCAGCTTCAAATCTGACCACAAGTAAGTTATTGATGAAATCTCCCTCAGGTGAACTACATAAAAGAACCGAAATAATCAGGTCACTCACAAAGAAGGTAAAAACCCTTGAATCGAATCAAATTGAATGCCAAAGTACTCTTCAAAAGACTCAACTACAGCTTCAAGAAATGGCCCAAAAGGCAACCCATTCCACTCTCCTCTCTGAAGACCTTGAGGTTGGTTTTAAGATAAGCTTCCCTAGCCCAAATTGTTTGTGTTTCAGTTATTGAAAAATTAGATTTAAATATTTCCATTAAAAATGCATGTGCATGTGTATGAAAGTATATCCATCCATCCATCATCATAGTTTTGTGTTCATTGTGGGGCTTTGATTAGCTGCCAGTGCTATCTTGTCTTGGAGATGAAGCTTCATTACAGCCCTTTTCTAACTGTTAGGCCATCTGTTTGGTAGCATCTATCATTTTATCAACAATGGGTTATTTTAGAAAGCCTTTCTCAGATTCTGAGATCCATATCATCAAGTAGCTTCAAATTTTGCTTTCTGAATAACTGTGTCTAATCTGATGAAACAAATATCTATAGCACGTTAGGGGCATATTGGGAATAAAATCTGTAAGAGTGATTTTTCAGTTTTCATTTCTAGCTGGTGAGTCATCAGATATCTTTTGAGCTCATGCTTTTTGAGAGACGCAGTGAGAAAGCCTTTTTTGTGGTTGTTATAGCCTTCATATTCTTGTTTCATAATGATATCAGTATAGATCTTGGTAATATAGTGAGTCTTAATAACTCATAATAATTGTATAGATTTTATGTCTAAAATTTTTTTCAGATTACTCTTCTAGACAGTTTCTAGCTATAAAATAAGTGAAAACTATTCTGGAATCTCTTGATATGTTGAATTAAAAAATGAAAGCGTGTTAGTCAGCTTGGGCTGCCATAACAAAGTACCATAGACTGGGCAGAAATTTCTTTCCTCACATTTCTGAAGGTTAGAAGTCCAAGATCAAGGTGCCGGCCTGGTCAGTTTCTGGTGAGGGCTCTCTTTTTGGCTTGTAAATGGTCACCTTCTTACTGTGTCCTCATGTGGCAGGGTGAGAGACAGTACATGAGCAAGCTCTCTGGTGTCTTTTCTTATGAGGACACTGATCCCATCATGAGGGCCCCACCCTCATGACCTCATCTAAACCTAATTACTTCTCAAAGGCTCCACCCCCAAACGCCATCACATTAGAGGTTAGGGCTTCATAGGGCTTCAACATGTGCATTTGGGCGGGGGGTGCAATTCAGTCCATAGCAGGAAGATTTTTTTTTTTAATTAATAAACTTTATTTTTTAGAATAGTTTTAGGTTCATAGCAAAATTGGGTGGAATGTACAGAGATTTCTCATAGACCCTGGCCCCTCCCCCAGCCAGCCTCCTCCACTGTGGACATTCTGCATCACAGTAGTACATTTGTTGCAATCAGTGAATCTACACTGACACATCATTGCCACCCAAAGTCCATAGTTTACATTAGGGTTCACTCTTGGTGTTGTACGTTCTGTGGGTTTTGACAAATAATGACCTGCATCCACCATTGTAATGTCATACAGAAGTAGTTTCACTGCCCTAAAAACCCTCTCTGCTCTGCTCCCTCCTTCTCTGCCACAACCCCTGGCAACCATTGATCTCCTTACTGTCTCCAGAGTTTTGCCTTTTCCAGAATATCATAGAGTTGGAATCATACAATATGTAGCCTTTTCAGATTGGCTTATTTCACTTAGTAACATGCATTTAAGTTTCCTCCATGAAGATCTCTTTTAAAAAGCCTGATTATTCTTTTTTTCCCAACCAATAAACACATTATGTACACAATAATTATATCAAATCTAGATCTATGGGTAAAAAAAAAAACCCTGATAAGTGGGAATACCCCAATATGAAATTATTTCAACATAGAGTAAAGATGCACAAAAGTTCATTAATGCTACTTTATTTCAGCAAAGGAAGTCTCTTACTAATCCAGTTTTCATTCTTGCCAACCCGGAAGTATACATTAAAGACCATCAGGAAGTAGACATGTTTATAAACGTAACTGATAGAATTCAGTAGGGCAAAACTCAAGTACTGAGAAGATGCTGGGGATAATGGGGAAATAGATATTTGTGTTCCTTTTTGATGACTGCCTACTTAGCCCGCTTTGTTACTAAGAAAGCTAAACAGAAAAAACAAAACAGAAGAATGAGCACAGGTTGTGGCTGGTGAGAGTAATGAAAGCTTTTAAATGACTCAATTAGTATTTTGCGTTGTCCCTCGTAGGCTAGAAACGAAAATCTCAGCAACACATTAGTGGAACTTTCTGCTCAAGTGGGACAATTGCAAGCTCGAGAACAGGCTCTCACCACCATGATAAAGCTGAAGGTAATTCAGAATCACGATACTTCCACTTGCCAGGCACTTTGTAGTTGATAGCAATGTACATTAAGTTACTGAAGTCCCACAGCGACTCAGATAGGTTGAGCTATCAATGTTGCTCTCTTTTTTTAAATTCTGGTTTTAGAAATGCGGGAAACAAGTTTAAAATGATGCCCCCAAGGCACTGAGAGGAGGCAGGACTGCACTGTGGGTCTCTGTCTCCAAGGCCCATTCCACGGTCCAGCATGCCTGCATTCAGCTGGTTTCTTCTGAGGTATCCATTACTGGGTCTCATAAAGTCATTAGCTATCAAATTGCTTGTTAATATGTTTTTTTTTTAAATTAATTTATTTTTGGCTGCATTGGGTCTTCGTTGCTGCGCACGGGCTTTCTCTAGTTATGGCGAGCGGGGGCTACTCTTCGTTGTGGTGCACAGGCTTCTCACTGCAGTGGCTTCTCTTGTTGCAGAGCACAGGCTCTAGGGGCGCGGGCTTCAGTAGTTGCAGCACGCGGGCTCAGTAGTTGTGGCTCGCAGCCTCTAGAGTGCTGGCTCAGTAGTTGTGGTGCACAGGCTTAGTTGCTCTGCAGCATGTGGGATCTTCCCGGACCAGGACTCGAACCTGTGTCCCCTGCATTGGCAGGTGGATTCTTAACCACTGCGCCACCGGGGAAGCCCATTAATATGTTTTTAACTGAGAAGAAAACTTAGCAGTCAAGTAGTTGATGTAGTCACTAACATGCCATAAACAGTGATTGATAAAGTCTCTTCTATGTGGTAACACGTGCTGGACAGCAGGTGACTAGAGGAGTGATTTTGGTATAATGGGACACTCATGCTAATTCATATGTGATTTTCCCCAGCACATTAATGTTTTTGAGTGATCAGGGACAAGCTTTCATAAAATTAAAAAGAAAATATTAAAATCTGTAGAATTGTCTTTAATCAAGTAATGACCAGTTTCCTGGCTTCAGCAACTCCTACAGTATCCATCATAGCAAACTCCTGGTGAAGCTGAAAAGGATTGCCTGACTGATGTGTCTGCAATGGCATTTGCTAAACTGTGTTCTTGTACTTAACAGGACTACTGTTTCTTTGCTACTGGTCTGATCACAGAGTTCCATCGGTTTTTGAATGGTCTGCCCAAACCCTGTTTTTCCCATAAGTCCTAACGTGAGATGTGCAGACTATGAAGTATTTTAGGAACGCATATAGGATGCTATCGCAGAAACCTTTGTCCTTAAGCAAAGGTAAAACCTGCTAGTAATAGTTATTCCACATGAGTGGTGCGGGAGTACTTTGCTTATTATTTTTATACTTTCAGGTGTTATTTGAATTGCTTTTCAACAAGCACATAGATACCTTTTATGTAATTAAAACAACCACCTCAACAGTAAGAGGTTCTGAATTGGGTAGGTTTGGGATAAGGTCTTGGAGTCTGTCATTTTAACAAGCTGAAAAGAAGGGGAGGAAGAGAGGGCCTATGGGATTTATCTGTAATGCAGAGAATAAGCCCCCTCAAGGGCCACCAGCCTTCCTATTGCTATCACAGTTTCATAGGTAATCAAATGTTTGCTTCTAAACTTTCTGAGACAGTAAACTATGGTGGTTCGTGCATGGTTTCAGGGGCAGCCGGCTAAGTTCAAATTGGAACTCCATCATTAACCAGTTGTATAACTGTGGCCACTTTACTGTCGAGTCCTCTGTCACGTGGGGAGTAACAATAGTCCCTACCTCAGAGAGTTACCGTGAGGATTAAATGAGGTAACACATGGAAAGTGCTTGGAATGAAACCGGGTACACAATGAGATCTTTTTTTTTTTTTTTAATTCTTTTTGGGGTATAGTTGATTTACAATGTTGTGTTAGTTTCAGGTGCGCAGCAAAGTGAATCAGTTATACATATACGTATATCCACTCTTTGTTTTTAGATTCTTTTCCCATATAGGTCATTACAGAGTATTGAGTAGAGTTCCCTGTGCTATAGCAGGCTCTTATTCGTTCTCTATTTTATATATAGTAGTTTGTATATGTCAATCCCAATCTCCCAATTTATCCCTCTCCCACAATGAGATCTTAGTAAGTGTAGTGTTTTCTTATTGTTTAGTTGGAATTTTAAAATCTTATGTAACAGTTTTCAAATTTGGTTTGTAGGACAAAGATATTATCGAGGCAGTCAGTCACATTGCTGACTGTTCGGGTAAATTTAAATTGTTAGAGCATGCCTTACGCGATGCTAAGATGGTGGAGGCCTGTATTGTGAAAGAAAAGCAAGATTATAAGCAGAAATTGAAGGCACTTAAGATTGAAGTCAATAAGCTAAAAGGTAAGGAAAAGGCATAAATTTAAGCATTTTATCTTGGGAATATATTTCTTCATTTGGGTTCACTTAATCTCATAACTGCGAGTAGGTCTGTTGTTAGCTTTAGGTCCTACCATGAGATGTTCATTTCATTTGTATAGAATTATGCTGCAATTGTTTGTGTTACAAGATAAATAACAGAGTTGGGGGAAACTGCCTAATGCGTTCTATTTTTAAAATAATCCTGCCTTTGCTGTACCAGTTAGCTATTGCTACTATACGCTTTGTAGCAACCAACGACAGTATCTCAGTGGCATGCAGCCACGAGCATTTGAGAAACTCATGTATCTGGAAGCCACATGGGAATTGGCTGATCTCCGTTGGGCCCAGCTGAGCTCCTCCACTGGGGCATCTTCTCCTCCCCAGTAGGCTAGCCTGGGCATTTCTTCCCACGGTGAAGGCAGAAACTTAAGAGAAGCAGAAAGATGGGAGGACCTATATATACCATCACTTCCCCCTCATTCTGTGGCCAAAGCGAGTCACATGGCTGAACCCAGAGTCAGGCAATCCTCTGTGGGAGGATTTACAAAAAATTGAGGGAGGAATGCAGGGATGGGTGAGGAGTTACCACTAACAACACAAACTCCCAGAGTGGCTTTTTGGTGCATGTTTTATTTTGGGGGGAATTCCTTTTGTGTCCTGTTCTATTCTCATTCTCACAGTAACCCCACAGTTTATTTTTCTACTACTTGAAGTTTTCTAATGAAACGAAGGCTGGGTATGCCAGATAGGTTAGTGCTATGTACTGGAATATGGATCTAGGTGATGGAGTAAAAATTTATATTCGTCTGCAGAGGATGTGGAGGGAGGCCCACTTTTCTCTGGTCTTTCCCCACTGTGGGGCAGGGGAAGCTGTTGGATGGAGGCGCTATCCAGGTCTGGAATCTGCACCCAGACTGTCCCATTTATAAGTGGTCATCACATTAGACACGAAGACTGACTCCTGCTGTGGAACAAGCAAACTTAGAATGACAGAGCTGTGCGATGGTGCAGTTGGTCCGCCTGTGTCCCTGGTGGAATCCCTCATGAGGCAGGGAGTTGCTGTTCAAATTGTGAAAGGCTATCGGGGCAGGTTTAATTTAAAAAACTCCACCTCCTAAAATCTTGTTCTTATGATGCCCTGACTTGTGGTAAATCATAATTTTGTCTCCATTTGTAGCTTCAGCTAAAATCATAATCGTACTATAAGCCCCTTGACAGCAGGGACGGACTCTGTCTTCTCTTTTTTTGGATCCACAGTTAATAGCACAGCCCCTAGGGTACATTGTAGGCATTCGATAAGTATTTATTGAATGCTGTGTTTACCTAGGTAAGATTTAAAGTAAAAAGAAGTCTGTTTTATCAACTTTTATGTCTTATTTTATAAATTCAATATTTATTAAAAAAATAAAAGCAGCGTCATGGATAGTGTACTAGAGAGTGAGGGAAAGAGACTCATTTAGTTTGGGTGCGCTGGGAAGGCATCTTTGAAGAGAACATTAGAGCTGAAACTTGGATGATGGGAAGAACCAGTCGTGCAAAGATCTGGGCCAGGACCTTCCAGGCAGAAGAAACAGCAAATGCAAAAGCCCTGGGGTGGGTTTTGAGGTTGGGGCCAGTGTAAGGAACAGATTGAAAGGGCAGGGCCAGGCTGTGCAGGCCTTAAGGTAATGAGTTTGGATTTCCTTCTAAGTGTAGCACAAGGGCTTGTAACAGAGAAGTGACGTCAGCAGATGGCCCTGATGGCTCCGTGGATAGTAGGCTACAAAGGGAGAGGCAGGGTTCGAGCAGGGAGACAGTGGGAGCCTTGGCCAGGGTCACTGCTGGGGGTGCAGTGAGATGTTAGATGAGGGACATATTGTGGCTGTAGATCCAGCAGGACTTCATATTAATTGGAAGCGGGTGCTGAGGACATGAGAGGTATTCACAGTGTATATTCTTCTAGGAACTAGTATTTATTTGAGGACTTTTTTTTCCCTTCTATTTGTGAAGAGGATCTAAATGAAAAGACAACAGAAAATAATGAACAACGAGAAGAGATCATTCGCCTCAAGCAAGAGAAAAGTTGCCTGCATGATGAATTGGTTTTTACTGGTAAAAATAGATAATTAGTTTAAGTAACCTGAACGTTCTACGATACTACCATGACGGGCTAAATGAATTGTACCTCTCTCAAAATACTTTATGTATTTAATTAATTTATTTTAACACCCTTTGAGAAATGAGGAGGGACCAGGCAGGGAATTTTAAAGCTGTTATCCTGCCTCCCAGTTCACTCTGTTTCCTCTTCTGTGAAATGAGCTGCTCTCCCTTCTGGCTTGAGTGCGTGACTATACTAGCTCACTAAAAACATAGCACTTGTGCTTAAAAGTTCAATAAGAAAGAATCTTATGAGCCAAGTATTTGCAAATACTAGATAAAAATTAGGAATTCAACATTTTTTCAATTTTGCAAATAGATCACCTGTAATTATTACAGTTGGAAAGTACTCATGTGTTTCGTTACATCAGTATGACCTCAAAATAATACTGTTGGAGATGAATTTTTCATGACTTAAAAGCAAGTTTGTCAGTAAGGTGTGTAACTTAGGCCTCCTTCTGATAAACATAAAAGTGGCACTCCCCACTCTCCCTCACCGCCATGTTCTCCTACACTCTAACCCCAACCCACCCCAGTATGTCAGAGTTTCTAGCCTCTCCTTTCTCTGCTCCCAACTGAGGATCACTGATATTTAGAGCTTATCTATATATGGCCCTGACAGCCAAGAAGATTTTGTTAGACTTTAATTTTGGTAGTTTGTATGAAGAAAATCATAGGTTTGGAGGTAAAGTTCCAAATAGAAATTAAATGAACTGGGACTTCCCTGGAGATCCAGTGGTTAAGACTCCACGCTTCCACTGCAGGGGGCACGGGTTCGATCCCTGGTCAGGGAACTAAGATTCCGCATGCCGTGTGGTGTGGCCAAAAGAAACAAGAATTTAATTAATTAAGTGAACATGTTTGGGTCTACTCATACCTACCCTCAATTGTCCTTCCTGCTAGGAAGAGACTACATTTCTGTAAGTTAAAGGGCAGAATACAGTATTATATTACATTTTTTTCAAATAAAATGAAATTCTTAATTTTAATCGCATGATTAAAGATTGGGGAAATGCAGTTTTCTACCACTAGAGGTCACTATTTCCATTATTTCTAGGATTACTGTGTCTCAAAGTAATTATCTCTTACATTGTTACAGATACTTACATAAAGATATACATATATTTGTACATCTACATAAAGATATACATCTATACATATGTTTGTAGCTTTACAGCTGAATTCCCGCCATCTTTGGATCGGCATCTGTGTGCCAGGCACTCTGCTAGTTGACTAAGAAGCTCATAGGCCCAAAGAGAGTTTAGTGCTCTACCGATGCTGTGAATAAAATGTTGTGTGAGGTCAGAGGAAGCAAAAACATTTACAGAACATTTTAATAATCTCCTTTCTTTTTGGTTCATCTATTTTTACTCATACATTCTATTATGTATTACTAGGTAAAGTATATGTAATTTGTTAGATAATACTCTAATAAATCCATTTTGTGAAATATTTTTTTATCATTTCCTAAGCTGATTTCTTAAATATCTTTTCTATTCGTACCACTGTCTCAGAACAATTTTTGTGTGTTTAAATTATAAAAGTGAATTAAAGCCTGAAAAGAATTTTTAAAGGCTTAACATGATAACATGCTATCAGGTGTCATGGCTAAAAATTAACACATTTTATTCAAGATTGGAAGATGTCTTAAAAATGTACTTCTAAGTTCAAAACTTCTTTTTCCTCTTGTTGAAGATGAAGTTCTTCACAGAGGCTTAGAGACATGTTTCATTTGTACATGTTGCTTATAAGAAGTTTGCAAATAAAATAATGATACTAGTTTACATTTCTGTGGCTCTGTGAGTCCCGTAAACAAGGCCCTGTGAGATTGAGTGAAGGTCTCCCAGGCAGTAAAAGGCACAGAAGCTTGATCAGAATTTGGCAGGTCCAGACTTCAGCACCCTTTCCTTTGTGCTGTCTTCCTTAGGCTGCCCGCTCAGGCAGGTGTCAGCAGAGAGTTCCATACCTCTTTGTCTTCAGTGACCAACTTGTGAAATAGGCGGACTCACTCCACTTTGACCCCAGATAACCCAGCCACATAGGAAAGTATCAGATCTAAGGAAACAGTTCTATTTCATGCAACAGTAGATTATTCTGAAGTCAGATTAAGGCAGTATTGAAATATATTTAAAATTATCCTTGAATGCCAAATAAAGTAGCTGGCTTTTGTTTAGGGGCTGTGCTGTGTCCAAAACAAGTATCTCTGAGTGCTGGCAATGCACCCAGTGTGTGATCACGCTGTTAACGGAAGAGGTGGGTACAGCTGAGAGCAGCCCAGAGTCCCAGACGCCCTGAGGGCGTCACTTCTACCGGGAAAGAGCTACTGTATTACTGTTTTCTTTGTGCGTCGAGTTGAATTCACATAAACTAAATGCGACTCTACATAAACATTGCAAGTGCACTACTTTTATAGGCTTTTGTTATGGTGTTGACTCACCTAATGCAAAGAAATAAATTCAGAATTGACGAGACGTAAGTTTTAAACCCGACGCTGTGGCTTTCACTGTGCCACGTTCTCAATTCTGTGCACGAGGATTACCTTTAAAAGTAAGATGATGCGGGACTTCCCCGGCGGTCCAGTGGTTAGGACTTTGCCTTCCAATGCAGGGGGTGCGGGTTCGATCCTTGGTCGGGGAGCTAGGATCCCACATGCCTCGTGGCCAAAAGGCCAAGTCATGGAACAGAAGCAATATTGTGGCAAATTCAATAAAGACTTTAAAAACGGTCCACATCGGACTTCCCTGGTGGCGCAGTGGTTAAGAATCCGCCTGCCATGCAGGGCACACGGGTTTGATCCCTGGTCTGGAAAGATGCCACATGCCGCGGAGCAACTAAGCCCGTGCGCCACAACTACTGGGCCTGCGCTCTAGGCCTGCGAGCCACAGCTACTGAGCCCACGTGCCACAACTACTGAAGCCTGCATGCCTAGAGCCCATGCTCCACAGCAAGAGAAGCCACCGCAATGAGAAGCCCGCACACCGCAACGAAGAGTAGCCCCCGCTCGCCACAACCAGAGGAAAACCCACGTGCAGCAGTGAAGACCCAATGCAGCCCAAAATAAATAAATAAATAAATAATTTTTAATGGTCCATATCTAAAAAAATCTTAAAAAAAAAAAAGATGATGCTGCAGACCTGTATCAGAAGGGCTGAGCATTAAGCGTGTTTGGCTAGGAGGTGGTGGCTTTCACAGATCCCTCCTCACGCTTCATTCCGCCTGGTCCCCAGCGACCGCCAGCAGACACTTTGCAGAAAAGCTGTCTAGGTAGAGTTGCTGTCTCCAGCAGCTCATGCCTTTGTCCTTAAATGGTTTCTCCAAATGTAAAGCGATAATAATAAATATTTGTATTCTTTTTCATCCATGAGAAAAATGACATGTGGAAAAGGTGCTTTGTTAATAAACCATAGAAGTTGTAAATTTTGATTTAGGCTGCACCTGATTTACTCAAAACCGATTCATGTATTAATAATTAGAGGGTCATTTTATGCATTTAGCTTGAACTTCTTATAAAGATAGTGGGGTTTTTTAGGTGAGACATTTATTGTTGATCTATCACTTCTATGTGAATGAAATTATTTCCCCTTAAGCATAATATTAATATTTTTTTCCCATACAAGTCTTCGTATAGCACTTTAGATCTTTCCTTTCTGGGGGTTCTCATCTGCCAAGTTCTGAAACTTTTTAAAATACTGATTTCTCATACCCCAACTCTAGTAACAGCGAAGTGTCTGCGTTTCAGCAGAATGTTTATGGTCTTTGTAAAAGAATGAAGATTAAAAAAAAAAACACCTCTGTTCTGTCTTTTTGGGCTAGAAAATTGAGTGTAATACTATGTATATTAAAGAAAATTCTGAATCTTAATTACCCATCAGGTAAAGAGTTTTCAAGAAAAAGAAAGTCTGTAAAGGAGTGCTGGACTTTCATTAAAATGGAAAGACAAGTTTGTCTACCTATGGGGTCACCTCATAGGTCCAAATATCTTCAGTTTTTGCTCAGTGAGAATACATACAAGTGGCCTGATTGTGAGATTATATCAGATTGACTTACATACTGGTGCAAATAGTGATTTTTTTTTTTTTTTGCCCCTGTAATATTAGTTTTTTTTCTGTTGGTAAAGGTAATATGCTGTTTGGATTTTTACAAGGAAAATGCATTTGTAAGTTACCTGTGTAATGTGAATAAGTAAGTAAAGAATAAAGTAATATGTATTAAATTTAGAGATTTAGAAACCACCCCCTCAAAAAAAAAGAGGAAAATAATTGTCATTAATCCTTCCATCTAAAAAAATAACTTAATTTGATACTTCAGTATACTTGCTCTCAGCCTTTTTCTATGCATATCTACATACAGACACACACGTAATTTGAGCAGAGAGTTGGTACAGTTTTGAATACTTTTTTGACTTAACATTAATTATATTGTGAAAGTTTTCAAATTTGGTGAAGGATCTAGTCAGAATCACTGATTAAAGCTCTTTCCAGCCATCCATTTTGCAATTTTAAAATTCAGGAAGGAGGGGAAAAAAGTTAGCCGCACATAAGCTTGTTGGAAATGAAGAGGTTTGTGATGATATGGGCTGGTGAAAAACGTTTTAATAATATTTGTTCTTAAATAGTAGAGAGAGAAAAAAGGAAAGACGAGTTACTGGATATCGCAAAGTCAAAGCAAGAACGCATGAGCGCAGAGCTGCATAATCTGAGACAGGTAGGTTCCCACTTACCCTTCTCTATTAGGTGGGAAACGCTTATAAACAAACATCAAATTAGGAAAAGTGTATGCCCAGTGATTTCGTTTATGATGCTTTTGGAATCCTGACTACATTAAAGGTATATCATATTAAACTAGCAGATAGGGTCTTGCTTATGGTAATGAAAGGTTAGGAGACTAGTTACATTAACAAATCTCAGTGCTAACATAGGAAAAATAAAAGCAAACATATTCAGCATAGTTCTTTAGTCACTATCTGATCTGTTTTGGCATTTGAAAGTGCCAGTTGTTGGCTCAGTTTAGCTTTGTTGTTACACTTTATTTTGATGTATCAATATCTACGGCAGATTTACATAAAACAACAGCGTGATCTGCAGTTTCTTAATTTCAATGTGGAAAATTCTCAGGAATTAATACAGATATATGACTCAAAGATGGAGGAATCAAAGGCCCTGGAATCCAGGTAATCTTAGTATGATGCTATTAATATGATCTTGTGTTTTATTCCGTCATTCAGTCAATATTTGTTAAGTACCTGCTGTGGGCCAGTACTTAACTACTATTTGGTAGGTAGTAGGGAATAAATATATGTGAGCTAATCCTGGGTTGTAGTGAGAATTTTAGGCATGATCTTAATTTAACCATTTGATTAAATTCATTAAACACATTATTTGTGTGCTTGTGTAGAAGGCTTTGAGCTAAAGTAGAAATTACAGAGATGAATCATTTATTCATTCATTCAGCACTCAGTATTTTAGGCACGGGCTAGGAATAGGGAAAATGAAGATATATTGGGCATCGTACTTGCTTAAAATAATGCCAAAGAATGGTATAAATAACTGCAGTAGGAGTTCAGCTGAGGGTGATCTCTGCTCTCAGCTTGATTTTCCCATTTTCCTTGTTAATAGGAGGAGATGTCTACTCTTACCTATAAAAGGCAGTGTGTGAATTAAATTGGTTTCTGTAAAATTAAAATATAAATATATGAGGTCTGGTTTAATTTAACAAGCATACAACTGCCCCACAGTTAAACTGAGTCCACTTTTACAAGCAGAAATGGTACAGGGAGTCATGGAAAGGAACAGGAATTCAGGGAGTTCCCCATCACCGCACATAGGCGCAGAAGCTGGGCTGGATGCCGCAGCTCCTTTCTCCAGAGGGTGGAGTTCAGGATGGGGGTGGTCAGAGTTGCAGGGAGGGATGTAAGGAGCAGCTGCTGCTACAGACAGTAGGACTGGGGACTCACCTGCACTTTGCTGCATTTGCTGTACTCTTCTTCGAGGTCTTTTGCTGGGGGTTGTTGCACCATTGCTCTGTATCCCAGCTGTGGCTGCTACTAATAAACACCAGACCAACCCAGCGACCTCTTGCAGGCAAAAGCCCCTAACCTATTGGCTCTTTTTCCTTTTTGCACTGCATTTCCCCTGGGAGGTACCTGGGCTAGATGATTGAGGTTATTCTTTAAGAACATAAAGTGGCTTATCCCATTCTAGAAGGAGGGATCAGAATCATACAGATTAGAACACCTGAATAGGTGTGACATGAAAAACTTTGACAATTTATTAAAAGGTTTATCACAATGATTTTTATTTTATGCACATGTGGTGTCATTTTTACCTTAGACTAGTTTTCAATATATAGATACATAAGTATCCAGCAGATAAATGGGATGGTCATGAATGCAGTATGGTGAACACATTTGGCACTTTCCAATTTATCGTTGTACCTTGACTCTCCATTGCCTTTCAATACTGACTTTACGTCTATTTAACTGTGAATTAGGAAGAGAAATAACAGATCAATCAACAAGTATTTACAGAACACTTAGTGTATGTTAAAGGCAGTCTTAGGTTCCAGGAGGATTAAAAATGCTTCTACATGTGAAAAAAAACTTTAAGAATCTTTTGACAAAACTTTTATATATATGAAACAGTGAATGATATAGTTATAATAGGAAATTCGCTATCTGATTAATTAGATATATATTAATATGTACAGTAAGATAATGATTTGCAGTATGGATAGTCAGTACAGTGGACGTTAAGGATGGGAAGAGGGGAGTGGGTATGGTGGTCAGCTAAAATTGGGCTCAGAAGAATATACAAATTCTACCTCATATTTTCAACTCAGACAAATGGGTCTTACTAGGGTTTAGCTCAGCTGATGAGGTTTGAGTGAAATATTTAGAACGACAGTATCAAATGTATCTTATAACTTCCGTTTTTTGTAATGCCACCATAGCAGAGAAATGTGTTTATCAGACCTTGAAAATAACCACCTAAAAGTCGATTTTAAGAGGGAGGAAAATCAGAAGTCACTGGTTAAGGACCAAAAATTTGAGGCCACGTTGGTTCAGCAAAATAAGTCAGAGAAGAGCTCTTATGATGTATGCAAAGAGAAGAAACTACAGGTTAATACTTCATTTGGGGGAAAAAGTGTAATTGCTGTCTCATCTCTATTTGCAAAAGACTTAGTGGAGAAACAAAAGTCTTGGTCTCTGGGAGGAAAAATCCAGACTGAACCCGAAAACAAAAGTACATTTTGCAAGATCCACGCAAAATCACCAAAAGGTAATGGAGTTGGGATTCAGAATGAAGAGAAACAACTCTCGGAAACATCAACATCTGTATCCGGTGAAAAGTGGCATGACGTCAGCCTTTACCTGGGCCTGGCCAACTGTTCTGGTTCAAAACAACCAGAAAAGCTGGATGTCGAATGTCAAGATCACCTGGAAAGGTCTGGAGTCTCATGCTGCCATAAAAGCGAAGCCTGTCTGGATGAAAGTGACGCCCGTCTGGATGAAAGCGACATGTGGGAATCCAAGTGCTGCCACCCGAGTAACTTCACAATCGAAGCTCCAGGCCACATGTCTGACGTGGAATGGATGAGCATCTTCAAGCCTTCCAAAGTGCAGAGAATCGTGCGCCACAAATCAGTGTGCACTTGTTCGGAAAGTGCCAGTGGAACCAAATACAACTCCTCTGCAAGGTCAGTCTCGTTTCATGTTTGTAAACACCCAGGGAGCCTACTCACTGTTTTGAGAACTATAAAAGGGCTGCAGTAGCCACTTCACGCCAACCGTGAAACGGAAAGCAGTGTTTACAAACAGAAATTGCGTTTGACAAACCGTTTCCTCTTTTCATCACAGGGTAGGCTGTTGAGTTTTTGATCGTACAGAGACTGTATTGGATTCCAGTGAGAAGTTTGTGCCTAGGACAGCTTCTGAGGCAAAAGTTTTGCTTAAAAACAAAGCCAGTTGTCATGAGCTGAGCAAACATGTTTTATTTTAAAACAAACGGGGAGGTCACTTTACAGAGTAGAGTGCTGCTCTGGGGCATTCCTCAGCCAGGATCCTTTTGAATCGATAAGCCGTTTCTTTCATGTCCAGATTACATTCCCTAGACCCCAGATAAGACATTCCTTTTGCCCCCATTGGCTTATTTACACATCCAACTGCTTTGGCCTTTGTGTTCACTTTACATTTCCCAAACTTTCTTACTTTTAAAAATCATGCAGGAGAAAGAATATTTGTATTTAATAAGCTGGTAACAGTTATTGGGCTTTTTTTTCCCCAGTTTTATTGAGATATAACTGACATACAGCACTGTATAAGTTTAAGGTGTTTGGCATAATGATTCCAGTGCGTCAGGAAATGATGACCACAATAAGTTTAGTGAACATCCGTCATCTCTTATAGACACAAAATAAAAGAAAAAGAAAAAAATATATTTTTTCCTTGTGATGAGAACTCTTAGGATTTACTTTCTCAACAACTTTTATAGATAACCTACAGCAGTGTTAATTACATTAATCCTACTGTACATGAAATCCCTAGTTCTTATGTATCTCATAACTGGAAGTTTGTGCCTTTTTTTTTTTTTTTTTTTTAAGTTTGTGCCTTTTGACCACCCTTATCCAACTGGTTTTTTTAAGAGAAAAAAAATGTATTAGTTATTGGCATAGGCTGCATTTTTCAGGCTCATCTTACTGTTCGAATTGCTGAATCTTGTAGTTAGTTGAGGGGTGCTATACTAATGTCTGCTATTGTTAAAGGAAACCTAGCTCTTTGATCTTAAATTACAGAAAGGATGAAGTTTCTGTATTGAGAGCCTTATTTTAATCATCACATTGACTTTTTTTTTTAATATATTATTTATTTATTTATTTATTTATGGCTGTGTTGGGTCTTCACTTCCGTGCGAGGGCTTTCTCTAGTTGCGGCAAGCGGGGGCCACTCTTCATCGCGGTGCGCGGGCCTCTCACTATCGCGGCCTCTCGTTGCGGAGCACAGGCTCCAGACGCGCAGGCTCAGTAGTTGTGGCTCACGGGCCCAGTTGCTCCGCGGCATGTGGGATCTTCCCAGACCAGGGCTCGAACCCGTGTCCCCTGCATCGGCAGGCAGACTCTCAACCACTGTGCCACCAGGGAAGCCCCCACATTGACTTTCATAGGACTCTATGATTAAACTTCCCTTCTGGTATTTTCATCGTTTGGATTATCGTTTGGCCCTTTTAGAAGCCTGAGTCGCTTAAACATCATACAGTTATTCTGTCAACAAAAACTGGTTGTTACACTAAATATTATCTATTCATATTTGGTTTTTAAAGATCATCTTAGGTAATTGCAAGTACCAGGAGGGCACAGCTTCCTATTTTTCACTATTGAACAAAAACACGCATATATTAAGGGAAAAGCTTGTGTTAAGTAGTTTTAAGAGCAGAGTGGACACATATTAAATTTAATGTATGAAAGAAATTCAAAGACAATTTCAGAGTTTTCTTTCGCGGCCCTTTTGACCTCCATGGCTTGAAATGATTCAAGTGACTTTTTGTTCTGCCAGCAGAGGCATTTGCCAAGGCATCGCATGACAAACGCGTGATTAAGTGGAAAAGATAATGATGTTTTCCTGTTTTTCCTTAGATTATAAGAGCTTGTGTACCTACTTCATCATCTGACTAAAATGTCCACATTTATACCACCATTCCATTTGACATACAAGGGTTTACGTGTGGAGGGAGAAGCCACCGCAGCCTGCTCTGCCTGCCTTACGGGGCCTGTGGGAGGAAGAGGTTTCCAGGGCCTCTTGCTCTCAGCTCTGCTTTGAGCCCAGTGTTAACAACACACCAGAAACTTAGCTACATGTGTCTGTTCTCTAACTACTGAGACCCTATGGAAGAATCAAGGACCCACAACAGTGCCATTCTGCTTTCATAGAAGAACTTGTAAAAGACCATTAACAAAAATCAGTCTCACAAACCAAAAGCCTAAAATCTTCAAATGTTTAACCTTATGCTGTATTCATTTTTTTCCTCTCTTTTGGATGATCCCGTCCCTCACACCTTCTTTTCTTTGCTTTTTTTTGTGGGTGTGGGGAGGAGGGCAATTCTCTCTTCTGTAGTTACCCTTTAACGAAGAATTTGGTTTTAATTCTTACTGCTAAAGGTATGCATTCATTTATAATATTCTACACAGATATTCTGCTCGAGTCTCTAATGTTCTATTCAAACTTGAGCTTCGTCATCAGAAGAGAAAACATTCTTTTTTTTTTGTCCTGTTGAGATACTTTCAAGTATAACAGTATTGGTGACATGTGTTTGCTGTTGTTTCAAGATGCCTGTTTTTGTTTTGGTTTTATTATTCACAGTGAGCTGATTGCCATCCAGCAGTCCCACTGTTTGGGTTCTTCAAAATCTGCCTTAAGAGAGGAGGAGAAGTTCATAGAGACGGAGTCCTCTTCTGATAAAAAGAACTCATCTGAGATTTTGTTAGTCAACAAAGATGCAGCATTGCCCAGTGAAAAGGTTTGTATTTCGCTTAGAAATACCCAGCTTATTCAAGCAAGACTTCGCCCCAGCATACTTTTAATTCTCCTAGAGCACTACTGTTAGTGTGCTTAATTTTGGCTATTCTTCAGGGTGTTTTTTTAATTATAGGACTTTAATTTATATTATTTAACTGAAGTCATAATTATTTACCTTCTCTTTTCTTTAAATATCCTATAGATAACTTCAAGTAGGATGTCCCTCAGGCCCTCCAGGTGATTGATATATCTATTTTTTTTTAATTAATTAATTTATTTTATTTATATTTATTTATTTTATTTATTTTTGGCTGTGTTGGGTCTTCGTTTCTGTGCGAGGGCTTTCTCCAGTTGCGGCGAGTGGGGGCCACTCTTCATCGCGGTGCGCGGGCCTCTCACTGTCGCGGCCTCTCCCGTTGCAGAGCACAAGCTCCAGATGCGCAGGCTCAGTAGTTGTGGCTCGGGGGCTCTAGAGCGCAGGCTCAGTAGTTGTGGCTCACGGGCCTAGCCGCTCCGCGGCATGTGGGATCTTCCCAGACCAGGGCTCGAACCCGTGTCCCCTGCATTGGCAGGCGGATTCTTAACCACTGCGCCACCAGGGAAGCCCGATATATCTATTTTTAATAAATATTTTAAACACACAGAAAAGGAAAAATACAAGTAACTATGTACTTACATTCGGATTTAACATGTTGACATTTTGCCATGTTTGCTATATTTTTCAACTTGTTAAAGAAATAAAATGTTACAGATAAAGGATAAGTTCATGTGCCATTCTGCCTGTGCCTACCCTCCACCCCCACCAGTTAACCACTACCCTGAAGTTGCGTCCATGCTTGCTTTATGCTTTTATGTTTTACATAAAAGTGTATACTTAAGGGCAGGAATAGAGACGCAGACGTAGAGAACAGACGTGTGTACACGGCGCGGGGGAAGAGGGGGATGAATTGGGAGATTGGGATTGACATATATACACTACCACGTGTAAAACAGATAGCTAGTGGGCACCTGCCGTATAGCACAGGGAGCTCAGCTCAGTGCTCTGTGGTCTGTCTGTATCCCTTTCTGATGTGATTTTCCAGCTTTGTCAGTGTTTTGTGACCTTCATCTGTGCTGACATTGTGGACCTAGCCTCTTCATTTTGATTGTTGCTTGATGTGCGGGCCAGTGATTGAATAAACCGCAGTCTGTCCACGCCCCTACAGACAGGCAGTGAGGTTGTGTCTACAGTGTCATTATTGTGGATGAGCCAGTGTCTTCATCATGAATGGGGTCCCCCTTGCAGGTGGTTCATAAAGAAAATAAGTTCAAGTAAACTTAGTTATTTTTGGTGTTATTTTGGGAAGATATCCGGCTTTGAAATCAAACTCATCTGGGTTCAAATCCAGGTTTTGCTTTGTCATAGCTCAGTGACATTAGTACAGTTATTTAATTTCTTTGAGCCTCAGTTTCTTCGCCTGCAAATATGCAATTATAACATCACAGTTGCTTGGTTTAAAGGGGATATTGTAGGGCCTGGCCCCTGATGGGTATTTGATGAGTGTTAGTTCTCTTTGTTCAAAATTGACTGCACCAAGTGTTGACTAGAATCGGGAGCACCTGGGACTTTTGTTCACTGATGGTGGGAATGTAAATGGTAGAGCCACTTTGGGAAACACTTGGGTACTTTCTATTAAAAAACTACTTAAAAAAAAAATTAAATATACACCTACCGTATGACCCAGCTGTTCTACTCCTAGAGAAATGGAAACATATGTCCACATAAATATTAAAGCAGCTTTATGTGCACTAGCTAAAAAAACTGGAAACAACCCAAATATACTGCAGTAGGTGAATAGATAAACTGTGGTATATCCATACAATGGAGTACTTCTCAGCAATAAAAAGGAATGAACTATTTATACACATACAACAAGGTAAATCTCAAGATAATTATGCTGAGTGAAAGAAGCCAGACAGACAGAAGTATGTAATGCATCTATATAAAACTCTAGAAGATGCAAACTAATCTCTGGTGACTGAAAGCAGATCAATAGTTGTCTGGGAATGGCGAGGAGGCACTCACAGAGACAGGAATTCCAAAGGGCCAAAGGCGTGATAAATGCGACCCATATTCATTGTGGGGATGGCTTCATGGGTGTGTACTCATGTACACATGTATGTAGGAACTCATCAGATTGTACACTTAATTAATTTAGTTATTTTTGGCTGCATTGGGTCTTCGTTGCTGCGTGCGGGCTTTCTCTAGTTGTGTCAAGCAGGGGCTACTCTTCGTTGTGGTGCGCGGGCTTCTCATTGCAGTGGCTTCTCTTGTTGCGGAGCACAGGCTCTAGGCGCGCGTGCTTCAGTAATTGTGGCACGTGGGCTCAGTAGCTGTGGCTCGCGGGCTCTAGAGCGCAGGCTCAGTAGTTGTGGCGCATGGGCTTAGCTGCTCCGTGGCATGTGGGATCTTCCCAGACCAGGGATCAAACCCGTGTCCCCTGCATTGACAGGCAGATTCTTAACCACTGCGCCACCAGGGAAGCCCCTGTACACTTAATTGTACAGTTAATTGTATGTCCACTGTGTAAAAACTCACAGATTGTACAGTGTGGAAAACTTTTTACACAAAGTTGAAAGTTAAATAAGAATAAACAAACTAAGGTGTATTTCCACTTATTTTTAAAAGCTAACAAGCCTTTAGTGTTAAAGTTGCATTTTGTAAGTATTTTGACCTGGTAATTACAGCCTTGGCAAGTTGATTTAAGAGAGGTAAACAATGCCTAGGATTCTTTCATCACATGGATGTTACTTAATTAGTTGTAGTAAGTTCTGTTTAAGTCAAATTATTTAGCAAAGTAGGTTCTAAGAAATAAATGGAATTTGGTTCTTCTAGTGTTTAATGCCCTGCTTTGATATGTAATACCTAAAGTCAAACATTAATGAACAGTTAACATTTGTGTTCGTTACATTGTACTTGTAAACGTAAACAATGAAAAGTGCTTCTTGATTTCATGAATGCTTGAATTGTGTTGTTTGCCCAGGATGACTTTTCTCCCACAAGCAAGCTTCAGCGTTTGCTGGCAGAATCCCGTCAGATGGTTACAGATCTGGAGCTGAGCACGCTGCTCCCCATCAGCTCTGAGAATCTCAGCAGCAGCGTCAGAAATGTACGTGGTTCCTTTTCTTTCGACCCCATTTGTAGTATCCAAACACTCCAGTCGCTGTGTGCAAACATCCGTTTCTGTTAGAAGGAAAGGGGAGGAGGTAGCGGGCTGGGTTTAAGGAGGAAGAGAAAGTCATACTCAGATGTCGCCACACCCAGACTTCCTCTTTCCAGTTACCTGGGCACATGCACGTACATTCCGGGGGATTTTTTAAAAAATATTTTATTGTAGAAAATTTCAAATACAGAAGTAGAATACTTCCAATCACAGAGCTTCAGTAACCATCGGCTTTCTGCTGTTTTTGTTTCATCTTCCCCCATCCATACCTGTTTTCTCCTGAAACATTTTAAAGCAAATCCTAGACATCATATCATTTCACTCATATGTACTTCATTCTGTAGCTCTAACAGATAAGGACTTTTTTCACACCCAGCCAAATTAACAGGAACTCTTTAATATCGTCTAATGACTAGACCACGTTAAGGTTTCCCCATTTATCTCAAAAATGTCTTTTTACTGCTTATTCAAATCAATACTCAACCGAGGTCCATACTTTGCGCTTGGATAAGTCCCTTAAGGTCTCTCTTAATCACTAACAGTTCCTTCTCCTTCCCTCCCTCCCTCTTTCCTTCCTCTTCCTTCCTTCTTCTTCCTCCTATTTCTTCTTCTTTCATTGTTTTTTAATGCCATTTATCTGTGGAAGAAACACTGGGTCATTGTCCAGTAGAATTTCCCACGTTCTGGATCTTGCTGACTCCATCCTGTCTGTTGTTTTATCCCCCAAATTCCTGTAAACTAGTGTTTCCATCTGACAACTTGATTAGACTTGGGTTCAGTTTGGGGTCTTTGTCTGTTTTGGGATGACGCCTTCCTGGGAGATGCTGTCTACTGCCTAGTGCATTGTATCGAGAGGATCCTCACGTCTGGTTGTCCCACTTTTGGATGTCAGGCTTGATGGGAGTTCAGGAGATTGTCAGCCTGAGCTTTTTTATTATAGAGTTTCCCTAAAGTTCACTTAAGGATCTTAGCATTCCTCGATTTTTATGACTTAGATCTGTTATTTCATGAGGAATTGCAAAATAGTAATTTCCTAAATTTATGGCTGCGTTTGGGTCTTCTTTGCTGCGTGTGGGCTTTCTCTAGTTGCGGCGAGCAGGGGCTACTCTTTGTTGTGGTGCGTGGACTTCTCATTGCGGTGGCTTCTCTTGTTGCGGAGCACGGGCTCTAGGCGCACGGGGTTCGGTAGTTGCAGCACACAGCCTTGGTAGTTGTGGCTCGCGGGCCCTAGAGCGCAGGCTCAGTAGTTGTGGTGCACGGGCTTAGTTGGTCCGCGGCATGTGGGATCTTCCTGGACCAGGGATCGAACCTGTGTCCCCTGCATTGGCAGGCGGATTCTTAACCACTGCACCACCAGGGAATTCCCTCTAACTGCTTTTTCTGAGCACAGGAACCTTTCAGTAGCAATGATATAAGTTGCTTTGTAGATTTTATAGCCTAACATAAATAGTGAAAAGAACATTGAACTTGAAATCAGAATACTTGGGTCCCAATTTCCTAATCTGTAGAATAAGAGCTTGAAACGGATGCTTTAAGATTCCAGGTACATTACTTGGATGTGCTATGGGCATAGTTAAAGGTATTTGAAGGCCACTGAGTTAAACTTTTTTGTATCCCTGACCAAAAAATCTAAAATTAAAAAGGTCTGCAAAACACTGAAATACCTTTCTTTTTAAATAAACTTTATTGAGGTGGAATTTATACTATCTCAATCAATAAAGACATTTTATTAAGAATGTCTTTAGGGCCTCCTTGGTGGCGCAGTGGTTAAGAATCTGCCTGCCAATGCAGGGCACACGGGTTCGAGCCCTGGTCTGGGAAGATCCCACATGCCGCGGAGCAACTAAGCCCCTGTGCCACAACTACTGAGCCTGTGTGCCACAACTACTGAAGTCCATGTGCCTTGCACCCGTGCTCCACAACAAGAGAAGCCACCACAATGAGAAGCCTGTGCACCGCAATGAAGAGTAGCCCCCGCTCGCCACAACTAGAGAAAGCCCGCGTGCAGCAATGAAGACCCAACGCAGCCAAAATCAATCAATCAATAAATAAAAGAATGTCTTTAATGCCTATATACTTGTTCTTTAATGAAGAACTGGTATAGATCACTAGTTCAATAAGTTTATTTAGCTGTAATGTATATTAATGTATGTGTACATTACACATATGTACCCGTGTAACCAACATTCCAATCAAGATATAGAATATTTCCATCACCCCAGGAAGTTCCCTCATCCTCTTTGGAGTGAATCTTCCCTTACTGCCACTCTAGGCAGCTACTGATTTGACTTTTATCGTCAGAGAATAATTTTTCCTGTTCTAGAACTTCATATAAGTGCAATCATACACTATGTACTCCTTATCTAGCTCCTTTCAATAGAATTATTTTGAGGTTCATCCATGTTGCTGTGTGTATCAGTATTTCACTCCTTTTTATTGCTGATTAGTATTCCATTGTATATGAATAGACCACAGTTTGTTTATTTGCCTGTTGATGGGATATTTGGGTGGTTTCCAATTTTGGACTATTATAGATAAAGCTGCTATGAACTTTTTTTTTTTTTGGCTGCATTGGGTCTTTGCTGCTGCGTGCAGCCTTCCTCTAGTTGTGGCAAGCGGGGACTACTCTTCCGTTGCGGTGCGCGGGCTTCTCATTTGCGGTGGCGTCTCTTGTTGTGGAGCACGAGCTCTAGGTGTGCGGGCTTCAGTAGTTGTGGCACGTGGGCTCAGTAGTTGCAGCTCGCGGGCTCTAGAGTGCAGGCTCAGTAGTTGAGGTGTGCAGGCTTAGGTGCTCCGCCGCATGTGGGATCTTCTCGGACCAGGGCTCGAACCCGTGTCCCCTGCATTAACAGGCAGATTCATGCCACCAGGGAAGTCCCTGCTATGAACATTTTTACACAAGCCTTTTTTTTAACAGACATATGTTTTCATTTCTCCAAGGTAAATACCTAGAAGTAGAATTGCTAGTTATAGGATTTAACTTTTTAATAAACTGCCAAACCGTTTTTCAAGGTGGTTGTATGATTTTACATCCCTACCAGCCGTGTGGGAGAGGTCCAGGTGCTCCATATCCTCACCCAACCTTGGTTTTGTCAGTCCGTTTGATTTTAGCCATTCTAGTAGATCTGAAGTGGCATCTCGTTGCCATAGAATAATTTGCATTTTCCTGATAACCTAATGATGTGCATCTTCATGTGCTCTTTGGCCCTTCATATGTCTTCTTCTGTGCAGTGTCTTTAAGTCCTTTGCCCATTTTTAATTTGATTGTTTCCTTTTTTATTAATTGAGTTGTAGGAGTTTTTCATATAGTCTAGACACAAGTTCTTTATCTTTTGTCAAATATATTATTAATATTTTCTCCTAGTTTGTGGCTTGCCTTTTCATTCTCTTAAGAATAAAAGAGCAGAAATTTGAAATTTTGATGAAGTCCAATTTATCCTTTTTTTTTTTTTAATGGTGCGTCTCGTGTTCCAAGAAGTCTACCTCAAGGTTGTGAATATTTTCTCCTCCTAGAAGTTTTGTGGTTCTGTTTAGGTCTATGGTTCATCTCTTATTTAAATTTTGCGGATGGTGTGAAGTAAAGATCAAGGTTCATTTTTCTCCGTACAGATTTTAGCTCCATATCGTCATCGTTTGTTGAAAAGACTGTCCTTTCTCCATTGAATTACTTTCAGCATCTTTATTGAAAATCTGTTGACTGTATATTCAAGGGTCTATTTCTGGACTCTCCAATCAGTTCCATTGATATGGTTGTTCTCCTTACACCAATACCACACCAAATTGATTACATAACTCTATAGGAAATCTTGAAATCAGTATACATCCTTGATTTAGTTCTTTTGCAAAATTGTTTTGCCTATTCTAGGCCCTTTGCCAGGTGCATAGCAGTTTTAGAGTCAATGTGTCAGTTTTTTTAAAATGCCCTCTGGTATTGTGATTTCATTGAACCTATAGATCACTTTGGGAAGGATTGACATCTGTGAACAGAGTATATCTCCAGTTGCTTAGGTCCTCCTTCTTTTCCCTTAAACCGTATTTTGTAGTTTTCATTGTAGGTGTCTTACACATTTTTTTTTTAAATTTATTTTATTAATGTATTTATTCTTGGCTGCATTGGGTCTTCGTTGCTGCGCATGGGCTTTCTCTAGTTGTGTCGACGGGCTTCTCATTGCAGTGACTTCTCTTGTTGCAGAGCATGGGCTCTAGGCGCACAGACTCAGTAGTTGTGGCACGCGGGCTCAGTAGTTGTGGCTCGTGGGCTCTAGAGCACAGGCTCAGTAGTTGTGGCGCACGGGCTTAGTTGCTTCGCGGCATGTGGGATCTTCCCGGACCAGGGCTCGAACCCATGTCCCCTGCATTGGCAGGCGGATTCTTAACCACTGCGCCACCAGGGAAGCCCCATTACACATCTTTTTAAAAATTTATTCCTAACATTTTGTTTATTGATGCCATCATACGTGGTATTTTAAATTTCATTCTCAGATTGTTTGTTGATGATATAAAGAACTATAATTGCCTTCTATAAATTGCATCTTTGCTACCTGGGCTCTTTGGTGGCGCTAATGGCAGACTCTGGGAGGGCTCACGCCAAGGAGTACTTCCCAGAACTTCTGCTGCCAGTGTCCTGGTCCCCACGGTGAGCCATAGCCACCGCCCACCTCTGCAGGAGACCCTCCAACACTAGCAGGAAACTTGCACGAGCCTCTTAGATAGCCTCATCCACCAGAGGGCAGAGAGCAGAAGCAAGAAGAACTACAATCCTGCAGCCTGTGGAACAAAAACCACATTCACAGAAAGATAGACAAGATGAAAAGGCAGAGGGCTATGTACCAGATGAAGGAACAAGATAAAACCCCAGAAAAACAACTAAATGAAGTGGAGATAGGCAACCTTCCAGAAAAAGAATTCAGAATAATGATAGTGAAGATGATCCAGGACCTCGGAAAAAGAATGGAGGCAAAGATCGAGAAGATGCAAGAAATGTTTAACAAAGACCTAGAAGAATTAAAGAGCAAACAAACAGAGATGAACAATACAATAACTGAAATGAAAACTACACTAGAAGGAATCAATAGCAGAATAACTGAGGCAGAAGAACCGATAAGCGACCTGGAAGACCGAATGGTGGAATTCACTGCTGTGGAACAGAATAAAGAAAAAAGAATGAAAAGAAATGAAGACAGCCTAAGAGACCTCTGGGACAACATTAAACGCAACAACATTCGCATTATAGGGGTCCCAGAAAGAGAAGAGAGAGAGAAAGGACCAGAGAAAATATTTGAAGAGATTATAGTTGAAAACTTCCCTAACATGGGAAAGGAAATAGCCACCCAAAGTCCAGGAAGCGCAGCGAGTCCCATATAGAATAAACCCAAGGAGAAACAGGCTGAGACACATAGTAATCAAATTGGCAAAAATTAAAGACAAAGAAAAATTATTGAAAGCAGCAAGGGAAAAATGACAGATAACATACAAGGGAACTCCCATAAGGTTAACAGCTGATTTCTCAGCAGAAACTATACAAGCCAGAAGGGAGTGGCATGATATACTTAAAGTGATGAAAGGGAAGAACCTACAACCAAGATTACTCTACCCGGCAAGGATCTCATTCAGATTCGATGGAGAAATCAAAAGCTTTACAGACAAGCAAAAGCTAAGAGAATTCAGCACCACCAAACCAGCTCTACAACAAATGCTAAAGGAACTTCTCTAAGTGGGAAACACAAGAGAAGAAAAGGACCTACAAAAACAAACCCAAGGGGCTTCCCTGGTGGCACAGTGGTTGAGAGTCTGCCTGCCAATGCAGGGGACACGGGTTCGAGCCCTGGTCTGGGAAGATCCCACATGCCGCGGAGCGACTAGGCCCGTGAGCCACAATTGCTGAGCCTGTGCGTCTGGAGCCTGTGCTCCGCAACAAGAGAGGCCGCGATGGTGAGAGGCCCGCGCACCGTGATGAAGAGTGGCCCCCACTTGCCGCAACTAGAGGAAGCCCTCGCACAGAAAAAAACGAAGACCCAACACAGCCATAAATAAATAAATTAATTAATTTAAAAAAAAAAACCCAAAACAATTAAGAAAACGGTCATAGGAACATACATATCGATAATTACCTTAAACATGAAAGGATTAAATGCTCCAACCAAAAGACACAGGCTTGCTGAATGGATACAAAAACAAGACCCATATATATGCTGTCTACAAGAGACCCACTTCAGACCTAGGGATACATACAGACTGAAACTGAGGGGATGGAAAAAGATATTCCATGCAAATGGAAATCAAAAGAAAGCTGGAGTAGCAATACTCATATCAGATAAAATAGACTTTAAAATAAAGAATGTTACAAGAGACAAGGAAGGACACTACATAATGATCAAGGGATCAATCCAAGAAGAAGATATAACAATTATAAATATATATGCACCCAACATAGGAGCACCTCAATACATAAGGCAACTGCTAACAGCTATAAAAGAGGAAATCCACAGTAACACAATAATAGTGGGGGACTTTAACACCTCACTTACACCAATGGACAGATCATCCAAAATGAAAATAAATAAGGAAACAGAAGCTTTAAATGACACAGTAGACCAGATAGATTTAATTGATATTTATAGGACATTCCATCCAAAAACAGCAGATTACACTTTCTTCTCAAGTGCGCACGGAACATTCTCCAGGATAGATCAGATCTTGGGTCACAAATCAAGCCTCAGTAAATTTAAGAAAATTGAAATCATATCAAGCATCTTTTCTGACCACAACGCTATGAGATTAGAAATGAATTACAGGGAAAAAAACATAAAAAACACAAACACATGGAGGCTAAACAATACGTTACTAAATAACCAAGAGATCACTGAGGAAATCAAAAAATACCTAGAGACAAATGACAATGAAAACACGACCATCCAAAACCTATGGGATGCAGCAAAAGCAGTTCTAAGAGAGAAGTTTATAGCTATACAAGCCTACCTCAAGAAACAAGAAAAATCTCAAATAAACAATCTAACCTTACACCTAAAGGAACTAGAGAAAGAAGAACAAACAAAACCCAAAGTTAGCAAAAGGAAAGAAATCATAAAAATCAGAGCAGAAATAAATGAAATAGAAACAAAGAAAACAATAGCAAAGATCAATAAAACTAAAAGCTGATTCTTTGAGAAGATAAACAAAATTGATAAACCATTAGCCAGACTCATCAAGAAAAAGAGGGAGAGGACTCAAATCAATAAAATTAGAAATGAAAAAGGAGAAGTTACAACAGACACCGCAGAAATACAAAGCATCCTAAGAGACTACTACAAGCAACTTTATGCCAATAAAATGGACAACCTGGAAGAAATGGACAAATTCTTAGAAAGGTATAACCTTCCAACACTGAACCAGGAAGAAATAGAAAATATGAACAGACCAATCACAAGTAATGAAATTGAAACTGTGATTAAAAATCTTCCAACAAACAAAAGTCCAGGACCAGATGGCTTCACAGGTGAATTCTATCAGACATTTAGAGAAGAGCTAACACCCATCCTTCTCAAACTCTTCCAAAAAATTGCAGAGGAAGGAACACTCCCAAACTCATTCTATGAGGCCACCATCACCCTGGTACCAAAACCAGACAAAGATACTACAAAAAAAGAAAATTACAGACCAATATCACTGATGAATATAGATGCAAAAATCCTCAACAAAATACTAGCAAACAGAATCCAACAACACATTAAAAGGATCATACACCATGATCAAGTGGGATTTATCCCAGGGATGCAAGGATTCGTCAATATACGCAAATCAATCCATGTGGTACATCATATTAACTAATTGAAGAATAAAAACCATATGATCATCTCAATAGATGCAGAAAAAGCTTTTGACAAAATTCAACCCCCATTTATGATAAAAACTCTCCAGAAAGTGGGCATAGAGGGAACCTACCTCAACATAATAAAGGCCATATATGAGAAACCCACAGCAAACATCATTCTCAATGGTGAAAAACTGAAAGCATTTCCTCTAAGATCAGGAACAAGGCAAGGATGTCCACGCTCACCACTATTATTCAACATACTTTTGGAAGTCCTAGCCACGGCAGTCAGAGAAGAAAAAGAAATAAAAGGAATACGAACTGGAAAAGAAGAAGTAAAACTGTCACTGTTTGCAGATGACATGATACTATACATAGAGAATCCTAAAGATGCCACCAGAAAACTACTAGAGCTAATCAATGAATTTGGTAAAGCTGCAGGATACAAAATTAATGCACAGAAATCTCTTGCATTCCTATACACTAATGATGAAAAATCTGAAAGAGAAATTAAGGAAACATTCCCATTTACCATTGCAACAAAAAGAATAAAATACCTAGGAATAAACCTACCTAGGAAGACAAAAGACCTGTATGCAGAAAACTATAAGACACTGATGAAAGAAATTAAAGATGATACCAACAGATGGAGAGATATACCATGTTCTTGGATTGGAAGAATCAATATTGTGAAAATGACTATACTACCCAAAGCAATATACAGATTCAATGCAATCCCTATCAAATTACCAATGGCATTTTTTATGGAACTAGAACAAATAATCTCAAAATTTGTATGGAGACACAAAAGACCCCAAATAGCCAAAGCAGTCTTGAGGGAAAAATACGGAGCTGGAGGAATCAGACTCCCTGGCTTCGGACTATACTACAAAGCTACAATAATCAAGACAATATGATACTGGCACAAAAACAGAAACATAGATCAATGGAACAAGATAGAAAACCCAGAGATAAACCCACGCACTTATGGTCAACTAATCTATGACAAAGGAGGCAAAGATATACAATGGAGAAAAGACAGTCTCTTCAATAAGTGGTGCTGAGAAAACTGGACAGCTACGTGTAAAAGAATGAAATTAGAACACTCCCTAACACCATACACAAAAATAAACTCAAAATGGATTAGAGACCTAAATGTAAGGCCAGACACTATAAAACTCTTAGAGGAAAACATAGGAAGAACACTTTTTGACATAAATCACAGCAAGATCTTTTTTGATCCACCTCCTAGAGTAATGGAAAAAAAACAAAAATAAACAAATGGGGCCTAATGAAACTTAAAAGCTTTTGCACAGCAAAGGAAACCATAAACAATATGAAAAGACAACCCTCAGAATGGGAGAAAATATTTGCAAACGAATCAACGGACAAAGGATTAGGACAAAGGATTAATCTCCAAAATATATAAACAGCTCATGCAGCTCAATATTAAAAAAACAAACAACCCAATCCAAAAATGGGCAGAAGACCTAAATAGACATTTCTCCAAAGAAGACATACAGATGGCCAAGAAGCACATGAAAAGCTGCTCAACATCACTCATTATTAGAGAAATGCAAATCAAAACTACAATGAGGTATCACCTCACACCAGTTAGAATGGGCATCATCAGAAAATCTACAAACAACAAATGCTGGAGAGGGTGTGGAGAAAAGGGAACCCTCATGCATTGTTGGTGGGAATGTAAATTGATACAGCCACTGTGGAGAACAGTATGGAGGTTCCTTAAAACTAAAAATAGAATTACCGTATGATCCAGCAATCCCACTACTGGGCATATACCCAGAGAAAACCATAATTCAAAAAGACACATGCACCTGAATGTTCATTGCAGCACTATTTACAATAGCCAGGTCATGGAAGCAACCTAAATGCCCATCAACAGACGAATGGATAAAGAAGTTGTGGTACATATATACAATGGAATATTACTCAGCCATAAAGAGGAATGAAATTGGGTCATTTGTTGAGACGTGGATGGATCTAGAGACTGTCATACAGAGTGAAGTAAGTCAGAAAGAGAGAAACAAATATCGTATATTAACGCATGTATGTGGAACCTAGAAAAATGGTACAGATGATCCAGTTTGCAGGGCAGAAGTTGAGACACAGATGTAGAGAACAAACGTATGGACACCAAGGGGGGAAAGCCGTGGGGTGGTGGGGATGGTGGTGTGCTGAATTGGGAGATTGGGATTGACATGTATACACTAATGTGTATAAAATTGATGACTAATAAGAAAAAATAAATAAATGTCAAAAAAAATTACATCTTTGCTAAATCCACCTATTCTAGTAGATTTTCTGTAGCTTCTTAGGATTTTCTACATACACAGTCATGTCATTTGTGAATAAAGAATTTCTTTTTCTAATGTTTATGCCTTATTTCTTTTTCTTACCTTATTGCTCTGGCTAAGACTTCCAGATCGATATTGAATAGAAATAGTGAGAGCGAACATCCTTGCCTTGTTCCATGAAATACTCTCTCTGGTGGCATTTCTTGCTTAGCTCTTCTTCACATTGGAATTTTGTTAGACTCAGTTCTATGGGTCAGTTTCTGTGCAACAGATGATCTGAAACTAGGACATTAACCATTTTAGAATCAACATGCTCACTGCCACTAGCTTCAGCAGGTCATTGCAAAGATTACCTTAAAGAATAATGGGCTCCCTGAATCGTGATTTTTAAAAGTATTTGTGCCATGTGTGCCATATAAGCTTTTCAGAGTAGAAACCGTGGTGGACTTTGTGGTGTTTTCTAGGAAGATTTTTTTCTTGACAAAATCTTTGAAGCATTAGTGAAGTAGTTTATTTACATTGGGGCAGAACATATTTTTAAGTATTGGTAAGGGTTTTTAAATTTTTTAACAGCTTTATTAAAGGATAACGTACATACCATAAAGTTCCCCCGTGTAAAAGCGTACAATTCAGTGGTTTTAGTATATTTACAAAGTTGTGCAACCATCGCCATAGTCCGACTTTAGAACGTTTTCATCATTCCAGACGAACCTTGTACCCACTGGCACTTACTCCCCACTGCGCCTCCCCCAGCCTCGGGCTGACACTCATCCACTTCCTGTCTTTATGGATTTGTTGGGCAGAGATTTTTAATCAGAGTTTGTTGAATAGAATTCAGGGGATCCATAAACTTTGACCGGGATAAAGATTACACGTAAGGTTAGTTTTATTAACCTCTAATTAAAATGTAGCACTTCCTTCAATTATGAATATAGAAAACAAGCCATCATAGCACATACTACCTGTGACTCTGTCATTAGTAGGGATCACAGAGAGTTTCCTACCATATTACTGTTATTACATATATCTTGAAATATCACTTACACTTAGTACTACCTCAGAATTACAGACCATTAGGCCTGCTGCTAGATCTTATTATTTAATGCACTAATAAAAAGGATATGTATTATTATATCACAGTCCTGTTTAGTATTTTGATAACCACAGTTATATCTGCCGTAATGCGACATACGGGTTCCTAAAAATCAACACACATGCAAACCTGCACGATAAAAACCACACAGTTTATGGGGAAAATGGGGTTTTGAGCATAACACTCAAAAACTTTATCAGTGACACATTTTTTAAAAGGACAGGAATGTAATTTAAATGGTAGTACAGTTTTATACATGTTAAGTAGTTAAGAAATACACAAATATTGCCATAAATGTGGCACTTTACCTTGAAAAAGACCTGAAGTCTGCAGGTAGAACTGGGCGTCGGAGAGGTTGCAGCTTGTGACTTACTGGAAAGTGGTAGGAGGAGGGTTAGTGGATGGAAAGTCGTAGCAGCAGACGTGGATGGATGTGGCTCGTGACACGCCGCGGGTGGTGTTGGAGGGGCGTGGGGGGTGTATTCCTACACGGCCCGGCCCAGTTCACCTAGTGTTTCCCGTGGACAGAGTCGCACATTAACAAACACAAACTTCACATCACGCTCAAGTTGTTCCCTAATATATCCAATGCGTTGGAACAAATGCATGTTTTCAAAACAAGTGTCATAGCAGAACCAACTGTATTTCAGAATAACCTCTCCTTTGGCGTTTTATGTTAAATTCCTACCTAAGATGTAATCAGGAGCTCCCTCACTTTTGTCCTCATAGCACAGCTGGGAGTGTGTTTGTGTAAGCATCTCCATCAGAGTGCGTGTCACAGTACATGACAGCTGATTACATCCATGGGTCTCTGCTCCTCCGTGAGCGCGTTAAGGAGCCCCTCTCACTCATCCTGGCTTCCCCAGTGTAGCACATGCCATACCTGCTACAGAGGATGCTCCTTGAATGGAACTGATAGGAAGAGTTCAGGAAAAAGGCAGAACAGTGACCCTCAGGTATAGACTGAAAAAATGCTAAAGCTATTTGAGGTTGGTGAAAAGTTGGTTTAAGAGAATTTTTGAGCTAGAAAGATCCAAAAGAGAGATCCAATCTCAACCATTCATTTTACAGGGGAGGGCAAGTGATTAAATCTCTTGCTTAACATCCCACATGATTATAATCAGATAATCATTTAGTTGGAAAAAAATATTGTCTTCAGATGTAATATATTTTCCCATGGATTATTAACTGATTCTAAAGATGCTGGGAAAACAGAATTTTAACTAACAGAAGTCTACTTGGCAATGCACTTTGCAAACTCCTCCCCTCTGGTCCTTTGAACAGAGTATAACTGGTTACAGAAAACGTAAATACTGTTGTAAAAAATTCTTAATTTTTGCAGTAAGGAAGCAGGGTAAGTTCTGAGCAGCCTGTCTGCTTCACCAGGGTTTTGCCATCTGTCGCTAAAGACAAGGGTCTTCATTCAAAGCCTTTCTCTGAAATAGGCACTCTCACACATTGCTGGGGGAGCACAAAGCAATTCAGTCCTTCTGGCAAGGAATCTGTCAGTGTTTTCTAAAAACTGCAGAAGAGCTGACCCTTTGCCGTGGCAGTGTCACTTTGGGAATCTCTTGTTCAGGTACAGCCGCATGTGTATAAAATGGTATATGTACAAGTTTTTCATGGCAGCATTGCTCTATAACAGCAAGAGTTAGGAAGCGATCCAGGTGTCCAGCAAGAAGGAACTGAGTGAATATCTGTGGCACATGGAATATTACCATGAGACAGAATAGGAAGGTCTTGGATGCGGAAATGTTTCCAGGATATACTATTAAGTGAAAAGAAGCAGGACGCTGAAAGATTCATGTGGAATTCTACATATGGGATGGGAATAAGATATATATATATATATATATATATATATAATATATATATTTCTTTAAGAATATATATATTTTTGAAACCATGCTCAGGTATTAACTATTTAAAAAACCCCAATAATTTAAAAATAGAGAAAAAAGGAACGAGAGTAAAACAGCACAGCTGCCACATCTCATTCACCCGCGGCAGGCTTCCTGTGGTGTTGGGGTCAGGGGGACACAGCCTGAAACCGAATTTGGACTTTTGACCAGAACATGGGACTGGACATCCTCATCACTAGTTTGCAACTGTCGGGATGACCTGTCGGGGTTCTTAACCTTTTCTTTTTTCTTTTTTTTTTTTTTAATAAATTTATTTATTTAATTTACTTATTTTTGGCCGCGTTGGGTCTTCGTTGCAGTGCACGGGCTTCTCATTGCAGTGGCTTCTCTTGTTGCGGAGCTCGGGCTCTAGGCGTGCAGGCTTCAGTAGTTGTGGCACACAGGCTCAGTAGTTGTGGCTCGCGGGCCCTAGAGCGCAGGCTCAGTAGTTGTGGCGCACGGGCTTAGTTGCTCCACGGCATGTGGGTTCTTCCCGGACCAGGGCTCGAACCCATGTCCCCTGCATTGGCAGGCGGATTCTCAACCACTGAGCCACCAGGGAAGTCCCTAGAATGATGTTTTTAAACGAATAAAATAAAATACATCAGATTGTAAAATACCTAGGAAGGCTCTTCCAGTAGAGAGGAAGCAGCATGATTAAGAGCACAGAGGTCTGGAAGCACCGAGAATAATCCCAACATGGTTCAAACGTAGGCCCCGTGGGAGGAGGCAGAGGCTGAGCAAGGCCAGGTTCACCACTGGAGTCTACCGGTGTCTTTCCAAGCATCCTCCTCCTCTTCTTTCCTTCTTTTTCTTCTTCTTCTTTTTTAATATTTCCCCCAAACCTAACAATGCTACACCCTCAGTAGGCACTGTAATGAATTAAAGTGTCGCTACGACTTGTTGATTCTTCTTGATGACCACTGTCTTCACTAAAGGCTCACCGCAGAGTCTATATAAAGGCTGACAAAGAGCCAGTTATATTTGGGCATCAGCCAATTGCCAGGGTTTAGCCATAACACGTATGGTAAAGCAAACAGAACATTCCAGCTACAGTTTAGAGACAGGGACCCCACACATGAGCGGGAAATCAATACATCTTTTGGGTAGATGGACGGTGGTTGTATGAAATTACTTCATCGTATTTCATTAATTCCCTAAGGTCTTTTAAAGGCATTTCCGCTATATTTGTGTATTGTCCTCTTAAGTATTTTCTAGTTGTTCTATCCTGGGTATTAATTTGGGAGTTGTTTTGTAGAATGTGGAAGTCTTAGAAGAGTCAGCTGAAAAAAATACCCTTCTCAGTAATTGAAGAAAACAAATTCATGTATTCATGGTGATCATGGGTAAGTCACCTTTCCTTGTCTCACCTTATATCTATATTTAATAAGTAACTTGGGAACATTGATAATGTGGAGTCACAGCAGTGCGTTTGTTTGACCTGTAATCCTTTCTCTTTTGTTTGACCTATTTATACATACCTTCTAAATTTAATCAGAGTAAAATGTCAGTTACTTATAAGAGAAATGCAGATCAGAAAGTTCTTGTTCTCAGTACCCAGAATTTTAAACCTAAGGAAGTGAATTCATATAGCTTTCAAAATCGGAATGTAAACTCACATGTCAGCATTTCATCTGAATGTCTGTCTGGAAAGAAATCTTTCCGTGGGGTTTCAAGTCTTATAAAAAGGCTTATTGACCCAGTAAGCACTTTCTTGATTTGTGTTTCCTTCTATCAGACCTTCATTTCATAGGCAAAGTTTCTTTAGAATCCATTTTGATCAGTTAAAAGGTAAAATCATTTACGTTGTTTTCCACTTAAGCATAAGAGTATTTTTAAGACCCTGAAAGCAGTAAGTAGCCCTCTCCCTGTCTCCCTGTCTTCTGTTCTTTCTCTTTGCTGAGAAGTTTTCATATTTATAATATTTTGCATGACCTTATGTTGATGAGAATCAAGACATATAGTTAATTTTTTAGAGACTGGGAGTTTACAGCACACCATCCAGTGCTCATTGATTTTTATTTAACTCCGTTTCCTTCCCGCAGAAGCCGATTTCTCATCCATGTGGAAGGCAGGAAGCAGACATCAATACCTAATACTTAACCTTGAAAACAAAAAGAGGATTGTAATCCTTCGTAAGCAACATTTAATACCAAAGGGGGGCAGAAACTGAAAGTTAATTTTTAAACATCTATATTTTGTCTTCAGGTTAACCATTTTCATGTGTAAAACATATTTTTCATGTGTAAGAAATATTTTTCATGTGTAAGAAATTAGACCTAATTGTATATTACATATACAAACTTGGAATTATGCTAAGAGAGAAAAAGCCTTCTCTGTAAAGATGCACACTACAGTTCAATACTCGAGAAGCTCTTTAAAAGTGTGAACATCAAATAGAGAATCCATGCATATAAAATGCTGTTTTAACTGATTTTTTTAAAACCTGTGCATACATTTAAATTATAACCAGTAGCTTATCAGAGTCAGCTCCAAATCTATGAGAAATATGTTCTCTTGTGGTTTTTAGCCCTGAACTTTGCTGTGTAAAGACATAAAATGATATGATATAAAATATTTTAAACCAGAAACTGTCTCCTGGGTTACTGACAGTCGAGGTCCTTCTGTTCCAAAAGCTGAGCAGAGCCCCCTCTTGTCTGGGTCAGTAGTAGTGCTATCAACTTATACAAACAAAAACTTGCTGGAAGATCAAGTTTTTTATGCATTTTTTTTATCATTAAAGACTAAAACATTTCTGTTTTAACTTGTAATTTTTTAAAGAATATACTGATCAGCTTCAGTCAAGAAAAAATATTTTTAATAATAAAAATAATTTTCTGGGATTTCTTTTTATGACACAGGGGTGAAATAAGGAAAGTTAGTCTCCTAAAACCAAACCTGGCAAGTTAATTTCCTCAGGAACAGGGAATGTATTTTTTTAAGCATTGCAGATATCAAAGTTCTATTGTGCTGTATAAATGCCCCTTTGTTAAAAGGTTTCAGTGCTACTTCAGAGGTGATTTTCATGAGAGTGGAGGAGCCACCCCATTTAGCCTTTTTAATTAGGGTGCTGAAAAGAGAAATTGGGCGAGGTTTGGCTATGTTCTTTATAAATGCTTGCTTTCTGCCCAGGATAGGCTGGTGTGTACAGAGCAAGACTGAGAAAGGTAGTGTATAGTCGACTCTGAACTATTGCCTCCAAGGTAGAAACCTGAAATGTCCCTGGAGAGGCTGACTTTCCCTCTGAGAAACAAAATATTAAATTTTCTCCTTCTCTTTATGATAGTTTTATGGCTGCATGTCAACTTGCCTAGTGAAAAGAGAACACTGGTTAGGTGCTAAAAAGAACAATTTCAGGGAACTAAAGGATTTGAAAGAAGTCAAAAGTTATTTTGTAACTAAATGTATTTTAGCTCATAGGGTTATAGTATCTACAACACCTATTCTTACCCTTCCACATTCTTGTGAATTACAGCACATGCAGTTCAAAAATGGAAACCTTAAATTATCAATTTATCTCTCTCAACCTAAGTTATTTAAATATGTGGGCAATTTCTGTTAAAGAGAGGCATCCTCAGTATGTTGAAATAGTTGCAAGATGAAACTAGATTTTAGCATTTATATTTTGTCATCAACATTCTTTCATCTTAAGAGGAGATGGGAATTCCCTGATGGTCCAGTGGTTAGGACTCTGTACTTGCACTGCTGAGGGCACGGGTTCGATCCCTAGTCAGGGAACTAGGATCCCGCAGGCCCCAGGGCCAAAAATAGAAAAAAAAAAAAAAGGAGGCAACTAAATTGTACTGTAATTTGCCTGCCAGAAATTATCTCAGCCATCAAAAGAGACTGATGTGAGTATATTTTTAGAGTTTGTGAACAGCTCTATTAAACAGAAATAGAAATACCCCCAAAGAAAGAAACTCTGAATCAAGATAATACATAAACACTTAACAACAGTTTTAACTAAAAAGTGCTAATAGGATGCAGGAGATTGAGAGCCTCTAAGGGGTAAGGTTGGTTCATTTCAGGAACGTGGCTGAGTTTTGGAACCTTGTGTATACCATGGCTAATTGATCCTGCAGTTTTTCTTGGTGGCCTTGACCTGAGATTTTCCTTCTCTGGTTAGATACCTGTAGCTAGGTGACTGTTTCAAAGTCATGCACCTTTGTTTCTCTTGAGCCGTGTGATGACAATTTTGTTGGGGTCCATTTCAGAAAGGTTCATGATTCTGCACCTTAAACAATCATCTTGGCAACCACTTCATACGTGATAGAGAATAGTGAGTAAGATCAGATTAAGAAACCAGACACATTAATCAGAACCACAGCTGACACGGTAGGTTAAGAACCAGAATGGCCTTTGCGAGAACTTCATCAAACGAGGGCACATTAATCAGTCCTGTAAATGATGATTTCTGGGTTCTCAGCCAAATGCATGCTTAAGAGATCTAACAAAAGAAGACAAAATAATTTGAGCGCACATCAAATATTGCTTTGCTGGCCACTGGAGACACAACAATGAGCGAAGCAGACTCAATCTTTGTTTACAGTCTAGTGGAAGAGACAGATCTTAATCAAATAATGACAAATAGGTCATGAAAAACTGGTTAAGTGCTACGAAATAAAGCTTTGAGCTACTGTGTCAGCATATAACAGGGGCATAGGTCAAGGGTGGAGGGCTCAGGGAAGGCTTCCCTGAGGAAGTGACATCTGAACTAAGTTGAAATATGAGTAGATGCTAACTGGCAAACAGGAAGAGAAAGAGCATTCCAGACAATGGTAACAGCATGTGCAAAGGCCCTGAGGTGGAAAGGAGCATGACACATTTTCGGACCTGATGGACTAGGATGGAGCAAGCTGGAAAGACGCTGGGACCAGATCAGACACACGTGTCAATGAGGCAGGCAGTGTGGGGACTGCAGCACCATCATTTAGTAAGCCCAGTGATGTAAACTCTATTGTTTGTCTTCTTGGGTTTTCCTTGAAATCAGGTCTCATTTGTAACCTAAATGCTTTGCCTTTGTAATGGCCCAGGGAAAGCATTAAACAGCCCTGGAGATACATCACAACAAGGAGAATCTCAGCCAAACAGTGACAGAGCCAGTTCTAGAACCAGGTCTCCTGCCTGAAGGTGTTCCGAGAGGTGAACCTGACAAATTGAGAGTGGGGAAGCTTGTGTCCTTTTGTCCCCAGGAATGCTCTTTCGTGACACTAAGCGGTATGTTGAAGTGCCAAATTATGGGGGGCTGTTCACTCACTTTTTCAACTCCTTCATTTCACACACATTTTTTACTGGACGTTGCTAATGCACCAGACACCCTGCTAGGCACTGAAGGTATAAAACTGAGTAAGACAGGGAATTCCCTGGTGGTCCAGTGGTTAGGACTCCGCAAGGGCCTGGGTTCAATCCCTGGTTGGGGAACTAAAATCCCACAAGCTGTGCGGCACGGCCAAAACAAACAAACAAAACTGAGTAAGACAGGGTGGTCCTTGCCCTCCAGCTGCTCAGAAATCTTTCTTACAAACAGATAAATTACATTCAATAGAGATGTTTTAGCGAAGTACTCTGGGATCCCCGCAATATTGAGCCCAGCGCCTGGCACAGTAATCAACTCTTTATTATTGAAAGAGTGGTAGTTGGTTGCTGATGAAGTCCCTGTGGCAGGCATTCTAAACCCAGAGGGGTGTTGCCTGCTTTAAAAGAAGATGCTGTGTTAAGTGTGAAGATCACAGGATAAGCGCTTTCGTTGGATGTGGAAAAAGGAGTCTGAGAAACAGCTGGTCTGGAGCCTGCAAATCCCTTTACTGCAGGCCTTATTCCACCACAGCTATTGACTAGGGTGCTGAGAGTTAAAAATGAAATAATACAAGTAAAGGGTTTTGTCCAGTGCCTAGCAAATGATAAATATTCAGTAAATATTAGCTATTGTTATTCTGGTAAAGAAGCTTTTCGGTGATTGGAATTAGATAAAGCGTGGTTATTTCCTATCTTTAGGGGAGTGAGAGGAAAGCCTTGTTAAATACATCTTTCAAGTTCCCAGTGTCAGCTCTGGGACTAGGCAGTGAGGAACCAGTGAGGTTACAGAAAGGGTCAGGGAGACAATGTTCAGGGTTAGGTAGGCATCACCTTCCCTCTTCAAAGGGGGTGTACCTTCCCTAATACCTGTATTGGGTGATTTCACACCTATATTCTGAGAGGAAAGCTGAGGATAGCAGAAACAAAATAACCATTTGAGAGCATACACTGTGATTTAAAAAAAAAAAAGAAAGAAAAGAAAAACTTCAGTCTTGTGGCCGGTAATTTTAAAAGCAAACGAGTAATAACAATGTTTTTAAAAATCTCACACCACCTCCTGTGGCAACTGTTCCATGCACTTTGATGGCCCAGCTCTGCGTTTGGTCCAGAGCTGTCTGCAGGCTGTCCCAGCCCTGCCTCTCCTGGTCCCCTTACCGTTTCTCAGCTCTTGCAAGGTGTCCTCGTGCAGAGCCCGCAGTCTCTGAAAAATCATCGCACAGTCCCGCGTTGATAACAGCTGCAGTTACATTAGAGATGCACACAGAGTGGACAGCTCAATGGTATGCCTTTGACACATAAAGTAATATAGGACTTTTAAAAAGGAAAGAAAAAAATGTCCAGTTGTGATTCCATTGGTCAGATTTCATCGAGGCCAAGTTTTCTCCAATTAACCAGATCCTGGCCTGGTGTGGACAGCACTTGGTGAGTCCGGGCGGAGGTGTGTGCGAGGACGGAGGAGGGACGGGTGTTTCCGCTCGCACACGAGAGGCGTCGAGGGCCTGGGGGCCCCGGCCCGTGCCCCTACCCTGGCCAGGGGCGCGGCCGGGCGGGGCGGGGCGCATGGGCGGGGCGGCGGCGGCTCCTCCCCCGGCGGGCGGGCGGGCGGCGCCGTGCGGCGGGCGGCCTCGCGGTGCCTAGGCGCGGGCGGCCGGCCTGGATTGCTCAGTCGCGCGGAGCCGGGCCCAGGAACGCAGGCGGCGGCAGGATGAACAGCATCAAGAACGTGCCGGCGCGGGTGCTGAGCCGCAGGCCTGGCCACAGCCTGGAGGCCGAGCGCGAGCAGTTCGACAAGACCCAGGCGAGTGGCGGGGCCGCGGGCGGGCGGCGCCGTCTCCCCTTCCCCTCACACGCGTCCCTCGGGGCCCGGCCTGTGCCCGCCTCCAGAGCGCCGGGGGCTCGGGCCGCCCCCCGCACCTCTTGCTCCCCGGCCACCTGGGGCTCCCCGGCCTCATCTCGGCCGCGGCCACCCGGCTCCCCGGCCTTCGCCGCCCGAGCCGCCCCGCGCGCAGGTGAACCGGAAGCGCGAGCCAGCGCCCGGGCCCGAGGTGGCGGGGGACCGGGGTGGCCGGGGACTGGGATGCAGCCGGGCACTGAGATGCGACCGGGGGACCAGGTGGCCAGGCGACCGAGGTGTCCAGGGACTGAGAGGCGGCCGGGGACCGAGGTGGCTAGGAGCCGAGGGGGCGGGAGGGGGCCAGGTGGAGGGAGCCGAGACGCGGCGGGGGGCCAGGTGGGGTCAAGGTGCGTCCCGGGCCCGGGTGCGCCCGGCCGGGGCGGCCCGACTGGATTTCTCCGCCCTGGCCGCGCCGCCTCTCCCGGGCTCCGTCCACTTTTCCCACGCCTTAAAAGAATGCCCCCTCCTCGGAGAAGCAATGCATTTCCTTAAAGGAAACTCCCTGCTTCCTTTTCTCCTGAGCTGTTTTTCAGGGCCGCACAATATCTTATTATCTGCTGGGCGAAAAGTTTCACGTCTGTACCCAGACTTGTTTGCCCGAGCGCTGGCCCACGTATAAACAGGTTCACACCCCCTTATTAAATGACGGCGCCTGACAGACAGAAACTTCCTAGGGCTCCCTTCCTGCACTTCCCACGCGCCCGCATCTCTTCCAGAGGGTGGCCTATCCTGGGAAGGTTATTTTAAAAATGAAACAATGACGGGGGTGTGTGTTTGTCCATGTGTTCCTGCTGAGACCACACTGATGAGGGCGGTGCTGTTTCTGGTTTTCTGTTCCTTTTTATTTTACAAACACTGAGGTATTCTTATGCCTGGGGGAGGGGGGGAGCGTACTGGTTTTTTGCCAAATTAAGTCAACCAGGACTGAAACAGCAGAAAATTTTTACTTTAGAAATAAACCATGGACTTCCCTGGCGGTCCAGTGGTTAAGACCCCGCGCCCCCAGTGCAGGGGGCACGGGTTCGATCCCTGGTCCGGGAACTAAGATCCCGCACGACGCGGCCAAAAAAAAGAAAACAAAAGCCAGAAGGAACCCACTCACCCCTGTCTGAAGTGGGATGATGACATTTGTGTCTGCCGTTAGCAAGGTCCTTCCCACCTCTCCCTGCCAGGAGCAGTGACTTGTGCGGTGTCTTTCAAATCAAGTTAGCACATGCAGCCTACAATAACTTTCGTTTTGAAGTAAGAAAAAATGCAGGGAAAACATCTAACCTTTGTGCTTGAGATTAACAAGGAAAATGATAAAACCTTGGCTCTATAAAGGATTAGTGCTGAACCAACCTAGCCGCAAATTATTAATTTATCCTTGTGATCATCATCATCTGGCCCCTGGTGTATTTTCAGCCCGGATAGCCCGTCATAAAAACAAATGTGGCATTTAATTTAAAATCATTAATACATAATTAATTGTGCCAGGAACTTGCGGAAGGAAGGGGAGAAAATTTTAATCGGCAGAGAGAATCTGGATGTTGTCAGAAGATTTATTCATTCACTGATTTTTTGTTTTTTTCTGTGGTTTTGAGGAGCTATAAAGAGGTCAGATTGCTACATAGAGGAGATGGAATTTAAAGGGCCAAGTTCATTGATCTTACTCTTAAATTGTTATAAATCAAGGGCAAGCTTTCTGAATGTCAAAGAGAAAGCATCTCTGATACAGGACAACTTATTCTGGTGGTTGGTTTGGTAAACAAGAGGGTGTTTTGTTTTTGCTGGTTGGGTTTTTCTCAGGGGCCGAGAGGGTTACTTTTCATGAATAATTCTTTCTAATAGGTGAATCTCATAGGATTTACCCATTCCAGGGCTCTTTTCTGGAAAGATGGAATTCAGGTTCAGTGTCTAGATTTGCTTGTCTTCAGAGTGACTTATTGCGGGATGTAGGAATAAGGTTTTGTGCGTGGTTAATATTTAATTAGATCGCTCCCAGAAATATCTAGTGAGCTGCCAGCCAGACCTCATTGGTGGAAAGGACGAGGAGAGCTGAGGTTGCTGCTTACATGTCTCCTTCTGGACAGAAAATAGTACATCCAACCTACCGACGCACCTTCCCTTTGGACTGCACTGCCTGTGGCTTCACGTTGACCACAGCGTCCTGTGTAGCAGAGGGGCACTTTGGTTTCCTTAGAGCTAAAGTCCCCCACTATCCCGCCAGCCTCGCTTTTCCTCCTGGGTTTCTGGGTCAAGAGGAGGAAAAATACTTCCATATTTGCTTTCTTGACTGGCCACACCCTGTTTTGCAAAAAGGTTCCTTCCCCGCCCCAGTTGGGAGTGTGAAGGAAGGGGGCAGTCATGCGTCCTTCGTGTGGCAGGTACTTGTGTTTGCTGTATGATGTGGGTATGTGAGTGCGTGTGTGTAATCCCAGGGGCACCGTCCAGAAAGCTGGTCTATTCTTCCCCAAGACTTTAGTCCCTTTGGTGATAAAACCCCTTTTCAAAATGGAAGTGACAAAATTGTATTGGCTTTTTGTTGTAGTAGTATTCTGAATGCAGAATAGCGTGGAATACAGTATACCTGTATGTTCTGAACCTGAAAATTGACCTTCTCGTTAAAAAGATGGTGTGGTATCATGGAAAGCGGTAACTAACACCCGAGTGCTAGCCTGTGTTCCTGGGCATGGTGCTTAACTCCTGTTTCCTGGTCTATAAAAGCAGAGATAATTCCATATACTTCCTAGGGCTGTTTTAAGGTATAGAAATGGTGGGGTGGGCTAAAGAGGGACCCCTCAAAGATGTCCGCGTCCTAATTCCTGGAACCTGTAAATATGTTACAGCCCTGAGTAAGAAAATGCTAATCAGCTGACCTTAAAAATAGGGGGCGTAGCCTGGGTTATCCAGGTGGGCCCAGTGTAATCACGGGGCCTTTAAATGTGGAAGAGGGAGGCTGGGGAGGAGGTCAGGGTGGTGTGAGGTGAGGACAATGCCACCGGACATCGCTGGCTTTGAAGCTGGAGGAACGTGGGCGTCCTCTAGAAGCTGGAAAAGGCAAAGAAATGGACTCTTCCACAGAGCCTCTAGAAAGAAACGCAGCCCTGCTGGCACCTTGATTTTAGCCCCAGAAGACCCGTTTTGGACTTCTGACCTCCAGAACTGTAAGATGATAAATTTGTGTCGTTTTAAACCACTGAGCCAATAGTGGCCGTTTGTTGTAGCAGCAATAGGCCACGAATACCTACAGGATGCAAAACACGTAGTACGGTGCTCTGCAAATGGTCAGCTAGCCATCTTTCTCCCTTCCCCACCCCCAAAAAGCTTTAAAATTTGAGAACTGTTTCAGCCCTTCCACGAGGGAGGAGATCCATCTTTGAGGTATAGCATGGGTGAGGACTCAGCAGATGGGAGTCCTGGAAATGCTAAACTCCAACCTTGCTTCTTCCTTGTCTAAGTGCGCCTTTGCCATCTGGGCCTCGGTTTCCCCTGCAGGAAATGGAAACAGAGCCCAAAAGCTTCCTCTAAGGTCAGGATGAGAGAGGGGCCACGCTGCTCAGTAAACCAGGCCCGGCGGGGAAGAAGGGCATTAGATACAGGCATACGGTGTAAGGCTCCCCGGGCGTTAGGGGTTTTCTGGTGGGGTGGGAGCTGTGGAGGGGGAGCAGCGGGAGGAAAACTGTTCGTGGGTCCAGTTTTCCAGGTCGGTGACACGTCCCCTCTGCAGCCTCTGTGGAACTGAGATCTTGTAAGAATTAACATTTATTGACGCTCAGGGCTTCTCAGGCCAGCTCACGTTAGAAAAATGCTGGCCGGTAGAAACAGAATAGGAGCCACGTGTATCGTTTTTAGATTACTTAGCCACACTAAGATGCAAACAGAAACAGGTGAAATTCACTTCAATCATATATTTTATTTAGCCCAGTGTATCCAGAATATAGCCATTCCAACACATAATCACTATAAAAATTATGAATGGGATATTTTACATTCTTTTCCTCCTACCAAGTCTTCAAACTCCGTTTTGTGTTTGTTATAGCACATCTCAATTTGGGCTCACATTTCAGGCACTCATTAGCCACACGTGGCCAGCAGCTACCGGATTGGACGTCAGGGTGTTAGAATCACCTGGGGTGCTTTTAAACACTTCCGTGTCTAAATGCTGGAGATTTGGAGTGATTTGGCTTGGATTGGAGTCCTGGGCGCATAGGTCTATTTTCTTCAACTTCCCCAGCCAGGAATTCTTTAGAATCTCATTATTGAAGGCAAGCCACAGGAGACAGACAGGTGTTTGGGAACTTAACTTGAGTTTCTGGCTTGAAGGCTGTTCCCAAATTGGCAATAGTCTTTTGGACTCCCATCCTTTGCACACTGTTTCCTCTGCCCTGACTTCCCTTCCCACATATGCCATCACCCCCCTCTGCCAGGCAGGCAGACTTATGCACTCTCCCTTTTTTAAAAAAATTTTACTGAAGTATATTTGATTTACAATGTTGTGTTTAATTTCTGTTGTACAGCACAGTGACTCAGTTATACATATGTATTCTTTTCTATTGTGGTTCATCACAGGATACTGAATATAGTTCCCTGTGCTCTACAGTAGGACCTTGTTGTTTATCCATCCCATATGTAATGGTTTACATCTGCTGACCCCAAACTCCGTCCTTCCCTCCCCCACCCCCTCCCCCTTGGCAACCACAAGTCTGCTCTCTAGTCTGTAAGTCTGTTTGTGTTTCGTATTTAGGTTCATTTGTGTCGTACTTTAGATTCCACATATAAGTGATATCATATGGTATTTATCTTTCTCTTTCTGACTTGCTTCACTTAGTATGATAATCTCTAGGTTCATCCATGTTGCTGCAAATGGCATTATTTTATTCTTTTTAATGGCTGAATAATATTCCATTGTGTGTGTGTGTGTGTGTGTGTTTGTGTGTGTGTGGATATATATATATATATATATGTATATATATACATACCACATTTTTATCCATCTATCTGTTGATGGACATTTAGATTGTTTCCGTGTCTTGGCTATTGTGAATAGTTACACACGCTCCCTTTCTGTCTTCATTATTTCTTATAGATGCTGTGGCATTACCACACTGTTAGCTACCAACCCCTTTCTGGGCCTCATTTAAATGTTTATTTTTAAAAAGTTCCCCCACCCCCGAGCTTGGGAGGAAATCTAAACCACATGGTGAAAGCCAGAAAACCCCCCCAGCTCCGCCCACGTCGGTCAGCTCCCTGAGGGCAGGGGCAAGGGGCCTGGCATCCACTGCAGGCTGGTCGAATGGCTAAAGAACAGAGGTGAGCGAGGCTTTCTGAAAAGGAGAGAAAGAACCAGGCTCACGACCCCCAGGATGCTGCCTGCAAAGCCTCGTGTGAGCTGCCCCAGCAGCACTTACCTTCCTCCCTGGCCCCCGGAGGTGGGCCAGCTGCGGTGGGTGGTGAGCTGTGCCCTTCCTTCCAGCTGCACTGCTGTTGCGTGCCCCTCAGACACCCTCCACCTGCTTCTGCCGCATCAGCCAGCTTGGTGATGCTCAGGGCAGCTGCTGACTTCCTGGTTCCTGGGGTTTCCTGCCGCAGTCCCCCTGGGCTCCCCGGGTATCCGGTGACCTCTTGGTTCAGGCTGGGGTGGGGTTGTGGCTGCTCGTCCTTCCCCTCCCCCTTCCCATCTTTGTACGTTTGTCCCACGACACGTTCATGAGGGACCACTTACTCTGTATGTGTTGGCTTGTTTCTGGTGCTCTGGGATGTGCTACGGGAAGATGAAGATCATTCTCCTCCCCTCCAAGGGTTTTCATCTTGACGAAGGAGGTGGGAGATGAACAGGTGTGCTGTGGCAGAGCTGTTAAGAGCGAGACTCTGTGCCTCAGTCTCCTCATCTGCAAAATGGATATAATCGTAGTGCCCGAGTCATGGAGGATTTGCAGGATGACACAGCTCCTGGTGCGGAGTGAATGCTGCACCGAGCGGCTGTTGGCTGTTACGTTGTGTATGGGAAGGCGGGCTGGACTGAAGAAATGGAAATGATGCCCTCTTGGTTCCGTCCCTGAGCCCCTAGTTGAGCCTTTGTAAATGGGAAGCTGGGGCTGTTGGGGAGGGCAGTAGATCCGCCACAGGGGTTGGGCGGACTTGGGAAGGTGGGGAGCAGCCCATTCCTGGAAGAACCATCCTGCGGTGCCCCCCTTCTCCAGGACAGCAGGCCCTGCTCCCAGGTGAGGGGAGCCCCAGGGAGGTGCCCCAGGGAGGTCGGGGGAAGCCAGCCGTGACTTCTTGGCAGAAACGCGGGCCCTCCTGACCTTGCCCCCAGGCCAGCCTCCCGTTTGTGAATAAAACCTGCCTGGGCACTGAGTCCAGCAGTGCGAAGTGGAAACTCTGGAGTCGAGTCTAGGCCTGCTTGGCGGGGGGACAGGGAAACGCAGCGGGCTAACCTGAGCTGGGGCCTGAAGAGCCTTTGCCAGCCGGCCGCGCTGTCAGCGATACCCTTCCCCCCAGCTCCACCTGACTCCAGGGTGGACTCAAATATCACCTTGTTTGCGAAGCCGTCAACCGCTTTCCTCCTGCCGGAGCCTTACTAGGCTGCCCTAGTTCTCGCGATATTATTCCCACTATTCCCCTGTCTCCCCAAACCCTGCAGCCGAACCGGCAGGAGTGGACGGCCGTGAGGTCGGGCGTGTGTTTAGATCCAGGGTCACGGAGAAGGGATTGCATTGCCTCCCCCTCCGAGCCCCTAAGCACTACCCTCTGAACCCCAAGATCCTCAGGCACGGACAATGTTGGCTCCTTGTGTGCTAGCACCCAGGAGTGCCCGGCTCAGGGGACCCTCTCCGTGTGCGTGCGCTGAATAAATGGGTGCCACGGGGGCCCGTGGGTCTCCCTTTTTTGATGCTGCCACTCAGTGAGGCCTAAAAAGCCATGACTCCCACTGCAGGGAAAGACTGAGTTCTTGGAGAAAAGTTTAGTAGAGGCGGGGTTGTTTTTCCTCTTGCTGAAATAAACACAACCTTCAAACTGCATTAGGTTCTCCCGCCAGGGAGTGACTCAGCCCCCTGGCTTGTGGGACAGACAGGTCTATGGAGTGATATCAGCAGGGCCCAGGCAAGGAGCTGCCCAGGCTGGCTCCCTGTCCTTCCTGGAGGCGGGACTCGGGCCACGTCCTCCTCTACCATCTCCTCCTCCTCATGTGTCACCTGCAGAGCCCGGGGGAGAGGTGGCAGTCACCCCCAGTGAGCCTCATCCTGGTGGATGGGAGGATCCTGCCCGGGGCTCCTGCAGAGGAGTAGCGGCCGCAGCGCGGCCCTCCCTCCAGTTTCATAAACGGTCGAATGATTGAGAGGCCCGGACAGAGCGGGCACTGGGGGACGTGAATAAAGGGAAAAGACGGTTGACTCGCAGGATGGTGTTGCTGCACTGACTTCCCTCTGCTGAAATGACCGAGCTGCAGACCTCCGGCCCAGAGCTCCCCACCGCTTTGCCTGAGACCACATTCAGCCGCCTCCTTGGCTACAGAAATCCTATGTTTGCTTTCATCAATGGCCTTTGAGGTGGCAGAAGCATTTGAATGAGATCTTTCTGTCCTTCAAACAACTCTTTGGAAACACTAAAGCAGGATAACCCACCTCTCTGCCAGTCCCTGTGACCCGGCTCTTTGAAGGATGTTTTTTTGTCCCTGCCAAGTGCCACCGTGAAACGCGTCATGATAACAGTACAAGGAGGATTGAGTCTGATTCATTTCAGGGTTGATTTTAAAAATAGAAATTGTTTTATAGTTGCCTTTACTATTTAACTCTAGTGGATAAATTATTAGCTAGAGAAAGAGACACACACACTGCCTTGAATTTAACCAGTACTTGTATTTGAAAACGCTTTCGTTCATTCAAGTATTCAGTCTTCCATTCATCCAGTAAAGATTTATTGACCCCCAGGCACGGGTTTCGGGAGGCACAGCAGGGTTTGTTGTACCGAGCACGTCTGTTCAGGGGCCAGAGGTAGAAACAGAACACACGGTAAACAAGACAGTTTCAGGGAATAAATGTCCTGGGTGAAAGTAACCAGGAGGAAGCTGTCTGTGTGGAGGGAGGGCTGCTTTAGATAGGATGGTTGGGGGAGACCCCCCAGGAGGGGTGTTTTAACTCAGAGCAGGGTGACCCCAGAAGCACAGCCGGGCTTGGGGGTGGGACCGGGCTTGCCCTGTTTGAGGGACAGAAGGAAGACGGTGTGGCTAGAACAAAGCAAGATGTTCCAGACACACTTTGTGTATGTTTGCATTCTCGAAGATTTCAAGGGTTTTTTGCTCCTGCTTCCCAGACCGGAAAAGGGGAAGTTTCTAAAGTGAAGGCGCCCCTGTGGGTCGGAGTGGATGGGACCGGGGTCTGTGCGTTGGGGTGCCACGGCTGGCAATGGTGGAACTGGGTGAGCAGACCTGTATTTGGCCCCGTTCACGTGGGCTCCTGGGGAAGGGGTCTCCCCGAGTCCACGTTCCTCTGCTGTGCGGAGCTCCCCAAGGACGTCCGGGGCTGCAGCCTCTGCGGTCACGTGGTTCTGACCCCCTGCAGGGGGCTGTGGGTTTCTAGAACGCTGTTGCCAATGTTGGTACGCACTGGGCTGTGGCCTCATGAGCCGCTCTCGCTCCTGCTCCGTCCTCAGTGACTGTCCTCTCCCCGTGGCTCTTCCTGGGGCCCCTTTGGCTGGCGTGCAGCCCCACAGGCGATGGGGCAGGGACGGGCTTGCTGTGTGCAACTGCTGACCAGAGCGTCCCAGCTTGGTTGCCCGGCTTCGCTGACGGTGTCCACACCCCAAGGCTTCTGTCTTGAGTCCGCAGCAGGCGCCGAGGCTCTTGGGAGTATCACCTGCTGGGGCTCCTGCCCCGGCCCCGCTGCCCCAGCCGGGTCGCCTCTCTCCTGAACCAGCACCGAGATGCTTTCTCGTGTGTCCCTGGGAGTCACCTGTCCAGGGACAAGTGCCATTGGTGGCTCTGTCTGGCCTGGTCCTGGGATTGCCTCCTCAGGCTTGACTCCCAGGGCCTCTGCTGGCACCAGATGGGGTTTTTATTTGACAAACAAGAACGAGATTGTTCCTGGAAGCAGGGGCAAGTGTGTCCTGAGGCTCTGGCTCCCATGGACCCAGTGGGGCCCTTGTAAGAGGCCTTCCCAGACGTCCCCGCCCTGGCTGCAGACAGAAGCCGCCCCGGGAGGGAGCCGGAGGGAGCCGAGCTGAAGGCCCAGAGGGGGCCCAGGGTCCGAAGGCCTCGCCTGCAGGAATGGGGGAGCCGTGGGGGAGCCCCCTGAGCTGCTCGGTGCCACCCAGTTGCTGTTCTTACCCGTGGTTTGAACGAATCCTGGATCCAGAACCTGCGTTTTGACTTGGAGTTGGGCCAGGTCCTCCCTGAGTGACACCAGGCCCTCGGGAGCTGGGTCCCTGCAGTGGGACAAAGAGGGACCAGAAGGACGTGCGTGCTGGCGCACGGCTCCCTCAGCCCAGCCCCCTCCCCCAGTGAGAGAGGCGGCTGGGGACCCGGTGGTGGCTGAGGGGACAGTCTACAGAGCCAGCAGCCTGGGTTCCCTTCCTGCGCGGCCACCTTGGGAACTGCTCGACCCGGGTTAACGGGGGAGGGTTGTCTCTGTGGGGACAGTGCCTAGAATAGTGCCTGTGTTCATCATTGTGACCTTGAGCTTTGATTTCCTCATCCACATGCTTCAAGGGTTACTTAGGAGATTAAATGAGATGCTAACGGTGAGGTGCTCCGCACGGTGCCTGGCACATGGCTGAACTCGATAAAAATCATTTTATTATTCGTTTACTGAGGCCAGTTTGCTGGCCTTTGGCATGAGATATGCCTCCTGCAAGCTTCCCGGTGCCAGCAATTCCAACTGTGTCTCCAGAGCCCGCTAGAGCCTTTCCACCCCTCGGCCTTGTCCCCCGCCGCCCTCCGGAGGGTCAGGCCCCTCGCTGTGAGGTGGCTCCCCGGGCCTGGGCTTGGATTTTTCCAGCACAGAAGGAGCAGCAGGGGTCTGAATGCCCGTGAAACTGTTTAGTCACCCACCCTCACGGGTCTGGGAAGCGTGTCTCTGCCCGCCCTCTGCTGTCTTTGCAAACCCTCCAGCTCCCTCCCCCAGAGCCCCCCTGGGCATATCTGGGGGTGTCATAGACCCACCGTTACTGCTGTTGTCCTGCTTTGCTGCTCCCTGCCCCCCATCCGTGGCCACTCAGAGGTCGAGTGGGAAGTCAGATAAACAGATCCCCAAGGCGGTCGCCACCTGCCCCACTCCGCCCCCCCCCAGGACCCTCTTTCTCCGGCTCTGGCTCTTCCATCTCGGCACCCAGGCCCCTAATCAATCCATTCCACTCGAAGTTTCTTTCTCCCAGAAGGCTCTCTCCATGGCAATTGATCCCGCCCGTCGTGAGGGATTATGCTTGCTGTTGTCAGAACTGCCCCTGTACCAGGGCGGAAGGAAGCCTTTTTCAGGCTGGCAAGCTAGAGAGAACCCACACGATGGTCCCCGGTGCCCCTCTGACTCCCCCTCCTCCTCCAGTCTTCCTGCAGTCGCTCGTTGGGCTGGTGTGAGGATGCCACGCTTGTGTAGACGGAAGCAGATGTTGCAGTCAGAGCTGCAGCTGGACTGTAAACCCAGGAGCTAAGCCATGTCAGAATCGCCCAGCACAGGTTCCAGGGCTGAGGATAGGAGCCCCAGTGCTCTCCCCACATCTGCGGCCCACTCAGGACGCACAGGGGAGGGACGGGCATCCCTGGGGCCTGCCGTCCCCTCCTGGGACGGGGCTTGGCTGCTGCGCCTGGCAGGAAAAGCAGGCTTGTGCAGTGTCCACAGACCCGCCTCTGTGTGAGAACTGTGCCTCCTTGTGAGGCCTCCCGGTCCACACATCTGCCGCCTGCACACAGCAGGGCCCGTGTTCCCGCCGGGAGGGACCCTGTTCCTACAGCCGGCGCGGGGAGCGGGCGGCACTGGTTGGGCGGAGGGGGCCAGACAGACTCCCGTGTGCCTGAGTCACCACTTCTCTCTGGGGCCCGGGAGCCTCTGAAGACCTTCCGTGTGCCAGGCACCGTTTAGGGGCTGGGGCCACAGCAGCCCCAGAGAGGCAGAACCACTCCCCCCGTGGCGTAGACATGGGCTGGGATTGGGGGGAGGATAATAGACGAATAAGGAAGACACTGTCAGGGGTGCTGACCACATGGAGAAGCATAAATCGGGAGATTTAAATAGAGTGGCAGCAGGAAGGGGACAGGTGAGCAGATCCCCCAGAGGGGAGGGGCAGGCACTCTTTCTGGGGGTCCAGGGCCCAGCCATGAGGGTGCTCCGTATACATTTGGACCGATAGTGAAGTAAAAGCCTGTGCCCAGCGGCCTCTGGGGAAGGCTCCGCGGTGGCAATGCTCACCCTGGGCCGCCGGCCCCACCAGCCCCGCCAGCCCATCCCTTCAGGGCGTGTCTGCTTCCGCTCTCCAGCTGCAGGCCCTGGGGGGAGGGGGTCAGCACGCCCCTCGTGGGCGTCTGCGGAGGACAGAGCACTTGCTGGGACTGCGGGTGGCATCTTTGCATCCCCGGCCTCCTGGGCAGCTTGCTCTGCCTGTGTGACTTTGGCTCTGCTCTGTTCTTGCCTGGGATCTTCTGAACAGGGGGCAGTCGTCAGAGCCAGCTCAGGTGTCAGGGCAGCTGGGGGACAGGGTTACACACCCCCTGTCAGGGAGACAGGCACTCCCGGCTTATGGGCTGGTGTCTCTTCCCAGCTCTGTACCTGTACTGGAGGGGGGTGCCTGGGAGCTGGATAGCAGAATCGTTCAGGACACAGCTAGACCTGCCTTTGCCCTTATTAGCTGTACGGACGAGATACCCCGACTCCCTGAGCCTCAGTTTCCTCATCAGGAAAGTGGGGGCATGCCCACTTGCTGGGGTTGTTGCTGGCAGCGTGTTGCCTGTGCCTGGCGCAGGGGAGAAGCGCCCGGGAATGGCTGGTTGTCGATCGTTGTCCTCGTCGCTGCTGCTGTGGGCAGAGTTCTGCCTGGCGGGGCGTGATGTTCGCGGGGCCGGGAACGGTACACTCGGGGTCCGGCCTCTCTCACGGTGATGCCTGTGGAGGGAAGGCAGGCGCTGGGGCCTCGGGGAGGCCGAGTTGGCAGAGGATCAGCCAACACAGAACAGATGGTGAGGGAGCCCTCGTGTCTGGCTCGCTGAGGCTTTGAGTGTAAGAGGAGCCAGAGCCTGTCTGCGTTCCTCCCAGGACCCCGGTACTGCGAGGCCAGAGCCACTCCCCCAGCCCAGCCTTGAAGCTGGGAGAGTCGTCCGTGTCCCAGGGGCCCGCTGTGCTGTGTGCTGCAGACCCGCTCTCCCCGAGCCCCGGGGAATGGCCACAATGGGCGCTGTGTGTGAAAGGAGGTCAGCCAGCCTTGCTGGGGTGGGTGCGAGGGGCTAGCCCAGCCCCCAGCAGCTCCTAGGTCCGTGAGCCTGAACAGAAAGCACGGCCATGGCTCTCAGGGGGTTGCTTTTCTTACAGAGGAAATCTCACTGCTTTGCAAAGCAGGACCACAGTAGGGTCACAATAGACCGTAGATGAGAGAAGTCGCCTCCTTGCCCGGCAGGGACAGTTAATATTGTTCCCAGGCCAGAGTTGGAGAGCACAGTGGCCTCTGGGTTAAAAAGAAAGAAAGCTCCTGCTGCCTCTTGGGGCTCTCTCTCCGCCCTGTCCCGCTCCCGCCACTGCTGGGCCTGCTGTGGACAAGTCCATGCAGGGCCGGGCTGCAGGGTGAGCGCACAGTTTGCCCTGCTCAGCGAGCTCCCTGGACGGCCTGGGGCAGTGTGGGCCCTGGTGGAGGACCTGTGGGAGACTTGGGGGAATCGGCTGACCTGGAGAGGAGTCTGCACTGGTCAGGGACCTCATCCCGTCCCTCCCACCAACGGCACTGGCAGCTCTTCTCATTCGGTCCGCAAGCACGGATGCCCCCAGCTCGGGGCTGGGTGGGTGGACAGAGGCTTACAAGACCTGCCGCCAGGTAGAGAATTAAAACATATCCATAAGTAAACCCAGGGCTGGCGGTGGTTCCTGGGTGAGTGGGATGGGGGTGACAGTAAGTGCCCTGAGCCTGTGTGAGGGAGCAGTCACATCCAGGAAGACTTCTCGGAAGAGGCGGCGTTGAACTAAGGGGGACGAGACAAGACTCCAGCAGGTGGAGGTGGGAGGGGACCTGCATCAAGGATGAGTTTGCCGCTTGCTCAGGGCCTGAGTGGTAGCAGCATGTGTGCTAAGCGGGTCCCCCTTCCTGCCACCCCTGGCGGGGCCGCGGTCGCTGTTTGTGTCGGTGGGGGTGGGAGCTGAGTCAGGATTCGCCCTTACCCAGGAGGCATGTAGACAGGCGATGGGACCTGGTTTATCCTGGTTTTCCACGAAGTGGCTGTGAGGCCTCATGTCTCCAGGCCGTGCCCCGTGGTAAAGTAGGGGTGACGTGCATGTTTTGGTGGAGTGCAAGAGGGCTCAAGCCACAGCAGCCTCTCCCAGAGGAGAGACCCGATGGAGGATGTCCTTTGGGGACTGGCGGCTCCCCTGGGGCCCAGGGGCTACGCCTTCTGGGGAAAACGAATCACACGCAGCTTTCAGACCAGAGTTGCTCTCCTGCAGCACGAGCCGACTTTTGTCCTTACCTCCCAGGCCTCTGGAAGCTCTGTGTGGTTGTGGCATCGGGTATTAGCTGTAGTTTGAGCTGCACATGTCACGTGAAGAAGAGTCTTGAGTGGTCTGGTTTGCTTAGGTTAGAGAATTTCTATTTTTCCCTTATCTCTACTCTCGCCTTTAACCGGCTGGAAGGATCGGTCCCGCCTGTGTGTCGCCCCTTCCCCCTTTGGGTGGTCTGTCCCGGGAAGCCTGCCGGGTGGGTTTCTGACCTCTGCCTCCTCTGTTCCCTCCCAGGCCATCAGCATCAGCAAAGCCATCAACACCCAGGAGGCTCCCGTGAAGGAGAAGCATGCCCGGCGTATCCTCCCGGCCGCCGGCCGGCCTCCGTCCCTCTGGGCCCCAGGGGAGGCGGGGAGTGTGAGGAGGACGTGGGGGAAATGAATTAGGGGAGCCGTGGGCGTGGCAGATGGCCTGATGAGGGGTGTCCCCCTGTGGCCTTGGGCCAGCCTCGCTCAGCTCCTTCCAGACTCAGTCCCATCTCAGGAAGGCCACCTATTGTCTTAGGCCATTGGGCCCAGCTAAATTCGTGGGACATGACCTTGCCCTTTCTCTTGCTTGGCTGAGAGCGGTAGCTCTTGGTGAGCTGTGGCCGACGCGGAGGGAGGGGTGTGGGGAGGGGGGAGGGCGGCCTTCCACCCGCGTCTCTGCGCTCAGTCACCTGTTCAGCTGCACCTGCTGAGCACCCGACCTCCCCCACGCTTGAGTCCCTGCTGCGTGCACTTGGCCTTGACCCTGGTAGGCATCATCATGGGCACTCACCACGAGAAGGGGGCCTTCACCTTCTGGTCCTACGCCATCGGGCTGCCTCTTCCCAGCAGCTCCATCCTCAGCTGGAAGCTCTGCCACGTCCTCCACAAGGTCCTTCGAGACGGGCACCCCAACGTGAGTAGCCGCTGGTCCGGGGGCCCGGGCCCTCCGTCTGCCGCCTCTTGAACACCCCAGGGAGGCACAGAGCCGCATCCTTTGAAATGAGGGCTGTCCCAGCGTCTGTGTCCCTCAGCTCAGGGCTGGCCCGCCCTGCCTGCTGCCCGCACCCCGTACATGGGAGCAAGTGTCGGGACCGCCCCCCGCCGACGAAGGCTCTGGCCCCTTCATCCTCCCTCCTCGTCTCCCCCTCTGGGCAGGTGCTGCACGACTGCCAGCGGTACCGGAGCAACATTCGGGAGATCGGAGACTTGTGGGTAGGTGCGGGGAGCAGGCACGGTGGCCTTAGCGCCTCGCCAGCAACACCACCCGGAAAGTCCACCGCCGTCCTGCTTGGCACACAGGGCCGAGGGGGGAACAGAGCACCTGCAGTGGTGCCCCCATCCTCCTCGTCCCAGCAGAGTTAGAGCCATGTTCAGTGGGGCCGTGGCAGCGGGCGATGAGCATCCGTAAATGAAATTGAGCCTTGCTTTTAAGGCCTGGCGCAGCAAGTCCCAAACACACCCCTCACGGGCCCTCCGGCTCCAGAAATCAGCAGCCCTTCAGTCCCTGTGAGTTCACTACCCCACCCTGAGTCTGGGTAAGTGGTGCAGACTCTGGGCCCCCAAGACCGGCAGCTCTTGAATCTTGGAAGTCTGCATTTTCAGCAGGCTCTCCAGAAGTGTCTCCTCCACAGTGAAGTCTCAGAGCCCCAGGAGCTTGTATTCTAGATCCACTCCACGACCCTCAGGAATTAGGGGCGTCCCCTGGGTGGAGAGAGGGCTTCTGGCCTTATCTGTCCTCTGGGAGCACTGCTGGGGCCCCAGCAGCCAGGGCGGGGGCCGGGTGGCCTCTGGGAACTGACCGGCTTGCAGAGGAGACACCCCTTGAAGTAAGGAAGGTGGCATTCCTGGTGCCATCTGCAGATGTGGGCCCAGCGGGCGTGGCCGCAGGGGACGTGGTGTCTGGAGGCGGCTGCGGGGAGGATGTGTTCACGTGCCCGTCGGAACGTACCTCCCCAGCCACCACCAGCATTTCGGTAGAGTGTCCCACCTCAGAACTGTCCTCTTGCCCTGGACGAGGAGCTCTCTTGTCACGAGAGTCTCTCTGGCAAGAGTGAGAAGAAGAGAGCGATAGGCAGAGAGGGGGCTGGCAGAGGCTCTTGGGAAAGAAGGTTGGCCACCTCTGGTGGGTTGAGCAGTGGTTGTTGAATGAATAAGTGACAGCGTGGGAGGGTGAAGGATTGACACCCTGCTCATCATCTTGCATCTTCCGGCCTCACCTTCCTTGTTTGCCCCGCGGGGTTCCTGGGCGAGCTCATGGGCAGTGTGTCCTTACCCAGGGCCCTTTCTCCACAGGGCCATTTGCATGACCGATATGGGCAGCTGGTGAATATTTACACCAAACTCTTGCTGACCAAGATCTCCTTCCACCTCAAGGTAGTTTCCTCGGGGGAATCGTGGGGCTGGTGGGACCCTGGGCTCTTCCCTCCAAGATGTCTCAGAGGGTGGGATCTGTCCTGTCCCCACCTGAACCAAGGGGAAGCTTGGGACAGACGGCAGGGAAGTCAAAAGGCCCGGAGGCATTTCCCAGCGTGGGAGGTGGTCTCAGCCCTGCCCTCAGCTCCGGATGGACGTCCCATCCTCTATGTCTTGGTCTCTGTAGTCACTGCCCGGGGCAGATGGTGGCTCCACAGGCTAGGGGGCTTCTCTGGCCCCTTACCCTCCCTCAAAAGCTAGAAGCGGTGCTGGGCCAGAGCTGAGAGAGGCTGCGGTTGAGTGGGGGTGTCCTCTCCGCAGCACCCCGAGTTCCCTGCGGGCCTGGAGGTGACAGACGAGGTGTTGGAGAAGGCAGCTGGGACCGACGTCAACAACATGTGAGTCCGCCGGTTTCCCGTCTGTTCCTGCGGCGTTCCTCACCCAGGTTCCCACTGGGGGCCGTGCTCTGTCTGGGGCTGGAGGTCGTCACGTGCCTAGCAGCTGTGGCTAAAGCTAAAGGGATGGGGCTTACTTGGAGCTGGGCATTTCGGCTGAAGGACTGCCGTCTGTGCATCCGTGCAAAGGCGTGTGCATGCGCTGTGCTCCCTCTCCCGCCTGGGGGTCCTCGCAGGGCCATGCCCCGCACCCCTCCCGCTCATCTCTCCCTCCTTCCCCCGTAGCTTCCAGCTTACCGTGGAGATGTTCGATTACATGGACGGTGAGCTGAAGCTCTCTGAATCAGGTGAGCCGGCCGGGGGGGGGGTGACCCGGGCCTGCTGCCTCTGGGGGCCAGCCATTCTTGGACACACCTGCCCCCTGGGGACCACACTCCCACCAGGAGCAGGTCACGGGGCCTCCAGGTGCCCCCAAAGCATGGGAAGGAGAGGCCTTTACCGCCCCTGCAGGACGCCAGGCACGTCCAGGGAACAGTCTCGGCCGAAGGAAACCCACTCTGGCACCAAGGCGCAGGGTGGGGTTGCCGGGGGGGGAGCGGGGTGGGGGGGGAGCCAGGAGCCACCTCTTCAGGTTCCCGATCCACCTCCCAGCTGAGCCTGCCCTGAGGCAGTTGGTTTCAGCCTTCTTGCCCATTCTCTGCTGTAAAAGGCCTCTGAGTCAGGTCAGATTTCCCAGCCCAGGAACGCGGCAGCCGTTGAAAAGGAAATCTCAGGGGGCTCACCCTTCTGGGGTTGCGGAGGTGATTGTTTTCAGTGGCAGCTTCAGAACAACTTGTGGGTGACTCGACGCTCTCGCTCTCCACGGGAGAGTGAGAGGCAAATGCCTTTTTAATGGAAAACCAGGAATGAGGAAGAGGTGTCTGGGCAGCCTCCTGGCGCCGGGGCTGGACCCTGAGGCTGGGTGAGTCTGGGGCAGCTGTGCTGCAGAGATGGGCCTCTCCCCAGTCGCCAGGACAGGAGGCGGAGAAAGGCCACAGCCAGCGCCCACACCCCCTGTGCCAGCGTCTCCCTGAGAGTGTGAGGGGGAGTGGGCGTTCCCCGCCCCAAGGTTTGTAACAGCCGCAAATGGGAAATGTCCTGAATGCCCTTCAGATGAGAAATGGCTGCATTGTGTTTTTTTTTTTTGTTTTTTTTTTTTTAATTCTTTTTTTTTTTTTTTTTAATTTGTTGTATTTTATTTATTTATTTATTTTTGGCTGTGTTGGGTCTTCGTTTCTGTGCGAGGGCTTTCTCTAGTTGCGGCAAGCGGGGAGCCACTCTTCATCGCGGTGCGCGGGCCTCTCACTATCGCGGCCTCTCTTGTTGCGGAGCACAGGCTCCAGACGCGCAGGCTCAGTAATTGTGGCTCACGGGCCTAGTTGCTCCGCGGCATGTGGGATCTTCCCAGATCAGAGCTCGAACCCGTGTCCCCTGCATTGGCAGGCAGATTCTCAACCACTGTGCCACCAGGGAAGCCCGCATTGTGTTTTAAAACGCAAAATAGTATTCTGTGTGTATTTTAATTGTTTACAAGGAAAATGGACTTGACGTGACATGTAATTAAGTTTTAAGCGGGTGAGGGACAGCACTTAGCGCCTTCCTCCTGGTCCCTTCCCTCCCAGGCGTCCTTGTGTCACTGTGGAGGTTTGCAGATCGCCCCACCCCAGGCAAGGTGAGAGTAGGCCCGGGTTGGGGGCCACCCATCTGGAACAGGGTCCCACGTGGGCCGCCCTGGGTGTCACGTGCTCATTTCTCTCCCTGCCCCAGAGAGCAAGCCGGTCGGGGGTGGCAGTATGTCTGTCTCTTTCCCTTCTACTTGGTCCATCGGATGAAAGGCTGATTCTCAGGGTCAGGGGAGATTGACCCCGAGTGCAAGTGAGGTTTTGGGGTCCCCTGGGGTTTGCAGAACCGCGTCCTGAGCCCGCTGCTGTGAGACTGACCAAGCCCGGGCCTGTTTCCACATCTGCAGAACGAGGCCTTGGGGCTGCACAGCCTTAGGCCTCCGTCCTTCCCTAAGATTCAGAGTGGGCTGGAAGCCCATGGGTACAGGACTGTCTCTCCAGCTCCGCGTCCTGGGCCCACTGCCTGGAAGCTCTCCAGAGACCCTGGCCGAGCTGAGCTGCATTTCATTTGCCCCCCACCTTGCCGTCACCTTAGTTTGTGGGAGCGCTGGGCCTTGGTCCTCGGCAGCTTCAGCGCACAGGGTCCTTCCTCGCCTCGAGGAGCATGTTGGTGTCCGAGGGCCTGGGGCAGAGTCCCACTGCCTGGCTGGGACTGGTAAAGCCAGTTACCCAGGCCATTGCCCCGTCTTCAAACCCAGCTCTCTAGGTTGCTGTGACAGTGCCGTGAGATGACGGTCGGGGCCAGCGCTCAGCCGCTGCCCTCACTGTGGCCGTCACTATGCCTGTAAGCAGAGTGGGGTCTGCGCCTGCGTCTCCCGGCTCTGCGTGCTCAGGATCCTCCCGCCCCCCCCCCCCTTTTTTTTTTTTTTTTACAGTTTTCCGGCAGCTCAACACGGCCATTGCCGTGTCCCAGATGTCCTCGGGCCAGTGCCGCCTGGCCCCCCTCATCCAGGTCATCCAGGACTGCAGCCACCTCTACCACTACACGGTCAAGCTCATGTTCAAGCTGCACTCCTGTGAGTCCCCATGCCCCCAACCCTGCCTGCCTCGGCCCTGAGGGTCAGCTGAAGCCCCAGAGGGCTGTGTTGATAGACTGCATCAGGGATGGGACTCAAGCAGTCTTTAAGATATTTATTAATTAAACTTAACAGTAATGAACTCATTACCCATTAACATAAATAACATACTTGTTATAAAAAGAAAAATCACTATTTTCCAAAACAAAGATTTAGTGGGAAGAGCCACGTAGTTTTACGTGTTTGCAGTTCTCTTAACTGCCTGGCCTTGGAGGCGGCAGCGGGACCTCACCCGTGCTCGCTGGGCTGGCGGGGAGGACTGGGGGAGGCACGTGGTGGCTCCTTAGTGCTCAGAAAGGGTCTGGGCTGCTGGCCTGGGGTCTGTGAGCTGTTCCAGTGTCAACCTTGGGCAAACTCGAGTGAGAGCGACCTGACAGACCAGCAGAGCCCACGTGCAGTGCGCTGCGGTCAAGGTTCTGGCCATCCCACTCACTGGTTCCTTCCCTCCCTCAGTCAAGCGCTGAACTCCTCACAGGGGGTTCTTTGGGCCCTCCTGATGGTGGGTGGGATGCAGCCAGGTGGCAGGTAATCTGTCTAATCTATGACGGTTTCTAGAACATGGAGGAGCAGGGAGGGGGAAGGGAGGGAGCGGATCTGAAGTCTCAGGCACAGAGCAGTGAGCAAGGAGGAAGTCCCGTTAAACCTCCCTGCCCCCAGGTCTCCCAGCGGACACCCTGCAAGGCCACCGGGACCGGTTCCATGAGCAGTTTCACAGGTACCAGCCTGGGCGGGGTTGAGGATGGCTGGGAAAGAAGCTCCTCGGCTCCCGGCGACGTGTGCTGGGGCTACCGGGCTGGGGCCTGGCTCCTCTGACCTCCCGCCTCTGTCCCCGCAGCCTCAGAAACTTCTTCCGCAGAGCCTCTGACATGCTCTACTTCAAGCGGCTCATCCAGATCCCCCGGCTGCCCGAGGTACCTGCGCCCTCCAGAGGCCGCCGCCGGCCTGCAGCCCTGTTCTGCCCTGGGCTCTGGGCTTGAGGACCGCGGCCGCCTGGCTGGGCCCCGCGTGGGGCCTCGTGTGGGCTGTGGGAGCGGCAGAGAGAGGGCCTTCTGGTGGGGGGAGCGCTGGGTCGCTTTCACCCGCTGCCCCCTCAGGGACCCCCCAACTTCCTGCGGGCCTCGGCGCTGGCCGAGCACATCAAGCCGGTGGTGGTGATCCCCGAGGAGGCCCCTGAGGACGAGGAGCCCGAGAGCCTCATCGAGATCAGCACGGGGCCCCCTGCCGCGGAACCAGTGGTGAGCTGCCACCTTCTCGCTGGGGGCACTGGGGGTGGCTGGGCCTCCCTCCTGGCCTGGGGGACTGGGGGTGGAGGTCACCGTGCTTTGCCGTGGCAGGTGGTGGCTGACCTCTTCGATCAGACATTTGGACCCCCCAATGGCTCCATGAAGGACGACAGGTGAGGGCCTGGGGAGCCCACCATAGTGGGAAACAGCCTTCCGGGAACTGTGATCCCGAAAGATCTCGGCTGGGGACACAGACCTGAGATGCTTAAACCCCGAGGGGGTGCTGATGAGAGGACCAGTGGCCGTGCCCGGGTCCCCTGATCGTCCGGGTAGAGTGAACTTGAACGCGGGGACCACGCGGGCTGGGGAAAACCCCGCCTGACCTCTGTCCCCAGGGACCTCCAGATGGAGACCTTGAAGAGGGAGGTGGAGACGCTCCGCACGGAGCTGGACAAGATCCAGCTGGAGGTGAGGGGCACGGGCGGAGGCGCAGGGGCGGGCGGCTGCCCCGCGCGGGGGACCTACACCCCACCCCTCTCGCCGCCCAGGCGCAGCGGTATATGGCGCAGCTGAAGGGCCAGGTGAACGCGCTGGAGGCCGAGCTGGAGGAGCAGCGGAAGCAGAAGCAGAAGGCGCTGGTGGACAACGAGCAGCTGCGCCACGAGGTGGCCCGACTGCGCGCCGCCCGGCTGGAGGGCGAGCGCGACCGGGGGCTGCGAGAGGAGGCGGAGAGTGCGTGCGCGGGGCGGGGAGTGCGTGGGCGGGGCGGGGCGGCGCGGCGGGACCCGAGGCCGGGCTGGGGGTCACGGCCGCGGCCTCCTCCTCCCCCGCAGAGAAGGCCAGCGCCACCGAGGCGCGCTACAACAAGCTGAAGGAAAAGCACAGCGAGCTCATCAACACGCACGCCGAGCTGCTCCGGAAGGTAGGCCCGGGGGGCGCGGACGGGGGTCGGTGGGAGGTGGGGGGCCCCGAGCGCAGCCCAGCCAAGCCTGTCGCGGGTCCCCGCCGGTGCAGAACGCAGACACGGCCAAGCAGCTGACGGTGACACAGCAGAGCCAGGAGGAGGTGGCGCGGGTGAAGGAGCAGCTGGCCTTCCAGGTGGAGCAGGTGAAACGGGAGTCAGAGATGAAGGTGCGTCCCGTGAGCACAGGCCCTGCCTCGTAGACCCCGCAGGCACCCCCTGCAACCCCCGTGCCCCCCAGCTCCACTGCCCCCGTGACGTCCTGTCATCTCCCGTCGTAGTTGGAAGAGCAGAGTGACCAGCTGGAGAAGCTCAAGAGGGAGCTGGAGGCCAAGGCGGGAGAGCTGGTGCGGGCGCAGGAGGCCCTGAGCCGCGCGGAGCAGGTGTGGGCCTTCCCAGGCCGGGCTGCCACTGGAGCGCGGGGTGGTTCAGGGCGGCTCGCCCTGGCCTTGGGGTGTGGCTCTGACCCAGCCCCGGGGGGTACACAGGGAACAGGACCCGCTCCTTGGCCTTCAGTCAGGCTTCAGTCTCTTGGGGCTCTAGGGATGGTCTGTAGATTTGGGTGGGGATGGGGGCGGGCGGGGCCTCTGGAAGCCCTGCTCACTGGCCAGGTGTTCACAGAGCGGGTTGGAGCTGAGCTCGAGGCTGGATGCGCTGAGTGCGGAGAAGGACACACTGAGCAGCGTCGTGCGGCAGCGGCAGGCTGAGCTGGTGGCGGCCCAGAGCCTGGTGCGGGAGAAGGAGGAGGCGCTGAGCTGGGAGCAGCAGCGCAGCTCCAGGGAGAGGGGCGAGCTGCAGGGGCGGCTGGCGGACAAGGTGCGGGCCCCTCCTCCCCCTCCCCCTCCCCCTCCCCCTCCCCCCTCCCCCTCCCCCCTCCCCCTCCCCCCTCCCCCCTCCCCCTCCCCCCCTCCCCCCCTCCTCCTCCCCCCCTCCTCCTCCCCCCATGTAACAGCTGAATTGGGGCAGAATTCCCTTTTATCACGAGCTGCGCGCCCCGCTCTTGAGGGAGCAGCCCCGGCACGGGGGTGGGGGGGGGGTGCAGCAGGGCCTCTCGCTAAAGCTCCCTCTCCAGCGAGGGTCTCCACTGGGGCCTGGCCGGCTCACCACCGCCTCGCCCTCTCCCGCCAGGAGTCTCAGGAGCAGGGGCTGCAGCGCAGGCTGCTGGATGAGCAGTTTGCGATGCTGCGGGGCACCGCCGCCGAGGCCGAGCGCATCCTGCAGGACGCCGTGGGCAAGCTGGACGACCCCCTGCACCTGCGCTGCACCAGCTCTCCGGGTAGGGCCGCGGTGGCAAGGCGCTCGGGCGTCGCCCTTCCCTACTTCCCACCCACCCTGAGGGAGGCGGGCAGGAGTGTGCTGGGGCCTCAGGCCAGGCTCTGCCCCTCACTGGTTCTCCCTGTGCTCGCAGACTACCTGGTGAGCAGGGCCCAGGCTGCCCTGGATGCCGTGAGCGCCCTGGAGAAGGGCCACGCCCAGTACCTGATCTCCAGGGCAGGTGAGTGCAGCCGGGGCGGGCCTGGGCAGGGCAGAGGCCGCCAGCGGTGGTGACCCGGGCCCACGGGCCATGGCCGCCTCCTGCTTTCGGGGAGGTTTCCCACCACAGGCGCTTCTCCAGGAAGCCCCAGCCCCGTTCCAGAGATCAGCCCTTTGGGCCAGGGGTCACCTAGACCTGGGGGTGGTTCCTGCGATGCTGCTTTCCAGCTGTGTGGGCTTGTCGGGCAGGAGAGGCACCACCGGGACTTGTTCCAGAGCAGCAGCGTTGAGGGTGGTTGTCCTTCCCGAGCAGACGCCTCTGCCCTTGTGGCAGCCCTGACCCGATTCTCCCACCTGGCTGCGGACACCATCGTCCACGGCAGTGCCACCTCCCACTTGGCCCCCACTGACCCTGCTGACCGTAAGTGCGCCCTGGGCTTGTCCCACGTGCTCCTCACAGTGGACCCGGGAAAGGGGGGCGGCGGCCGACAGGTCCTGGCGTCAGACCTGGCTGGGGTCTTCCGGGGTTCTCGGCGCCGGGTCCCCTCAGCCCTCTCTCCCCAGGCCTGATGGACACCTGCAGGGAGTGTGGAGCCCGGGCTCTGGAGCTCGTGGGGCAGCTGCAGGATCAGCGAGCTCTGCTGCAGGCCCAGCCCGGCCTGGTGCGGACCCCCCTGCAGGGCATCCTTCAGCTGGGCCAGGTGAGGTGTGCAGCCGGGATGCCGAGCATGGGTCAGGGTCTGGAGGGGTTGGTGGGGCTGGGCTGGGGTCCCCAGCTTCTCTGCACCTCCTTCCACTTTGGGCTGAACAGCTGCTCACGTGCAGAACCTGTAGCTGCAGACACGGGGCGGGGACAGAGCACCACCCTCTAGGACTCGGCTGCCCCAGTCTCGCTCCCAGGCTCTGTGGGGGTGGCGGGGGGGTCGAATCCACCCCACCTGACTCCTAGATTCCCTCATCCCCCAGGAGCTGAAGCCCAAGAGCCTGGATGTGCGTCAGGAGGAGCTTGGGGCCATGGTGGACAAGGAGATGGCGGCCACGTCTGCGGCCATCGAAGATGCGGTGCGGAGGATCGAGGTGAGGACCAGGGTGCAGGAGCCCGGGGGGCGCTGGGCTGAGTGCGGGCTGCACCCACCTCCGCACTGAGCCTCCGTGCGAGGGCCAGGCGGCCTCTGCAGGTCAGAGGTGGGAGGGTGGGCAGGGGCCCTAGCTTTCCCTCCCTGGGCCGCGCCATCCGCTCCCTGGCTCCGCGGCTGGTCCAGTGCGGGTGTCCCCTTTCCTCGCACGCTGCCCTCCTCCCAACCCACTCAAAGCGCTGTCATCGGGTGTAGGACATGATGAACCAGGCCCGCCATGCCAGCTCTGGGGTGAAGCTGGAGGTGAATGAGAGGTGAGACCTACTTCTGCCTTCCAGTCGCCCCAGGGCGGGTTCCCCAGTTTTTCCAGATTGGGGGAGGGGGGAGGTGGCTTCTGCCCTCCTGACTGCTTAGCTCTCCAGAAAGAAGGGCTGGGAACCGCAGAGCACGCCTGACCCTGTGGGCCCACCTGCTGAGCACCCTGACGCCCCCGTGGCTTCTGGGGCCACCTTGCAGATCCTTTTGTTTTCCTCACCCTTTTGCTCCTCTCAGGATCCTCAACTCCTGCACAGACCTGATGAAGGTGAGTGGCCGGCTGGGACCCAGGGTGGGCCCTGTGTCTGGCCGGGCCCCCGAGAATGACACACGTCTTGGTCTTGGCAGGCCATCCGGCTCCTGGTGACAGCGTCCACGAGCCTGCAGAAGGAGATCGTGGAGAGCGGCAGGGTGAGCTGGGCTGCTGGTCTCACGGGGCCTCCCTGGTGGCCCTCCCTGGTGGGGCCAGGTGGGGCCCCTGCCTAGTGGGCAGGCCACATAGCTAGGCCATCGAGGGACAGGTTCCTGAGCGGGGCCTGACCCCAGAGCCCCTCTCTGTCCCGTATCACCTGCTCTGTGGCTTACGCCGACCACGGGACTCCTCTCGGGCACAAGACTCCTGTGTGTGCAGAGTGCTGACGGGCCCTCCCAGTGCGTGCAGCATACTGGGAGTCCCAGCCCAATCCCCCACAGCCCAGGGATGCGCTCTCGTGGCCGGGGTGAGGGGAGGAGGGCCCACCCGCGGGGATCTGTTGCCACCCGGGACGTCCTTGACTGGTCCGCCCCGCCCTCCTGTCGCCACTAGGGGGCAGCCACGCAGCAAGAATTTTACGCCAAGAATTCGAGGTGGACGGAAGGCCTCATCTCCGCCTCCAAGGCCGTGGGCTGGGGAGCCACACAGCTGGTGTATGTTGCCCCAGGTCGGGGGGCAGCAGGGTGTGTGGTGCTCAGGGTCTGGGGAGGGGTGTTGAGGCGGCCCGCCGTCCCGGGGTTCGGAGACCCAGGCCCTGCCCGGCTCTGCCCCCAGGGAGTCGGCTGACAAGGTGGTGCTTCACACGGGCAAGTACGAGGAGCTCATCGTCTGCTCCCACGAGATCGCGGCCAGCACGGCCCAGCTGGTGGCGGCCTCCAAGGTGAGGCTCTTCTCGGGCTCCTGGGCTCCCAGACGTGGCGGCGGCACCATGTGTGGCGGGGAGACCGTGGGCGTGGGGGTGGTGCAGCCAGCAGGCCGTCCCGCCCCCTAACCCGCCCCGCCCCCCAGGTGAAGGCCGACAAGCACAGCCCACACCTGAGTCGCCTGCAGGCATGCTCGCGCGCTGTGAACGAGATGGCCGCCAGCGTGGTGGCCTCCACCAGGTCGGGCCAGGAGCAGATCGAGGACAGAGGCGAGTGCTGCGGCCCCGGTGCAGCGGCCGGGCTGGGGGGCGGGTGCCCAGACGCTTACCCACTCCCCTCTGGCTGCAGACACCATGGACTTCTCCGGTCTCTCCCTCATCAAGCTGAAGAAGCAGGAGATGGAGACCCAGGTAGGCGCCCTCGGCCGTCCGTCTCCTACCCGTGTCCCTCTCCCATGCGTCCCTCTCCTGTCCCCGCTCCTACCCCCGTCCCTCTCCCGCGGCTGAGCTCCGGGAAGGCGGGAGGGCCCCTGGGGCGAGGCTGGGGGGCCTGCTGAGCGGCCGCACGCGGGGCTGCAGGTACGGGTCCTGGAGCTGGAGAAGACTCTGGAGGTGGAGCGCGTGCGGCTGGGCGAGCTGCGGAAGCAGCACTACATGCTGGCTGGGGCCGTGGGGACGCCCGGCGAGGAGGAGCCCGGCCGGCCCAGCACTGCCCCCCGCGGCGGGACCTCCAAGAAGCCGCCCCTGGCCCAGAAGCCTAGCGTGGCCCCCAGGCAGGACCACCAGGTGCGGGGAGTCAGTGCTGGTGCGGGGGTGACGGGGAGGGGCCCCGGGAGTGCTGTCCCGGCCTCTGCTCACTGGCCTGGGGGGCAGCGGACCTTGGGGACGGTCAGAAGCCACTGACCGGTGGGCGCAGACACGTGGCCCCAGCAACGTGGGGAGCACGGCAGGTGCCAAGGGCCCGCGCCAGGGAAGGCAGGGGCCGAGGAGCGGCGGGGTGCCTGGGGCCCGACGCAGGGTACGTCAGGCACCCCTGGCCGTGGCCACTGAGCCCCTCACCTTTCATTCCTGCAGCTTGACAAAAAGGATGGCAGCTACGCGGCTCAACTCGTCAACTACTAGGTCCCCCCCCGGAGGGGTCCAGCGGGGAGGCTGACGGCCAGGCCTGGGCCTCGTGGCTGAGGAGCCTCTGCGAAGGCCCAGCCCTCACTGAGCGCAAGGGCTGACCGGGGCTGACCGGAACAGTTCTTCCCAGACGAGAGCCTAGTTCCCTGCAACAGGAACTCCTCAGAGCAGCCAGGACCCAGCAGGCCTGAGCCACAGCACTTCAGGAAATACACAGCATCGCTGACATTCTGAGTCGGATCTTTTGTGAGTTGTGCGCAACACACCAGAAAGCAGGGCCACTGGAGCGGGTGTTTGGGCCGGGCTTCCCCTGCCCCTGGGACTCGTGGTCTGAGGTTAGAGGTGACTAGAACACAGTCTGTGCTGGCTGTTGGGGATACGGGGAAGACATCACCTGTTCGTGGCCTTCCTGGGACCTGGTGCGGCCTCAGGCAAAGCAGGATGCTCTTAGGTGGGCTGGGGGTATCGCCCCTTTCTCCTTGGGCCTCGCTCTCGGGCATCAGTGACGGTGAGCGCTGAGGACGAGACCCTTGCCTGGGAAGGGGGGCAGGCCAGGTGCTGCCATCCTCCTGGAGTCTCTGTTCCTGCTGGAACCTGCGGTGACCCTCCTGCTTCTTGTTTTTCTTACCCCTGGTCTGGCTGCCCCTGCCCTGGAAGCCCCGCTCTGGCCACTCCCCGTGCCCAGCCACCTCATTCCTCCCTTTGCCTCCCCATCCCTGGGAGGTTTCCAGCCCTCCCGCAGGCCTCTCCAGCTCAGCCAGAAAAAGCCCAGAAACCAGGAGCCACCTGCCCCCTCTGCGGATCAGGACCCAAGGCACCTGGTGCTCCTCGGGCGGGGGCTGCCCTCAGGGAGGGATGAACGCGCGCTCCTCGAGCCCCCCACCTCCTCCTGGGCAGAGGGAGGCCTGGCTGGAAGGAGGAAACCTCGGTCCGGAGAGGAGCACAAGGGGCCAGCTCGATTTGCTTTGCGTGTAGTGTTTCCTCGTGTTGAAGTGTCAGATTGGCAATAAACCGCACTTTGACTGTTGTCACCGTCGCCCCACAGTGAGGGGCTGCGCCTGGTTGTTGATTTCTCCGGGGCCAGTACGCTGGGGAGGGGAGGGACCCCCTTAGTTTCTGCAGCAAACAAACAGTGGAACACGGGAGCCACAGAAAACCTTGCCGCTTCCGGTTCTGCCAAGAAGCGTCTGGCTCGCTTCCCCGGGAGGTTTGTGACTCTGGGATGCTTGTTTGGGGAGTCGCAGGGCTTTTCTCTGAGAGGCCTCTGTTCCCAGCCAGAGGCCCCCTCAGGTCTTGAGCCCCCTCCCCCCAGCGCTGTTGGAAGCTCCGCCTCTTTCAGGAACGGTGTCGGGGTTGGGGGGGGGGGTTGAGGCCGATTCCTCAGTTACAAATTTTACCTGAAGAATTTCACCTGAATTTCACGTCTGAGCTTGGTGGTGACCCTGACCCCCTGGCTGGACTTGACTGGAGTGGCCAAACCAGCCTTGACACTGGAGAACTTAACCAGGCGTCTAGGTTCCTGAGCGCACAGCTGGCTGTGTCCGCACCCACTTTCCCTGGAAGCACCCCGTGGCTGGCTGCCCTCAGCAACCGCACCCCTCCCCCAAGGTCACCAGCATTTGTGGATCCAAAGGACAGTGCAGGTCGGGGGAGGAAAAGGGCACCTCGTGTGGCTCCTGCCGTGTGGCAAGCACGCCACTCCCCCTGCCTCGGTTTCCCGGAGGATGAAGTGGGGCTGTGAGGGGGCGGGTGTGGTCAGGTGAGAAAGGGCTTTGAAAACCAGCCTCCGTGAACCGGAAGGGCAGTGAGAGGGAGCGGTGTCTGGTCCTTGTTTGCAAGGAAAACAGCTCCGGCAAACAGACTAAAGCAGACGGTTCTCTCACCAAATCCAAACCAGTGAAGGATGGCGTGAGCTGACCGCACCTAGGTCCTCAGTGAGCACACGCGGCAGTGGAGCCCCGCGGTGCGCGCAGCACCTACCAGTCGGCTGAGGTCAGGCACTGGTCCTCCCTGGATGTCCCGTGAGCAAAGCGGCCCCGAGGAGGGAGGAGAGAATCACACGTGGCTCTGTCCAGCCCAGCGCCCCAGGGGGGGGTGGACTGCAGATTTGGCTGTAAGCTTCCCAGCAGCCACTGGGAAAAGACAAAACTGTCAGACACATTCTCATAAACAAAAGCAAGATGATTTCTCAGGAAACGCTTCCCTCTTACAGGAAAAGCATAGCAGTGTCTCCTAGACGCCCTCCCGGCACCGTGCCGCGAAGGCAATGGCATCCGTTCAGAGGACACAGTGACAGGGAAGCTTTCACGGGGCTGCTTCGCACTCCTGCTCCACAAACACCGAGGAGAGTCCCTCCCAGGGGCACAAAGGCGCCAGCGGGCAGTGAGGTCCCTCCTCCCAGCCGCCAGCAGCGCGTGACTCAGCCACGGGTCCCCTTTAAACACCTGTGGGCGAGTCTCGAGAGCAAAATGCCAGCCACAGGATTGTATCATTTACTTGAAATCAGCAGAGAATGTTCTAAGTAGAGTTTCCATCAGCTGTGCAGCTGGCCCTGTGGACAGAAGCCGGGGGGGACTGAGCCCAGGGGGCACCCTGAGTCCCCTGCTGAGGCCCTGGCAGGGCGGCTAAGATCCCAAAGACACCCCGACACAGGAGGAGCGCGCTTCCTTCTGCCTCTTTTGACGCACGTGAGAATCTCGGATCAAGAACAACTCTGCTGTTAGGGCCAGGGACCCTGGGCCAGGCGGCCACTTCAGCCACCTCAGTGGCCTTTAGTTTTTGTAACTTCAAGAGCCACACCAGTCAGCCTCACTGTTGGAACGCTGATTGCTGATACTCTAGAACCAAACACGTCATGAGGGTCCCCAGGCAAATAAAGGACAGGGCCGTTATTAACAATTCTCTATTTATTAAAAAGGGTCTTAACAGCTTTACAACCACAGCTCAGATGTGGCCCTGGAGACGGCAAGGCCAGCCTGGCGGCCCTCCCCCACATCAACGCCGAGCTCACACGTTTGGCTGTGCCCCTTGCAGGCGGCAGAGGTACGGGGTGGGTGGCACCACTCTCGAGATTCACAGACGTTAACAGGCCCACCTGATTGGCAGGGCAGTAAATCGTCCTATGCAGCTGTTCTCTTTAAAAACAGTTACGATACAGCAGAGTTCAAGTCCAGGAGTAGAAATGTACAGTAACTGAGGACAAAGGTCGGTGGCCTCGCCCAGGGCCTGCCAGGACAGACCCCGTTTGAGCTCTGCCTGGATTCTGTCACCTGGGCAGCAGCCAGCTGGGGAGTCACAGGCCGGAGTCAGGAGTTCCACAACTGAGCACACGGGCCTTTTTTGGTCAACAGATGGGCGGCAACACTACCCCCAGCCCCGCCTGGGGCCCTGGGAATCCGGCACACATGGCACATGCGGATGAGAACCCAGGGGGCAGGCAGAGCCCGGGGTGTTGCCAGAGCATCGGAGCTTGTTGGTACCTCCCTAACGCTGCGGGGCAGGCTTTCTCCAGGCCGAGCTGAGATGCTGCTGGCATCCCTCTGTCACACCCCTGCCCCAAGGCCCAGCCAGAGGCAGAGAATATTGGCTAAGGGTATTCTGGTTCAAGGTGGGTGGGCTTTTCTTCCACCTGCAACACGACAAGGAACGCAGAGCCGCAGGGGCAGCAGCGGCTGGTGACGCCGCCCCAGCGCCTGGCCGGCCACTCCTGGCACCAGGTAAGCTAAGGCACAGCACGGGCCCCCACAGGGGCGACCGTGCACTGCTTGCAAGAAAGGAAACTGCGTTCACTTCATCTGTATTCTCAACCTGCTCAGAACAGTATGTGCATTTTTCATAAAGTTTCCCTGAATGGTCTTATAAGTGTCAAAAAAGTTTTCTTTCCCAATATAAAACAGGAAAATTACACACATAGTAAAAATATTGGAGGAGTATTTCTTCATAGAGAGCCTCGGGCTGGCTCGAGGCGGAGGCAGAGGAGGAGGAGCTGGGGCCGTCATTTGCTGTGCAAAGTCCAGCTCCCGGCCACCTCCTTACCCGGCTGCAACTCGCCCAGCCTCTGGACGTGGCAGTGGGCCAAGTGCAAACTCCGAGGGTGGCTTTGAAGCATCCAGGTTCGGGGGAGGGAGGGGCTATGAGGACCGCCCGCCCCACAAGGGTTCAGTAAGCACCTTCCGGGCTGGCCCACCGATCGACCCCCACCAGGGGCTGCGGTGGGTGGTGGGCTGGGACACACAGAACCGTCTTGAAAATAAAGCAGAAATGATGAACCATGCTTATTAAATAAAGCTGCAACGGGAGGACCACGATCCTACGTGGGAACGGAGGCGGTGGGGGAAGCCTTTTCCCAAACTCACGACTTCAACACCAGACTGAAGAATCATACCGAGAAGACAAACCAGCGCGACCACGGGGATGCCCGGCTGAGGCCCAGCGCACAACCGCCTAGGTGTCCACAACCAGGGTTCTACATCTGCCTACCCCTGACCTACGGTTCTACAACCAGATGGACGCCCTGGCCCGAGCACCAGAGCCCCTGGCAGAGCAGCCAGTGCTCACGGCCTCCATCTGCGTGCGCGGACCCGGCCAGCAGGCGCCGGCGAGGGAGTCTCACGGGGAGGACGAGGGCCGCTCACTGGAGGATGAAGCCTGGCTGGTGCGGAGGCAGCCGGGGCGGGGGTCTCTGGGGCAGCGCCGGCGGGTACGGTGGCAACACAAACTGCTGCAGGGAGAAGCCCTGCTGTGCAGGGAGGCCCCCGCGCGGGGGCAGCGGTGGGCACTGCGCCACTGGGTGCAGGGGGCCCTGTCCTGAGCCCAGGGCGGCGGCGAATGGCGCGGCTAAGCGTCCCGCAGGCACCGGGGGCGGTGGGGGAGGGATGCGCCGAGGCACCGCGGAGGGGGGCCCGCTGGCCTCTGGGGAGGGGTAGGGCAGGGGGGCAGCGGGCACCGGCTCGGGCACCCTGGGGGGCAGCAGGGCCGGCGGCGGGGCCTGGGGAAGTCTCTGCCCCTTCAGCACCATCTCCTGGAGCTTCTCGATTTTAACCCTTCGCATGTGGGCCAGTTTCCGCTTGCTCTGATAGACATCGATGAAGGAGTCCAGGGGAAGCTCTCCATCGAGAAACTTCTCTGCCATGTTCTGAAGGAGCAGGAGAAACCCAGTTTACGGGGCAGGTCAGCCGTGAGGGAAGGAAGCGCCCTTCACCACCCAGGGCACCGGGGGAGGCAGGGCCAGCTTCCTCCCAACACGCATCCCTTCCCTGTCCCCGGCCGCTCCTCGCTGCAGACCCCGGCTGGCGCCCCACCCGGGCCGAGTGAGCGGGAAGACAGGTGGGCTGGTCCCACCTGCCGGACAGGTGGCGGGCCCTGGGGAGAGTCCGCCTTAAGGTGAGGGGCCCGAGCTGCTAAGCCCCCGGCCGGAGACCAGCGTTTCCTTCCCTCCACTGGCTGCGCCCTGACAGCCCCACACGGTCGGCAGGACAGAAACCTGCTTGCGCCCACGAGGGCCGCCCTGCCCGACGGTTCCTCAGAGCACTCAGCCTAGTCCGGCGAGGCTATAACTGCACAACTTTGGACCCTGACTCATTTCCTTATCGCTCAGCGAGGCTCAAGCCTCGGGTGCTCAGCTGGCCGTGCCCACAGGCTCTGCCCGGCCAGCTGACGCAGACAGATGGTAACTCAGCCAGCGGCACCCACGGGACGGGCGCCGATTCAGTGTAGCGTGCACCCCTCACGTGAGGACCAGACCGCCCCCGCTGCTCCCCTGGCCCCCAGGCTGGCGCTCTCCCCAGTCCACCGGCTGGGCCGCCCTCTCCGCGCAGCCGGCATGCCTGGCCCTGGGGGAGCTGGGCCCAGGCCCGGGTAACTGCCCTGGGGCGTCCCGCTGGGCTGGCTGGATTTACCTCCGTGTCCTCCTCGATCTTGGCCCCTTCCGCCTGCAGAAGCGCTAACAGGGTCTCCAAGGAAGCGCTGCTGGACTGTTGATCTGGAAGAAGCAGGAGGCACGATCGGGTGAGGGGCACCGGCACACCCTCAGAAACCACCATGACCCCCGGCCCCTCAGGACGACACGCTCCCCCAGTCTCCTCCCCACTTCCCTTTCGAAGAAAGAGTGTACTTTCGCTGGATAGGCGACAGGAGAGTCACACCTACTGAGCTGACTTTCCAGGAAGCTGACAGGAAAGGCTGTAACGCAGCCAGTGTCACCCGCCTGCCTCACAATACAGCGGCGATTACTGAGCACGTGACCTAACCTTGCAACCTAACCCTGCAATCACCCCATAATTTATTTCCTTTGGAGTTCTGAGTGATAATTTACATAAATACATAAAGTATACACATCTTAAGCGTACCACCTGAATTTTTACACACACAAACCCAACCACCATGACCCAGACTGGGATACAGAATGTTTGCAAAGGCTCCCCAGGCCCACTCCCAGAGGTGCTGACCTTCACTACCCAAGAGTTCTGCCTGGTTCTGAACTTCACACAAGTGGAATCACACAGTGTGTGCTCTGTGCTGGCCTCTTTCACTCAATACCACGTCTCTCAGACCATCCGTGTTGCTGCACGAATCCGCAGTTCATTTCTTTCAGCGCTTTGCGGCACTGAAAGTTGTATAAGTGTCACAACTTACCCATCATTCTGTAGATGGACACTTAGACTGTTTCCAAATTTGGCTCTCACAAAGCAAGCTATAACGAACATTCTTGTGTGCATCTTTTGATAGACATGAGTGAACATTCGCTTCTGTTGGGGAGACACCCAGCAGTGCAACTGCTGAATCATAGAGCATGCCTACTTTTCACTGTAGCAGGTGCTAACAAACAGCTTCTCCAATTCTCACTCCTCCCAGCAATGGGAGAACCGCACGTCCCCACCAGCACTGGTGTTGCCCGTCTCTTCACCTTTACTCATGCTGGTCGGGCGTGTTACAGTGCATCTTTACTGCAGTTATACAGATATAGGGATCATGGTATCGGACGTCACTGTACACGTCACTGAAGGGGGTGATTTCTTAACCTTCTCTCTCCTTTTTTTTTGGGGGGCTGTGCCCCTCGGCTTGTGGGATCTTAGTTCTCTGATCAGGGATTGAACCCAGGGCCATGGCAGTGAAAGCACTGAGTCCTAACCACTGGACCACCAGGGAACTCCCCTTTTAACCTCTTAATCTCAGAGCTTCCTTGAAAGCTACCCCCAGTGCACTCAGGCTTCAACAGTAGTCAATGCCTGCGTCACTTCATAATGGCTGCAAAGTAAAGTGTGACATTAAAATAAAGTATTCCAGGGATGAATATTTTTCAACATTAATTGTGAGGGCCTAACTTCAAGGATAAAACATTAGTTGTATATCATAATTCAGAAAATTGCCTTTTTTCTATACTGTTTGGAAAAGGTAGGGTCTTGTTTAAAAAGTAGTCAAGTCTCTTTTTCTAAATTACTGACACAATCCTATATATAAACTATTTTTTCACAGCAGTAATGACTGTCTTAATCTGAAATTGTTCCATAATAACATTTCTTTCCTGGTTAGTGCAACAGCTTGAAAATGCACCCTTCCCTCAGCTCTTTATTCTTGAAAGAGCCCCCTAAAAGAGTTACCTAATTTGGTCTTTTTTATGTGGTAGGCTTCAAAGAGCCCCTGGAGGTCCTGGTATTTTTGGGTCAAACGTGCTTTCAGAGAGTCCAGCTGGGGCCGGTAGAGAAGGCTTCCTTCCGCCAGGCTCCGGTTGCTGGCCAGCGTCATTTCTTTGTTAAGCTGAACGTTCCGCGTCTGCAAAGACCATACAGGGTGATGAGAACCAGCGTGCGAGCCCCGAGCCCCACCCCCGGGGCCACCGCAGCAGCTTCCGTTTGGCTGGGCAGCTGCCCCCGTCCCGACGCCAGCCCCGATTTCTAGTTTGGACGCTGTTCCCGTTCTTAAAGAGCGAGACCCCTTCCTCTCCTTCAGGCCTGCAGGACGGGCTTTGTCCCAGGACCTGCTGAAGCTTTCACCCCAGGAGCTGCGCTGTGACCGGAATTCCTTACCACTGCCATTGTGCTCTTAGGAGCGAACGGCTCTAAAGATTTGGAGCTAGAGTTTTCCAAAACGAGTTGCTGCTGTTCCAGAGAAGTGAAAGAATCACTTTTTATCAGAGGAGGGCCAGTTGGCATGGTGTCAATTCAGGCTTAGTCATCAGGCTTTGAGATCAAACACGAAAGCCCGAGACCCTGGGAAGGAATCCACTCAGGGGCCCTGTTCTGCTCTGCCCCTACGCCCGACACCGGCTCTTCACGTCTGAGCAGAGGCTTGAGTCTCCCCAGCTCCTGACCGCTGACCCAAAGCTGGGGGCGGGGATTTATCTGCCCGACAGGGGTCCTGCGCTTCTGGGGGTGGCAGGTCACGAGTGGGTGGAGAAGCCCGCCTGGACCTCAGGGGTGAGAGGGGTTAATGCGAGGTCTGAGAAAAGGTGAGGAAGTCCTAAGGAAACGTAACCAGAAGTACATTTGAATAAAAAAGCAAAAATATCAACGTGTCTTACTTCTAGCTCAGTCCCCTTTCCACTTGCTGGTGAGGGGCTCCTCCACGGCCTGCAGCCGCCTCGCTTTCTGGGCTTGAAGTCTTATTTGCCCCCGTTTCTCTCCGAAGCTCTCTGTCAGCCCCACACCGGCCATCCTGTCCTCCCCTTGATATTTTCTACACCCCACCCCACCCAGGCTATTTTCGCTGCTACTTCCTTCCTCTTGCTCGTCTGACTGTAGATTCCTGGTCTTGCTGCCTCCGCTTCAACCCCTCCCCCTCCAGCCACACCCTTTGGTGCTAGTGCACAATTCCCAGCGCGCACACACACACACACTCACACGTGTGAGAACAAAGAAAGAGCCGTGGATGCAGGTCTCTAGCAGGAGGCCCTGCACCCAGTGGGGGGCTCCTCTCCTCAGCAGACACATAATCTGCATCTCTCCCATGGACCACAGGGCAGGGCCCTCAAGATTAGGCTCAGGGTAAAGCAGAACTTAAGTTAAAATAGAATGTTAAGCCTCTAGCTCAACACTATAAAACTAGTACAGTAGAAATACTCTCCTCTCTTGCTGCTGCTTTCAGCCAGCAAGGACTATGGGGGCTGGAAAGACCTGGTTTAATCGGGTTCCTGGTCCTGCAGACTTTGGAGGGGTCCTGGGGGGCTCCCAGCACCACCCCAACCCCTACCCACAGCAGCTCGGCCTCCAGGTACATTGCATCCAGAGGTCCTGCAGAAGAGTCTTTCCTTCGATTAAGCCATTTAAAAGAACAAACCAACCAACCACTGTACAGCCACCCTGGAAAACAGCTCGGCAATTTCTTTTAAAACAAAACAGGTAACTACCATACCATCCAGAAACTGTACACTTGGGCATTTATTCCAGAGAAATGAAAACTGATGTTCACACGGAAACCTGCACATGAATGTTCAGAACGGCCTTCTCTGTAAGCAAAAACTTGAAGCCACCCAGGTGTCCAGCAGGTGAACGGCTAAATGCAGTACCACACCCACACCGCGAGCAGAGCGCAGACCTAAGAAAGGAGGAGCTGCTGAGACACGTGCAGCTTGGACGAAGAGCCAGGGGACAAGGCTACGCGAGAGAAACAAACCCGCCCAGAGGGTCACAGACTCCAAGGTTCTGTGTATACAACACTCTTGAAAGGACAAAACTACAGAAATGGAGATGGATTCGTGGCTGGGGGGAGGGAAGTGGCTGTAAGAGGCAAGAGGAAGGCTCCTCGTGGCCACGGTGCCCTGCTCTGACCATATCGGTGTCAAAATCCTGGCTTGGGAGTGGACTAGAATTTTGCAAGATGTCGTCAGCGGGGGAACCCGGGTGAAGCTACACAGGATCTCTGTGTTATTTCTTACAGCTGCATGTGAATCTACAATGATCTCAAAATTTAAACTTTAATTATAAATAAATAAAACAGACTGTTGATGAGATCTTTTGCTCCCACTGGTCTCATCTGATGGACGGGAAGGGGCAGATATTCAAGGCCACCGTCAGGACCCACTGCCCCGTGCACGCCATCATTCTGACTCAATCAGTTCTGTGTTCAATAAACACTTACCGAGCAACTGTTATTTGCCAGGCCCTGAGTGAGGCCCAGAGAATTGAGAGGAACAGGCACCCTCCTATTCTCAAACTGAGAATCAGCGAAAATGGAACCGAACTCGTCAGGCCCTGATCTCTGAGCCCTGGGGTGACCTGGCCCTCGCTCGCCCCGTCCCAGCAGTTCTGAGGACCAGCCAAGCTCTCCCCAGCAGACCCCCGGCCCCGCCTCACTGCCCGGCCCCAGCTGAGCGCCTTGTCTGCAGAGGCCTCCCTGGCCGTCCTCGCTAAGCCAGCAGCCGCCCTCTGTCACAGCACCTGTTTCCCTCCTGCCACCGACGGCAACCAGTGAGCACTACGTCTGTGCGCCCGCTCACTCTTACCCGCTTGGGGCGCCCTGTCGTCTGTGGTGTGCCAGACAGCCAGCACACGGCAGCCACTCAGCAAGGATGTGCTGAATCGATCAGAGACCCTCTCATCCCCTAAAAAGCCAGGGGCCAGATCTGGCAAACAAGGTGGGTAACAAAATGCAGAGTCAAAAAGAAAAAAACCATGAGCTGTGCCTGTCAAGCAACAAACGCCCCAAATCCTTTATGCAACAGACGGGCTCCCGTAATAGAGGAACCCTTGGGGACTGCGGTGGAGGGTCTCACTCGTCCTGGATCTCGGGGCCATCCGATCAGGAGTTTCCCCAAGTCTTCAGCGCAGGCAGACCACAAGCACAGGGCTCCCGAGGGGCCACTGGAAAGGCATCGCGTGAGGGAAGTGCACCGTCCTAGCACCGCCACGTGCCAGCCTACCGCGGGGGTTCTCAGCGTCAGCTGAACTACCTGAAGGCAAGGGGGCGCTGACAAGTTCCCCAGGCCCAGACCAGCCCCAGATGAGCCCAATTCTCTAGGAGGGGACCCAGGCCTAGAGAGTGTCTTCAAAGCCCCCAGGTGATCCCTGCCTCACAGTTCCACCCTAAAATATATCTACGAATAAAGCTTATTCTCCTGGGGTCCAAGTCAGGTCAGAATCACTTCTCCTACAACATGTCATGCACAGAACGCAGAGGCAAAATAAAATTCCAACCGATGGAGACGACCGTTATGCTGGCTGTACTCTTTCTATCCCCGGGTACTCAGATGTTTTTACAAGACTATCAGGAAATTCTCAGTGGCCACCCAGGGCACACCCGCACCCTCTCCAGGTGGACAGCGGAGACAGTGGTGGGGGGAGCGGTGGCCAGGGCGTAGGCTGAAGTGGGGAAAAGCCTCTTTCTTAAGCCTCTGATAAAGCTCTTCCAGCACAAGCATCGGCGCCCAAACACGCCTTTGATGCTGCATTAGAGAAAGACCTTCCTCCCCAACATTCCTTTTCATCATCCCAGTTGAGGAAAACTGGGAGGAAGCAGCCAAGCCTTGTTCTATCGTTTGCAAAGGACTCGGGGGGACCATGCACACCACACTCAGCAAGGCTTAAGTGGCAGCCACCCTGGGTGATGCGCGGTCTGACTCTCCACCCCCTGTCCCACTGATCCGAGGACTCGCGCGAGAGGAGGCCTCGTGCGGAGCCATACACCCTGAAATTGAAAACTGGGTCCCAGCCTCTTGATGGTTTCTCATGATTCTTTTTCTTAACCATAGAGAAATCTTTTCAGGAAATAATCTCTCTGTGGTAATGAAACATTTTTATAAATGTACTCAGTTTCACTTCAGTTTCCTTTTCTGTTCAAAATCAAAGAAAACTGAGATGTGTGATAGCAGCATTTACAGTAAGATCCACTTATACAGTAATTTCTGCCCATCTGTCCATCCGTGAGCAGGGCAGTCTGAAAGGACGGTCACCCAAAGCTAATAGCGACCTCTCAATGGTGTGACTTTTTTTTTTTTTACTTTCCTCTTTCTACTTGTGTATAGTGTTTGAATCATTTATAATAAGCATATATAAATTTATAGAAAGTAATTATGTTTTAATTAAAAAAGAAAAAACCTGTTAGGTATTAGTAGAACCAGAAGGGCAGAGGCTCTAGGGAGATAAGCTGCCTTTGTTTAAAACAAACAAAAAACCAAGGTCTTTTACATATACTTGTCCAGGCAGAGTGGAGATATTGTTCTCTCCTGGGAGGCTTACATCACTATATGACGTTCTCACAGAATGTACGTTCTACCTCAAATGCACAGGTCATTATTTATTTGGGTTGGGGGAGTGTGGTAGAAAATAAAGTTGGTGAGGAGGAAAACAGACAAACCCCCCTCTGCATGACACATGCAGTAGTTACAACTGAGAGGCACTCGGGGCCAGGACGGGGGCCTGCCTGCGCCCCACTGTCCAGAGCTGGGTCAAGGTTTGAGTCTGTAGTGGATGTTTTCCAAACCAGATGCTTCCACAATGTGAAGTTCTGATTTAAGCTGGCCTGTCTGCCCCTTCAACTATAATTATAACTGTGCCTTCCTATAAACACTACAATGGGCAAATCTGCCTATGTTTCCAAGCTAAATCTTTTATGGAAAAATACTCAGAGTAGTCCCTTATTCCCCCTTTACACTATAATAGAACCCTTATCATAACAAAGTAAATGACATTATTGAATTATGTTAGCAAATTTCAACAAAATAGATGGAAATTCTTGATCGTACTGAAGTCCTTTAAATGCTCAAAACCCAGGAAGGACACAGAATCTGGGCTGGGGAACACAGGTTAAAACACAGGTTTGGGGGACGTCCCTGGCAGTCCAGTGGTCAAGACTGCACTTCCACTGCAGGGGGCACAGGTTCGATCCCAGCTCAGGGAACTAGATCCCCGCCTGCCACGAGGTGCAGCCCAAAAACAAAAAACAAAACAAACAAAAACACACAGGTTCGCCCTCTCACCTACTGCCATGCTCAGAGGCCTAGTATTTGTACAAAGTCAAGGATCCCATTTTATTTAACAAGTAAACATTCCGTCTGGCAGATAAAACACTCCTCACCAACAACTCTGTTCACGCTGCTCCCCGGCCTATACATAACGCCCCTCCTCAAACCCCTGCCCTGGCTGTGGCTCTGGGCCTTTTTCGACTCCGAGAGCCGCGCGCAAAGCTACACACGCTCTCACTGCCTGATCGCCGGGTGCTCTCCGAGGCACAACTCACACACCGCTCGATCCATCCCTGCAAGTGTTCGGCTCGAAGCTGAACTGCACCAGCCCTGAGGGGTCTACACCCACCATCTCCTTGTAAAGAACACCTTTACTAAACGTCCCTCGACTCCCCCAAGCTGAGCGCCCCCTGTCGTGCCAGAGACCCAACTGATATAACTGAACTGGCTTTCCTTCAGCACACAGTGACATCTGAGCTCTTTTTTGTGGCCTCACAGAGCACACCCCTGGTTTTACTCTGTATTGTAGTTCACGGTGCTTGTCCGTTCATCTGTTTATTCATTCATCCAAAAAAGGATTTTCTGAGGCACTGTTACGCGCTGACCCTGGGCAGGGCCGGCGATGGACACAGGGGTGGACGAGGCAGGCCGGACCCTGCCCTCGCAGAGTGCCCCTCGACTGAAGGCAAATTAAACAAAGTCACACCAACAGCTATCACGGTATCACAATGGCGTTTTAACTCTCCTGCGAGTGACGGGTGCTTGTAGTGGACTGAATGGTGGCTCCCCAAAAGAAATGTCCACATTCTAATCCCTGGAACCTGGGAATGTGACCTTATTTGGGGAAAGACTCTTTGCAGATGTAATTAAGTTAAAGAAGACAAAGATCATCCTAGATTACCTGGGTCGTCCTAAATCCAATGGCCAGTGGATTTATACAAGACACAGAGGAGAACACAGAGGAGAAGGTCATGTGAAGACAGAGGCAGGGAATGGAGTGATATGGCCACAAGCCAAGGAGGCCAGCAACACCAGAAGCTGGAAGAGGCAAGGGACGGAGTCTCTCCTAGAGTCTCTGGAGGGAGCATGGACACCCCTGATTCAGGACTTCTGGTCTCCCGGATTGTGAGAGAATAAATTTGTCTTGTTTTAAGCCACCAAGTTGTGTAATGTGTTATGGCATCCAGAGGACTAATCCAGGGCTGGAATCTTCCATCTCTCCTTGAGATCCCCTCTCCATCCTGCTCTGTGCCCCAGGGGCCAACTGGCTGATCCACATCCACCACTTAGGCCCCCTGCCTTCTGGTTCTAGCTGGATTCAGCGATGGGGACTGAGGGTGGGACGAGAGTGAAATGAGGAGGGGGTTCTCTGGGTCCCCTCCCTCTGGGGTCGCTGTAGGTGACCAAACCCCCCACCCCAATCAAAAGCAGCCCCCTCTCTCGTTCTCCACACCCAGCTCCATCCCTCAGGCCTGGGGCTGAGAAGTGCACACCTGTGGCCAGTCCCGCACCAGTCCTGGGGGAGTCTACACCCACCTTCCCCAAGCTGAGTGCCGTGTCTCGCCAAAGGCCTGACAACTGGAATGGCTTTCCCCATGAAATACAACGGCGTCTGAGCTCACGCTCACCCTTCTGATGAGAACCTCAGGCCCCTTAAGAGGAAAACTGAGCCCTGTTCACTCCCCGATACCCAGAACCCAGCACAGTACCCAGGCCAACACATGCCTACTGCTAAATATGTGTTCAACTCAATCTGGAGGACTCTTGATTGCTGGGCCTCAGGCCACTACCTGTCAGTTGTTAAAACCTTGCTAAGCTGTTCTGAAGATGAGCTTCTTTGAATGTTTATAATAAATTTTTAAACAGTAACATCATAGATTAATGCTCGTTATTACAACCAACCAGGCGAAACTATCTGCACCCCTACTTCACCACAGCAGTGATCACATTTGGAAGCAAAGCATAAGGGGAAAAAATTAAGATTATGACAGTGATTGCTCTAAAGCAAAACTACCCATTACTGCGTAGACATCAGACATGCAACACATATGTGGAGACTCATGAGAGGCGGGTCAGCGTCACACAATCCCTTCTCTTGAGCTGAAATTCAGCCCTCTTGGAAAGCCTATGAGAATGTGGGAGTAATGTTTATGATTGTGATGGCCTGGAAGCCACAATACTTTACACATCTATTTTTTTTTTTTTTTTAAGTCACTCAATGAACTCCAGTACCTACACTATGTATGGCTCATAACAGCCACCGCAACATGCTCCAACACAGCGGCTTGCGCGTTTCATTCATTCATTCAAAAAATACTTAAGAAGCACCATTACACGCCAGGCTCTGGGGGGGCAGCAACCAGAACACAGTCTGTCCTCCTGAGCATAAGTCTCCGCGCCAAGACCGCCACGGAGATGGGCGGGGTTCAGCTCCCAGGGCCTAACGCCAGAGGGCGCCGTTCACCCTGTACTGCAGCCTGTAGCCCTGACTGCATTTGCTCTTCAAAGAAAAGGCTCAGGGGAGGAGAACAGACACATGTATATGTACGGCTGAGTCGCTCTGCTGTACACCTGCAACTATCAACATTGTTAATCGGCTATACTCCAGTATAAAATAAAAAGTTTAAAAAAGAAAGGTTCAGGGGAGAAAAAGGGAAAAAAAAAATCAAACAGATACAAACTTAAAGATTTAAGTAAGACAAGTTACTGGTGGTGACGTGACAGCTTCTCTCTCGCCAGCACCTGACACAGTTCAACAGTACCCGTGAACATTTCTTGAGCTCTCACCGCGTGCTTGGCGCTGTGCCACCGTCCCTTCACGCATTATATCTCCTTAATCCTCTCAGCGAGGGTGAGACAGATTTGTCCCCATTTTACTCAGGAAAAAGGAAATGCAATCCTTGGGAGGTTTTAGAGATCACCAAAGTCACAAGTGCCAGGAAGTAACTCCAGAGGTATGACATTAAGAGTTAGGGTATTCTGTCTCCAGGTGTGTTTTCTACAGGATTACACCATGAATTATGCCACAGAATCTACCCTACTACACAAAATCCAGTCTGCCACCACTTCTCTATTTTCAAGTTCCAGTAATCACCTAAATTTCATTTCTATTTATGCCTCTCATTTACCCTTTTATTAGGATATTTCAAACACAAAGCAAAAGCAGAGGTAAGTAGCATAATGAATCCCTGTGCGCCCTTCTCCCAGGTTCAGCATTAGCGACATTTGCCAGTCTTGTTTCTTCTGTACTCCCCACTTTTGGGGGGGAAGTATTTTAAAGCAAATCTCAGCATAATATCATTTCACCCTTAAAAACTTTAATACGTATGTTTAATGGGCAAGAACTTCATAACTCTAACTACAATGCTGTAACTACACTTACTAAAAATTCTTTAATTTCATCTTTTGTATGTATTGGCTTGAATTCCTCTGTGAGCATTCTGCCTCATCTGTTTGAGTATCAGAAATAATTTATATAGGAAAAAGCAGGATGAATGTTTGATTTTGCCGCCCCTCCACTTTTAAAGCCAACTTTTAGAAGATTGAGTTAGTGCTCAAGCAACCTCCAAAAACGACCAATAAGCTTTTTTTGGAGGTATCATTATTAAGTAACAGATTTTTAATCTGTAGTCTGTAGTCATTAATCTTAGCTGTAGTCATTAATCTTTCTAATGTTCAAATTGTCCATGGCCAGTGGGAGACACTTCGAGCTGGCTCTTAGGCTGACATACTCCAGAGGTTTGACAGCTGCCCTGCTCTCTGGTAAAACAAGATGTCCCAGACCAATCTGTACATTTGCTGCCCCTAACTCAGATGGGTCCTTCTCAAAGAAACACTGGTTCCTTTTGGTGGGAAATTCATTTTGATTTTGATATTTTCCTCTCCAAATAAAATTAAATAGAAAGTTATATATAATACAAAGATACAGAATGAAAGAAATCTTAGCCTTTTACTTTCCACTAGAAAAGTTCAGGTTGCATTCAGACTTTAAACACAGCAGGCTTATGGATTAGGTGATAAAAAGGTTGGCACGCATTCAGCCAGGTTAACCTCATTTCCTTTTATCGTGCTACACTTGATCTAGTTCACCAATTAATTTTACGGTAGATTTCACTAAAGTCACATGCAATTTGAGTTTGGGCTTTAATACTAAAGGTTAGGTTATCAGAAAACCCAAATTCATCTTCCATTCAGTGAAAAGACCTTCCCAGTGATGCACTCATTTCACCAGTCTTCCATTTGAAGGCAGGCTTTCAGGTGGAGCCTGTATTCCAAGCCTATAATAACCCAGAGGTGACCTGTAAACACAACCCAATGTGGCTTGATTCAATCCAAATGTTCCCTGAGTTTCTATGAAAAAACTTAACAGTTGCTGAGTTGGACTGTTTATTAACATGTTAAAAAAATTAAGGATATGAAAAATACAAAAAATGCAGTGAAAGAACTGTAGAACATTATGAAACTGTTCTAAAATACAACAATCTCGTGGGCTGTGCGAAACCATCTCCAAGGCTACAGCCTACTCGGGAAAGTAAATTTGCCAGCTGCTTATCAAATGTTCCACCGAAACAACCACTCAACAAACAGAACATATTAGATTAATAAAGACTGCTACTTCTGATCGCAGGTATCAAAATCCTTCTTGTTGAGAGAAACTTGCTGTTCTCAGAAAGTAGCAGACAATGGACATAGACTCGACCAATCCCTTCCATATGGAGCTGACTCGCATCTTAAAAATTAGTATGTTATTCACTGTAAGTGCAACTGACCACAGGAAATGCAAAAAGCTGGGCTTGAAAATAAACGGACTAGCCCCAGGGAAGAAGTGGTCTCAGCTACACAGGATTTGATTGTTTTCTACTTCTGGCAGGCACAACATACCAGGGTGTTCCGTTGTTTTTTTGTTTTTTTGTTTCCTAGAACACGTATTTCCTAATATTTGGCGGGGGCGGGGGGGACACCAAGATCTCCGCACTTCCTGGACTTGTGTGGATAGTGGTGCCGATAATAAATGTTACTTTCCTAGCATCACAGGCCTTGTAATTCCTGGGGACTCCGGGTGGAAGAAGAAAGGGATGAGGAGCACAAGGCAGGATGGGACCCAAGCTGAACACAATGTTACCTGCCTCTGTCCCTCATCTCCTAAAAGCAAGGGGCTTGGCACACTTGGCCCTAGCCTAGTCCTACAGAATCAGAATCTCACAGCAGGTGAGCCAGGAAAACACAGAGAAGCCCTCACTTCATATAATCAGAACCAGTCAGCTGCTGGTTAACTGAGCAGTTTGGTTAAAGCAGTAACTCACTAAACACATAGAATTTTAAAGATCTATCCATTTTTTTCATTTAAGGCAAAGGTCCTTTCTTAGAGAAAGGGTCCACTAGCTCGATTTCCAGAAGTTCTTTGCCTAGACCACACCCTCTAATGTGGGGAAACTGAAGACACTGGACAAGCAAGATGAGAGCAGAATCCTTCTGGAATACTAGCAAGCTTTTTTTTTTTCTAGTGAATCACCTTATAGTAACTCTTTCCAAAGCACTCAGCTTACAGTTTTCACTCTTTTCACACACGGTTCCTCGGTTGCCACAGTACTTAATGAAATCATGTAATTACTGTAACAAAATCAGAATGAGGGACTTCCGTGGTGGCGCAGTGGTTAAGAATCCGCCTGCCAATGCAGGGGACATGGGTTCGAGCCCCGGTCCGGGAAGATCCCACATGCCGTGGAGCAGCTAAGCCCGTGCGCCACAACTACTGAGCCTGCGCTCTAGAGCCTGCAAGCCATAACTACTGAGCCCGTGTGCCACAACTACTGAAGCCCGCGCGCCTAGAGCCCGTGCTCCGCAACAAGAAGCCACTGCAATGAGAAGCCTGCGCACCACGACGAAGAGTAGCCCCCACTCGCGGCAACTAGAGAAAGCCTGCACGCAGCAACGAAGACCCAACGCAGCCATAAATAAATAAATTAAATAAATTTCAAAAGTTAAAAAAAAAAAAAGAAAAAATCAGAATGAACAGGTCTGAGAGAAAACACACTTGACTCTCGGTAATTATGCAAGTGTGGTGTGGGAGCAGAAATGCCCGGGCATCTAATCATGATGGGGGGGGGCATCAATCATTATATTTGATGAAGGGCATGGAGAATGCCAATTACTGGAACACTTTAGTTAAGTAGAGGGAGGTCAATTAATAGCTTCTACCGTAATTTAAAAATCCAGATCCCTCCCCCCCTCCCCAAAAGAAAGCAGCCTACAGAAGACAGAATTTCTAAACTTTGCTTTTCTTATTAGTAGTTTCTTGCCAAGACAACCAACCAAAGCGTTCACTTGTTTAGTAAGAGCTTTGGGGTTTTCCCCTCTTCACCACAAACTACAAGAAAAGCATGTATGTGAATTTTCTGGGATAGTCTTTACACAGATGCAGATAAGAAAATGCCTATCCAGGTAGATCCCAGATGTATATTAAGACTACATCTTTTGACAATTTTGCTTTTACATTTAAAATACATCATGACATGAACTTTCCAACACCTGACTCAAGAATTCAGTTTAATAGATAAAAGTTTACTCTCACATGACTGAAATTATTCATCTTCTATTCAGTATGAGAAAATGCTATTCTAATAACGAGATTTTTTTTTTTAGTCTGTGGGTAGAGAAAGGGATTAGTCAAAGGAGAATGAGTTATTCTAAATTATTCTACTTAAATTTCACAACAAAAAAACTGCAATTATAAGTGATGTAGGGAATAAGATGTTCTAACTCAAAGAACTGCCTAGATACTTAAGACTGACTCATTTTCAAAAAAATTAGGTGTTGATATTTTAACAGATTTATGTTCAAAGATGTTAACCGCAATATAATTTATGAAAACGAAAAAACCCAGTACCTTAATATCCAGTAATAAAGGACTAGTCACATAAATTGTGGCATACCCCCATGATAAAATATCATAAGCCACTAAAAATCATGTCATGTAAGGATCTTCTGACAAAAAATAAGAAAATGCCCAGAGCATAAATTTAGATAAAAAACAAGTCAAAAACTCTACATGCAGAATGATCCTAGTGGTAGAAAACACATACAGAAAATGTATAAAATGTTTAACAGTGTTTATCTGAGCGGTGGTATTACATGCGATTATATTTTTCTTCTTTATAGTTCTGTATTTTTAAATTTTTCTATAATAAACATGTTAAAAATGTCATTTTTTAAAGCTTTGATCAATTGGGATCAGAAATCTTAAATACTATATACACTTCCTTGCTTTATTTTTTAAAAATTAATTAATTTATTTATTTTTGGCTGCACTGAGTCTTCGTTGCTGCGCACAGGCTTTCTCTAGTTGCGGTGCCTGGGCTTCTTATTGCTGTGGCTTCTCTTGTTGCGGAGCATAGGCTCTAGGTGAACAGGCTTCAGTAGTTGTGGTGCACGGGCTTAGCTGCTCCGTGGCATGCAGGATCTTCCCAGACCAGGGCTCAAACCCGCGTCCCCTGCATTGGCAGGCAGATTCTTAACCACTGCACCACCAGGGAAGTCTCCTTCCTTGCCTTCTTAAACAGAGCACATGAAAGCACAAAGGACAACCTTTGATGAGACAGAATCATCAATATCAAGTAACTACAGTGGGTCTATGAAAAACCAATACCCCTGGGCCATGGAAGCAGATGGATACATTTATGTCCTTAAATAAGCATTTGCCCAAGTGTGCCCCGGGGAACCTAGCCCCACCAGACTGAGTTCTGCGATGGAGTAAGTGTGGGAAATACTACAACACACACTAGCTGTAAGAACCAAACGAAACAAAGCAAAGCAAAGCAAAACCCCTCTTATTTAACCAGAGTCCCCCGATTTCTTTACCACAGAGCCCTCTTACTGTAATCGCCATTAACAATCACAGAATTAGGGAAGCACTACCCTAAACCAAACAGCCTCAGCCACTTCATTAACAACCGTCGCAGCTTCATTTACTGGCATTTATCATGGTCCTGCACTGTGTTCCACAGTTTACAAACATTATCTTATTTAATCCTCCAAAGTCTCATAAGGACGGTATTTTAATTCTCCCCTTTTAAAGATGAGGAAACCGATATTTAGAAAGGTTAATCCGTGTCCGAAGTCTTCTAGCAACCCAAATCCTATGCTTAACAGCTGATCTTACATTTTTTGTGCAGCTTCATGTATTTCTGGATGGTGTAATTGGCTCTACTAGTTTTTCCCTACACCCTTTAAAAAATCTGCCACTGACAGATTAGCCATAGGACCAAGTGTGTTGTTATCTGAATTGTGTGCAAAGCAAGACTCAGCAGGCTGTGCAATGAGTCTGGTGTAAGCCTCCAAGTCAAAGAGTCTGGCTGCCTGAAAATCTTTCTTCTCAATCCTTTCAGCCTTCTAACTGATCTCCCCGCTTTCTGGTCTCACCCCCTCAAATCCATCCTCTCCTGGCTGCCTGAGTCATCTACATAGATCGCCAAGTATGACCACACCACTCCCTGGTTTAAAATCCTCTGACTGGAGAGTGAAGCCCAAGCTTTCTCAGGAAACATGGGGCTGTCTGGTTTCTGCCCGCCTCTCTGGCCTCGTTCCCCCCACGCCCTGCCCTGGCCCCTCCAGCAAGGCCTGCAGTATTCCTGTGCACACAATCTCTGCTTCTTTCCTCTGTGCCTCTGTTCATGCAGCCCAGCCCCAAGCCTGAAGTCCTTCTCCCTCATTACCTGGTTAACTCACCCTTCCAATCATAGCTCATGAGTCATCTCCTCCAGGAAACATTCCCAAGGATCTCCCTGAGCCCTGCAAAGGTTCACCAGGTCTCCCTCCCACTAGGACATGTCCTCACCCCTACTGTTTCACCCATACATTGAAACTGGCTTTTGCATACCTGCGAGATCCTAAAAGATGAAAACTCTGTGGCTGAGCGGTTTCAAACCCCGCGCCCCACACGCAAGGTGCTCCATAAAGGTTGAGTAAATGAATAAACTTACCCTACCTCAGCAGTGCTCACATTAATGAAAGCCGCTGTCTGATGGCAAACACCAATTAGCACTTACTGTCCCTCTGCCAACCTCAGCCCTGGGCTATGGGTATGACTATAACCTCAAGGTGCCATTAGCTAACCTTGGAGATAATGTTTCTTTCAAATCAAGCCTTTTATTAACTATGACGTTGCTTGTAATATAACAGCTATTCAAACATCTGCTCTTCACATGCACTCTTTGGTACGATGAACAATGCTGCTCACAATTCCATGAGAAATGCGTTGAAAAGCTTTCCCCTGACGTACTGCAAGGTAACCTACTGACCACAAAACTACATCTACTGCTCTACTTTCACTCTTCCCTATGAAGTAACTCTACAAAGAACTTTCCTCTGTCTTTGTACCACTGGGTAAGATGGTTTTCCTGAATAATGATGGGATGTGGAAACCCCACACAGCTGAGGAAGGAAATAAACCAGCTAGAACTCTTGCCCCGGCATGTTCTGAGCCTCAGCGATCACATCTGTGAGCAGCGGCTGACGCACAGGCCGTTAGAGACAACCCTGCACTGCTACCTGGCATGATCCCCATAGCAACGTTCCGCTACAAATACTGTGATAAAAGCCAAATCTACAACGAGGCTGGCTTAGCTCAAGAGCACCTCAATTCTGCACATGACAATGAGGTTCAACCAGTGCAGCCTGTTTCTGGGTTCCTCCTGACTAGTCTGTACGGTACAGGCACTGCAACAGGATGTCAACTTGTCTGTAAAGTCGAGTCATCGGACCCGTGTCCTTCCATGGCACCTCTTTCCTTCTCCCAACCCAATTACTCCTAATGGCCTTTCAAACTTTTGTATTCTCCTTGACTTCAACAAGTGCTTGGACGAAGTCAGCCCCCAAATTTGTATCTCTAAGCAAACCATCCCCCTGAGCTCCAGAACTGCACTCTCAGCTGCCTGCCGGACGATGTCACGTAGCTGCCCTGCTTGTCCCCCACACCCAGGCCACCACGGTCTCAAGGACCCCCTCTTCCCTCCTCCAGCCTCGCTCTGGCCCACACTCTCACTTCCACTCAAAGCCCAGCTACCTCCACTCACTCAGCAGCACTAACTGGGCACATCTTGTGTGCCAGGCATGTGCTAGGTGCCAAGGACACAAAAATAAACGTGATAAAATGGAACCCCCAGGCCAGTTGGGGACACAGGGAAGCAAGGGACTTACAAAATGTGTCTCAAATTCCACCGAGGAGGCATACAAAGAGGCTAAGGGACCGTGTGTCTGGGACTGACGGGGGGGAGAGCATTTGGAAGGCAAAGCTGATGGGGTCCCTCGGTGGGCAGGGGAGGGGGAGGGACAGCTCCACAAGGGCACCATGGTGTGAAGGGGTCCAACCAGCTGGTCTGCATCTCCCCTCCCAGAACTCTAGCTCAAATCCTAACCTCTTCTTACCTGCCCTTCCGTTTCCACCTCTGACCTGGTCTTCCTGAAGCTCCCCGTGCCAATCCCGCCCACACCCTGCCGCCAAAATATTCTTCCTGAAGTGCTCTTCTGAACGCACCGCTGCCCTCATCCAAAGAGTCGCGGAAACTCAGTGCTACCAAAGGAACCGCCATTGAGTTCTCGCCTGGCTCTCCGCCTCGCCAGCCTTATTTCCTATCACTTCCCTTCGCACCAGCATATCTCATCTGGTAACTCAACGAGTCATAAAACCTGTCCCGTGCTTTCCTGCTCAGTGCCGTGCTCAGGCTGTCACTCCTTCGTGGGCCCCCACTTTTGTCAAAATACTACTTAGAGAAATAAAGACCTAATTCAAGACAGTGGCTCCCTGGGGGTGGGGAATCACGTTCAGGATGGAGCACAGAGGGCTCTTCTCTGGCTTGGTCGTGTTTTCTTCCAAAGCCGCTTGCAGGTACACAGATGTTTCTTGTATCATTCTACACCCTCGTATAGGAATTACTGTATTTGATCATTTATTTTCTTAAATCTTACTTGCCTATCAAAGTCCATCTCTTGCAGTAGGAACCTAATCTAGCCAGAAAGCCTCTCATCTGACCTTCAATGTCATTTACAATTCACATGTGGCCTTTTTCTTATTCTCTCCCTCTCTCTAAAAAAAAACAAAAACAAAAAAACTGTGGTAAAATATACAAAACATGAAATTGACCCCTTTAGCCATTGATAAGTGCACGCTTCCTGCGGTGTTATGTACACTCACATTGCTGTGCCATCATCGCCACCATAACCTTTTTCATCTCCCCAAACTGAAGCTCCCTACCTCTTATTCTCTCTTGTATTGATGTCTGTGTACTTGGTTTCTTTCCTAGATTATAATATAGGAAGTATATGCTATTCATGTTTCTATCCTTTATAATGCCTCGCACACAGTAAGTGCTCCACAGCATTTAAACGAAATGGAATCTCTTGAAATGGCAGAAAGGACACTATGCCTTCTAGTTTTGGCAATACTACTGAATAATAACAATTTACTGAGTGTTCACTCTGTGCCAGGTACCATGATAAACATCTTTTTTTAAAGATTCATTTATTTGTTTCACTGGTTGGTTGCACTGGGTCTTAGTTGCGGCATGTGGGCTCCTTAGTTGCGGCATGCATGTGGGATCTAGTTTCCTGACCAGGGATGGAACCCAGGCCCGCTGCATTGGGAGTGTGGAGTCTTATCCACTGGGCCACCAGGGAAGTTCCTATGATAAGCATGTTAAAGGCTTATCTCACTTAGTCCACCCAACAACTCTCAACCCTATGGAGTAGCTTACTGCTATTATCCCCTTTATTTTCAATGAGGAAACTGCAATTGGAAAGACTGAATACTTGCCAAAGGTCACACTGCTGGTATCAAAAGCCAGTTCTGTAATATACCACCCCCACTGCACTTTTGATCAATACAAAAGGAGACAACAACTAAATGAAATAAGGGATCGGATTTCGCCTAAGACCGTCTAACAATTCTGATAATCTCTTTAAAGAAAGGGAGCTAGCCTCTACTGACTTCGCCTGCTATTCCACTTCGCCTCGCAAGAACCTTAGAAGGCAGGCATGGTTACCATCCTCACTTTACAGTGGAAACAGAGTTTAAAATAAGTCACAAAACTCTCAGGTTCTTTAAAAAGAAAAAGTCAGATAATACCGGATTTCAGAAAATATTCTGGGGCACAGTAATTCTTTACACAAGAGTTAAAGTCATAGGTCCATGGAAGAGAAGTTTTAAACATAAAAGTTGAAGCCTTTATATATACAATAATGATTGTACAACACGAACAGAAACAAACTCCAGTAGCAGACACTCAAAAGGGTTTTAAATCTTAGCTTCTAAAAACCAGTCCCGGGGCTTCCCTGGTGGCGCAGTGGTTGAGAATCTGCCTGCCAATGCAGGGGACACGGGTTCGAGCCCTGGTCTGGGAAGATCCCACATGCCGCGGAGCAACCACTCCCGTGAGCCACAACTGCTGAGCCTTCGCGCCTGGATCCTGTGCTCCGCAACAAGAGAGGCCGCGATAGTGAGAGGCCCGCGCACCGCGATGAAGAGTGGCCCCCGCTTGCCACAACTAGAGAAAGCCCTCGCACAGAAATGAAGACCGAATACAGCCAAAAATAAATTAAAAAAAAAAAATTATAAAAAAAAAAACCAGTCCCACCAGCGTTCAGAGCTTGTTTGAGGAAGCAGTCCCTGGTCGGTACATTTCAATGAACCATTGTGATTCATGCAGTAGCTTCGAAGCCCCACACAAATCACACCAGAACACGCCTTAGGGAAACAGCTTCTTCCAGACCAGGCTCTTTACTTTCCACAAAACAATCTGTTTTTCAGACCCGCAGAGTTTTTGCCTGTGGGCAGTTTCACTTGCCCCAGGGACAAAGATCCTGAATTTGAATCCTTAGTGAATCCTTAGTTAACATCAACCAATCAGCATTTCCTCAGAAGGCACACTGGGAGAAATGACCCAGGAGGTCCGGCTTAGCTGCCTAATCCCCTAAGCGACAGTTCCTTTTAAGGGAGTGCCCTGCAAGTCCAATGGGGTTAATGTGGACAGATAGAGAAAGGCACATTCCACTGCCATGTAAAAATAACTTTAAATAAAAATAAAAACGTGTACATAACAACCATCAGCCCAGAGCAAAAGGAAAGAACCTACAATCACTAGGGATGTACTACATTTAGAGAACTGCATACAGACAGGAGGAACAGGAAAAGAGAAACCCACGGGCAGGGAAAATGAGAATGTCTGCAGCTCCAGCATGATTTGAATTTAGTCTCGAGCTGGACTAAAGCTCAGATGCCACAATTAAAACGATGTAAGTGAAGCATAATGCACAGCTGTATTTAAACCTAACAGTGAATGCCTTCAAAACCTAGCCACACTTCCCAGCCGCCACAAAATAGCCCCTCGGGCTTGAAGAAGCCTTACTCTACAATTTAAAACACTTCCTTCTGCCAAAAAAAAAAAAAAAGCCTTTGGTTCAGGGTTAAGAGATTCTATGCTGTGCAAGTCCTGTTCCATTTACTGTCTCATCCTAGTCCTACTGAGATACATAACCATTTTGACCACAGAAAGGTAAAATGTTTCTTAGGCTAATACCAAATAAATATTTACTTTATAGATTCTTGAGATGAGACCCTATTAACTGGTCAGGATGATCTGTATGCATGATTGTCAGTAATCGTTCTAAAAAGAGAACTACAAATTACTAACTGCAATTACTCTTTATTGAACACTAACTATATGCCGTGTTAAGGACTTAACATGCACTCTTTCACATAATCCCCACATCAACTCTAAGAAATAAATATTTTCATATATCCTTCCCCAACAGAGGCTCACAGAGGTGAGGTGACCTGCCTGCAGTCACACAGCTGGGCAGGGGTCCGGTCTGGCCTGGAGTGTATCATTCCAGAGCCCAAATGTTCTTTAACACCAGATCATAAATGTGCCATCTGGTCAAGAGTGGACAGTTCACAAAGTATTTTCTTCTACTGTGTCTCACAGCCATCCCCAAATAAACCAACACACAAGATTAGTAGCTGAGAGAAACTACCATGGTCAGAATTTTGGTTGTTCACATCACACCAGTTCCTTCAGAAACGCACCACACACGGTCAGGGTAACAGGACTTGCAAAGGGTGACCGTGGCTAGGTGAGCTGCCTGGCTAAGGTATTTCTGTCTTCACGTTCAGTTTCCTTGTTTTAAAAGCAGTACACCCTGAAGAACAAACTTCTGCTGAGTAACTGAACTTAACCATGTGGTCTAATCAAGAGGAGTTGGTCCTCGGTATTTCTATAGGGTACTCTGGTATGAAGGTCACCTTTACCCCCCCCCCAAAAAAAAAATCCTGCTAGATTAATTTGCCTTTCCCTTTAAATAGTAACCTCCAGTTTCTCAGGTAGCGGAAACAGGTGAAGCCGGAGTCAGCAGAATGACCTGACTCCACAATCCTCCCTGCACTAAAAAGCAGTTTACTTCCATTAATGTTCTACTAATATAACTACAGTACTCTGTTCCGAAACTGGATAGTCACATATAATAAAATAACTTGTAGGCAGTGTTACCCAGTAGAGAAACATACCTATCGTTTTATTATTAAACTAGAAAGATGCCTGCTGACAATCAACAAAAAGGTCTCCTGGCAACTGAAAAGCAGAGAAACTAAGCAAAGATTTTCTTTCTTTGGAGACATGAAACTCTCATTCAGTCAAGAAAGATGGATTTTGTCACTTATTCTTCTCTAAAAAGGAAAGCGCCACATGGAGACCATAAATAGGGTAAATTGCATCTCAGAGCAAGTTGTATGTGCCAAGTTGTTACAAAGCCCGGGAATACAAGGGGTGGATTAATGGAAAGACTGATACCATCTTACTACAGTGGCCTCTCTGTAGCTCGGGACAATGATCTGTTGAGGGTTTTCCAGTGATTTTGAATGTGCAACCTCCATACAAGCCCCCTTTTAAGGGGGCTGGCTCAGTGCTGAACAATCACTCCCTCTTCGGAAAGAAAGCCAAAAGCCCCCCCACAGGCTTCTGGGTGAGAAGCTCAGCCCTGTAGGCGTGGGAAGGCTCAGACTTCAGAGACAAAGGAGTAGGAGTGGTAGATGGGCTGGGGAGAGCTGGATCAGCCTGGGTCCACCTGCCTGGAGAAGACCCAGACTCACAGGACTGGACTTTCAGGGAAAGAGTTCAAAAGGGCTGGGAGAAAAGGAGAAAAGAAAGCACACATTGCAAACGCAAGAGTGAAGTCAGTTACCCCTGTGAACAAACCATGCCACAAGGGATGCAGTGAGATCTCCAGAAACAGCGGTGGCACGCCTTCCAGAGACTGGGCAGCCCTTCCACTATCAAAGAGGTGGGGCTTGGCTGTCAGCCCCCGGCCTCCAGTTTATCTCCTCCCCAAAAACAGCTCTGATTGAATCCTCCCTGGCCCCAGCAAGGAAGGACACTGTGGGGGCAAAGCTACCTTACTAGAATTACCACATTCCCTTCTTCCACGGACGGGGCAACTCTTACCAGAAAGGGCATCCTGCTGCCACCCTCAGACCCCTCCCACAAAACCCTGGAGAAGAGCCCCCTGGGATAACGCTGTTAAGGCCACTTCCAAATGAAGTCAGACCCTGGAGGGTCCCTCTGACGTCAGGATCCCTCAGATACATGGACACCTCAAATCTTAACTGGGTAAGTCCGTGGCCTCGTGTCTCCCAACCTTGGAGACCCCTGCCCAACCCTAAAACCCCATCTCAGAACTACCTCTCAGACTTAGGTACAGACCCTCGGCCCCCAAACCCATCCTGGAAGCCCCAATCCTTTCCTAAGATTCTATCTAGCTAGTCCACTCAGCACCTCAAAACCTATTCTCAGACCCCAATAACTGCCTCAGTCCCCCTGTACCTCTCAAGCCCCCCCCCCCGCCCAGACCCAGCCCTCGGCCCCCTCAGTCCGGTCTCAGGCACCCGTAATCCTCAACTACCGTCCCCTCTACCCTCTCCAACCCAGTCTCGATCCCCCCATTCCCTCCTCGCCCCACCGGACTCAACCACAGCCGACCACGTCCCCAAATGCCCATTCCAGGCTCTCTAATCCCTGCTCCACTCCCCGCCTCAGGACCCCATCAGCCCCCGCAAGCCCCGTCCCAGGACGCTTTTCCCAGCTCCGCCCCAGCCTCGGTCCCCTCACCCCCGACCCCGTCTCAAGACCACCCCCCCATTTCTCCTCCCAGTCCCCTCAACCCAACTTGAGGCACCGCGACCGCCTCGGGCCACCTCCAGCCCGCCGCCAGCCCCCGGCTCCGCGCGTCCCCCTCGAGGCCCCGCCGCCGCCTCGAGCCCCCGCTCGGCTCACCTCCTCCATCTTCTGCACCATCTCTGTCAGCTGCCCCTCGTCCTCCAGCAGCTCGTTGAGCTGCACCAGCGACAACCCGGCGAACCGGGCTTCGCTCCCGGCACCCGCCATCCCCGCGTCTCGGCTGCCGACGCCGCCGCCGCCGCCGCCGCTGCTCTGGCCGCCAGGCTCCGCAGACCGGAAGCACCGCCCTGAAGGCCCGCCCCCAGCGGGGGGGCACGTGACGCCAGCCCTTGGGCCGTGACGTCATCACCGCGCGGGCAGGCGGACGTGACGTAGCAGTCTGGGCACCTGGCGGGAGGCGTGTTAGGGGCGAGGGTTGTCTGAGGAAAGGTAGGGGGCTTCTAAGGGAAGGGAAAGGAACCTGGGGACGGGCTTGTGACGCAGTGAGCAGCGGTAATGATGTCACTGCGGCACAGGAGTGCGCGCCATGATGTCATAAGAGCCTTTTCCTCAAGGAAAAGAAATGCCTAGATCCAAAGAAAGCAGGCAGTGGGGAAGGAAGTTCCTGCAGCCTAAGCACAGCCTGACCCAGGGAACCCCAAAGAAGGGAACGTCATCGGAAAACAACTTTAGATGCCTTTGGTTCCTCGGAATTGTGGAGCAGCCAAGTCATTCATTTGACAAATATTTGTTCAGACCTACTATGTGGACTAGGAATTGGGTACACAGTTCTGAATAAAATAAAAAGGACCCCTGCTTACATGGAGCTAACAGACGGGGAAGCAAACAAAAAAGTCAAATGGTTACAAATTGGGAGTGTGCAAAGAAGGAAATGAATGCTGAAATAAGAGAATAATAGGAATACCTTTAGAGAGAGTAGTAGAAGATGGCCCTCTCAGAGAAGATATCTGAGGAGACCTGAAGGATGAGAAGGGCAGAACAAGCCACCATTCCTGTAGGAAGCCCAAGGCAGCAAGACCAGCATGTGCAAAGGCCCTGAGTCAGGACTAGCTTGGTACATTCAAGGAAGGGCAGAAAACCAGTATGGCTGAAGCATGGTGAGCAGGGACCCACATGAGTGGCCCCTTTGCATCAACTCAGAGGAAGGTGCCTAGACATCCAGGTGGGCCAAGCTGTGCTCTTTCAGAAACAACATGATTTCGGGTGCCATTGCTCAATCTCCCCATCTATCTAGAAGCCTCTCGAGATCCAGGAGTTCTGGAACTGTTATCCTGCTTTGGAATCTGCCACAGTTCTAGTTGGAAGAAAGCAGAATCTGAGGTTAACCATGACAGCCTCCTAATTTTACACATGAGGAAACTGAGGTCCTGGGAGGAGGAAGTTTTTGTTTTTTTCCAGAATCGAGCAATTGGCAGCTCTCCTGGCTCCCAGACTGGCATCCGCCACGCTGGCACCCTACGACACTGACCTTGACGCATAACTCAGCACTGAGCACAGTTCAGGCATTCAGTAAACGCTTGCTGGCTGACTAATGAGCTTTGTGTATGAAGATGTTTCTGCTCCGCCATCCATAGAACATAAGGTCTGAGTTTTCTGCCCATACATTAGACTGGGCTGCACTGACCTGTTCTTTCTCTCCTAGCCCCTGTGACTAAGGGCACACGTTTGTAGAAAATGAGCAAAATTAGAGGAAGCATTTCATACTGTCCGTAAACAAAAGTTTTTTATCGAGTTCAAAAAAGGGCACACGGAACTTCCCTGGCGGTCCAGTGGTTAAGACTCTGCGCTTCCAATGCAGGGGGCACGGGTTCTACCCCTGGTCGGGGAACTAAGATCCCGCATGCTGTGTCGCACGGCCAAAAAAAAGAAAAAGGGCACTCAGTTGTTTTCTTCCTTTGAGCTCGTGATACGTGGTCCAAAAAGGTGGCTTTGAGGAAGAAAGACCACAATAAAGAGGAAGGGAATGTAGGAAGTCAAGTTTATGGCCAGGGTAGTCACTCAGTTTTGTTTCGTTTTTTCTTTTCTCTTCAGGAAAAGTATAAACCTGCCAAACTGAATAGTAGCTATATTTCCAGGAAATTCTCATCCATGAGGCTTAAGACGTTGTCCAGAAATTTCTCAAATTCCCCACAGCAGGTAAGAATAAGGTTGGAGGGCAGAGCACTCCAGAACATAGAGGGATGAAGTAACTCATCCAAGGACACACACCAAGAATAAGCCCGGTTCTGGATGGCACACCTGTATACAATGGCCCCTAGAAAGCTCAGTCCAAACCAGGTTCACAGCTCAGCCTTGCCTGGTCCTTTTATAAACCTTCTCAAACCTGCTTTCTGCCACCGACCTATTCGAGTCACACACCACTTCCTTTGTCAAATTGAGCAAACCACAGAGAAATCTTGTTTTCACCTGCTCTAAAAATTTCTCGTGGCACTTAAAAGTGGTTGAGAGAAGAAACATAAGAGAATCATTGCATTGGTGTCAAACCCGTTGATTTAAATGCGTGGGTGGGCTTGTACATCACCCTCCCCCCCTTTTTTTCTTTTGTTAACTGATGTTGGGATTTCTCTGCAAACCTATGTCTGCCTGTAGTATTTGTGGATTAACTAAGATTTTGCACTGGCAAATCAAGGGCAATGTATGTACGTGGCAAGGCTTCTGTCTCAACGGGAGCATTGTTACCACCTAGAAATGAGCCTCCTGTTGTACAACGTGGGGAAATTGTTTGGAAAGCACACTCCAGAAAATACATAGACTTCACACAGTTGAACCTTAAGATCTTCTAGCCTTGAGATTAGAATTTTCTCTGTCTGATGGAAGTTAGTAGAATTATTCATAGATGTTTTCCAGTTTGAGGAGCTGGGAGAAAATATGCTGACCTGATGACGACGTATCCATAGCATATGCTATGCAGCTCTGTGTGGGCAGGAGAGGAATGATTCCCCGAGGACGCAGGTGGCACAGCCGTGCCCCTCTTAGGACACACAGCCTGATGGCACCACCATTGTCACTGTCATCTACTGACACCTAAATGCCCAACGTGACCTAAGCACTACTCATCAAGAAGAAAAAAAAAATCATTTTAGACAGAGTCCCTACTTTGGAGAGTGAGGGAAGATATAAAAATATAGAGCAGTACCTTTTTTTTTTTAATTTAATTTAATTTAATTTTTATTTTTGGCTGCATTTGGTCTTCACTGCTGCGCACGGGCTTTCTCTATTTGCAGCGAGCAGGGGCTTCTCCTTGCGGTGGCTTTTCTTGTTGCGGAGCACGGGCTCTAGGCATGCGGGCTTCAGTAGTTGTGGCACGAGGGCTCAGTAGTTGTGGTGCATGGGCTTAGTTGCTCTGTGGCATGTGGGATCCTCCCAGATCAGGGCTCGAACCCCTGTCCCCTGCCTTGGCAGGCAGATTCTTAACCACTGTGCCACCAGGGAAACCCTAAAGCAGTACCTTTTAAATGATATTTAAAGTTGACGTTATTTTGGTGTGTTGTAAAGGTGGAGGATGCAGGAAATTTGGTTATTTTAATTTGAAGTTTGCCTTTTTTTGGTTTTGGGATTTTTCTCTTATTTTTTGCTCCCATGTGGGGTTTATTTAATCAACTATTTCAGTCACAAAAAAAAAAAAAGGAGAAAAATATAACAAACACTCATGTGACTCACCTGGTTAAAGACTAAACATCACAGGCATAATTGAAGCCCCTAGTATCCTTTCTCCCTCTCCAGAGGGTAGCTACTATCTTACTATTTTACCTCACATCTATATAGCCATAACCTTAATTTTACAATATACACATAATATATGTGTATATATATACACACACACACATATATATACACACACATTTGTAGAAAATGAGCAAAATTAGAGGAAGCATTTCATACTATCTGTAAACAAAAGTTTTTATCGAGTTCAAAAAAGGGCACACGGGACTTCCCTGGTGATCCAGTAGTTAAGACTCTGTGCTTTTTTGGATCAACAGTGAGTTTGTTTTGGGGTTGTTGTTTTTTTCAGCCACACCTCGCGGCTTGCAGGATCTTAGTTCCCCAACGAGGGACTGAACCCAAGCCCACGGCAGTGAAAGCACTGAGTCCTAAGCACTGAGTCCTAACCACTGGGCCAGGGAATTCCCAACAGTGAGTTTCTGAAATGTATCCTTGCTGATTCATATAGTTTGAAACATTCTTTTTTCACAACTGTATAGTGTGCCATTGTATACATGTATGACAATTTTTGAACTCCTTTCTTCTGTTGTTGAGGGTCATAGGGTATTCACATCTTCAGCTTTACCGGATGTTGCCAAATTGCTTTCCAAAATGGTTGTACCAGTAGTGTTTGTTTTATTGTGATCAAATATACATAAAATTTGCCATTTTAAATATTCTAAGTGTACAGTTCAGTGGCATTAAGTATATTCACATTGCTGTGCAACCATCACCGCCATCCATGTCCAGAACTGAAAGTCTGTACCCATTCAGCAGTAATTCCTGTTTCCCCCTTCCTCCAGCCTCTCATAACCATCATTCTCTTTTCTGTCTCTGAGTTTGACTACTCTAGGGACGTCACATAAGTGGAGTCACACAATACTTGTCCTTTGGTGACTAACTTATTTCACATAATGTTTTCAAGGTTCATCCATGTTGTAGCATGTGTCAGCATTTCATTCCTTTTAAAGGATGAATAATATTCCAAGGTATGTATAGACCACATTTTGTTCATCTGTTCATCTGTCAATGAACATTTGGGCTGTTTCCACCTTTTCTGTGTGTGAATAATGCCGCTATGAACATTGGTATACAAATTATCTGTTCAAGTCCCTGAGTTCAGTCCTTTTGGGTATATACCCAGAAGTAGAATGACTGGATTATATGGTATTTAACTTTTTGAGGAACCGCCATACTGTTTTACATAATGATTGCACCATCTTACATTCCCACCAGCCACGCACAAGGGTTCCAGTTTCTCCGCATCCACATCAAAATTGTTTTCTGGAGTTTTTAAAAAATATATAACAGCCACCCCACGTTTTTTTGTTTTGCTTTTTAAAAAATATTTTGTGCCAAAAAAGTGAGCTTATATGCATCACATCATCTTTCACTCAGTGCAGGTCAGATGTAGGATGTCTGAAAAGTTCCAGAAACCAATTATTATCTATAAAGATCACTTTTCTTTATCCCCACAAGCCAGGAGGTAAGATGTAAAGAGGTTCTGGATGAGTAGAGAAATGAATGTTTTCAAATTCTCGGTCTTAAAATTAGCCACATCCTTTACATACAGAGACAATGAAAGAAGTGGGAAACAGATGGCTGTTAGAGACCAGAAAGGCACCTGGGGTAGCCGGCCTCCTGATATTCACGCCCTCGAGTAGCCCTCTGTGGTCTTGTACCGGCGTTGGGCTGTGTGATCAGTAGACTATGGCAGTGATGCACATCACTTCCAAGACTAGGTTTCTATTTCATACTCTTCCTCTCTCACCTGACAAACTCTAGGGAAAGCCAGCTGTCATATCAGGAGGACATTCAAGAAGTACAAATGATAAACTGAGCGCTACCAGCAACCATCCCCAGTGGAGCCTCAGAGGACAGCAGCCTCATGAGAGACCCTGAGCCAGAATCACCCAGCTAAGCTGCTCCCGGGTTCCTGACCCTCAGAAACTATTTGTGAGATAACAAATGTTTGCTGGTGGGGGCTTCCCTGGTGGTGCAGTGGTTAAGAATCCACCTGCCAATGCAGGGGACACGGGTTCGAGCCCTGGTCTCGGACGATCCCACATGCCACGGAACAACTAAGTCCGTGTGCCACAACTACTGAGCCTGCGCTCTAGAGCCTGCGAGCCACAACTACTGAGCTCACGTGCCACAACTACTGAGCCCGCGCACCTAGAGCCTGTGCTCCACAACAAGAGAAGCCACCTCAATGAGAAGCCTGCGCAGCGCAACAAAGAGTAGCCCCCGCTCACCACAACTAGAGAAAGCCTGCACACAGCAACGAAGACCCAACACAGCCAAAAATAAAATAAATTTATTTAAAAAATAAATAAAAGGGAGAAAACTGATGTAGGTTCATTGTAGCAGCTACCGACGACCTCAAAGTTTTATTGAACTTCGGTACAAAGACCAAAATAATCACCAAAAACCTAATAAATTCCTCAAACCCCAGACTTATTATGCTGAGAAAACCCACAAGAAGTAAAAATGTGTTGGCTCATAAACCAGTTTTTACAGTCTGATTTCCTTTAAACTCTCTACTTTAGCGTTGCTGAAATATTACTCTTCTCACTAATTATTTAAGAGTTTTTTTTAAACGTTGTCTTTGCTTTTTGTACCTCTCACCAAAAACTGTTCTGCACCATTATTTCAAATTAAAACAAGAAGTAATAAAGCTATTTACTTTTTTTTTTCATAAATTCATCCATTTTATTTTATTTTTGGCTGCGTTGGGTCTCCGTTGCTATGGGCGGGCTCTCTCTAGTTGCGGCGAGTGGGGGCCACTCCTTGTTGCGGTGCGTGGGCCTCTCATTGCGGTGGCTTCTCTTCTTGCGGAGCACGGGCTCTAGAGCGCAGGCTCAGTGGCTGTGGCTCACAGGCTCTAGAGCGCAGGCTCAGCAGTTGTGGCGCATGGGCCCAGCTGCTCCGTGGCATGTGGGATCCTCCCTGACCAGGGATCGAACCCGCATCCCCTGCATTGGCAGGCAGACTCCTAACCACTGCGCCACCGGGGAAGCCCCAAAGCTATTTACTCTTCTGTTCAACCTTCCCCTTCTGATCAACCTATTTCACAGGGAGGATCGCCTGTAAGATTACTTAACTTTTGCTTCCCTCAAGAACAATTTCACAGATTGTCCCTGGAGAGGACTCTAAATGTTTTCAAATTCCAGAACTTTGTTTTCCTCACCAAAATGGCCTTCAGAGGGACTCCCCTGGTGGCACAGTGGTTAAGAATCCACCAGGGGACATGGGTTCGAGCCCTGGTCCAGGAAGATCCCACATGCCGCACAGCAACTTAGCCCGTGCACCACAACTACTGAGCCCGCGAGCCACAACTACTGAAGCCCATGCGCCTAGAGACCGTGCTCCACAACAAGAGAAGCCTCCACAATAAGAAGCCTGCGCACCGCAATGAAGAGTAGCCCCCGCTCACCGCAACTAGAGAAAGCCCGCGTGCAGCAACAAAGACCCAGGGCAGCCAAAAATAAGTAAATGAATAAATAAATAAAAACGCAACCTTTAAAAAAAATGGCCTTCAGAAAGTGGTCAATATTTTGCCCTGTTTTTCCTTGACACTGCAGCTAAACCACAGAGGCAACGAACAGTCTGTTCTGTGCATGTATACACTGCAATAAGCTTGACAACTTCAAAAACATTAAGTTCATGAAATTAATTCAGCTCTAAATTTCACTTCCAGCCTTGACAAGGTTTGAAAAACCTAACATATGAGCAGTGGTTATGACATTTAAGTTGATTTACATGTAGGTAAACTTAGAGAGACATGATTTCCAGGCAATGTGCTTGCAAATTCTCTAGGAAGAAACTGAAACTTTCTCAAGGTGGTATTTTCAAAAGAACCTTTTCAGGTTTGGGTTTGGGGTTTTTTTTTAAGTTATAAAAGTAATTTGCATCTTTCATTTCTTAACTGGGTGATGGGTTTATTATATTATTCTCTCTTTTGGCAAATCCGAAATACTTCATAACAATATATACAAATTAACATTCAGATACTTAAAAATACTATTTGTCTACTGTGAAAACTTTCTAAATAGTAAAGATGTAAACTGTAATGTTAAAAAGAAATCCCATGAGGCTTCCCCGGTGGTGCAGTGGTTAAGAATTCGCCTGCTGATGCAGGGAACACAGGTTCAAGCCCTGGTCCGGGAAGATCCCACATACCGCGGAGCAACTAACCCCGTGTGCCACAACTACTGAGGCTGTGCTCTAGAGCCCGTGAGCCACAACTACTGAGTCCCCGCACTGCATCTACTGAAGCCCGTGCGCCTAGAGCCTGGCTCCGCAAGTCTGCCCTCTCCTCCCAAGTCTCTCTCCTTTTACGTATATAATTTTCGGAATGTTGAACTGCACGAGTCATGTGTGAGTCCTTCTGTATTCGTTTCCTTTGGCCACTTTAACGAACCACCACCAACTTTAACACAAATTCATTCACTTACCGTTCTGGACGTCAGGAGCCTGGAGTCAGGAAGTCCTAAGGTGAAGGTGTTGGCAGAACTGCCCCCTTCTGCCGGCTGGGAGGGGAGAACCCGCCTCCTTGCCTTTCTTGCAGCTTCTAGAAGCCGCCCGCTTTCCTTGGCTGGGGGTCACCTTCCTTTTCAAAGCGGATCACTCAGAGCTCTGATCCTGCTGTCACGCTTCCTCCCTGACTCTGACCCTCCTGCCTCCCTCTCATAAGGACCCTGTGATGACATTGGCCTCACCTGGATGACCCAGGAGGCTCCCCATCTCAGGGGCCTGAACCGAACACACCTGCCAAGAGAAGCCACCACATCGAGAAGCCGGCGCACCGCAATGAAGAGGAGACCCCGCTCGCCACAACTAGAGAAAGCCTGCACGCAGCAATGAAGACCCAATACAGACAAAAATAATAAATACATTAAAAAAAAAAAAAAGAAATCCCGTCAATCTCATATCCCAGAGGTAACCACAATGAGCAGTTTTGTGTTTTGCTTTCTAGAATTTCTCTAAATCTAGATAAACACACACACATGTAACATTTCATTGAGCACAAACGGGCACTTACTACGTACTCTGCCACTGGAAGTTTAGTACTTTTAGCTACACCACATTCTTTTTAATGGCTGTATAGTATTCCAGAGGGCCTGTTGTGGGCCTCTAGGTTTCTAGTTGTCCACACAGTATGATGCAATGAACTCTCTCATATACACATCTTTGCATACTTCTGTGAGTGTATATGGAGGAGAATTTCCTCTAAATTGAAATGGAACCACTTTTTAATTTTTTAATAGATTTTTAAAGAACAGTTTTAGATTTACAGAAAAAATGAGACGATAGTTCAAAAAGTTCCCATATTTTCCCTCATCCAGTCTTCCCTGTTATTAACAACTTACATTAGTATGGTACATTTGCCACAATTAATGAACCAATATTGATACCTTGTTTATAACTAAAGTCATTATTTAGATGTCCTTTGTTTTTATCTAATGTCCTTTTTCTGTCCCAGGATCCCATCCAGGACACCATGCTAGATTTAATCATCATATCTCCTTAGGCCCCTCTTGACTGTGGCAATTTCTCAGACTTTCTTTGGTTTTGATGACCTTGATGGATTTGAGGAGTACAGATATTTTAGGTTGTCTTCTGTTAGAATTTGCCTAGTGTTTTTCTTATGATTAGACTGGGGTTCTAGGTTTTGGGGAGGAAGGCCACTGTCATCACATCACATCAAGAGTATAGATGACCAGACAAGATTTATCACTGTTGATGCTAACCTTGATCACCTGTGTAGCCAGTGGTTGTCAAGTGTCTCCCCTGTGGAGTTACTCTATTTGCCTCCTTTCCACACTGTCCTCTTTGGAAGAAAGTCACTAGGCACAGCCCACACCTAAGGTGTTATGCTTCCCTTTTTAATTTTTAAAGTCATAAAATGGTGTAAAAATCAAATTTAAACAGTTGACAAGGAGGCAAATCAAAAAACCATTGTTAACAGCCTTGTGTTTCCTTCCTGGAATTTTTTCAAGGCATATTCAAGCAACTATGTTCATGTCCACCCTCCCACCCACTCCCCCCTCCCTTTTTTTAAAAAGGGGGCTCATATTCGACTTACATGGAATCTGTCATTTTGAAATCACATTGCTAAAGAAGATAAATCAACGTGACTCTTTAATAACATTATCTGATCCGCGGATCCTTCCAGAAGCACTTGAAGCTCCCTCAGCAGACACTGCCTCCGTTTCCATTTCCTCTATCAGCACTGAAAATGGTTTGAGTGGCTCTTTTTTTCTTTTAATTCCATGCATTTTTTTAAAAGATTCTGCTCCGGCAGAAGGTGTTAACTCAGGCACTAAATCCGGAACATTTTAATCCTGTGAAGTTTTGCATGTCTCATCTTTGGCAGAAAATGTGTGAAGATGAGAGCTTATTCCTTACCCCACACAGCTCCCGAGGCGGCTCTGTGCAAGTTAATCGCCTTACATCCTCCCACATTTCAGATGCCTCCCACCTCCCGACCTCGGGTTCCTAGCTTTGGTATTTCCAGAAGCCCACCTAGGTTCCCTCTCTTCTTTCAAGAGGGGCTGCCTTAGCTGATGCACCCCAAGTCTGCCCTCTCCTCCCAAGTCTCTCTCCTTTTACGTATATAATTTTCGGAATGTTGAACTGCACGAGTCATGTGTGAGTCCTTCTGTATTCGTTTCCTTTGGCCACTTTAACGAACCACCACCAACTTTAACACAAATTCATTCACTTACCGTTCTGGACGTCAGGAGCCTGAAGTCAGGAAGTCCTAAGGTGAAGGTGTTGGCAGAACTGCCCCCTTCTGCCGGCTGGGAGGGGAGAATCCGCCTCCTTGCCTTTCTTGCAGCTTCTAGAAGCCGCCCGCTTTCCTTGGCTGGGGGTCACCTTCCTTTTCAAAGCGGATCACTCAGAGCTCTGATCCTGCTGTCACGCTTCCTCCTTGACTCTGACCCTCCTGCCTCCCTCTCATAAGGACCCTGTGATGACATTGGCCTCACCTGGATGACCCAGGAGGCTCCCCATCTCAAGGGCCTGAACCGAACACACCTGCCAAACCCCTTTGGCCTCATAAGGCAACATGACAGGTGCTGAGCATTAGGATGTGGGTTTACTTGGGGGATTATTATTCAGCACGCCACACCATCCTCCTTTAAACATAAATAAATCAGAACCTAAAGGCTCCTTTGACCACCTAACTCTCTGGTCCATCCTGTCTCCCAGGAGAGACCACTATTAATTCTACTTGGGGTGTCTTTTTCGAGACCATTTTTATTCTTTAACGTATGTACATATATTCACATAGCGTATTTATTTAGTATTGTTGTTGGTGGATTTTTTTAATTAAAAAAACCCAAGTGGCATCATATTATTCAACATACTTGTTTCTCTGTTTTAAGACCCAGCTCTATTAATATATATAGAACTAGTTCAGCTGCCACCATTTCAAACTATTTGCGTATCGTAGTAAAATATACATAAAATTTACCATTTTAACCACTTTTAAATCTGCAGTTCAGTGGCATTAAGTACATTCACTTTGTTGTGCAACTATCACCCCCATGCAACTCCAGACAATTTTCATCATCACAAACTGAAACTCTGTCCCCCTTTAAACAACTCCCCGTTTCTCCATCCCTCCGCCCCAGCGACCTCTCTTCTACTTTCTATCTCTGTGAATTTGCCTCTTCCGGATACTTCATAGAAGAGGCATGCACACGGTATTGGTGCTCTTGTGTCTGTTTCACTTTGCATGATTTTTTTCAAGCTTCCTTCACGTCGTAGCACATTATCAGCACTTCATCTGGCGTTCCACGCCTTCAGTTTGCTCTCAATCAACCTGCACCTGTTTGCATTCTCTTTTGCAAGCTGTCTACAACCTTTTCCACCTGGGTTTGATCTGTCCCTGCCAATGAACTGTAAACTAGGATCAGAAAAACCAGATGACCGTCTCCTCCAGAGTCTGCCAGCGCAATGTCCACAACAGGGACTTGAGTGATGATGTACAGTTTGAATGAGAACCGCCCGGTCTGGGTAACCGGCGCACCTGGGTTCTGGCAATTGCAAGGAGGAACAAATGACTTCGCTTCTTAGACCTCACTTTTCCCATCTGGAAAATGGGGCTAATTCCTGTCTCAGCTCCTTCACTGCAAAATAGGGCATCATCGCTATAGAAAAGCCTGCATGGGGCAGATGTTGCCTCCTTGACAAGTCAGCGCCCCCGGCTGTCTGGTCTGGGTGGCCCGCGGTTCCCCTGATGCCTGGCAAGGGCTTGACTGAGGGAATAAAAACTACACAAACCCTTTCTAACCCTCTTTCCTCTTTCCCTCTCAGCGGGAGGGGCACTTGGATGGTTTTCCTGGGCTTGAGATATTTGTCTTTGTTCCAGGAGAGAAAGACGGCTAAGCAGCTTGAGCTATTCCTCTTCCCTGAGGGGACAGTTTTGGAGAATCTCTGGGGTTGCAAGCTGGGCCTGTCACAGCTCAGTAGCTGGGCAGCATTCCTCCCCCTGCCTGTCTATTTTAAACCACACAGATAACCAGGGAGGCGAGGCAAGACGACAAAGGCTGAACAGTGGGTGAAGGACATCTGGCACCAGGAGCTGGCAGCAGGCTGACGGGGCTTTCAGTGACGTGGCCCGGCTCCCGCTGCATGTGTGCGAGCCTGGGAGAGGAGCGTGGGGGGGCCTGGGAGGTGCAGGGGGAGCTCCCCATCCCTCCCTCCCTTCCCCTCCCAGCCATGCAGCTCATAGGTGAGGGGAGGGAGAGGGCAGGGCACACTTATCAAGGAATCTTTCATTCACTTGTTCACTCATTCAACAAATATTTGGCCTCTTCAAGTCTGTTGACATCTTTTTCTCAGTTCTGGATAATTTCCAGCCATTCTCTCCTAAAATGGTTTCCTACCCCATTCTCCCTTGCCTCTCTGTCTGAAACTCCAAACAAATGTATAACAAAACTCCCGGAATCCTCACATTCTCATTTTTCTCTCTTTGGTATTTTCTATATTTTTGTCTCTCTCTGTTGCAGTTCTGGATCATTTCTTCTGATATCTCACTAATCTTTCTGCTGTGTCCAATCTTCTGTCCAATACAATTGAGTTTATTACTATATATTTTTTTTTATCAGTTCTGTTTAGTTCTTCATCAAATCTGCTATGTTGCTTTTTAGAGCCTTCTATTCCTTGTAAACATTGTCAAGCTTGCTGATGATTTCTTTAACCAGGATAAATAAGCGTAAGTGTTTTAGAATCTGGATAATTTCACTCTCTGAGGTCTTTGTGGGTCTGTTTCTGCTGGTTCTTGCTCACGGTGCTCTGTTCCCTTGTGAGCTAGGTTTTCTTCAACTGCGTGTTGGTCATTGCCCTTGGAAAATTATTTGTGGGGATTCTCTGCGGCCTAGAATGAATGAGCTGTCCTCTGAAGAAGATTTGCGCTGCTTCTGCTGGGCTCCTAAGGCACCAGCAGCTGGAGCCACCGCAGATCAAGCTCCCTGGGCACTGATGTGTATCCGTGGGCAGGTGGGCCTCTAGCAGCGACTTCTTAGGAATTATTTTCTCTCTCTGTTCCTTTTTCTTTTTCCGGCTTGCTCATCATCAAGACAGACCATTCCCTGGAGTTGGGGTCGGTCATGTCCCCCAGTGCTGTCCAGGTCAATGTTGAGCAGTCAGCTATCAGGGAGGAAAAAAGCACCTGATTTGTAGAACCTGCTGCTCTCTGTGGTATAAATACTCTCACCGTGGTTGGTTTCAAGTTGCCAGCATGAAGTCATGAGCGTGGCACTTGGAAGACACAGTGAGCCCCCGACCCTCACAAGTCTAAACGGCCAGCTCCAGCTCATCACGTTTCGTTCTTAGCTGCTCTCTGCAAGGCCACTGCACTGCAGGCTGTGTGCGCGGGATGCCAAACGCCCTTGGGATGAAAAAGGCTTTGGTGAACTTTTGTGGGTTCAGGGTTTCCCCCAGGGGAGGTGAATTTGAGCTGAGACCGTCCTGAATGAGAAGGGGGTGGCCAGGAGAGGACGGGTGATGGGAAGGGGTGCAGGCAGAGGTAAGAGCCTTACATGGGCCCAGAGGTGGAGACAAAATTGGCATGCTTGAGGGAAAGCCAGAGGCCAGTGTGGCTGGCGTGGTGAGCTGGGGGAGGGGGGCAGGGCCAGGCCACCCGGACCAGGGTGGCCAGCTTTATTCCAGGGGCAGGAGAAGTCATTGCAGGGTTTGAACCAGAGGAGTGAGAGGATCTGATTTAGAGGGTCTTTTTTTTTCTTTGGCCGCACCGCGCGGCTTGTGGGATCTTAGTTCCCCGACCAGAGGTCGAACCCGTGCCCCCTGCAGTGGAAGCACGGAGTCTTAACCACTGACCTCCATGATCCCTTAGGAGTGGGCTGTGCATAGAGGCTTCCTTCCAGAGAGAACAGTGTGGAAGGGGGGTAAAGAGTAACTTCACAGTGGAGACGCCTGATGAACATGACCCCCTCAGCAGGTGACCAAGGTCAACATCGCGGTGATGTCACGTTGATAGTACGTACCTTTGACATGAGGTGACGACAGTGGCACTTGGTCTCTGTGGTTCCCCCCAACCACAGTCTGATCGTGAGAAAAACATCAGACAAATCCCAAGGGACATTCTACAAAATACCTGCCCAGTTCTCCTCAAAACTGTCAAGATCATGAAAAACAAGGAAAGTCAGAAACTGTCACAGCCAAGAGGAGCATAAAGAGATATGACGGCTCCATGTAACGTGGTCTCCTGGAGGGAGTCCTGGAGCAGAAAGAGGATATTAGGGGAAAATGGAGGAAATCTAAATAAAGCATAAACTTGAGTTAATGCTGTATCAATATTAGTTCATTCACTGTAACATGCCATACTAATGTCAGATGTTAGTAATAGGGGAAACTGGCTATCTGTACTACATTCCCAATTTCTGTACTATGGTCCCAATTTTTCTGTAAATCTAAAACTGTTCTGGGAATTCCCTGGCGGTCCAGTGGTTAGGACTCTGCGCTTTCACTGCTGTGGGCCTGGGTTCAATCCCTAGTCAGGGAACTAAGATCCTGCAAGCCGTGTGATGCGGCAAAAAAAAAAATAAATAAAACTGTTGTGAAAAATAAAGTCTAGTTAAAAAAAAAAAAGGAAGATCTTACTGGCTGTTGTATGGAGAATGGATCATAAGGGTGGGGCAAGATGGGAGCTGAGAGATTATTTTTTACGTTTTTTTAAAAAAATTAATTTATTTTATTTTATTTTTGGCTGCGTTGGGTCTTCGTTGCTGTGTACAGGCTTTCTCTAGTTGTGGCAAGCGGGGGCTACTCTTCGTTGCGGTGCACGGGCTTCTCATTGCGATGGCTTATCTTGTTGCGGAGCACAGGCTCTAGGCACGCGGGCTTCAGTAGTTGTGGTTTGGCTCTAGAGTGCAGGCTCAGTAGTTGTGGCACGTGGGCTCAGTAGTTGTGGCACATGGGCTCTAGAGCGCAGGCTCAGTAGTTGTGGTGCACGGGCTTATTTGCTCTGCGGCATGTGGGATCTCCCCGGACCAGGACTCAAACCCGCGTCCCCTGCATTGGCAGGTGGATTCTTAACCACTGCTCCACCAGGGAAGCCTGGGAGCTGAGAGATTATTATCACAGCCCTGCAGGTAAGATGTGGCTTGGGTCTCCGTGGGGCAAAGCAGATGGAGAAATAGAATCCAACTGGGCAGGTCGAACTGAGAGCCTGACAGGTAGGGATAAAGAAAGGGAGGAGTCAGTTATGACGCGCAGATATTTGGACTCGAGTGACTGGCAGAAGGTGTTGTTAACTAAGGTGGAGTATATGTGGAAAAAAAAAAAAAAAGGTTTGGGAGGAATATCTCCAGAGGCTGCATTTCCACCATGATGAGTCTGAGGTGGCTCTGGGACATCAGAAAGTAAGTATCGAGTAGGCAGGGAGATGCACCAATTCCTCTGGTGGTTAGGGTTAGAGCACCTACTGTGAGCAAGGAGCACACCTACTATGTGGGGACCCAGGTATGAGAAGGCACAGGTCCTGCCTTTAAGAAGTTTCTAGTATGTTTGAAGAACAAGCAACCTGCCAGGGAAGCTTGACAAGTTAAATAAATGAGGATGAGTAGTAGTGAGAAATCCTGGAAGACTGCCTGGAGGCAGCAGGGGGGCACAAAGGATGCCCCCGAAGCAGCCGTATTCTGGTTCTGGAAAAGCCTGATCTTGACCAGAGCCAGTCCACATCAGTCCAGACTTCCAGCCAGGTACCCATTTGGAAATAGCCTACTCTTTCCCTAGGCTAATGTCCAGAGAAGCCGGATAATTGAGGGTCAGAGGTGAGGGAGCTCACACCTGGCAGCTGACCAGGCCTCAGGGCACATGTAACTGCCCTGAGTCAGTCCTTGAAGTCGTGGAGTCTCTAATTGCCTCTGGGCGTGTGCTGGATTGACGGATCCGGGGCCAGGAAAGGTGAAGGGCCTCTACTGCTGTCTCTCTGGGGCTTGTATTGCTGCCCCAGGGCCCTTGCTGACCCGGCAGAGCAGAAAACTCCTTGAAGTGTTTCTTGAAGGCCCACAACCCCTTCAGTTACGAACACCAGCAGGACATGCTGAACAAGGCCTCCAGGAAGGCCCAATGATGAAACAATTGCTGCACCCCCTGTCCAAGGCTACAGAGTTGGGTGAGCCCAGGCCTGGCTGCCTCGGGAAGGTGGGGGGCACCTGCCGCCTCCCTTGGCCCTGAGGGTCAATCATGTCACGCCCCCATCAAAACCCTCCCGTGCTCTCCACCCTTTGCAGAGTCAGTCACACACCTCCCGAGAAGCCACACAATCTGTCCCTGTCCTCCTCCTCCTTCACCTTCTCCATGTTCTGTCCCACTGCCCATTTCCTGCTTGGCCAACGTCCAAGCTTCTGCCTGCTTCCTGGTCTTGATACCTGCTATTCCGTTGCCTGGGTCAGTCTTTTCCACCCGCTATTTTTTTTGTCTTTTAAAGAGCTGAAATTCACATAACATGCAATTAACCTTTTTTGGGGGGGTGGGGGGCGGGTCCACACCAAGGCATGCAGGATCTTAGGTCCCCAACCAGGGATTGAACTCGTGCCCTCTACAGTGGAAGCGAGGAGTCCTAACCACTGGACTGCCACGGAATTCCCCACAATTAACCATTATAAAGCGTGCAAATTCATTGGTGTTACTGTATTCACAATGTAATTATCACCCGGTCTCGGGAGTTTCAAAACTTTCTCATCATCCCATAAAATCACCTTTCACCCAATGAAGCAGTCACTGCCCATTCTTCCCGCTCCTGTGCCCTGGTAACCTCGAACCTGCTTTCTGTCTAGCGATTTGCTTATTCTGAGTATATCATATAAAAGTAATCATACTTTTATACTTCTGTGACTGTCTTCTTTCATTAGTGTAATGTTTTCAACATTCATCCACATTGTGGCCTGTGTCAGTGCTTCATTCCTTTTTATGGCTGAATAATAGTCCACTGTCTGCATACACCACAGTTGGTTCATTCTTCTGTTAGTAGATGGACACTTGGGTTGTTTCCACATTTTGGTGATTGTAAGTAGAGCTGTTATAAACATTCATGGACAAGTTTCTGTGTGGACACCCATCCATTTTCATTTCTTTGGGGTCTGTACCTAGGAGTGGGATTGCTGGGTCACATGGTAGCTCCATGGTCAACTTTTTGAGGAACCACCAGACTCATTCTTTGCCCCAGACATCCGGGGCTGGCCCTTCCTCCTCACTCAGCCCTCAGCTCAGACGTGACCTCCTCAGATCACCCCAGCTCAAATAGCGCCCCTCTCCCAAATCACTCTTGTCTTTTCACCATTTGGGGTTCATGATCCATCAGAATGTAGGCGATCCCGTACCTCTTATTTTCCGTGGTGACCCGCAGCCCCACACAGTGCCCGGCACTCGATAAATAATAATCAGTTGTTGCTCAACAAGGCATTTGACCAACAGTCTTGTAAGGTGGACGAGACAGAGAATGTAGGTCAGGTAAATGTAAAGTTAGGGAAATCCTCTGCTACATAATGAATACTGGTCCATGGAGGTTTGGCACTCTGTTGAGGTGATAGACCTCATGGCTCTGTTCTTTGATCTGTGTATAATCAGTCACTGTGTAAAGATTTAAAAGGCATGTTTTCTTAAAAAAAAAAAAAATAATAATAATAATCAGTCATTGCTGAATGACTGATCTCAGGTTGTCAAAGGTGAGGAGCTGCAGCAAGGTGAGGCATGTCACTGTCATTTTAAGTCTGTTGGGACCTCCCAGGGTGACTCAGCTCTTTTAGTGGGCTACTTCCTCCTGCCCCGAGGGACAAACTAAAAGCAGTGGAAGGAAGTCACTGCTGATGTTCTGTTTCTCCATCCCTCCTTGTTGGTGACTCAACACAGACATGTCTTCAGCAAGCCGCAACTCGTTGGGCTGGAACAAGTAACCCTCAGTGACTAATTGCAAAGGGAAAAAAAAGACAAAGGTGGAAAAGAATATGGGTGGGAAATTGGTCATATCTATAATCTTAAAGTCAGCCTGGTGAAATGGTTAAGGGCTCCAGCTGGGGGTTCAGGCCGCCAGGGTTCAAATCCCAGCTTTGTAAATTTCTGCAGGTTATTTAATCTCACTTTTCTTTTTTTGAAAAATAGGGTTAATAGTAGTAGCTGCCTCATAGGCTTGTTGTGAGGATTAAAAGAGTTAATATTATATAAAGTGCTTAGAAAGCGCTTGTTGTGTTGAAAATGCTTTATACTAGAATAGTCATCATCACTATCCTCCATCTCAGTACTGATATCTGCAGCTGGGCATTCAGATGAAAGGAGATAATAAATGGGCTTTTAAAAAGTTAAAGGGGGGGACTTCCCTGGTGGCACAGTGGCGAAGACTCCCAATGCAGGGGGCCCGGGTTCGATCCCTGGTCAGGGAACTAGATCCCACATGTCGCAACTAAGAGTTTGCATGCCGCAACTAAGGAGCCTGCCTGCCACAACTAAGACCCAGTGCAACCAAATAAATAAATAAATATAAAATAAAATAAAATAAACCTATTCTTATCCTCTTAAAAAAAAAAAAAGTTAAAGGGGGACTTCCCTGGCAGTCCAGTGGTTAGGACTCAGTGCTTCCACGGCAGGGGGCATGGGTTCAATCCCTGGTTGGGGAACTAAGATCCTGCATGCCGCACAGTGTGGCAAAAAAAAAAAAAAAAAGTTAAAGGAAAATTATGAGTATACTTAATGCCTCTGGGCAGTAAAATTTTAAATAGTTAAAATGACCAATTTTATGTTATGTGTATTGTACCACAATTTTAAAAAGTAAATGTAAATAACCTCTTTCTGAGCCACCTGCCAAAAAAAAAAAAAAGGTAAGGAATTTCTCCGTATTATTATTTGAAATTATGATAGTTCTCCTACCTGGCGCCAGAAATAACAACCTCAGCAGAAATGGCTGTTTGGGTGCTGCATTCCAGAGTCCCTGCTCTGTGGAATTTTCTAGAATTTCAGGCCCTGGAGGAGGGCAGGATTACAGAGTGGATGGAACTGCCCTCAGTAGACGCTCAGGTCTGGGAGAGCTTCTCGGCTGGACGCACCGGCTGGCTGCACCGGCTGGCTGTCGGGCTTTTCAACTTCTGTTTTCAGTAAATAGAAGTCAGAACAGCTGCTTTCCATCTTGTCCCAGGAAGTCTTCCGGGGCCCCTTTGGCGCTTGTCACCGGAGGGTCGGGTTAGTTTGTTCTGAGTGTTCCATCCCCCCACCCCCGGGGAAAACGTACACGCAATCATAAAACAAACACACGTGTGCCCACCGCTCAGAACCGACCATCGTTAACCTTTTCTTCTATGTGCTTTGAATCTGCTTTTATGCTTAACAAAAGAGTAAAGCATTGCATGTTTGTGTCCCTCTGTCTCCAATCACCAGAGACAAACTCCAGCATGAATGGAGCCTGTAGCCTCCCAGTCTACTAATAAACTTTGCACACATATTTATAGATCCAAGAAATAGATTTCACATTGTTTTGTGTGTATTAATTAGCACAAACAATCATAATATCTATTGATATCTTTCTGCAGTGTGCTTTTTTTTTTTGCTTGTTTTTATGTTTTGAGATCTTTCCAAGTTAACATGTATGGATTCAATTTATGCCTTTTCCTCCCACATAATATTCCACCATATGTCCTGTACCATAATTTTTACAACCAAATTAAAGACGTATCAGTTGTCTCTAGTGTTTGCAAATGTGAACCAGGTGGCTACAAACGTCCTTGGGCTAATTGTTTTTCAAATTGCCTGAGGCATGACTAGGTCATGAAATCAAATTTTTCTTAAATAATATAGGATAGAATAATTTGTAATGAATACTATTCCTCGGTGAGGCTTGTGTTTTGTGTGCACGTGTACTTGGTAGGGAGGTAAAAGGGCTTTTCTTACTAAGGATTGCAGTGAAAGCAAAGTTTAAAAAACATTCCTCTCCCAGCGATTCTACCCAAGAGAAATGCAATGTATAGCCACACAAAAACATGTACACAGATGTTCACAGAAGCTCTATTCACAACAGCCGAAAGGTGGAAACAACCCAAATGTCCATCAACAGATGAATGGAAAAACAAAATGGGATCTAGCCATAAAATAGAATATTATTCCACCATAATAAAGAATAAAGTACTGACACATGTTCCAACATAGATGAAGCTTGAAAACATGCTGCTAAATGAAAGAGGCCAGACACAAAAGGCCACATACTGTCTGATTCCATTAATATGAAATGTCCAGAATAGACAAATCCACAGAGATGGAAGGCAGATTAGTGGTTGCCAAGGGCTGGGGGTTGGAATGCAGAGTAACTGCTTAATAGGTACGGATTTCCTTTCGGGGTGATGAAAATGTTCTGGAACCAGATAGTGATGATAGTTTCACAACATTGCAAATTTACTAAAAGCCACTGAATTCTATGCTTTAAAATGGTTTAAATGATGGATTTTTTGTTATGTGAATTTGACTTCAATTTTTTTAAAAAAGGAAAGCCACTCCTGCAAGGCATACTAAGAGCAGAACTGTGGGACGTAGAGTTTGCTCTTTTCAACTTTTTTACTAGACGTGGCAAATTGCTCTCCAAAGCAGTTGCCGCAATTTGCACTCTTACCACAGTGAATGAGCGCTTCTGTCTCTTCACATCCACACCAACGCCTCATACCCAAGAGAAGAATAAGAGAGAGAATAACTCAGAGTTGAATTGTGGGTATAAACCAGAGGTCACAATCTAGAGGCCCAAGGACTTGTTTGGCTTGTTTGTATTTTTTAAAGTTTGAATTAGATACCTACAGTTAAAGTTGACAGATCACAAAATGTGGTTTGCCCGCTTCCTTTGAAACATTGGAAGACCTGGCCCCATTTCATACACATTTCCTTGTGGTGACAGCGGCAGAGGTGAGCAGCAGGTGCCCTCTTTAAAGGAGGAACGAGGTCTTCATTTCACCACAGTCCCCACTGCTCCCTAAAGTCTTACAGCTGGTCCCACTTACTGCTTACGTTTCCCCTCTGGCCCATGTACTCCTTTGAATGCATGCAGCCTGGTGTAAAGTTTTGAGCTCCATCTGGGGGCTCACCCTCACAGCTTGTGCAGGCCACAACCTGCAAAACTGTACCAGGACAGCCCTGATGAAGAGGAGGAGGAGAGATGATTTCCAAGCCCATCAGCTGTGGATGTTTCCTGAGATAGGCGAGGTCTCAGCCAGACATGGGAAGAAAAGCAAACTTGGGAGCTTGAGGGGAAGGTGGGGTCAGAGCCCTGGGATAGCCACCATGCAGGGGATAGGGGAACAGGCCGTGGAGGGGCCGTCATTCCAGCATCCACGTGAGGATTCTCGGCCTCAAAGAGGCCGCCGTCAGCATCCTCTCCAGCTCTGCATCCAATGAGCAATCTCTCGAGTTCCTGCGTTTCTGTCCTTGGAGCTGTCGGCTCTGACCATGACGCCAAATCAGATTAACAGCCTTCTCCCAACACACACAGGCTCTGGGTCAGAGTCTGCGGAGACCAGCCGCTTGGAAGAACCCATCTGCTGCCTAATGCACTCAATTCTGCTTCAGGGGCCAGCTTGGAAGAGGGAGGGGGCAGCGGGAGGGGAGGGGGTGACCTGCAGCAGGTGGCTCTGGTGGTGAGAAATGCCCAGGGTGAAGAGCTGGGGTGGCGGGTGCTGGTTATAGAATTCTCCGTGTTTTTTAAATATTTAAAAAAAAAAAAAAAACAGCCCCTTCCCCCAGATGCCGAAGATGCAGCTGTGGAGAGAGGCTTCCCTAGACCCCGCCTCCAGTGCGACAACTACCTAGGACCAGCTCCATAATTTGCAGGGCCCGGAGCAAAGTGAAAATGCAGGACCACTTGTTCAACAATTAAGAATTTCCAGACGGCGGCCACAGAGCTTTAAACCAAGCGCGGGACCCTACTGTGCCCTACTGTGCCTGGAGTCCCCGTGGGACTGTCTGGGTCGCACCGCCGTGAAGCCAGCACTGCCTCTAACCCTCTCACCACCCCCAGATCCTCACAACCCAAGTGTCCATCAATGGATGAATGAATTAACAGAATGGGGTCCATCCATACAATGGAATAGTACCCAGACATAAAAAGGAATGAAGCACTAACACAGGCTACAATGTGGATGAACCTTGAAAACATGACGCTAAGTGAAAGAAGCCAGACTCAAAAGGCCACATAGCCTATGATTCCATTTATAGGAAATGCCCAGAACAGGCAAATTTATAGAGCCAGAAAGTAGACTGGTGGTTGCCAGGGGCTGGGGGAGGGGGGAATGGAGGGTGACTGATAATGGGGACAGGGTTTTGGGAGGGGGTGATAAAATGTCCTGGAAAGAGATAATGGTGACAGTTGTACCACACTGTGAATGTACTAAATGTCGTTAGTGGTAAATGTTATGTATATTTTATCACAGTAAAAACAATTTTAAAAACCTGTCTTTAAATGCAATGTGGTACCCTGAATTGGATCTTGGAACAGAAAAAGGACATAGTGGGAAAACTGGTGAAATCCAAAAAAAGCTTGGCATTTCATTGCCAGTGCTGTGCCAGTGTAGGTTTCTTAGCCGTGACAAATGTATCATGAACACGTGAGATGTTAACATAAGACAAGCTGGGTGAGGGTATACAGCAACGCCCTCTACCATCATTGCAACTTTTCTGTAAATCTAAAATGATTCCAAAATGAAACATGTATTTTCAAAAATCATATATGCCTTCTAAAAAGGGTCTTGCTTGGTCTCCAGAAGGTTCTTTTGTCTGCCTAGGGCCCACTTTGCAATTTAGGGAGCTGGAGCTGACTCTTTGGCATGGGAGAGGGAGAAGAATCTGGAGCTCCCAGCTGGGAGGGGAGGGATGAGGCAAAGAGAGGGACAGGTAGGAGGGGTGAGGGAGGCACCTGGGCTGGAACGGGGTTGGGCTGGGGGTCCCCCATGACAAGTGGAACCGCTTTGCTGGGGAAGCTCCAAGGACTTTGGAGAACAGGAATGTCCAACACAGAGGCTGCAAATGGATGATCCACAGGCTGAAGACTAGAGATGTGTTATATTTACCCTTACTTTTGTAAAAATAATTGAGCCAATCTATAAAAAGCAGTCAATCTCACATTAAAATTGGAAATTTCCAACTTCTCTGGAAACATCTGAAGATCTGCTAACTCAAGGCCACCTTCCTGCATGGCCCCAAAGGGCTGGAGCCGAGTCCCAGGCATCCCCTTGAAGCGGGTGTGAGCTCTCCCACTTGCCACGGTCCCCACCAGCCCCTGTTGTCACCAGCTACTGACACCGAGCCTCGGTTGCCATTTATCCTCAAGCTTGCACCATATTCTACTTCTAACGGAACAGATTTTCTCTGCACCGTGTCAAAAGTGGAAAAGAGGGCTTCCTTGGTGGCGCAGTGGTTAAGAATCCGCCTGCCAATGCAGGGGACACGGGTTCGAGCCCTGGTCCGGGAAGATCCACATGCTGTGGAGCAACTAAGCCCGTGCGCCACAACTACTGAGCCTGCGCTCTAGAGCCTGCGAGCCACAACTACTGAAGCCCGTGTGCCACAACTACTGAAGCCCGCGTGCCTAGAGCCCGTGCTCCGCAACAAGAGAAGCCACCTCAATGAGAAGCCCGTGCACCGCAACGGAGAGTAGCCCCCACTCGCCGCAACTAGAGAAAGCCCGCGCACAGCAACGAAGACCCAACGCAGCCAAAAATAAATAAATAAAATAAATAAATTTATTAAAAAAAAAGTGGAAAAGAGAAACCAAGATATTGTCTGACTTTTCTTACACCTGGCTGGCTTCACTTGCCTATGATATCTACCTGGTTCCTAGAGGCACTTTTTTTTTTAACATCTTTATTGGAGTATAATTGCTTTACAATGGTGTGTTAGTTTCTGCTTTATAACAAAGTGAATCAGTTATACATATACATATGTTCCCATATCTCTTCCCTCTTGCGTCTCCCTCCCTCCCACCCTCCCTATCCCACCCCTCTAGGTGGTCACCCTAGAGGCACTTATGTTCGAGAACTCAAGTCTAATGTTTGACCTGCAGCCTTTGCTGCAATGTCAACATACCCTCCCCAACCCATGCCCTTAAATCTTCACTCTCACGGGTGTTCTGTGGTTGGGATCAAACACACACACTAATTCTTGGGTGTGAATCCTGGTTCTACCCCTTACTAGCTGGGTGGTCTTGGCCAAGTCACTTAACTGCTCTGTGCCTCAGTTTCTCCATCTGTAAAATGGGCATGACATTGTACCTACCTTTCAGGGGTTTTATGAGGATTAGGTGACGTAGCTCATGCAAAGCATGTAGACCTGTGCCTGGAACAGAACAAAAGAGGCAGAGAAAATTTCAGGGGGTGACAAGTGCTGTGATGAACAGATCAGGGTGACTAGGGGAAACCCCACATTCAGTACTTGTTGAGGAGGAGGGGACATGTGAGCTGAAAGAGGAATGAGAAGGAACCAGCTGGGAACCGAGGGGAAGGAACAGTGTGTCAGGCAGAAGGAACAGTCAGTGTAAAGTTTCAGAGGCAAGAATGAGCTTGGCTTGCTCAAGGACCAGAAGGAAGAAGGGCAGTGTGGCTGGAGCAGAGCAACTGAGGGTCAAATTTAAGGCTGAAAGGCAGGCAGAGGCCTTGCAGCCACGGGACGCCGGGGGAGGGTTCTCAGCAGGCAGAGGCCAGAATCTGACTGACGAAGGGGCGAGTGAACCTGGCAGCAGCAGGCCAGTCCAGCCCGGAGCCTCTACTTCCAGTTCCACGATCCCCATCACAACCAGCCTGACCCAAGCCTGGCTGTCCTTGCCCTCCGAGCATCGAATCCCCCCACCCTCCAAAATAAACAGGAAGTCTTGAGGTGGCCAGGGCAGTGGCCCCCGGGTAGGGGCAGAGCAAGGGATGCAAAGCCACTCGGATGAAAGGCTGCAGGGTCCCCCGCAAGAGAGATCCACGTCAAATCCCTGGAACCCGTGAGTGTGACCTTACTTGGAAAAAGGGTCTTTGCAGATATGATTCAGAATCTCAAGATGAGATCATTCTGGATTATCCACATGGGCTCAAAATGCAATGACAGATGTCCTTATAAGAGAAAGGCAGAGAGAGATTTAAGACACACAGGGAAGAAGCCCATGTGAAGACGGAGGCAGAGACGGGAGGGATGCGGCCACAAGCAAGGAACACCTGGAGCCACCAGAAGCTGGAAGAGGCCAGGAAGGAATCTCCCCTAGAGCCTTTGGAGGGAGCGCGGCCCTGCCGACACCTCGATGTCAGACTTCCAGCCTCCAGAACTGGGAGAGAATACGTTTCCGTTGTTTTAAGGCACCCAGTTTGTGGTCATTTGTTATAGCGGCTGCAGGAAACCAATACTCCTCCTCCAAGCCCCCCCCGCCCCGCTCCCCCGCCCCAGGCAGGAGGTTCAATCTTTCCTTCCATCCTTGCGACACATCATCCCCCTTTCCAGATGAGAACACTGAGGCCCAGAGAGGGGACGATAAATGGGGAAGCCCCTTACAGCTGTCTCAACTTTCCTCCTGCCTGAATTGAACTCACCTATGCATCTTGTTGGGTTTTTCACAGCATTTTAAAATTTGTATTTATTTTTATTATGGAATGGTAAGCACAGAAAGAGTCCAGATAACAATGCCCCGCAACATTTTCGTTCCCTACTCTTGGGGGTTTAGCTGTGGAGTCTTGGCGGTGTGGCATAGGGTAAATTAACCTCTCTGAGCTTTGGATTCCTCAACTTTAAAATGGGGAGAGGGACTTCCCTGGTGGTCCAGTGGTTAGGACTCCGCGCTTCCACTGCAGGGGGTACGGGTTCGATCCCTGGTCGGGGAACAAAGATCCTGCATGCCACACGACACGGCCTAAATAAATAAATAAATAAAAAGTTTTAAATGGGGAGAGAACTGGTTGTTGTGAGGATTAAATGAGAATGGATGATAAGCACCTGGTGTCTCTCCGATTCCACCTGAAACCCCAGCCTGGGCCCGAGCAGGTTCTTGCTGTGGGACCCAGTTCTCAGGCTCATGATGGCTTCTTCAGGCGGGGAGCCAGAGGTTCCTGGATAAATAAGATGCTCCAGGCAGGCCCAAGCCCCTGAGGGCAAGCAGGGGACCCAGCTGGCAACAGTCTGGGTCTCAGGCCTTGGTTTAATTGGCAGGAAAACGGGTACACGGCAGACATGGAGCTGGTATATGCAGTGTGACTGTACCAGTAGTTAAAATACTGAAATACTTCTCTACCAGTTGGTAAAAGCCACTGCCCAGCCCCCCCCTCCTGGGACCCCAGACTTCCACACAATCCAGCAAGTAAGAACCACCACCAGGAGGTCTTCCTGTGTCCCGTCCTAAGCCTCTCTTCTGATTGAGCTGTTCTGCTGGGTAATATTTCTCGGCGCCATGGGCTGGTGGGCGTGGGGCGCCCCGTCCCTGATGGAAAAAAACAGGTGGCATTTGCTGGGTCTCGGCTTTCCCAGGAGGTACAGAAGCCCCAGGGATTTAGAGGAGACAGGTCTCTGTTATCCCGCACAAGACCCATGCAGGCAGACAGACAGACATGGATGTCTGCGCTGGGGTCCTGGGGACGTGAAGGGGCTCCTGGACACTGGCCGGAGGCCCCAGACCACCCAAAGTCTCCCCACAACTACGCCAGGCAGGGCCGGGGGAGAGTTAGTGGATGGAGAAACCTAACCAGGCGATGAGGCAGACGGCCCAGGAAGAGGTCAGAAGTCAGGGGTCAGAGGTAGTATACTTTATTGACCGGGTTCTCCCAACATCTTGCAACCCCGCTACAAAGCCAGACCTGGGCTTCGCCAGTGTCCCGTCCACTGGACAGGGAAGAGAACGCGACCCCCGAACGTCCAAAGGGCCTCAGAAGAGCAGAGCGGCAGGGTGGATGTGGGAAGGGGCCGCCAGCCAGGGGAGGGGCAGGGGGAGGGGCTAGCGCTGGGCGCTGGGCCAGGGACACCCCGAGGCTCCGCCAGGCCTGGTCAGCCCCTCACTCCCCCACTTAAGGTCCGTAGTGGTTCACAGTGAGACTGGCTTAGATTTGGGAGGGCGGAAGGGGTGAGGGCAGGCAGGCGCCTTCCACTCCCCATCCACCCTTGGCCTGACTCACAAAGCTGGGAAGAGGGAGGGACAGGAAGTCCCCTCCCCGTGTCCCACCCCCCCCCGCACCCCGGGACAGGGAAGCCCCTTCTCTCCATGGGCAAAGGGTAGAGGCCTAGTTCTCCCTGACATCCCCCAGGCTCTTAGGAAGGGTCATTCACTCCCGGCTCAGAAGTCTCTAGAACATCTCAGTGAACTTGCCCATCATTGCTCCCAATTAGAAAAATGTTTTTGAAATCTAGGAGATTGGGGCCCATCAGAACCAAGCAGTAAAAAACCTGGTTAAGATCTTGGTTTAAAAAGGTAGCTCTACCTTCGCTTAGAAACCTTGGGAGACCAGCTGGAGAGACCAGTGGTGTCTCCACTGCCCAGACTGGAGGGGGTGGCTCATGGCAGCAGGGGGCTGGTGGTGGCCCGGGGAACAGGGTGGGAACCGGGGGCAAGACGCAGGAAGCGGGGACACGTGGGACAGGGCAGCTGGCCCTGCAGTGCCGTGGACCTGGGCTCGGAGGGCAGCGGGGGCGGCCGGGGGGCCCCCGTGGGCACATCTGCCAGGTGGGCACTGGAGCCTCTGCCCCACCGGGAGAGGCAGGGCCCACGGTCAGGCCTTGTGACTGCCGTTGCCCGGCGGCTCCCTGTGGCCGGCCGTGCAGTCCGAGGCGGGCTCGAGCCCCAGCATCTGCCGTTGCACCAGCCTGGCGTAGAGGCCGCCCTGGGCCAGCAGCTGCTGGTGTGTGCCCTGCTGCACCACGCGGCCCTTGTCCAGCACCACGATGAGGTGGGCCCGCTCCACCGTGCTCAGCCGGTGCGCGATGATGAGCACTGTGTGCTGCTGCAGGTTGCCGTGGATGGCCTGCTGGATCTGCGGAAACAGGAGGGCGCCGGCTCACGCGGGCGTCTCCGCCGCCGCCCACTGCCCCGCCCGGGCCTGGCGGGGATCCCAGACCCGCCGCGTCCTACGGACGCTCTGCCTCCCTGAGGCTTCCTCGCGTGTAAAGCAAGGGCTGGCACAGGACCTGCTCCCTGGTTTTCGTCCGCGGGGGATGCAGCTCAGAGCCTGACACAGGGCAGTGCTTGGCGAATGACACAGGGGCCCCTAACATGGTCGTCTCTGGTCTTCCGGCTCCTTCCTCTAACCTTGGCCTTGGTTAACGGTCTCCCCGTCAGCCCCGAAGCTCATGCCGACAAAACCCGGCATCACCTGGTTCCTCATCCTTCCCTTATCACCCGAATCCGACCCATCAGCAAGTCCTGTAGCTCCATCTCCCCAGTGTGTCTCTGTGCCATCTTTCCACCTCTGCCACTACTAATAAAATCTGTTTTCCCAGCTTTAATTCCTTCTTGCCTGGATGCCTGCAACTTTCCTGCCCTGCTCCCATCCATTGCCCACGTGGATTTAACATTTTTAATCAGTTCTTGTTGAACTCATGCTCCAAGCCCTCCAAGAGCTTCTTGTCCCATTTAGGATAAAATCCAAACTCCTGGGGGAGTTTTAGGGCCGTGAAACTATTCTGCATAACGTGACATTCTGCATTTGTCAAAACCCATACAATGCGCAACACAAACAGTGACCCCTAATATGAACTGTGGCCTTGAGTTAGAAATAATGCATTAATGTCAGCTTGTCAACTGGAACCAATGTACCGCTAATGCAAGATGTTAATAACAGGGCTTCCCTGGTGGTGCAGTGGTTAAGAATCTGCCTGCCAATGCAGGGGACACAGGTTCCAGCCCTGGTCTGGGAAGATCCCACATGCCGCGGAGCAGCTGGGCCCGTGAGCCACAACTACTGAGCCTGCGCGTCTGGAGCCTGTGCTCCGCAACAAGAGAGGCCGCGATAGTGAGAGGCCCGCGCACCGCGATGAAGAGTGGCCCCCACTTGCCACAACTAGAGAAAGCCCTCGCACAGAAACGAAGACCCAACACAGCCATAAATAAATAAATTTTTTTAAAAAAGAAATCTTTGAAAAAAAAAAAGATGTTAATAACAGGCGACACTGTTCGTGGTGCGGAACGGGGGATATATACGGGAACTCTCTGTACTTTCTGCTTAATTTTCTTTAAACCTAAACCTGCTCTAAAAAAATAACATAAAAATCTATTAATGGAAAACAATCCAAACTCCTTTCCAGGGCCTGAGGAGCTTGTTTCCCCCTATGACTCTTCTCTTGCCTCATCCCACCGCCAGCCACGCTGACATTGGGGCTTGGCTGTGGACCTGCTCTGGGACTTTGCCCCCACTGCCCCCTCTCCCTGGGACTCTCTTACCCAGCCCCCCTCTGGCTGTCTCCTTTCCTTTCTGGTCTCAGCTCAAGTGGGACCTGATGACCCTGGTTCTGTTGGCATGAACTGCAGGATTCTTGGCACGTGTGACCCCATCCAAACTCTGCACTAAGACGGCCACACTCCAGGGGGCTTCTGCAGCTCAAGGCCTTGTTGCTAGGATGACCCCAGCCCCTAAATGCCCAGTGCTGCCAGGAGAATTGACTGTTCTAGACATCACCTGATGGTGGGCCCCAGAGCTCCCTTCTTAGAGCATTTACCAAAAAGGGCTTATAATTGTAAAACCTTCCCCTGTCCCCTGGAGATATATATGCAGATCTCCTAAAACTCAGGAATGTTTTTCTCTAGGACCTGAATGCCATCTCATTGTAATCACGGGAAGGTTAGGGCCCCCGTCTCCCAGTCTCGGTAGACGACAACCCCGCTGCTGGCCAGCAGCCATGGGGACTGATCACACTTGCACTGCCCAGCCCTTTGTGAGTTTCTCCTGATCCCCCACTCTTGCATCCTCCCTACACCCTCAATCTCCCTCTGAAAGGTGCCATCACCACTGTCACCCCTGCACAGGAATGGGGCTCAGCTCTTTTCCCTACTGACAGTAGCTACTAATAAAATCTGTTTTCCCAGCTTTAACTAACGTCCAGCAGTGTTTCTCTTTGACAATAGTGACCCTTCCCTCAATTTCTCCATCACATGACTATTTCTTCTTCTTCTTTTGTTTTTTTTTTTGGCCACACCGTGCGGCATCTGGGATCTTAGTTCCCCAACCAGGGATCGAACCCGCATTCCCTGCCCTGGAAGCTTGGAGTCTTAACTGCTGGGCCGCCAGGGAAGTCCCCACGTGACTGTTTCATTTTCTACATAGCACAGGCCCCAGGGTGAACTCATGCTTATCTCCTTGTTATCTGTCTCCCCCTCAGGACTGGAAACACCTTGGGGGCAGGGGCCAATGTAACCCTGGTGCCTAGAACAGCGCCTGGTGCCCAGGAGGCACACATGAAATACCTATGTAATAAATGAATTGATCCACGGAGGGACTGAGGTAGCTGGTCCTCTTCAAATACACTATGGGGCCCTTTTTTCTTTACCAATGAAATGAGACTCGGGGTAAGAGACACGCTCAAGCCATGAGCTGCATGGAGCTCCTATCCATGTCCCACACCTCCTGACCCCTAACCCAATTCCATATAATTTCAACACCTAGAGCCAGAGGCTGGGCCAGGGTGACCCTGGGAACACCCTAGTCCGGGAAGCTGATGGCCTGGGAGAGTCCCTGCGGCCGTCCGCGGGGTGGAGGGAGGACGCTGGCCACCTGGAGCTGCTCCAGCTCCAGCATCACCTGTTACCCCGCAACTCACCAGGTACTCGCTCTCTGCGTCCAGGGCGCTGGTGGCTTCGTCCAGGATGAGAACGGGTGGATTCCGCACCAGAGCCCGGGCCATGGCCACCCGCTGCTTCTGGCCGCCCGACAGCTGGGCACCCTTCTCCCCCGTCTCTGCGTGGCAGAGACACAGGGGCAAGTGAGCGGGAGGTGAGGTTGGGGGCCCTGGGGAGCAGCGAGCAACCCCCGCCTCCGCCCTTTCCTGCTGCCACAGGAGCTCTGCTCCCCAGGAAAAGGTGGGGCTAAAAGAGCCACAGGCTGGAACCCTCATGAAAGGATGCTCTTCCTCCCTGTTCATAAGAGGCGTGCAAATTACAACTATGTGCAACTGGTACCAAGATACCAACTTTTACCTATTAATCTGGCAAAAATCCAAACGTTTGACAGCACACTGTGCTGGCGTGGCTGAGGGGAAAGGGCACTCCCTCCTCTCCCTGAGGTCCTGCTGGTGCGGGCCCTGTCCTGCCGGGCACACACCGCGGTGTCTATCCGGCTGTGCTGTACAAGTCTACAGCGCACAATTACAGAGGCACAGCCCTTGGACCAGCAAACCCATCTCTGTGAATATTTCCTACAGATTCACCTTCTCATGCAGTGACTCACAGCACTGTTATTGCAAAAAACAAAACAAAACAAAACAAAACAACCAAATGTCCATCAGTAGGAAACAGGAAATCAGTTATTTTTGAGTAAATTATTATAAAGCCACACAACAGAATACTATGCAGTAGTTAAAAAAAGAGCATCTTTCTAGGTATCAATATGGAAAGGTCACTTAAAAAAGCCAGGGGGCAGAATAGAAGGTGCTGGGTTTTCTTCTGTAAAAGGGCGGGAGGGAATAAAAATACACATTCATATTTGCATAAAGAAACTCCAAAAGGACATGTAAGAAAATAATGAAAGATGTTTTGGTGGGGGCATGGGGGACCTGGCAGTGAAGACCGGGATGAAATAAAACTTTGCATTGGATATCGTTATGTCTATTTTTTTAGTTTTGAATTGTGTGAACAGTCCCATTGCAAGAGTTAAAATTTTTAAATATGTTAAATAAAATCTATAAGTTAATATATTGTTCAACTTATTAAATTAAAATATTTACTAATATAAAATTAAGTCACTATAATTAATGAATATAATACATATATTATTTTTAAATAATAACATTTCGGGGACTTCCCTGGTGGCGCAGTGGTTAAGAATCCACCTGCCAATGCAGGGGACATGGGTTCGAGCCCTGGTCCGGGAAGATCCCACATGCCACGGAGCAACTAAGCCCGTGTGCCACAACTACTGAGCCTGCGCTCTAGAGCCCGTGCTCTGCAACAAGAGAAGCCACTGCAATGAGAAGCCCCTGCTCGCCACAACTAGAGAAAGCCTGTGCGCAGCAACGAAGACCCAACGCGGCCAAAAAATTTAAAATTAAATAAATAAATAAATTTTTAAAAAATAAAAGAAAAAAGTGTCTGTTTAAAAAAAAATAATGTTTTGGAACTAAACAGAGGTGGTAGTTGTAAAGCATTGTGAATGTACTAAATGCCGCTGAATTGTTCACTTAAAATACAGTGGTTAAGTTTATGTTATGTGAGTTTCAGCTGGCAGAGGGCAGTGCATAACTCAGGGGTGTATCCCTGAGGGTGGACCTCCAGGCACGGTGGAGGTGATGCTCTGGGCTCTGTACCTGTATTGTAGCCGTCCTGGAGTTCCATGATGAAGCCGTGGGCATTTGCCTTCTGTGCGGCCTCCACCACCACCTCGAAGGGCACGGTGGGCAGGCCGTAGGAGATGTTGTCTGTGATGGAGCGCGCGAACAGCACTGGCTCCTGGCTCACCAGGGAGATCTGCGGAGGAGGAAGGATGGGCTGTGAGAGGCCTGGAACACGTCTGTCCAGCTGTCACCAGGAACCTCGCGAGCCCTGGGCCTGAGTGACGCCGGGAGCCTTAGGTCTGAAATCTGATCAGGGCCCGCGGCCGGCAGCTGCATTCAGCTGCCTCTCTTCTTTCCGAACAGTGGAGTCCACTTTCTGCACAAGCCCTCAGCCTCCCTGACCAACAAACTGGGGCCCCGCTAAGCTTGCCGCTCTGGGCCCAGTCAAGCTCCCTGACCTCCAAGACGGAGCTTACTGGCTGCCCCTGACCTGGAAGGAAAGAGAGAGGAAGAGTGTAGAGTGTAACTCTGTGAGCAGCCTGTCCCTGGTGGGAGGCAAGAGGGCACAGCAGACCCAGGCCACAGGGACCTCCCTGGCTGGTGCCCCCTCCCAGTAACAGAATGACGGAAAGGAGCTATTGTCTCACGGTCTCAGTTTTAGGAATTTGTATGTAGTTGGAGGATATCGTTGCAACACTGTAAACAGCAAAAAAGGAAAAAGGAAAACAAAACAAAACAACCTAATTCTCCATAAATAGAGGATTGGTTAAATGATTACAGTGCACCCATAAAATCAAACTGTAATATATATATCACATTTCTATTTTTGTTTAAAAAAAGCATATGTGCCTTTATATATAGATATGTTTATATAAAGGTAGGAAACACGTTGGAAAGGATATTGACTAAACTGCCAATGCTGGTTCCCGACACGGAGTGGAATTCAAAAGGTGAGGTGGAATCACCTCACGTCTTTGTTATAAAATTCTCTGAATATATGGGAATATGGTTAGGTTGTTGAGTTTTACTGCTTTGGGTTTATGAAAATTAAAAATTTAAATTTATAGAGAAGGTATTCACAAAAGAGGAAATCCAAATAACCAATAAACATATGAAAAGGGACTTAACATCTTTAGTCACCAGGAAAATGCAAAAGACCTCTACACTGAACTACCTCTAAATACCAACTGGTACAGATTCAGGACTGGCAATATTAACAGTCTGAGAAGATAAGTGTCTGAGTATGTTAACTATCGCAAAGCCTGAACAGCTCTTTCTAGGAGCCACTTCCAGAACTCTGGTGGGCAGCAGCCTGGTGGGGGCAAACCTGGGACCACTTCTCCACCATCTGTCTCTGGTTATATACACATAGGTGGGAAGATTTCACAATCTGTGGCCTCCACCAGCATCTACAACTGGCCAGAAGTTCTGGAATCTCTGTGCCAACTCTCAGGCTCTCATATATCTTAATGTATGTAGACGAAGTAAATAGTGTCTGCTTAATAGTTGGTGTTTCTTGTATCGTGTGCAGCCTGAACGACCGTCCAGGGCATCCCTGCTCTTATGCCAGCACAGGATCAGGTGTCGAGTCTACTTTTCTGAGAGTATTACCCAAAACTGTAAGGTCATGAATAGCCTCCTTTAGATACTGGAGATAACGTAAATGCAGAACCACCTGAACTCTCATCCACTGCTAGTGGGAATGTAATGTGTAAAAAAAAAAAAAAAAAAGTAAACCACCTTAATGGCAGTAACTACTAAAGCTGAGGCTCTGGGCGAACCTACCCACCCATGGGTACCATGATATGGACTAAACTGTCTATATCGGTATTGCTGGTAATAGTAAAAAAAACAGGAAACAACCGAAATATCCATCAAGAACAGAATGTATAAACGGACTGTGCCATGTTTACACAGTGGATTATCTTCCAGAAATGAAAATGAATGAACTACAAACACAGCCTCAACCTGGAAAACTCACAAATAACACTGAGTGGAAGGAACAAGACACAAAGAATACACACGTTACGGTTCCAGCCAGACGGAGTTCAAAACTAGCAAAACACAGCTGCGCTGTTCGGGGAGGCGCAGAGGTGGGAACAAAAGAAGAGCACGGAAATGACGATCGTGAGTGTCAGGCAAGACGCTGCTTCTTGGGGGGAGAGTGCTGGAATGTTCCACTTCTTGAACTGGTGATAATTCTTTGAAATGTACGTGTGTCTTGAGCCCTCTTCCCTGCACCTGTGTGCGTGCTCGCGGGAGAGAAGGTCAGACAAGGAAAGGGCGGAGGAGGGCAGCAAAGGCCCATGCACGTACCACTCGGTGCAAGTACTTGTGGTCATAGGCGCTGATGGGCTTCCCATCCAGCAGCACGCGACCCCCTTCCAGGGGGTAGAAGTTCTCCAGGATGTTGACGCAGGAGCTCTTCCCACTGCCCGACGGCCCCACGAGCGCTGTCACCTTTCCTGGGGACAGGCTGAAGGAGACATTCTGCAAGGAACACGCAGACATGGTGTGGGGCCCCTGGCTCATATGCTCTGGCCTCAGACGCAGGCGGGCACCCTTCCCAGCCTGCCCCACCGCCGGCCCCCAGAATGCTCTCCTTTCTAGGATTTGGCAGCACTTTCATACTTGTCTCCTTTGCCTGGAATGTTCTTTCTGCAGAGGGCCATCGGCTGGCTCCTGCTCCTTGTTTAGGTCTCATAGCAAATGTCACCTCCTCCGAGAAGCCCTCCTTGACTGCTAATACCATCTCTGCAGACTACCCCTGACTTATTGCCTTCCTAGCACTTCTCCAGGAATCCTCTTGTTAATGATCTGTCTTCAGTGTTCCTGGCCTTTCATGTTCCTGGCTGCACTGCCATGGCCTGGCCTGTAGGAGGTGCGTGAGAGATGGGATGAGGGAAAGGATGACTTGGTGGGGGGTGCTTGGGCCCTCTCTCACCTGCAAGACTTGGGTGTGGGGCCGAGTGCGGTAGGTGAAGGTCACGTTCTCAAAGTCCACCCGGCCCTCCAGGTGGTCGGGGGCCAAGTTCCCATCATGCACCATGGTTGGCTGCCGGTCAATGAACTCGAACACCTTCTCCGCGGCCCCCACTCCTTGCATCAGGCCGCTGTAGACTGAGCCCACGGACTGCGGGGGGAGTAGACACACGTTCCTGACCCAGCGACACCCCAATCCTGGGACACACACCCCCACCCCCGCCACGGTGCCAGAGAGCTGAAGGGGGTGAGGAGAGAGCAAGAACACAGCAGCAGTTCTGGGGGCGGGGTGCCCACAGGAGGCTGCTGGAGCCCCACCTGCTAGTACAGCAGATCATGATGACAATGAAAAAATGAGGACAGCAATAAAAAATACTGCTGCCTTGTGTGTTATAGCTAAACCTCACCACCGTCCAGCAGAGTAGGTGTTATCACCCGCCAGAGGAGGAAACGGAAGCACAGAGAAGTTAAATGAACTAGGCAGAATGTGGCAGAACAGGAATCGGACCTTCCTCTTTCAGCTGTCACAGAATTTTTAAATTTCAATTTTAAAAATGGCCCTTAATTTATACTATACATCTCCTTGGGTAAAAATATACACAAGTATAAGTGTGAATAATGACTCATTTCACTGAGTACTTATATATGTTACGAGGTAGGTTCCATCATTATCTCCTTTCTGGTGATACGGAAACTGAGGCACAGAGAGCTCAAGTAACTTCCCCCAGGTCACACAGCCAGGAAGTGGCAGAGCCAGGATTCGAACCCAGGCACGTCTGGTTCCCGAGTTCAGGCCCTTATGAGCTGTGACTGCGGGTCCTGGTTGATGAAATGGGGGTGATATTAGTACCATTGTCATGGTTCCACGAAGACAGTGCTCAGCACATAGTAAACCCCCAACACACCACAGCTATGGCTATTATCATAATATCTGGATATAATTATTTCTGTTGAGATACAAGTGCTGTGTATAAGTTGTCCTTCTTGCTTCATCCCAGAGGTGGCCCCGGTTATCCGAGTACTGTGTCTTTCGAGTCCTTTCTCTGTGCTTTTACAAACACATGCACATATGTAATTAAATCATTTTGAGATTGAAAAAAAAACCCACAAATGGGATCAGACCATCCTTATGACTCGGGGATTAGCTTTTTCACTAACAGCATGTCTTAGGGTTCTTTCCATGCCAGTGTACACAGCTCTACCTCATTTCTGTGGCTGCTGCCTAGCTTTCATAGCACAGATGGACTGTTTCTAGAATACAGATGTACTGTATTCACCCAGTCGCTGGTTGACAGGCATTTAACTTTTCACCATTATAAACAATGCCGCACTGAACATCCCGGGACACGTGTCTTTGTCCACTAGTGTGGACATTTCTGAAGCATGGATTTCGAGACACTGATTCAAATGACACTGCATGGATGACTGTAGCTAACGCAAAGTGCCATCTGCAGCAGATGCTAACCCGCCCCTCCCCTGCCGCATCTTTGAGCTTTATCATTGCAGGACACAGAGGCTCAACCTCAACGCCGGAGGGCTTTGTAGGGGGAGGGAGGCAGACCAGAGAAGCACTCCAAGCATCCTCCAGCAGTGACTGATGGCAGCTTCGGCACAAGCACCCCAGCTCCCTAGTCTCGGGACCTGCTGGTGGGGGGAGCCAAATTAAGACATAATCTATTAAAAAAAAAAAACCCACTCTGTTCTTTTTCCATGGAGCTACTCTTTAAAGTGGGTTAAAATAAAGTCAGACCATCTGGCTCTGAACTCGGTTCCCCTACAAACGTGGTGGGCAAGTCGTTTAACCACTCTGAGCCTCAGCTTCTTTTTCTGGGAAATGGGGACTGGAGTAGCACTGAGACCGCGCACAGCGTCATCAGGAGAATCTTCTGAAATAATTGCTGTCGTTGCCACTTTGCTCCATAAATGGAGTTGCTGTCACTTGTATGTATTATTCTCTTTACTAGTATTATTGGTACTGTCACGTTCTTTAGAAAGAAATACCACCTCCCGTGAACCCTGGAGCACCCCCATTTAGATCCCTCTCCCCTCCCTCTCCCTTCTCCCCAGGGCCCCCCTCCCCCAGCCGGCCCCTCACCTCCATACAATCTCCCAGGACAAACTCGTAGATAATGAAGGAGATGAGGTTGCCGCTGGTCATCTGCCCTGAGATGACGAGGTGGCCCCCGTAGTAGAGGATACTGACCTGGACCACCAGCAGCGTGAGCTGGAGGGAAGAGGGAAAGGGGGGTCTGAGTCGTGGGGGCCTGGCTCAGACCTTCCCCCCAGCCCCTCTGTTCCCTGCCCCGCAGGGGAGGTGAGAGCAGCTGTGGGCTCCTCACTCACAGCCACAGCCTGAAACTCCAGCCCGCAGCAGGGGTGGCCTCCCACAAGCTGGGGCCCTTCTGTCACTCATGCCCTCCCCGCCCCCGCCATGGAGTTTTTCCCTGCAAAGGCCCCCAGCTGGAACAGGCCATGAGCTTGGCTGGGAACAAGGCTTTCTTTGTAAGGCCCTGGCACACATACACAGCCCCCAAGCGCCTCAGCGAGGCCAAACTGGAGCTATTAGTCTTCTCCTTATTGGGAAGAGCATGGTTCAGAGAGGCTGAGTCCACTGGCTAAGGTCACACAGCAAGCCAGGCAAAGCAGACGAGGTCTGTGTTTCCATGAAGGAGGGGCTGTGTCCAGGGTGTGCTTGCCTCCAGCCCCCTCTGGTGCCTGGGGGAGTGGTCTGCGAGAGGAGTGGGAACCTGCGTACCCATGACAACCCACTGGGTCTGTATTTGCCCCTCTCCATCCCAAGCCAGTGATGCTGGGTCAGAACTAGATCAATGGCTGGACCACAGTGCCTTTGCACAAGCGGCAAGAGGCGCCCCTGATGGTGGGCAGACTGCCAAGAGGCTTGGCTAGCTGAGCTGGATTTCAGGCCCTTCTTCTCCCTGGCTGGGCACTTTTGAGGGGTGGCCCACCCTGGGGGGACCCAGAAGTTCCTTATTCCCTGCTTTCCCTGTAGACCACCCTCTCTTTCCTCCCCCTAAACTCCAAACCCTCTTCATTCCTACCCCAGCTGTTCCCCAACAGCCCACCCCCAGATGTGGCCAGCACACAGTGACAGGACCCAAGTGCTCCTTCTCCAGGAGGGGCTATAACTCACCCCCAGGGAGTGAGCTGGACACTCTAACGGGGGCATGTGTGTGGTTGTGACATAGGACCTGCAGGGAAGCGGCCGAGGATGGGTCCCAGCTGGCCTCGGGGTGACTCCCCACCTTGGCAGGGACGCTTCCCTAGCTGGGAAAAGCAAGCTCCTACGCTGCCACCCCACGCCCAGGCGAGAGGGAGAGAGGAGGTGCCCTGTTTGAGGACATGCACCAAGAGGCTGAATTCCTTTCCAGAAAGATTCTCTGAGGATAAGCAGAAAGTTGGGACAAAGTCAAGTGTCACATCAGCATGCCTGGACCTGGGCTAATGTCCTGATCTAGGGGTCCCCCATCTTGGTGTCAGACCTGCCCGGGCCGGGGCACGTACCCCGCTGCCCCAGACGTAGTACATGTAGGCCGCAGCCTCCTTCCTGTTCAGCTTGTACACCTGCTGCAGCTTCCGTGAGTACACCTCCGCCTCCTCCTCCTCGTTGGCAAAGCTCCGCACTGTCTTCATGGCGCTGATGGTCTCCTCGGCCGTGCTGCTGGCTCTGGCCAGGGCATTCTGGACCTCTTTGGAGAGCCTCTATGGGTGGGAGGGGCGACAAGAAGGAAGAGACCCCAAAACAGACAGTCTCACCCTCTGCCTGAGCCCCCAGGCCTCTCTGGGGTTTTCTATCTTTAGTTGGTGCCAGCTCTATGCAGGGAGTTCCAGGGACAAGGGGATAAGACCCAGCTCCCCTCGTCCCCCATTCCCTTCTAGCTTGATTTGCTGAACTCAGAGAACAGACTCCAGCTGGGCTCTTAGGGTGAGCTCCTGAGGCTCTAGCTCCTGAGGCATGGGGGGCTGACCATGAAGTCATCTCCAGTATTCAGAGGAGGTTATGCGTGACCATACAGTTTTGGGTAATCCTCTGAGAAAAAGAAGTCTCAATACCTGATTCTGTGTTGGCATAAGAGCAGGGATGCCCTGGATGGTTGTTCAGGTTGTACACTACGCAAGAAACACTAACCATTAAGGAGGCACCATTTACATCCAGCAACATATATTAAATTAGGTGAGAGCCTGAGGGTTGGCACAGAGATTCCAGAACTCCTAGCCAAGTTCTAGATGGTGGTGGAGACCACGGGCTATGAAATCTGCCCTCATCGTGTGCTTATAACTGGAGACAGATGGCTGAGAAGTGGTTCCAAGTACATGACCACCAGGCTGCTGCCCACAGAGTTCCAGAAGCCGCCCTGGGCCACGCTATTCAGGCTTTGCAATAGTAACCACACTCAGAATCTCACACCAGCCAGGAAGGCTGCCCAGGAGGCTGAGACAGGCTCCTACATAGGCATGTCCCATGACCTGCGAGTCATGCCCAGGCCATCGGAAGCATGCAGTATACTCAGGCGTCCTGGGAGAAGCCAGGCTGTGCCTTGAGTCATGTCTGGCTGCGGGCGATGTGTGTGGTTTGTGGCGATGGCTGTATCCTACACATTCGGGTACAGGTACGAGACCTAAACAGGGCTTCCTTGAGGTCCTGCCCGGTTGAACTTGAAGGTGGGGCCTGAGGTGTGTGCAGAGGCGGGGCTGGTGCAGGGAGCTCCAGGGTTTCCTTCCCCCTCCCAGGGGCTGGCAGGAAGGCAGGAAGGGCGGTGTGGAAGGGAAATGGCTCCAACTCCAACTCATATATTTACTTTTTCTACTCAGGGAGGAAAACAGTGAGGCCGGTGACCCAGAACTGCTGGGGAGAGGGCCCTCCTGGGTGGTGGGCTCTGCCAGAGGTGACACATTGGATTGTGGGGAACGGATCCATCTGGGGGCTGGCCTCAGGTCATGGGCACCAAGGGTTCCGACCAAACTGAGGACCCTGAGCTGATCACGTGTCCAAGCCCCTGCTCAGGAGTGTCCCTGCCCCCGCAGGCCTGGAGCACTGGGGAGGGGCCGCCTGCAGTGTCTGAACCCAGCCTGGCTCCGCTAGGGCTCAGGGGCACCCACCATTGCAGGAAGCAGGAGGAAGGTGAGGCAGGGGCCTAGCTTACAGGCTGACCCTTCTGACAGAGGCAGTGCCAAGGGGCGGCCTGAGGAGACTGCTGCCTGCCCATCACTGCATCGTGGGCGAGGGCCTCGCTCCCAGGGGCCTGAGCCCTCCCCCCCCCCGACACAAACATATAGAAAGAGAGCAATCTTTGCACTCAGAGTGGAAACCAAACTTCCCGCAAAGGCCGACACCATCTGGCCCCCGTCACCTCCCTGCTCTCCCCTCACTCCTGGCTCTGGCCTCACCGGCCTCCCGGAGGCTCTGCAAACGCACCAGGCACATTCCCACCTCAGGGCCTTTGCACTGGTTGTGCCCTCTGCTTGGAATGTGCTTCCCCGAGCTGTCCACCTCTATACTCAAATGCCACCTTCTCAGAAAGATCTATTTAAAACTACAACCAGCCCCAATGCTCCTAATCTCTCTCTTCATTTTTCTCCTTAGCAGTTATGATCTTTTACTGTATTATATATTTTCATTATTAGCATTGTTGTTATTTATTGTCTGTTTCTCTTATTAGAATATAAGCCTCCTGAAGGCAGGGGCCCTGTCTATTTCATTGATATATCCCAGTGCCTGGGACATGGTAGGTGCTCAATAAATATTTACTGAATGACTGAAATGAACCAGTGAATGAACGCAAATGCAGCCTTACGATGAGTCCTTCACTAGCCCCTGGTGGCCCCCTGAACCTGCCTAAGGGGTCACTCAGGAGCTGCCAGCGCTCAGACCCCAGCGGGGACCAGGCGGGGCCTACCTTGTAGTACTTGCCGTAGACGTCAGACACCATCATGATGATGGGGAAGCCCATGAAGGTGACCAAGGAGAGCTGCCAGGAGAGGCTGAACATGAAGACCACCACGCCCGTGACCTTGACTGTGTTCCGCAGGAAGATGTTGATATTCTGGGAGACCAGGTCGCTGACCATGGTGGTGTCCGAGGTGAGGCGGGAGATGAGGTCCCCTGGAACACAGGCAGCTCAGCTCCCGCTGTGGCAATGGGGTCACTGAGGGCAGCAGCAGGGGACCCTCAGGGAGCTCAGACCTTCCCCACCTTCTGGGCGGGGTGGGGAGGGAAGAAGAGCAGATGCCCCTTGAGGGCTGCGCTGAGCCCAGGCCTTGTCACCAGCATCGTGCTTCAGCTTCACACCTCCCAGAGCACAGAGGAGGCAGCTGAGGCTCAGAAAAGGGAAGAGGCTTGCTCAGCACCACACAGCGTGTCCGTGCCTGAGCCAGAGCCGAACCCACGTCTCCTCCCTGTCACTGGCAGAGGGGTCACTCCCCTCTTCCCTCACAGAAATAACAATCTGGGCTGTGGAGGAGAGAGGAGCAGAAAGCCCTTTACTGACTGCTGGATACTGGGCTAAGAGTTTCACAACAATCCCACAGGGCAGCTACCGTTATTGTTCCCATCTTACAGAGGAGAAAACAGAGGCTCAGAGAGGCGAAGTTAGTGACAGGGCTTGCACCCAGGCTGGTCTGCCTCAGAGCCTGGATCTTGGCCGGATGCTGTAATGTCTTCCCTGCTCTGCCCTGCATGTCCGCCCTGCTCACTCCCATAGGAACTGGACCTCTCAGGCCACAGGCCTGGGCAGTCCCGGCCCTCGTGCTTCCCACAAGCCAGTGGGAGGTGAGGCCCGGCTGCTGCAGGGACATCGGGTGGTCTAGCGAGGGTCCTATAGCGGCCGCAGTTCACACCAAAACCTCAGCCAGCAGGCCAGCTCCCCAGAGCTCAGGCAGGGCCAGAGGCCCAAGCCAGCCTCCCGGGGTGTCCCCATCCTGAACTGGATGGCAGGAAAAGCCATCAGGACTGAGACCATAGACGTACCCACTTAAATCCTCAATGCAAGGCAAGCCCACCTGGCCGGGCCCAGCCCCAGGTCACCCGAGGCCCCAGGAGGACCAACCTGTGCGATTCTCATCAAAGAAGCTCGTCTCCTGAGATACCAGTGAGCGGAAGAGACGGTTCCGAAGGCGAATGTTCAGTCTGGCAAATATGAGGGTAAAAATGCCGCCCCGAATACCTGCGGCAAATGAGCTAATTGCAGATAAGAGATGTTATATATAGCACGACGTCCTTCCGACAACCAACCGCCACCACCCGCCACCCCCCTCTGCTGGCAGGCGTGGACCCCTCGCAGGGCAGAGACCGCGTGGCACCCCGACCTCGAGCCCACTCTCCGGAGCTGGCACCACCACGGGGTTTCCCTGTTCCCAACAGGAGCTCCCAAGGTGAGGGCACAGAGGGGACTGCGTTTACTGTGGGTGAAGGACCCAGCTCGGCCAGCCAGACCCCTCTCCCTTCCAGAAGAGCACAGACAAGGCTGGCCCTTGTTTCCCACTTGGAAAACCGCCGGGGGTGGGAGGGTGCTGGTGAAAGGGGAACCCCGAGGACTGAAGCCATTTGTAGGGACAGAAGGGCGTTGCTCTAGGGTGTGGCTCAACCAAAGGGGCAGAACTAAGCCAGTTGGGTTGTTGGTTACCACGGGGACCGGCTGAGGCACAGGCTCCCCAGGGGCATTTCCTGGGCCTCCCTGGCCGCTCTTCCTCTCGGGAGCTGGCCCTGCCCTCCTTCCCCGCGGCAGGCCTGGGCAGGTGGGGGAAGGGCGTGGGTCGCTACCTGCCGATGGCCAGCACGCACATGACGATGATGGCCGTGCTGAACTGCTCCATGCTCTTCTGGAGGACGATGCCATCGATGGCCCGGCCCGTGTAGTAGGGGAGGAAGGTCTCTCCTGTGGAGACAGGGCGGGTTCAGGGGGCACCTGCAACCAGGGGAGCCTCCGTCCTTCCTCCCGAGCCTCCGGAAGCCCCCATACCACCCACAGTGCTGACTCCACCGTGGGGTTTCCTCTCTCGGTTTCCTGCTTCTCAACGGGGCAGGGGGCAGGGAAGGGGTCCCACACTGCTTAATGCCCTCTCTTTTCAGAGAACAAGAACACGGGAAATGTGAGTTACTTAATCTATACAGACTGGGTCGTGCTATCGTGAATGATGGCGACCAGGCATCGAGCACACAGAGCCAAGGGGCTCCCGTGTGACAGTTCACCCCCTCTGCACGTGGACTCTGAAGTCGGCTCTGTTATCACCCATTTTACAGATGAGGAAAGTGGAGCTGAAAAGATGAGCTGACGCTCACCCAGCCACACAATTGGTGGCTGACAGACGCCAAAGTTCACTTCCTTCTTCTCTTTGGCCGAGGGTTCAGAGTCCAAATCCTAGACCCTCAGAGTATGTTGATATTCTGGTTCTGAGCAATGCTGGAAATTGCCACCCCGCCCCTCTTGATGGGGCACTTTACAGTTTGTCAGATAATTTCTTACCCATATGTCCTGCTATATCTTCACAACAATCCTGGGTGGACGTGGGGAGGGGGGCATTGGGCAGGGATGTCACCCCATTTCACAGAGGTGGAATGGGAGACTCAGAGAGGCTGAGTAATTCGCCGAAGGTCCCACAGCAATTAAGAGGAAGGGCCAGGACTCAAACCCAAATTAGCTTCCAATATGGGGGCTCGTTCCTTGTGCCTTCCCTCCAAATAACCCAGAATAAATGCCCGCTCCCATCTTATGGAAATGATGGACACGGAATAGAAGGTGGTCAGACCAGGCTGTGTCCCCTGTTTTCACTGCAGCTCTTTCAGCAGCCATAGCCTGGCTCAGGGCTGGGCATACAGGAGTCACTCAATAAAGGTCAATGAATGAACCCTGGGCAGGTGGGGCAGGCCCGTCCCTGGTCAGCTCTACAGGGCTGGCTCACCCAGGACAGTGAGGCCTTCCATGGCGTTCTGGCGCCCTCTGCTGGTCTCAGCGCAGGGACCACAAGGCGGCAGCCCCTGTGTCCTTGGCCAGATGGGGTCTCCAGCCACCCCTGTGAAGTTCTATCTCAGCTGAATCTCTGCCTCAGTCTACCCACAGGGAAGTAAAGGGCATCAGCGAGCTCCAGCAGCATTATGATTCCAGCAAGCACCAGTGATGATATTAACCACCATGGACGTTTATGGAGCCCTTGATGGGTAGGGTGCTGTGCTAAGCAGGTATGCAAACTCTTTTGTCCAATCTGCCCAAGAACCAGGTGAAACTCTCTAGTCCATCAACAAATCCTGTGGCTCCACCTTCAAAATATTTCCAGAATTTTCTGCCTCTACTGCCCCACCCGGGTTTGTCAACCTCCTTTGGACTATCTCAGCAAACCCCTGGTTCCCCCTGCTGCCACCTTTATCCCCATCAGCCTGTTCTCCACTCAACGGACAGTGGGAGCCTGTGAAACCCAAGGCAGATCATCTCATCCAGGATCAAAGTCAAAGGCCTTACAGTGGCTGACGGCACCCTGCACGACTGGGCCCTGATACTGAGCTGCCTCATCTTCTTCTCTCCCCCCACTCCCTCTGCTCCAGCTGCGCTGGCCTCTCTGCTTCTCCTTTAACAATCAGGCACCTTCCTGCCTCAGGACCTTTGCACGGGCTGTTCCCTTTGCCTGGAGCACTGTTACCCCAGATAGCTGCTCCCTCATCTCTTTCAAGTCTCAAATGCTTCCCAATAACCCCACAGGTGGTCTATTATCATTCTTCCCATTTTACAGATGAGGAAACTGAGGCTCAGAGAGGCTAAGTCATTTGCCCAAGGTTATTGTAGTTAGGTTGCCATGAAATCCATATCTCAACGGGAGATACTCAGCACTAAAACTAACCATTTTTTTTTCACAATGGGTGGTTGTTCTTTTAGATTATAAGGTTTCAGAAAAAGCTGAACCCTACTGGATGCTTGCTGATTGAAAAATAATTGTTAATAATCACAGTACCTAACTTTTATGAAGAAGTACCTAGTTTTGCCAGGCACTGTGCTTCACCTCATTTAACTTTCACAATAACCTGAAGAAGCCCTCATTGCAGGATGAGAAGCCGAAGCTTGGCCACGTTAAGTAAACTTGATTAAAATTACTGATGAAGTCGGGGGGCCTGATTTCAAGTTGAAGCCCATAACCTTGACATAATCCTGCAGGCTGGTGCAATCTGCTCGGCTGTATTTTAGGACATCTGTATTCCCTAAGGGCACACCAGCTGACAACAGCACCCTGGCAGGCAGGGAAAACGAGGCCATGGGGGCAACATCTGCCAACACAGGCAGGACGGTCATTCATTCATTCATTCATTCACTCAGTGAATCTGATTCTGTGCCAGGTATCAGGGGCCCTGGATGAGTCAGACCTGGTCCCTGTCCGCAAGGGGCTCAAAGCCTGGAAGGGGAGACAGGAGAGTGGACGCGTGATATTCATGTCACCAATGCTGTAATTAAGGGCCACGGTCGGCAGAATCTGAGTAGGCGTCTCAGGAGCAGACATTTGGGCCTTGAAGCATGAGTAGGAGAAACTATCTGGTTAAATGAAAAGGGGTCATCCCAACACTCACAGCCACTAAAATTTACTGGGAGCTTTCTATGTGCCACGAGCTGTCCGAGGTGTCTTACTTGGATTAACTCACTGAACCTCACAACCTCACAACTGCTGATGCCCATTTTACAGATGACGAGATGAGACTTAGAGAGGTTAAGTAACTTGCCTAAAATCACACAGCGGTTAAGGGGCCGGGACTGAGAGGGTGGAGGATGGATGGTACGAGGAAATGGGCTCTGGGGTTCGCCTGTCCTCTTTGAGATCACTCTGGCTTTGTGGCTACTCCCAGACTCTGTCCCTGGGAGTTAAACATGTAACGACTCATAGCAGCTAACATTCCTGTACTCATCATGCCGTACCAAGCTCTGTACCTGTCCTTCTCCTCTCTGTCTTTTTATTCAAACTTCACAACACCTTGGGATAAGGATGCTCCCGATCCCCATTTCACAGAAGGAGGAAGTGAGGCTCTGAAAGGTTTGGGCACTTGCCCGCGGTCACACAGCCAGGCCCGGAGCAGGACTGGGATTGGTACCTGGGCCTTGTCACCCCCGGAACCCGTGGAGTTTCCACCCTGTGATGTCCCTTCCCACCCACGTTGCTGGAGTGTTGCTTTCAAACTGTTTGGACCAGATCCACAGTAACAGATACAATTTACGTCACCAGCCAGGACACACACACAGGCGCACACAACTAAAATAAAAGTTTCACAAAACAATACTTAATCTTACCACAGACTACATACCCTGATGGCTCTATTCTATTCTGCTTCATTACAAAAAATGCTTTGAACCTATAAATGCCATTTCTAGGAACTTATCCTACAGATATATCCACATTTATATGAAACATATATGAACAAGAGAAAAAGACTCAAAACAACCCACGAGTCCAACAACGGGAGACCGACTAAATAATCTATGGTACAGACACACAGTGCAGTATTACGCAGCCAAATAAAAGAATGAGATACTGATTGGAAAAATTCCGGGATATATTGTTAAGTGAGAAAAGCAAGACACAGAATGGAGTGTAAGAGGTGGGGAGAGTGACGTGCACTTATTTGCTTGTAGTCGCATAAGGAAACGCTGGAAGCATATACAAGAAAGGAATAAAAGTGGTTTCCTGCCCACGTGGAAGCTTCCGGAAGCTTTTTCTGTAGTTAGCCCCGGGCACAGGGACCAGGGTAGCCAGGAGCAGAATTAGGAGTGAAACTCTCAATGTTTACCTTTGCGTATCAATCTGATGTCTGAACCACATAAGTAAGATGTTAAAATTTGAGAGGAGAGAAGAGGGCCCTCACTTACCCAGTGCTGCCATGATGAGGAAGAAGGAGGCGGCCACGAGGAAGGCGATGTCGGGCTTGGTGTAGGACAGCAGCTTCTGCAGCGTGGCCCCGGAGGCCTGCTCGGACGCGGGCTGGTCCTCCCCAGGGAGGCCCTCGGCCTCGGCCCCTGCCCCCCGCTCGAGGGCCTTGGCGTCCGGCTGCACTGTGGACAGCAGCCACCAGAGCAGGAAGGACGCAGCGAGTGAGATGTAGGTCCACACGAAGAGGGCCCAGAACCACGGGTCCCGGACCGGCTTGCGTACCTCGGAGAAGAGCAGCAGCTTCACCATGGTGTAGATGCCCGCGAAGAGGCACACGAGGGCGATGACCGTCCACGAGGCCCGCAGCCGCCGGGGCCCCAGGGTGCTGTTCTTGGCCACGCCGATGGTGGCCCCCAGCAGCAGGCAGCTGCGGTACAGGCAGGCCGCCCAGAGGTCCAGCACCGAGTCAAAGATGTTGAAGTGCCGGATGTCCTCCAGCAGGCTGCGGTCCAGGTGGCTGAGGACGTAGATGGCCGTGGTCATACCGATGTCCAAGCTCATGAAGGCCAGGGTCACCACCACTGCCTTCCACAGCTGCATCCTGCTGGCGGGTGGTGGGCAGGCACCGAGGGGCAGGCTCTAGCTCATGGGGGCAAGGCCATTGTCTGTGGGGCGAGGCCAGACCTGCAGGGGCAACAGGGCAAGGGGTTCAGGTGTGCTACTTGTTGGCTGTGTGACCTTGGGCAAGTCACCTGACATCTCTGAGCCTCAGATTCCTCATCTGTAAAATGGCAGTGACAAGAATACTGATTTCACAGAGGTATTGTGACGGTTCCACTCATTCAAGGAATATTTACTCAGCACCCTCTGTGGGCCAGACTCTGTTCTTTGACCTGGGGATTTAACAGTGAACAAAAATAACAAAGATCCCTGCTCTTGTGGAGATGAGACACTCATGTCAGAGACAGATAATAAACATAATAACTAAATGATACAGTATGTTAAGAGATAGGGCTGGGGTGTGAGGAACGAGGGGCCATGAGGGGCGGTGAGGGCAATTTTAAATAGTGGGCCAGGGCTTCCCTGGTGGCGCAGTGGTTAAGAATCCGCCTGCCAATGCAGGGGACATGAGTTTGAGCCCTGGTCCTGGAAGATCCCACATGCCGCGGAGCAACTAAGCCCGTGCGCCACAACTACTGAGCCTGTGCTCTAGAGCCCACGAGCCACAACTGCTGAGCCCGCGTGCCTAGAGCCCGTGCTCCGCAACAACAGAAGCCACCGCAATGAGAAGCCCGCGCACTGCAACGAAGAGTAGCCCCCGCTCACCGCAACTAGAGACAGCCCGCGCGCAGCAACGAAGACCCAACACAAAAATAAACAAACAAACAAATAAATAGGGGGCCAGGGAAGACCTCGCTGTGAAGGTAACCCTTGAGTAAGACTGAAAGAGGTGAGAGAGTCTGCCACGTGGAGATCTGGGGGAAAAGCATTTTGGACAGGTGGAACAGACAACGCCAGAGCCTGAGGTAGGAACGTGTGGCTTGAGGGAGGCAAAGAGGCCCCATGAGGTCAGAGAGGTGAGGGTGCAGGGATGTGCAGGGCTCTGCAGATGAAACTGAGATCAGCAAAGGATGTAATGAAGAGTCATTGTCTTATGACTACTACCGCTACTACTACTATAATCATTAATTTCTCTGAACCTGTTTCTTCTTTTGTAAAATGTTAGCAGGAGGTTTAATATGTGAACATCAGGTCTGGGCACAGTGCCGAGCCCGTGATAATTGCTACTGATTGTTACCACATATAGTGCATGTTTAATAAACGTTTGTCCACTTCCCTCCTCCCCACATCAGGCCTTCAGTCTCCCCAAATAAACCTGAACCCTCTTAGACCAAGAAGGGGTGTCTGCAGGCCCGTGAGCAACCCAGAGACTTTTGTATCTGCCTGGAAGTTTCCAGAATCTTTTCCTCCAGCCCAGGTTGCCCCTCGCCCTCAGCCTTAGCCCCTTGTGGTTTCCTGGAGCGTGATGTCTGCTTTGCCTAAGGTATGTCCCACGTTGGGTCCTTCAGGCCTGGACCAGGGCCTGGGAGACGCCAGGAGCTGCAGAGACACGGAGGGAGGTGGGCCTGGGGGCCTCAGTTTGGGAGTGGGGCTTGTCCGGGGCAGGACTGGGACCAGACTGGGTGCGCCCCTGAGTGCCACCTCATGACTTGGGTTCGTCCCTTTCTCCCCTGGGGTCTTTGTTGTCCCATCTGCAAAATGGGCAAAGCTCTGGAGTCCCCAGCGGAGGGGAGAGGTGCAGAGCAACAGGAGGGGTGACTGTGAGTAGTGACTGGGAACGGGGGCCAGACTGAGAGACCCTCTCCCCCCACAGCTCCAGTGCTCAGACCAACGTCAGAAACCCCACACAACCCCACACGAGGCCAGTGCTTCCACATTCCCATTTACAGCTGGGGAAACTGAGGCCCACAGAGGCAAAAGCACATGGCCCATATCACTCAGCCAACAAAGGCCCAAGCCAGTGTGTGAAGGGTCCCAGCACCTGACTCGCAATCTCGGTACCACATGCCTGACACACAGCAGGTGCCCAATTACTACAAGCAAACAGTTACGCAGCACAGCCCTTCCTAGCAGCCCCACCCTTTATGTGGGTCACGTGCTTTGTATGTGTCTGCTTATTTAATCCTCAAAGCAACTTTGTGAGATTTACACTATTATCATCCCCATTTAGCTGATGGAGAAACTGAGGCCCAGAGAAGCTAATAACTTGCCAAAGATCACACAGCTGGTGAGCAGCAGAGCCGGCATTTGAACGCAGAGCTGCCTGGTTCCAAAAGCTGGGCTCTAAACTGCTAAGCTAAAATGCTTGTCGATATAGCAAGTCCTTACTCACAGCAGCCAAGACATGGAAGCAACCTAAATGTCCATCGACAGATGAATGGATAAAGAAGATGTGGTACATATACACAATGGAATACTACTCAGCCATAAAAAAGAATGAAATAATGCCCTTTGCAGCAACGTGGATGGACCTAGAGATCATCATACTAAGTGAAGTGAGTCAGAAAGAGAAAGACAAATACCATATGATATCACTTATATGTGGAATCTAAAATATGACACAAATATTTATGAAACAGAAACAGACTCACAGACATAGAAAACAGACTTGTGGTTACCAAAGGGTGGAGAAGGGATAAATTAGGAGTTTGGGACTAGCAGATACAAACTACTGTATATAAAACAGATAAACAACAAGGTCCTACTGTATAGCACAGGGAACTATATCCAATATCCTGTAATAAACCATAATGGAAAAGAATATGAAAAAGAATATGTATATATATGGATAACTGAATCACTTTGCTGTACACCAGAAACTAACACAACATTGTAAATCAACTATACTTCAATTAAAAAAAAATATATATATATACATATAGCAAGTGCTAACAGAGAGTATTCATTGAAGGAGAATAGAGTCTATACCAGAGGGGGCTCAGCTAAGAAGCAGAATTGATGACACACAGTGATAACAATGACAAGGACAGCAGCAACAGTAACAAGAGCTGACACTTATTGATGTTATCGTGCACCTGGCACTGTTCTGAGTGATTTACATGCATTCATCCTCACAAGAATCCTATGAGGTATGTTCTATTATTATCCCCATTTTCTGGTGAGAAAATTGAGGCACAGAGAGGTTAAGTGACCTGCCCCAGGTCACACAGCTAGGAAGTGGCACACCTGGGATGTGAACCAAGGCCTTCGAGTTCCAAAATCTGTGCTCTCAACTCCAAAGGCATAATTCTTCAAAACAGCATCTCAGGGGTAGGCAAGACCTTTAATGATGCTCAGGAGGGTCTGAGATGCAGAGGGGACCCAGGGGCGTGACGGTCCCCAAGCCTGGGCCCTGCTGTCACCACAGCACTTCTAGGAAGACTCAGGTATGTCCTAGAGAAGACAGTTGCTTTGTCAGCAGCTGCCTCTCCAAGGGAAGCCAGGGCTGACTGGGATCAAGGGCAGGGGAGGGAGTGAAGGTGGGGACAGGGGAACAGACACCCCCTGCCCAGGCCCTTGTTCCACCTCCAGCCCTGGCTGGGCTGCCAGCGCAGGCTCCTATCTGCTGCAATGCAGAGGCCTCGAGGAGCCAGCAAGTGGGTGAGTGTGAGTCGGAGCCCAGGGAGGGATGCTCTTGGCCGGGTGCCTCACCAGGCCTCCTGGCCAAGCTACTGCCGGCTGCCTGGGCCCCGTCAGCCACCTTGGCTGCAACTCACCTCTTGGTGGGTACAAGGAGTCCCTTAGCTGCCGGGAAGGAGCTGGGATTCAGAAGTGGGACAGGAGGCAGATCTGCCAGAGAGCAGCCCAGGGGCTTGGCCAGCTCTCCCCATCCCCACTCCCAGTCACCGGGTCAGTCCCTTCCCGACACCCTCCACTTCGGGTAATGTCATTTGACAACCACCCACCTGGGAGCCCCAGCTGTTTATCTTCTTCACCGGAATAAAAGAAAATTTTGCACTCCAGCATCACAGACTATTTGAACCATGTTTTACAGATGGGGAAACTAAGGCCCAGAGAGGGAGGGAGGGAGGGGGGCTTGTCTCAGGTCACCCCGTGAGCTGGGGACAGAGCAGCAAGAGCACCAGGGTCCCCGGCTCCTAAGTGCTGAGTCCCCCTACTCCAGGCTCTGATGGAGCAGAATCCAACTTGGGTCAGGTTACAGCTCTCAGTGGGGACAGACTACTCTGTTACTTTTAAAGTTACTGAGCAGGAGAGTGAAGGGGACAAGACCACCAGCCAAGACTGGGAGGAGGGGAGGATGGGGGCCAGCGGGCTGGTTGGAGCCATGTCCCAGCACACCATCTGCCTGACCTGGAGGACGCAACTGGGCTTGGCCAGGTGGAGCTGGAGGGCAAATCGTGGGCACATGGGTGACGTGTGTGCCCCAAGGGGCAAGGACAAGGTGGTGGCCAGAGGTCAGAGCAGGCACTGCCCAGGGCCTGATGTGCCCAGGAAGACAGGGTCAACTCGCCTTGACCCCAAGAGCTAAGGAATGGCATAGGATTAGCAAGGGACCGCATCCCCACTGCAGGTCCTGTCAAAGGCTTTTCTTCCCGGTAGAAGAAATGGTGGTTGGGGCATCTCCAGCTGTCAGGTGTACAAAAGGAAAGTCTGGAACAGCCAGGAGATAACAAATAGCAATTATTATCATAACCACAGCAGCTATAGTTTATGGGGTGTTACTAAGTGCTTGACAATGTGCTAAGTGCCTGTCACCTCCCGTCCCAGTCAATCCTCACCACTACTCTGGGACGTTCTCTCGGTTATCATTCCCATTTTACAGATAGGGAAACGGAGGCTTGGGGAAGTCAAATGACCTGAAGAGAATAGGCGAAGGCAGAGGTGAAACCCCACACTTCACTCTCTGGGCCCAGGCTATTCAGGGCTCCCAAGAAAGGGTCCTGAAGGACCTGGGGGGCCCACGCAGCTCAGTTCTCCCCCAACTTTGGGGGTGAACTTTTCACCCCAAAGCAGTCATCACCCAGCTGACTGGGGCTGGTTCTGTGGGACAGTGTCATTGTGGGGTCTCCGGATGCAGGGCCAGGACTCAGCTGAGTCCACGTTATTCCATCCTGACTCCCACCCTTGCTGAGCCCGCACATCCCACACTGGCACTTGGGGAAGTTGTTTCAGATAATTCACTGCTCTAGGTGAGGCAAACTGGGGAGTCACTGTGGCCTTCCTGCCGTCCTCCTCTTGTCACCTGGCACCTGCCCACCTGAAGCAGGGGAATTGAGGCCAGCCTAACTCCAGGGCGGGGGGAGTCCTGTTAGACCAGCTTAAAGCTGTCTGAATTAACGTCACGTCTGGGGATGGGGCACCCTATTTTAACAGAGAACTAGAAATAAGGGAGAGGCCCTTGGGAAGCCACAGGCCTAACTGCCTGGGGGGATGCAGAGAAGGGTCAGCCCATTGGCCAGCTGGGGGGACTGAGGGGAAGGGGTTTGCCAAGGTTGGCAGGTCTAGGCCTGCTCCCAGGCTTCTGACATAGCCAGCCTCTCAGGATCTGTGGGCAGGCACCGCTGTAGGGTGTGGGGAGCCCTCAGAAGAGGCTCCAGTCCGATCCTGGGGGGAGAACAGCCATCCCAGTATCCACGCCAAAAGGCACCCTCACCATTTTCCAAGAGGTGGTGGCACCTGAATGGTTAAAAAAAAAAAAAAAGCAACATTCTCCCTGCGGCGTGGAAAGGATGCTGCAGCGATGGGGGGCTGGGACCTGCGGCTGCGGGTGCTAGGGTACCAGGGCGGGGGCCCAGGAAGGCTCCCACCTTCAACTGAGATGCCTACTCCATCCCCGGGGCAGGGAGAGCCAAATGTCCCTCCAGCCTGTGCCCGGCCTGGCACCTCGACTTGAGAAAGAGCCGGGTCGGGGGTCCCAGGCCCCGCACTCTTACCTGTCACCTTACCTGGCACCAGGTGAGCCGTGGGGAGGGGGCGCAGCGGGCTGGGGTCCTCAGGGGCGCGGGTTCCGCGCGGTTCATTGGAGACAGCGCCCGGCGCCCCGCTCGCTCCACCCCTCCCGTCTCTCCCTCCTCCCGCTTCTCCTCAGGGCCTCCCGCCCCCGGCTGCGCAGCGGCAAGGTCGGAGCAGAGGGGGGCGGGCACACAGGCCAGCTGACGGGAGGGGCGGGGCCTCCTGGTGGACGGGGCCTTCGTGGGGGCGCGACCACAGCTAGCCACCGCCCACCTGCGACGAGCCCCGCCCACATCCGCAGGGCCAGGCCCTTCCGCTCGGTGCTCCACCGCTGGAGACCTCCGGCCGGTTCTGAGCGGAAGGAAATGGCCACACCTGCTGGGGGCGCCTGCCCTTTAACTGTCCGTTTCCTCTGGAGGGACTACCTGCCAACCGTGGAGGATGGAGGTTATGATCCTCATTCCTTCATTCATTCGACCAATATTTGTTGAAAGGCACCTACTATGTGCCGTTCACCATTCTAAGCGTTTGCGATGCTACAGGGAACAAAACGAGATCCTTGCCCTTCTGGAGCTGACATTCTAGTGAGGGAGTCAGGCGATACACATAATGAATAAGTAAATTATACCTGTTGGAAGGGAATACATTTCATGGAGAAAAACAGAGCCAGGGTGGTGGGGATTGGGAGAGGGAGACAGCCATATGTACTCAGTGATCGCTAGGGGCTAGGTGCTGGGTGCTGTGTGTGAAAAAAGACGGAAAACTCCCAACCTTCGCGGGGTGGGGGAGATAGAAAACCAACAAGTAAATACATAATTTCATGTGGTGCCAAGTATGATTTATTTCCTGTAAAGGAAATAAAACTGGGTGAGGCAATGGAAAGTGCCATGGGGCTTCTTTAACTGGGAAGGGCTCCCTGAGAGAGGTGAAAGGTGAGAAGGAGGGATCCATGGAGAGGTCTGGGGGGAGAGCATTCTACGTGAAAGGAACTGCCAGTGGAAAGGCTCTGAGGTGGGAACTCACCTGGCATTTGAGGAACAGAAAAGGGATCAGTGTGGCCTGAACCAAGAGCTGAGGAGAGTAGGTCAAGCCCATAGGGGCGGCAGGTGAGGCAAGATATACCCCCATCTCTCCAGCCTCCGGTCAGAGGCTAAAAATGCTCTCTGAATTTAAAACAGTCTCTGCTCCTGACATGGGACAGCGTCCTTCAAGGGGAATTTGGCAAAGTGCAGAACTGTAAATGCACTTTTTTTTCCTGACCCAGTAGGAATTTCTTCTATAGATAGACTTGTGGAGGGAGTGAAGATACTAGTGTGCAGATAGTCACTGGAGTAGCAAAAGTCTGGAAATAACCTAAATACCCTTCCGTAGGGAACTGGCCAAATAATTACAGAGCATCGCTCAAAAGAATACCCTGTAGCACGGGGGGAAAAAGATCTATGTATCTATCCATACACAAATGTTACCTAAAGGTACGAAATGACCTCCAAAATCTATTGAGTAAAAACGAGGGGTAGAATCAAGTTGAAGTGTGATACTGTTTGTGCAAAAACAAAAGCAAATATATAATTGTACGTGAAGAAAAGCTCTTGGATGGATTATCCAAAAGCTAGAATGACTCAGGTCTGGGGCCAAATCCAGGCTCTGTTATTTTTGCTGTGTGAAAATAGCCAACACAATATTGAAGGAGCAAAACAAATTCGGTGCACTGACACTACCCGACTTCAAGACGTACTATAAAGCTGCAGTAATCGGGACAGTGTGGTGTTGACAAAAGAACAAATAGATCAATGGGACAGAATAGAGAGCCCAGAAATAGACCCATATAAATATAGTCAACTGATCTCTGACAAAGGAGTAAAGGCAATACAGTGGAGAAAAGACAAATGGTGCTTTGCAACAAACGGTGCTGAAACAACTGGACATACACATGCAAAAAAAAAAAAAAATCTTGACACAGACCTTACACGTTTCACAAAAATTAACTCAAGATGGATCATAGACCTAAATGTAAAACACAAAACTATAAAACTCCTACAAGATAACCTAGGAGAAAATCTAGATTTTCTTGGGCGTGGAGATGATTTTTTAGATGTAATACTAAAGGCATGATCCATGAAAGAAAGAATTGATAAGCTAGACTTCATTAAAATTAAAAACTTCCACTCTGCAAAAGATATTGTCAAGGGAATGTGAAGATAAGCCACAGACTGGGAGAAAATATATCTGATAAAGGACTGTTATCCAAAATATACAAAGAACTCTTAAAGCTCAACAATAAGAAAGCAAATAACCTGATTTAAAAAGAGGGAAAAGACCTGAACAGACACCTCACCAAATGAAATACACAGATGAAAAATAAACGCGAAAAGATGCTCAACGTAATTTGTCATTAGAAAATTGCAAATTAAAACAACAATGAGGTACTATTACATACCTAATAGAATGGCCAAAATCCAAAACAGTGACAACACCAAATGCTGACGAAGATGTGGAGAAACAGGAACTCTCTTTCATTGCTGGTGGGAATGCAAAACAGCACAGTTACTTTGGAAGACAGTTTGGCAGCTTCTTATGAAACTAAACATACTTCTACCATACGATCCAGCAATCATGCTCCTTCGTATTTACCCAAACGAGTTGAAAACTTATGTCCACACAAAAACCTGCACATAGATGTTTATAGCAGCTTTATTCATAATTGCCAAAACTTGGAAGCAACCAAGATGTCCTTCAGTAGGTGAATGGATAAAATGGTAATTCAGACAATGGAATATTACTCAGTGCTAAGACTAAATGAATTACCAAGCCATAAAAAAGACATGGAGGAAACATAAATGCATATTACTAAGGGAGAGAAGCCAATCGGAAAAGCTACACACTGTATGATTCCAACTATATCATATTCTGGAAAAGATAAAACTATGGAGACAGTAAAAGGATCAGTGGTTGCCAGGGGTTAAGGGAGGATGGGGGGATGAACAGGCAGAGAGTAGAGGATTTTCAGGGCAGTGAAACTATTCTGTATGATACCGTAATGGTAGATATATGGCCCTATACATTGTCAAAAACCATAGAATATACAACTCCAAGAGTGAACCCTAATGTGAACTATGCACTTTAGGTGTTAATGATGCATCAATGTGACACTCGATTGTAACAAATGTACCATCTGGTGTGGGATGTTTGTAGTGGGGGAGGCTCTGTGTGGGAGGGGGGCAGGGAGAACGTGGTAAATCTCTGTACTTTCCACTCCATTTTGCTATGAACCTAAAACTGTTCTAAAGAATAAAGTCTATTAAAAAATTGGTTAAATGGCCAATTTTATGTTATGTATATTTTAACCACAATAAAAATTGTTCATAGCAGCTTCATTCATGACATCACCAAACCGGAAACAATGCAAATGTCCATCAACTGTAGAATGACTCAGTGAATGGTGGAGTGGTCACCAAGTGGAATACTATGCAGCCATGAAAAAGGATGAGCCACTGCTACACATAATGACACAGATGAATCTTAAAAACATAATGCTGGGCTTCCCTGATGGCACAGTGGTTAAGAATCCGCCTGCCAGTGCAGGGGACGTGGGTTCGAGCCCTGGTCCGGGAAGATCCCACATGCCGCAGAGCCCGCGTGCCACAACTACTGAAGCCTGCGCGACTAGAGCCCGTACTCCACAACAAGAGAAGCCACCGCAATGAGAAGCCTGCGCACCTCAATGAAGAGTAGCTCCCACTCGCCGCAACTAGAGAAAGCCCACGTGCAGCAACAAAGACACAACACAGCCAATAAATAAATAAATTAATTAATTAATTTTAAAAAAAAGAACATAATGCTGGGGGTGGGGGAGGATAAATTAGGAGTTTGGGATTAGCAGATACAAACTACTATATATAAAAGAGATAAACAAGGGAACTAGATTCAATATCCTGTAATAAACCATAAAGGAAAAGAGTATGAAAAAGAATACATACAATATAAATGAAAAAGAATGTATATTATATATGTACGTATAACTGAACACCAAAAGCTGACACACTGTAAATCAACTATACTTCAATTAAAAAAAAAAAACATAATGCTGAGTGAAAGAAGTGGTATACAAAATAATACATACTATATGATTTTATTTGTATCAAATTCAAGAACAGGCAAGACTGATCTTTGCTCTTAGAAGTCAAAATAGTGACTACCCACGGGAGGTGGGTAGTGACTGATGGGGACATGGATGCAGGCTTCTGCAGGGCTGGGATGTTCTGTTTTGGGATCTGGGTGCTGTCTAGTTTGTGAAAATTCACCAAACTGTACACTTATGATTTGCACCCATTTGTGCATGTGTGCTGTCAATTCAAAAGAATATGTATAGACACATGTGTACATATATATACACGTACATAACATACATATATACATATACATACACGTACACGTACACACACACACACATCACTCTAGAATCCAAAGGATGGGTGTTCTAATTCTGGTTCTGCACTCACTAGGTTTATGACCCTAGACAGGCCCCTGTACTTCACTGAGCCTCTGTTTCCTCATCTGTAAAATAGGGATAATAATACCTCACAAGGTCAACAAAAGTACGTCAGTGCTGGCTACGAGCATACTGATTCGGTGCTTACTATTAATATTCTGGCTGCTGTTCCCTTTGGTGACCAAGCCCAGGCTGGGGCAGGGTGGGGCTGGGAACTCTGTTTCCAAGGAAGAGATGGGGCATGGGGAGGACCAGTCTAAACTGAGGAGCAGGAAACGGTTATCTTGCAAAAACTACTGTAAAAGGAGAATACGAGCCAGGGAGACTGGGTGTGCACGTGTGTGTGTGGGGGGGGAAGCTGCTCGGGTCCAGCCTGCGTGGTGGCTGCCTGGGGAGCCGGTCTCCCTTGGGCCTCCTGGGGAAGGAAGGCACTTAGGAGTGGAATGAACGCAGAGCTGGGGAAATGGATCCTTTCCTGGAGAGCAGGGCCCTTCACTATCGCTGGGCAATCAAGATGGCTGTAAAACTTTAATCACCTTCTCAGGTCACACAGCTCTGGGCTGGGGAGCTGGGTCCTTGAGGGGGGAAGCAGGTCCCCAACCGTCGTTCTCCTCCCTGGGGAAGCCTGGTAGCTTCAGGAGGCTTGGGCTGGGCCCCAGGATCTCCACGGCCCAGTGACCTGGATTTCACACCTGAGGAGGGGAGGGGGCACTGAGAGACCTGGCTGCGCCTTTAGGAACAACCCAGCAGAGTCAGACTTGGGTTCCATTCCAGACTCCACCACGTATGAGCTGTGTGACCTTGGTGGGTCATTCAAGCCATCTGAACCTCGTTTTCCAAATCTGTAAAATGGGGATAGTTCCTACCGCATAGGGTTTGCTGTGAGGACTAAACAGCTTCCCTTTGCAAACAGAGTAAAATCCAAAATGTTACCAGTGGCCTACTACGCCCAATTTGGTCTTAATACCATCTGGCCTCGTTCCCTATGACTTGTCCTCTTGTACGCTTTTTGCTGTTCTCCAAGCATGCCAAGCTCAGCCCACAGCAGGGCCTTTGCCCCTTCAGTCTCCCTGTCTAGAACCCTTTCCTGCAGATCTCGCTGCAGCAGTTAGAGCTCAGCTGAAATGTCACTCTTCAGGAGGACTTCCCTGGCCACCGTGTCTGAAGCAGCCACCTCCGGGCACTCGCCATCCGATCAGCCTAGTGCCTTCCCAGCACTTACAACTGAACGAGGATAACCTGATCTCGTACTGGTCTCCTTGCTTGTTCCTGTCTCCCCCACTCAACTGAAAGCTTCAGAAGGGCAGGGATCTTGTCCGTCACTCAAAACACACTTCCACACACTCACACGCACTCCTTCCACACTACCAGACAGGAGGGTCTCGCTGCCCCTGCCCAACCAGTGTGAAAACCAATCAGGCTGTTGTGCAGGCTCTGTCCAGAGAGCAGGGGCCCTCTTCCGGCCCCTCAAGGTGCTGGAGGGGAGACTTGGCTGGCTCGAGCCTTGGTCCCCCGAATGTGCTGATGGAGACAGCTGGGAGGATGGCCTGGCACCGCATCACAGGGCTTGGAGGTCTCCCATCTTCCTTCTGGGGTCCTGGGGCTTCAGCAGGAGCAAGGGGTGGGCCGCGGAGCCCTAGAGAAGAAAGGAACAGGGGCTGTGTTGCCTCTGTGTGTGTGTGTGTGTGTGTGTGTGTATGTGTGACTGTGTGTGGGATGTGTGGGTGAGTACATTTGTGCGGGTGTGCATGTGTATGAGATATTGGGTGTATGAATAGGAGTCTGCGACTGTGACTGTATGTGGAATGCTGTGTGTGTTCAAGCGAGGGTGAGTGTTGATGGTATGTGTGAGGGTGTGAGCGCATGTGTGACTGTGAATGTGTGTTAGCATGTGTGAGCATGTAAGGCTGTGTTTGTGTGTGTGACTGTGGATGTGAGTGTGTGAGCGTGAACCTGTGTCTACACATGGGGAAAGGAAAGCAGAGTTATCAAGAAAATGCCAACAAGGGAATTCCCTCGCAGTCCAGTGGTTAGGTCTCAGTGCTTCCATTGCAGGGGGCATGAGTTCGATCCCTGGTCGGGGAACTAAGATCCCGCAAGCCACACGGTGCGACCAAAAAAAAAAAAATATATATATATATATATATTTATATACGAAAAAGAAAGAAGGAAAGAGAGAGACAGAGAGAGGAAGGGAGGGAGGGAGGGAGGAAGGAAGGAAGGAAGGAAGGAAGGAAGGAAGGAAGGAAATGCCAACAAGCCCAAAGAGAAAAGTCAACATCCCTCAAAATCCCGCCACTCAGAGAATTCCTATTGTGGTGAACAGGGAACTCAGAGGGCAGACTGTTGGGTTCACACCCCATATGTGTCCCTTACTGGAGAGTGACAGAGGGCAAGTCACTGCACCTCTCTGGGCCTCAGGTTCCCCCGTCTGTAACACGGTGCTATAATAGTGCCTAGCTCAAAGGTTTGCTGTAAGGATGAAAGGAGATAAGGTGGGTGGTAGATGTGTTAGCTCAGGTCCGGTAGAGAGGAGCCTCGGTCAACAGCTGTCATCTGTAGTCACCTGTAGATCTAGGGTAAGGGCCAGAGTCTTAAAGCCCCAGAGTCTTCCTCCCCACCCTCATCCCTGCATCACGCTGAGCCATGGAGGGAACTCTAAGGCAGGGGGCAGGGGTCATTTCCAGGGGTCAAGACTTCCTCCCCAGCTGCACGCCTTAGTTCTGCCAGCTCAATAGGATTGACATCGAAGCTTCTTCTCGAGGCTTTGCAGACCGGGGTCTTGGGGATGCATGGCGGACCATGACGGGGTTCCCAGGTATGGCTTGCGTCTGCTGTGATGGGTCTCCCCGAGGATGGAGGGCACGCTCTGTAAGACAGAAATATACTCATCTCACACCGCGGCTGTACAGAACTTGAACCTGGTTGCGCTGGGTGTGGCCACCGACCGACCACGCCCTATTCACACCTGAATTCGTCGGGAGCACCACCGGAAGTCTCACCGGACGGAGCGTTTTCGTAGGGACACTCACTGGGGCGATCCGCGGCGAACCCTAAGAGACTGTGGCGTTGGCAACGGGAGCGCCGGGCAAGGACGCGGGATAAATGCTAAACCCAAGCTCAGACGCACAAAACTGGAGAGCAGTTGGAGGGAACGAGGTCAGACCCTAGAGCTCTGTCCTCGTGGCGTTCGCTGGTTCTTCAAAACCTCCGAGCAGAAAAGGGAGCCAGCGTTTAAGCAGAGGGTCTTGAGATCCCGAGTCCCTACTTCTCCACGTCCTGTGAATGTGTGACTCAGTTCACCTATCTGTAAAGTGGGACGATTAATTCCCGCCTCGTGGATGGAGAAACTCTGAAGCGGAACGAGAAGGCCGCGTGCTCCCAGCGGAGGCTGCCAGCCCCAACCCGGCCGGGAGCATCTTCCTGCACCGCAGACCGTTTTCTGGGGCGGAGTCTTCGTTCTTTTCCGCACTTGGGAATTTAGAACGGACCCTTGGCCGCTGGTTCCAGACCGCCTCGGCTGGGGGCGTATCCGGAAGTGTCCCTACGGAAGCCGGCGGGTCCGTGCGCGGCACCTCACCATGGGGACCGCGGCGGCTCCGCGGCGCTTCTGCCGCTGCGCCTGCTTCTGCTCCGAGAACTTGTACGTGGCGCGCTACGGCCTGCACGTGCGCTTCCGGAGCGAGCAGCAGCTGCGCCAGGACTACGGCCCCGTGAGTGGCCTCTATTGGCTCTGCGGGGAAATGGGCGGGGAGGGGTGGCGGAGGGGTCGTTTGCTTTACCTTTGGCGCGCTCAGGTCTGACGATAAGAATGACTTAACCTTTAGGTACCTCATTGTTTTCAACCTTAAATGGGGATAATGGTGTCTTTAGTGAGGTTGTCGTGAGGAGTGAATGAATGAACGTACATGCAAAATGCTCAGGGCAGGGCCTGGCTCAGAGTACTCTGTCAGCGTTATTACCAAGAGCAGCTGGGAACCCTGCTCTGTGCTCAACGTGCTTATCGCATTCCATCCTTACAATGATCCTGTGAGGTCGGATCATCTCCATTTCAAGGAGAAACTGAGGCTCAGAGACGTTTAAGTGACTTAAACGTCACAAGGTCACACCGTCGCGCTCACTGGCCTTTCTGCTCCCAGATCCTGCGCAGCCGAGGCTGTGTCAGCCCCAAGGACTTCCAGCAGCTGTTGGGAGAGGTAACAACTCCCCGCCCGCCCTCGATTGCTCCCTCCGCACCCAGCCTGGCCCTTCCTCATTAGATTTGCATCAGCAGTTTGAGAAGTCTCCCAGCCGCAGGCCTGCCAGTGTCCGACCCTTAGACCTCCCCTTTCCCCCTTCCTGTCCTCACTCACCACAGCACCTGGGTCCTGGCAGCAGAAAAAGAGAAAGCAGGGAAAACGCCAAGTTCTCTGCCTCATGCCCTTTTGAGATGAGATACTTGGGCTCCAGGGAGGAGTCACTTGCCCAAGGTTTCACAGCAGGTGGAGTTGAGGTCCCACCCAGGGCCGCCTGGCTCCTGGCTCTTCAACCCTCCCCCCACGCCACTTCTGCGGCTGCTGCTTGTCTCCCACCCGGGGGTTAAGTGTCGGGAAGCTTCCCAGGACAGGCCGCTGCAGCCTCTGGAACACAAGCTTTGACCGGGACTCCGTTTCCCCTCCTTGAGTGGGCCCAGCTGGTTGAGGAGCAGCGAGGGGTCTCACCCCAGCCAGGCTCAGGCTGGTGCAGCCCTGAGTGGGATGGGCCCCCTTCTGGAAGGATTCCCCTTCGGCTAACAGCTTAGCACCTGCCATTTACCCTGGTAGAGTCAGGAGCACAGGGAGACGTTGCTCTCAGCCCTGGCCATGCCCTGGGCTTCCTGAGCCTCAGTTTCGTCATCTGCACAGTGGCCTCGGGGGGGATGGGAGGCCCCCAGCTCATAACCAGGCCCTGTGTGACCCCAGCTTGAGAAGGAGGTGGAGCGGCGGCAGCAGCTGGGGCAGGAGTCGGCTGCCAGGAAGGCCCTCATTGCGAGCTCCTACCACCCAGCACGGCCCGATGTCTACAACTCACTGCAGGTACCTGGCAGGGGCAGGTTACTGGAAGGAGGCGGAGGCGTCCGGGCCTGGGGGCTGTCTGCCCCACGGCTTGTGTGTTCTGCCCCCAGGATGTGGCTCTGGCCTCCGAGTTTCTGGCCGCAGTTGAGTACAGCACATCGCCAGGTGCAGACCTCCAGGGCCTTCTCCAGCGGCTGGAGACAGTGTCGGGTGAGGTTTTGGCCCATCACCTTGCAGCACTGGGGGTGGGAGACAGGTCCCTCCACCCACCATATCTGCCTCCAAAAATCAAACCAGCAGGACTGAGAAGGGCTGGCGGGACAGACCCATCAAGAGCAGGGCATCTGTATCCATTCACTCACTTATCCAACAGTTATTCAGTGCCTTGCATCAGACACGCTCAAATAGGGGTGATTGAAGAGGTTAACAAAGGGACAGTTGAGACAAGTGTGGGCTAAGGAATCAGCAAGGGCTGGGGAGAGACCCGCCCCAGGGCTAGCAGCGGGGGTGGGGTTGGGGGTAGGGAGCCGTTCCTATCCCAAGACCTGAAGAAGTGGGCAAGAATGAGGTTTCTTGAACCTGCCAGGACCTAGAGCTGTGGGAGAGGGCTCACTGGACAGGGTGCACATCTGAATTTGGAAGCTAGACCTCAGGGCAGGGTGAGGCTTCAGGGGTGAGTAGGGGGCCCAAGAATAGGGCTCCCCTGCTGCACGTTATGTCATTTAATCATCACAAGAGCCCTGAAGGTGAGTACTCACGTCATCCCCATTGTACAGATGAGGAAACTGAGGCTGGGGGAAGTGAAAAGGTTATGGGCAGATTGAAACCCACACCGGAGCTCCCGGCCAACCGACTGTCCCTCCTTCCACAGAGGAGAAGCGTATCTACCGGCTGCCGGTGTTCACAGCGCCGTTCTGCCAGGCCCTGCTGGAGGAGCTGGAGCACTTCGAGCAGTCGGACATGCCCAAGGGAAGACCCAACACCATGAACAACTACGGGGTGGGTGAGGCTCCACCCGGTGGGCCCGAGGAGGTGGGGACATCGCCTGGTGAGACGTATCCCCAGCGCTGCAGACCTTCTCCAAGCCTCGGTTTCCCCATCTGTAAAATGAGATCACAGCAGGGTTATTATGAAGTTAAGCACGTTGATGTTTGCAAAGCACTTAACAGTGTCCTTAGTAAGGGACTCCCCCAGGGACCCAGGGTGAGGCCCTACCAGTTTCCCTGCTGACCCTGGGATCCCCCGCCCAGGTGCTGCTACACGAGCTGGGCCTGGATGAGCCACTGGTGACGCCACTGAGGGAGCGCTTCCTGCAGCCGCTGATGGCCCTGCTGTACCCAGAGTACAGGGGCTGGCTGGACACCCACCGCGCCTTCGTGGTCAAATACGCGCCAGGCCAGGATCGCGAGCTGGGCTGCCACTACGATAACGCCGAGCTCACCCTCAACGTGGCCCTGGGCAAGGCCTTCACGGGGGGCGCCCTCTACTTTGGGGACCTCTTCCAGGTTAGTGTGTGTGACCGGTGGGGCAGGACCGGGGCCACTGAGAGTGCCCAGGCCTGAGCCCCGCTGTCCACAGGCGCCTTCGGCCCTGGCCAACCCCCTGGAGGTGGAGCACGTGGTGGGCCAGGGCATCCTGCACCGGGGGGGCCAGCTGCACGGGGCCCGGCCCCTGGGCACTGGTGAGCGTTGGAACCTGGTCGTCTGGCTCCGCGCCTCTGCTGTGCGCAACCGCCTCTGCCCCATGTGCTGCCGCAAGCCTGACCTGGTGGATGATGAGGGCTTCGGCGACGGCTTCACCCGCGAGGAGCCCGCCACGGTGGATGTGTGTGCACTGACTTGAGCCTGGCTGGGGCCAGTGTGGGGGGGGTGAGGGGCAGAAATAAACACCCTGCAGCCCTCAGCACATCTTGGTTCAAAAGGACACATGAGCTTCTGGGTCATTCTTTCAGCAGACACGTTGGCTTAGGTCGGGTTTGTTAGAACCAGAGCCTGAGACAGGGATTCCTGTGCAGGTGGTTTAAGGAGGGGATACTCTTGGGAGAAGAGGGAGCAGGACAGAGCAGGAAGGAACTGGGCCAAGATGGCTTGAAATGGCATCCAGCCTCAGCCCGATCCCACGGGGCTCTCTGGAGCATGCATCATACCACAGTTTGCCCTCCACATCAGATATTGGCTATAGGGTGTTTTGGGGTAGGGAGGGAGTGAGTAACTTCCCAGACATCCATCTCGAGGGCAGGGTGGTTCCCAGAGGCCAAGGGAATCTTCGAGAGAAGAGTACAGGTGTGAGGGACTTCCCTGGTGGTCCAGTGGTTAAGAATGTGCCTTCCAATGCAGGGGACGTGGGTTCAATCTCTGGTCGGGGAACTAAGATCCCACATGCCATGGGGCAACTAAGCCCATGCACAGCAACTACTGAGCCCACGCACCTCAACGAGAGAGTCCATGCGCCACAGCGAAGAGCCCATGTGCCGCAACTAAGACCCGACGCAGCCTAAAATAAATACGTAAAATAAAAAATAAATAAATGTTAAAAAAAAAGAGTACAGGTGCGAGGTGTCGGCAGCAGACATCACGCTGGGAGTGAGCAGCCCGTCTACAAAGGGAATTTAGATGGGCCGCCAACAGCATCTTCTGGACCGTGTGGAGGGGTTACTGCAGAGGGATTAAAAGCAGGGACTTGGAGCCAGACCTCTTGGGTTCGAATTCTGATTCGGCCGCTTCCAGCTGTGACTGTGGGTAAGTCACGTGATTCTCCGTGCCTTTGTTTCCTCCTCTGGAAAGTACTCGTGTCCTAGAGGTGTTGTGGAGATCAAGTGACTTCCCGTTTATACAGTGATTTTTAACAGACCTGTGAGTTTGCTGTTGTCGTTACTATTCAAGAGTTTGCAACTTGGCGGCCCTAGGATTGGATGAGGCATGCAGCTACGCTGTGTTTGGGAGGGTTTTCCATGTTGAAAGCTTGAGTTCTGGCTTCCGTGGGAAGGTGGGAAGATCTGGAAACAGCGGGCCCCAATCGACACTGCAGTAATCAGCGGGAGCGGACTCAGTTGCCTCCACTCTAGACAGGCCTGCGGTGCACTTCCTCACAGGGGTCCTTCCGTCATTCATTCTCATCCTCTCTCTGGTCCTTATGGACATTTGAGTTTGCTACCTCTGTATTACTGGGTGGAGACGGTGTAAAGACCAAGGCTCTGGAGCTTACGGCCCGTTGCAGTGGACACGTTCGCAGACAATCCAGAGAGGAAAGCGGCGCGCAGTCGCCTTCTTCCCTGGGGCATCACGGAGACTAGGGATGCTGCGGGCGCGGCGAAAGGACAGCGATGGGAGAGGGCATAGCTGCGGCAAAGGACCCGCGGGCTCCGGGACTGGCGCCAGGCTGGAGAGCAGGTCTCTCGTCTGGGAGCTCCGCCTGGAGCCCCAGCTCGCCTCTCCGGGAGGTCAGTGCGTCAGACTCAGTTTCTTGGGCTGTCCCAGAGACGGAACCTGGGGCTTCAGAACTAAAGGCAGCAGCGCCTTGCTTCGCGGTCGGACGGCCTCCCAGAGCACTGTCCCGGGCCGGAAGTCGCCCAGCCGCCGCTTCCTCACGCGAAGGCGTGGTGCGGGGTTGACGGTCCGGCCGGATGCGCGGTTGAGGAGGGAGCGGAGCAGCCGCGGGGACTTTCAGGCGGCGAGGCCGCGGAGGGCGCGGGGTGGAGGGTACGAGCGCGCGGGTAGGAATGAAGGACGCACCTGGCAGCTGAGGATCGTGGCCGTTTCTAGAGGCGCCTGAGCCGCGTGCGCAGGCGTGGAGCGTCCGGGCGGGGGCGGGCCCTCAAAGGGGCCGCAGCGGAGGATTCGGGAGTCCGCGGGGTACCCAGGGGTGGGGGTGAGTGAGGATCGTGCGGTTGCACGGACCCCCTCAGTATCCCTGCTCCGGGTGGTGACCAGGCCCCGAGTAGAGCCGCCCTCGGAACCCAGTCTGTGGGCCGGCCCTGTGATCAATCCCCAGTTTAAGCGCGTCTCCCCTTCTCCAGCCCGCGGCGCTATGGCTCACGTCGGCTCTCGCAAGCGCTCGAGGAGTCGCAGCCGGTCCCGGGGGCGAGGGTCGGAAAAGAAAAGGAAGAAGAGCAGTAAGGACGCCCCGAGAAGCTGCTCGGCTTCTAGATCCCAAAGCCGCAAGGCCAGCACCACCTCCCCTGGGGCGGAGGGTGAGAACCAAAGGGAATGGGAAAGGGGTGAGGGAACTTCATGGAAGAAGTTGCAGGCAGCTGGGCGGGCTTCTCCGGACTGGCTGTGGGGAAATTGCGGTGAGCGCTATTCAGAGGGACACAGAGTGTAGATCCTGGATATCTGGGTTGAAAGACGCTCAGAATCCAGCGGCTGGGCCAGCCCATTGAGTACGGAGTGAAGGGAGCACTTCATCATATTTTTGGTGCAGCTGGGTTTGAGATATGGAGGGTGGCCGCCCTGCTCCTGGGCAGTGACTGCGCAGCCCAGAAAGTGCCTCTCCACAGGGTGCAGAGCCCTCCTCTAGAAAGCCCTGCCGGGAGGGTCTCACCCCTCTGTAGTCAGCCTAAGCCTGCTACGGGCCAGAGCAAGGGGACGAAGGTTTACTTCTTCGCCTCCTGGCCTTCCAGCCTCACCTTCTCCCTGCGTCACAGAGAGAAGCAAACACAAGGCCCGGAGGAGACCACGATCCAGCTCCTCCTCCTCTTCTTCCCGTTCTTCCAGCGGCTCTTCCTCCTCGTCCTCCTCCTCTTCCTCCAGCGATGGCCGGAAGAAGCGGGGGAAGCACAAGGACAAGAAAAGGAAGAAAAGGAAGAAAAGGAAGAAGAAGCTGAAGAAGAGAAACAAGGATAAGGCCAAGGTGCGGCAGACTGAGGCTGTGCCCGGACCCTCGTTGGACCAGTGGCACAGAGCAGCTGAGCAGGAAGAGGGTGGCCCAGGTACAGTGCTGCCCGGTGTGCAAGGCGGGGAGGGTCCCCTCCATGAGGCCCCCATTCCTGAGCAACCCCCCCCCCCCCGCCCACCACCTCCCTGCCATCTTACCTTCCAGTCCTGACGGACGAGCAGAAGTCCCGCATCCAGGCCATGAAGCCCATGACCAAGGAGGAGTGGGATGCCCGGCAGAGCGTCATCCGCAAGGTGGTGGACCCGGAGACAGGACGCACCAGGTGGGCAGCCGGGCCCCACAGCTGCATCTGGGCGCCCTGGTCCCAGACCCGCACTCTCAGGAGGAGGGGTAGTGGCTGCTTCTGCTGCTCTAAAAGGACCGAGGATGAGGGAGAAAAAGGAGCCACTCGTTGATGGGACTTCTCAGGACATTGCTGCCCATCCCTCAGAGCAGGCGACTGCAGGGGCTGGAAGGACCTTGGGGGGGGGTCTTCAAAGAGCCGCTGTTGGCTGGTCCGATGGCAGAGCCCACCGGGCCGCCCTCATCCCTGTCCCAAGGGTGGGAGGGAGGGGTGGGAGCGGCCAGGCTCTGCCTGCTCGAGGTGGTGGGGGCCTGAGGCCGGGCACCCCTCTGCCGGATGCTTCTGGTTCTGTTGCTCTGGCCTCTAACTTAGAGGCTCAGCCTCTTCCCCCTCCTCCTCTAGGCTCATTAAGGGAGACGGTGAGGTCTTAGAGGAAATCGTAACCAAGGAACGACACAGAGAGATCAACAAGGTGGGTGTCGATCCCTTGCCCAGGCCCACCCCCAGCTCTGCTTCTGATGTGTCCCCTCCTGTGTGCTTTCTTCCCCAGCAAGCCACCCGAGGGGATGGTCTGGCCTTCCAGATGCGAGCAGGGCTGCTGCCCTGAGGGCCCCACTGGCCAAGGCCTGCACACAGTGTTGGTGGCACGGCCTGAAGGCTGGCCTCAGGGTGGGCAGCAGGGAGCCCGTCGGATGCTGCTTGTCTCTCTCCTGCAGATCGGCCTCTGGCCCAGCCTCCTGTCAGTTGCAGGGGGTGGAGGTCAGGGTCACTGGCCTAATTGGCTCCCCTAACTCCTGAAAGAGTGCAGCTTCCCAGATATTAAAGGTACCCTGGTTGGAGACTTCTTCTGTGCTGTTGCTTTTTGTGCTGAGGTGGGGAGAAGAGTGCAGCCCGACTTCCAGGGCAAAAATAAGGACTCCAGAAGCTTTTGGGGAAAGCACAGGCCACGCCAGCCGCCTTTGCCCTCCTCACCCTCAGATGAGGTCCTGCTGGACCAGACCCAGGGCCCCCACCTCCAGCTGAATCCCAGACCCTTGGCTCTTAAACTGGATTTCCTCAGGCTTGGAGGGAGGCTACTGCCCTCGCTGCTTATGCCACAGACGACCGCAGTTGAGAATCCTGGTGACCCGGGAGGAATCCTGGCCCAGCTTACTGGCTGTGTCCTCTGTGAAGTAGAGGCTGACAGTACCCACCTCCCTGACTGGGTTGCTATGAGGACCAACTGAGTTCATGCCTGGGAAAGGGCTGGAAGGGGCTAGAAGGGGGCCCAGCATAGGTAAGAACCACGTGAGTGTATTGGTATTACTGTGAGCGTAGCTGACACTGTGTACTGGGAAGGACAGCCTCTCCCCTCACAGGACAGGCAGGGCCTCCATCCCGGCCCCCGCCCCCACACCCCCCCCCGCCCCCTCTGGTTGCCGGCGCAGTACTGAGACCCAGAAGGAAGCCTTCCTGCTTCTTTAATTGGTGTAACAGACGACGACACAGTACACAGAGCACACTCAGGCCTGATGGAGCAGGGACAGCAAGGGCGGGCGGGGGCAAGTCAGGACACCACTCACATTCGGTCCAGACAGACAGACAGACAGGGGGCCGAGACGTGAAGACTGCGACGTGGCGGGCGGGCGGGCAGCTCAGACTGAGCTAGGAGGGGGGCGTGGGGTCTCTGCTGAGTCCCTCTTTAGAAATCAAAGAGAAGGCAGGTGGGGGGATCTGGGGGGGCGGGCTGAGGCTCAGTCCTGGGGGCTTGGGGGTGGGAGTGGGACTAAGGCTTCTACTCTAACAGGCCTGGGGTGGGGTGGCAGTCAGCAAGGCCTGCTTCACCCTTTGGTTACGACTGGTCGGGCCTGAGCCCTGCAGCTCAGCACCCAATGCTGTAAACATTTTTGGTATTTTTAAAGGACTCTGTCCTCCCTCTCTTAGTTTCTGAAAAACTGGTGCTTCCTTAAGAGGATAATGTGCCGGAAGGAATCTTCAGGGAGGCCAGGAAGCAGACCTGGATAGAGAAGAGAGACGTCAATGGGGAGGCTGGGCTGCCCACCTCACCATCTATGGCTGAGGGCCGCTGGGAGAGGCCCGGGGACTATTGCTGTTGTCCTTGGCATGGCTGGCGGCTGGGCAGGCAGGCAGGGAGCTCGGAGCCATGGGGGAGCTGCCCACTGGGAGAGGCCGAGCCCACTGCCCACCCGGCCTCCTGGGGCCAGGCGGCCTCCCAGCCTTTATTGCAGGCGGGCTGAGACTCTTCCAGGTGCTCCTCCGGATGGCTGCTCACCAGGCGACAGGCGAGATGGGGTGAGGTGGGACCGACAGGAGGTGGCACTGGCCATGGGGCCCCTCGTCGGGGCTGTGATTGTCGGGCCAAGCGATTCCCACTGGGAGCAAGGGGTTAGATATTGCACTTTCACTGCAACAGTTACATTAAAACTTGGTCCATAAAATAATCGTCGCTTTATACATAACGCCTGAAACAACAACAAAAAGCTACATCTTAAATATGAATAAACCCTGAAGGTCCCATCCCTCCAGACATTTTTCTCTGCACAAAATAAATAGCTTTCACTCTGTACAGACCCACTTTTGCAGAACATTTACACGACCCTTTGGCTGTACATATCTACACACGGGAAAATGTTAACATCCATCTGTGCGCCTCCCCGTCCCAGCCCACGAGGCCCTGAGGCCGTATCCAGGTTGGCAGCAGCTTCTCACAGAAGCAGCCTGGTCGCTGGACGGCTGGCTGAGGCCCGGCAGGCTCTCCCGTCTCAGAGAAGGTGGAGGAGCAGCAGAGGGGCTGCCCGGGGCTGAGGCCACAGCTGAGACTGCGGTCGGTTCCGGGGAGGGAGGACTGATGCTCAGACCCAGCGCGCAGGACAGCGCGGTCCTTAACCAGGTGGGAAATGAAGTCGTGGCTGCCTGCCCTGAAGCTAACTAAGCGAGTTGTGGCTTCTTAGATTCGGCATCGAAACGGAATTGGTGTTAAAAAAAACCTAAGTGTGTGCCCCACTCACCCCAGAGTAGAAATTCAGTGGAATTAACAGGGGTCAGGCGAGGCAGGGAGCCCACGCCCCGCTGCCTGGGCAGGGGACAGGGCCCTGGGACCCAGAACCAGGCTGGACTCCGTCACAGTGCTGGGCGTTTTCACGTGGAGGGGCTGCGTTTGGTACTGAAAGAGTTAAGAAAAGGAAGCAGCCAAGGATTGCTCATTTAAAAAAACCTCATAGAAATCAGATTGGAGAAGTAGAAAGGTGTAGAAACGTGGAAGGGGGGGGGCCGAGGCGTGGAGCCTTGGCTGACGGCCAGCGAGGAGCGGAAGAAGTAGGCCCGGCCGGTCCCGGCCCCGCAGCCCGAGGAGAGGCTTATCAGGAGCCACCCACCTCGGCTTCACCGGCCGGGCGGCCTGGGCTCTGCCTGGGGCTGAGATGACGCCAGGCCCTCGGCTGGACGGGGCTCCCGGTGGGGCAGCTAGAAGGGGTTGGGGGTCCAGGGCTGCCATGGGCTGGCGGGCCAGGTGGAGCTGCGGAAATTACCATATGGCCTTTCTCTCCTACTTGTACAAGAATTCTCTGCCCTGGAGCCTTCTGTGTGGCGATGGGTCCTGGATCAGCAAACGCTGAATTTTCACGCACGTCAACGGATCTGTAGCCATAGGAGATGGTGATGGGTCTCCACCCTCAAACTTCAGTGCAAAACCAGTGAGGTCGAGCAGTTGAGTAACTCGAGTTAACAAGAAGCAGGCTGTCCCCCGTTGGAGCTGCTACCAAGTGGGAGGGGACTTGGGGGTCGGGGCGAGCTAGTGGATGGGAGGTGCCCAGGCCTGGCATCAGGGTGCTGGGCGGTCAACGCAGGGCAAGCGTCCGGGAGTGCCTTCCCGGCCAGTCCACGTTGGGGGGGGGGGATCCTGGTCCCTCCGTCATCCTCGGGCTGGTCGTCCTGCCAGCTTCCACGACAAGCTGGAACCCCGCAGACCCTAACACGTGAGGCAGGGCTGGGAGGGCTGTGTGTGGCGCGGCCCCGTGTCCTCCGCCGGGCCCTGGGACAAGCTGGGCCCCAGCCGACTGTCCGTGCCCAGGCCAGGCCTCCTGGCAGGGCGGGCCGCCCCGGCCTAGCACCATGGAGACCACAGCGCCTTGCTCCCGGAGCCCTACTTGGGGCCCGCAGCTGCCCCCGGCTCGGGCCGGCCGGCCATGGCGCGGCCCCAGCAGCCGGCCGCCACGCTCATGCTACGTTGTCCCCGCTGCTCGCCGTCCGCCTGGCTCTGCGTCCGCTCGTGCCGGTGGCCGGGCCCGCTGGGCTGGGCCGAGATGGTGCGGAGCAGGTGGTTCCGGGAGCGCAGGAAGTCTCCCTGGCCGGGCAGGCCGAAGCTGCCCTTGCGCAGCGCCATGCGGGTGGCCGCGTTGCGGGCCGGCCGCGCCCGGTGGTTGTACTTGAGCTGGGCCAGGTGGGCCGCGTAGCCGTCGGTGATGAACTGCGGGGGAGGGAAGGCAACGCGGAGCACGGCTGTCAGGGGGCGGGGCTCCCGGGGCTGCCCGCCCGCCCACGCAGCCGCCAGGACGCCTCCGCTCACCTGGCACTGCTGCTGCAGCTTCTTGGTGGGCCGGCCCACGATGTAGATCTGCATGGGGGACAGGCTGATGGAGCTGTAGACTGCCACGTCCTTGGTGGAGCCGTAGGCCGCGTGCACGCGCAGGTGCAGCTGTGGGCAAGACGGGCGTGGGCGCGGGCTCGGCCCTTCCGCCCGTCCCCACCCCACTCCCTTCTAGCCGGGACCCACCTCAGAGATGAGCAGCTTCAGGAAGTTGGCCTTGTGCCTCAGCGGGTCGTGCACCAGGCCGTCACAGAAGGACACCACGCCGTGAGGGAAGTTGTGCTGGGCCAGCCATGCCACCACCCGCTGCTTCTGCATGTCAGGCCGGCCCGTCACATAGATGATGAGGTAGCCCAGGTCCTGCCAGTGCCTGGGGGCGAGGGGCAGGCCTGGGTGTCCCACGGACGCACTGTCCTCCCTCCTGGGCCGCCCAGCCAGTCCCCACGGGGGCCACTAAAGAGCGCCTCTCGGGTCAGGTGCCGACAGCAGCAGCAGCAGCCAGACTGGCCGCAGCGCGGGGCTCACGATCCCCACCCCCGCCCCTGCAGCAGGTGTGACTGGTCTCGTTAGAAGCAGCCCCGCTCCCCAGGTAAGGGAACTGAGGCATCAACAGCAAGAGGTTACAGCTGGGAAGTGTGACCAGGCCGCGGGGTCCCTAACCCCACGTCCCCGCTCTGGCACCCAGGGTCCCCCACCGCCCGGCCGTGGAGCTGCCTGCCTCCGAGCCCACCCGCTGCTGCCCGGAGCGCTCACCGCACCACGTCCACGGCCCCAGCCCGCACTTTGGGGTCGCTGCCCATGATGGACACGCTGGCGGCGAAGGAGCCGTCGATGCTGAAGACCACGAACTCTGTGCCCTTGGGCAGCACGGTGATGTAGCTGTCGGCAAACGTGTGGTCTCCCCTGGGAGGGGGCAGCTCATCAGAACCCACCAGGGCTCCTTCCTCCCGCCCCGGACGAGGCTGACCCGGCCTGCTCACTCCTTGGAGCTCATACCTGACCACCATCTTGACGGGGTAGACACCCACGCCCAGGCGGTGGGTCTCGGGGATGGTGTAGGAGACGCGCCCGCTGCTGTTGGTCACCAGCGTGTCCAGGTACAGCCACTCACCCGAGGGCGGCTGCATCATGATGTGCACGTCCACCTGGAGCCGGGAGGGCTGGTCACTGCTGGGCCGCGCCCTTGGCCTCCCCACCCCCACTTCCCACCCCCCAGCCAGAGGGAGGCGAGGTGGGGGGGCTCCCGCGGGCTCCCTGTGTCTTCACCTTCTCCCCGGTCAGGGTGACCATGTCCAGGGGCCCATACATGAACCGGCCTGTCAGGACCTGCGGGCCATCCTCGTTGGCGACCGCGTCATTGATCCGGTGATTGGCCGTCACATTCTGGGGGGAGGAGGAGCAAAGCTGGGTCAGGGCTGGGGATGGAGGGGCGGCTGGGGCCTCCTGGGCTCAGCTCAAGCTTCCCATGGGCCTGGGGGGTGAGTACGGGTGCAAAGCTCAATGACCCAGCTCAGCCACTGAGCTACGTGGCCTTGGCGCTGGTCCCCGTCTGTAAATGGGGTAACAGCTCCAACCCCAGACTGTGAGGATTAAGTAAGACAGCACACTTCTCTGTGACTCAGTTTTCTCATCTGTAAAATGGGGTCTTCTCGCGAGGATTCAATAGGACGACAGCTGTGGGGCCTGGGCACTCAGAGGACCCCTCACCCGCAGCTTCACGTGGGTCCTCTTGCGCTGCCACTTCTCTCTCGGCTTTGACGGAGTGAACACCGAGACCTCCTTGCCGTCCAGTTCCAAGATGCTGGAGTTGTCGTGCCTCATGACCTGGGAGGGGACACAGAGGGAGGCCATGGGGCAGGCTCAAGCCTGGGGCTTCCTGTTCTAGAGGGGAGAGGCCAGCGGCCCTAGGGGCCATGCTACCCCTGGGAGGGTTTGAGGGGGGGACACTATTTAACCCCACTGCAGTCTGCCCTCTGGCCCGTGAAGGTGCACATCCATTCACCCCATCTCAACACCCCCACGGCTTCCTGCATCCTGCTGGCTGTGGCGTCTGCTGGGGCCAGAAAGTGGGGCTCCCCACCGTCCTCATCTATGAAATGGGGCCACCTCAGCAGCGGTGTCAGTCGGGCCTCCTGAGAGGTGCAGGTGTGCCCGGCAGTGGGACCCTGGGTACCTGTCTCAGCAGGAAGGAGACCACATCCGTGGACTCCCAGTAGCTGGCATGGAAGAGGTGGGGCAGGGCCACGGTGGGGAAGGCCGTCAGGGCGTCGGGGCAGTACAGGGCGTAGTCGATCCGCTTCTGACCCCACCACTTCGCAGCAACTGCCAAGAGGAGGGGCTGTGACTGGGCTGGGCCCCATGGGCTCACCTGGCCCCTCAGGCTGGGCTCAGCCCAAAGGCAAGACCCTCCTCTGACCAGAGAGAAGGGCTGCAACCAAAGCAAGTCTCCTTCTCCCAGACGCGGCGACAGGGGAGAAGCAAGCAGCCAGGGCGCCCGAGGAGGGGGAGGTGGGGGCCTGCGGCTCAGCCGGGAGGATGTGGAGTTACAGGGGGAGGGGACAAGCCCAGTCTGGAGGCAGGACTCCCTGTCCCTGGTCCTGTCGACCCCCTGCCCTGGGCCTTATCACTGCCCTCTCCAGGCTTCTCCTGGACCCCCTGTCTGCCCCCGCAGGCCTCAAGGCTGTGAAAGGCTTTGCAGAGATGGAGTCACGATTCCTGGGCCCCAAGGCAAGGCCCGCTGTCCTCAGCACCTGACAGGCAGGGTGTGAAGTGAGGGCCTTCAGTCTACGGAGCCTGCGTGTGAAGCTGGCTCCCCCTCTGGGCTGGGGGACCGCCCCAGGTTTGCAAAAGCCTCCCCGGTGGCTGCATGCAGGAAGTGCACCTGGTTAGACTCGGGGTGGCCCTGCTCTCCGCCTGCAGCCTGCCTGACGGGCAACCCCCAGTCCTCACCCGGCCTCCATCCAGCTGCCCCCCCTGCCCCCCGCTGCTCCTGCTTCCTCCCTGGAAGTCTGGGTGCTCCCAGACCAAGCCGCCAGCTCCCCGCTAGGCCTCAGCGGGGACCCGGGGGTGAGGCATGCCTGGAAACAGAGCGTGACCCCAGTTAGAGGAGGCGGACGTGTGTGCATGGAGGGCCCGTGACGCCCGGGACCTTCTCTGATGTCCAAGTCGGGGAGGCGGGGGCCCTCCCCAGGCTGGGGCTCGCCTGCTGGCCCGGGGCGGTGGGCGGTAGCGGGGGAGGGCAAGCAGGGACGGGCACCTGACGCTGGGGCTGTGGCTGAGCGGCGCACAGGCTCAGCCCTGCTGGGGCCACCACTGCCCCAAGGGGCCAGGAGGACACCCACGCCGGCCTTAGCCCCGGACCCCTGCTCTGACAGGCAGCCTGGGAGCCAGTCAAGTGGCAGGGGGCCGCTGGCCCCAGGGGAGTGGGGGCGGGGGTGACCCGGACTCCGCTTCCAGCTGCTGAGAAGCTTCTGAGACGGGCAGGAGCGAAGGAGGCCGTGGGTGACTCTGCCCCCTGGGGCGGCAGGAGGGGCTGGCACAGGAGACCTCGCCTCCCTGGCTCCCCTCGGCCACTGCTGCAGCTTCTCCAGAAATGGGACCCCCAGCTTTCTCCTTCAAGGAGCACCTGCCCCCCTGGGGCTAGGACCCCTCCTCCCAGACCCATCACTCCCCAGCTGAGACAGCACCGCCAATCTCCCACTACCTGGACTTGCCCCCCCATGCCCTGCCCCAGGGCCACCCCTTTCAACGCTCCTTCCTTCCGGAGTCCTCTATGGACACGGGGGCTGGATCACTCTTCGCTGCGGGGCCGTCCTGGGCACCGTACGGTGTTCAGCAGCACACCTGGTCTCTACCCACCAGGTGCCAGTGGCGCCCACCCCAGTTGCCTCCAGACGCTGCAAACTGTCCTCTGGGGGACGGGCACAGTGGCTGCCGTTGAGACTGGCTGCGACAGGGCACAGCCCCCTTGCTGTGACGGGGAGGGCAGGCCCCGGCACTGCTGCACTCACTCTGGGCAATGCTGGATGCCGTGTAGCTCTCAGCCATGCCCGACACCTGGCTGGCGATGCTGATCTCGCTGGCCCGGCGGAAACCTCGGGCAGTGGGGGCTGTGCCGGGCGAGGAGGGGGCCGCGTGCTCTTGGAAGACCGCGTTGTGGGCCTGGAGTGCATCTGCTGCAGGCGGACAGGGACCAGAGACCGCGGGTAAGGAGGCCTCGCCCAGCCCGGCCCTCCAGCCCCCGAGCAGTGGGAGGGGGCGTCCAGCATGTGCCGGGGCTGGGGCGGCTGGAGCGGCCGCTGTGCCAGGCAAGGCCGACACGTCCAGCTGCAGAGGAGCAGGGGCATCTGAGCACAGCTGGCAGAGTGGATGGGCCCAAGCGTGCCAGGGCCTGCCTGCTCAGGGCCCAGAGCTGAGGCAGAGAGAAGGGAGCGCTGGGGCAGGGGTGGACAGACGGACCAATACAGACACAGTGGGCAGGGAGGCAAGGCGGCCGGGCTTATGCCCCACACCGGCCACCCTTCCAGTCCAGCCTTCTTGGCCTCTGGGGCTCGGCCTGGCCTGACCCACAGCCCGCGGCAGCTGGGTTTGGGGGCGCTAACAACAGGGGCCTGGGGCAGCTTCCCAGGGATGCCCAGCACTGAGGACTGAGAATGAGGCAACACCCCTGCACATCCCTCACACACGGGCCACATCGAGCCAGCCCCGAATGGGCATCTGGGGACAAAGGCAGGTGCTGAGGGCTCGAGCCAGGCTCACCTGGGCCCAGCCTGAGAACGGGGCTCGGCTACAGGACCCACATCTAGCCGGGGTGCAGGAGATGCCTGGACCTCCTCAGGGAGAGGGAGTGGGGCCCTGAGAATCCAACCCCTCGCCAGGACCGAAGTCTTCTCCTGGGGGTCAGGTGGGTCCCAGCGGGCTCGAGGCCTCACCCCAACTCCTGCTGCTAGCCTCACAAATGGGGGAGAGAACCCTCGGACTGACACCTGTGCTGGGTGACCCTGAGACGGCTGCTCCCCTCTCTGGGCTCCTGCGCCTCCTCTGCTTTGGGTCCCCTCTCTGCTCTGCCCAGTGTCCAGAGAGGGGACACCAAGCCTGCTCCCGGGGACCTGTCCTGGGCGGTCTCTGCTCCTCGCCACCACAGTTCCACAACTTCCGGGTGGCCAAGGAGGGCATGGGGGTCCCTGAGGACCAGCGGTCAGCCGGAGAAGCAGACGCCACCACGAGCAGGGGGGTTACACACACTCAGCAGAGCCCGGGCTGGGGCGGGGCCCGTCTTGCCAGGTGAGTGCAGGAACAGGGATACTGGTCTCCAGGAAGCCATCCCTGTGAGGGAGGGGGGCCAGGAGGCCGCCCTCCAGGACCAGCTGGGGGTTTCTCTGCACGGTCTGGACTGGAGGCATATGGGGAGAGAAGAGGGGACACAAGAACAGACACTTGTGTGCACGTGACACAGACACGCGCCGCTCAAGAGCCAGGACATGACAGGACTGGGACACGAGGGCAGGTGGGACGGGCCCTTCCCGGGGGGCGAGAGTGGGCCACGGGCAACCCTCTCTCATGCTCCTGCACCCCAGCTTCAGGCTAGGTGACCTGGAGGCTCCGGAGCTGCCTGCCATGGGGCTTCCTTCACAGGGCAGGACAATGCCCGGGACTCAGCCAGGGGCCCTCAGGTCCTCAGCTCTGCCTTGGCGGGGCGGTGGGGAGGGGAGCGAGGTGCCTAGCTGTGTGTGTGTGTTGGTGGGGGAGGGGGGAGGCCCTGGCCTGTGAGGCGGTCTCCCTCCTACCTCCCTGGAGTGGGTGGGGCTCATGCACCCACACCTACACCAGGTATCCCGCTTCCAAGGTGTTCAGTGCAGACCGCCCCTCCCCGCATGGCAGGGCCAGCCCCGGCCTGGGGCACCCAAGAAGAGGTGACAAGTCCCACCCTCCCCCAGGGCCGGGGGCCCATGGGGCTCTCACCCAGCAGCGTCGAGCAGCCGTCCCCCAGCGGGTAGCGCTGGTAGCGGGGGATGCTGAGAGGCGGCAGGGCGTGGAATCGCCGCTCCAGCAGCGGCTCCAGGCGCGAGGCCGACGGGTCGGCGGGGTGGAAGAGGTTGTAGACTTGCTGGCAGGCGGGCCGCAGCTGGAAAACTGGGGATTGGAGAGTGGGGGAGAGCCTGGAGCTAGCTCCGCCCTCAGGAGGCGGGGCCTAGAGCAGGCTGGGATTGGGTGGAGTGCGACGGGACGGGGTTGGGGATACAGAGAAACCCGAAAGCGTGTCTTTATCAATTTTGGGATTCTGTTTGGGCCACTGTCCCTTTATTAACCAAATTTGTTTTAATTGAAAAAGTTATAATGACGGTGGTTAAAAAAATTTCTTTTTAAGTACAGAACTATATATGATAAAAGACATATAACGGAGGGTTCCCTTTCTCCCCAGAGCCCCGGGGCTGGCGCCCCACCTGCAACTTTTGGGAGCCTCACGCGCATGCGCGGCCCGAGCCGGGTGGAGCCGTCCTCCGCGATTAGAAATGTCTCTAGGCTGTGTGATGGGGCTGTGCTTTCGAACATCTCATAGTTGATGGGAAGATCACGTGAATGTCATTATAAACTATCAGTAACATATATCCCACTTTAAAAAATACATACAAATAGGAACATAATCTATGCTTTTTTTTAACACAATAAATGGGAGTCTTTCGTATCAGCACTCTAGTTCCGCCCCATTCTTTTTAACTGCGGCGGGGTATTCCATTGTATGGCTGTGCCGCAATTGATTTAACCAGCCTGCATCCCGTTTAGGTTGGTTCTGGTTTTTCACCATTACAGATGACGTTGCCCTAACATCAGTGTCTCTGAGTCTGTGCACTCATACCGAAGCCACTGTTTACTTGCTCTTGGGCAAGTGTCTACGCCTGCCTCTCTGAGCCTCAGTTTCCCGTTGGGGCCCCTGCACAGCTCCTGTAGGATGGCAGGTCTCCCTGGACCGCACTCGTTGATCCCGGGGTCACTGGGCAGGGACCGCTGCTCTGACGGCCGCTTAGCCCACAGGTTCCGCCTCCCTGTGCGTGTAGCCATGAGGAGGAACCTGGAGCGGCGTGGCTGTGGTCCCTCTGGGGCTGGGAGGCCACCTGATCGAGGAGACTTTCGGGGTGCCTGGCTTCACATCTCTTCCTTATGGGAAGACCTTGGGCCTGGGCGACTGGGTCTGGCCCCATCTGATCCTGGGGCAGCCCCTTCTATCTCTGGACCTCAGCTCCCAGAGGTGCCTTGAAGATTAAACGAAACATTGTGTTGGGAAATGGGGCCAGAGACTGAGCTGCTGAAGCTGGAGCAAAGGAGAGCAATGGGCCCTTGGTGGGGGGGTGCAGAAAAGAGGAGGAAGGGGACTGGGATGTGGCCATGGCCTCATGACAGGGGTCCACTGAGACCTTCTGCCCAGCTCATGCCCGCCACCCCCCCCCCTCACCCCGCCTTACTCCTCCCCTGCAGGGACTCTCACCATCCAGGGAGGGGATGACGGTCTTCCTCAAGGCCAGGACCAGCCCCAGCGGGCACCCGAAGAGGAACAAGTCAGCGATCTCAAAGTCGAACTTGCCCACGGCCCCTGCGCCGTCCAGCATGGTGGAGCTGCTTGAGCGGCGGGAGCTGGGCTCATTCCTCAGCACGCTGGCGTGGAGGCTGCAGATGCGGGGGGACAAATGAGGTCACACCACGGCCCTTCTCGGGGCTGGCCTGTCCTTAGCCTCCTGAAAGAGGCTCCTCAGGGGTCATCAGGCCCAAACGAGGCTTGGCCCCTGTGTGGTCCTGTGAGTGCAGCTGTCCGGCACCTGCTGGGACACCTCCGGTGACAGCAGGTCCCAACCTCTCTAGGGAGCCCACTGCCTTTGGGACAGCCCTGACCGGGATCACGCCGCCCCTGGTCCGTTCTGCCCCCTGATTCTGCCATCCCCACTTCCAGCCCTGGTCAATCTGTTCCCTCTGACTCAAGATGGCCCAAGGCGTGTACAAGACCACAGCCATACCCAACAAGCACCTTCTCCTGGCTGAAGAGCTGTGGCCCAGTCTGGGGATCCCAGGACAAGGGCCGGGGGGCCTCCAGCACCCTCATGTTGGCCGTCGGCACGATCTGGTCCATGTCCTCACTTCTGAGCCATCCCTCAGAGTCTCCGTGCTCCCCTGGCGGGGGGCCTCACTACCCACCTGGACAGAAAGGCCTGGTGCTGCTGGATGGTGTCCAGCTCGTAGGTGGACGAGTCACTCCTCTTGCGGGGCAGCTGCTGTTTGGGGTCCTCAGCGCCGTTGCTTCGGGGGATGTCGATGTTGCTGCGGCTCAGGTGCCGGCTGCTCTCCAGGTTGCCGCCATGTGCCGCGTTGACCGTCGTGCCCGGGGACAGCAGGTCAGTGTCCTGGAACGGCCCCATGCAGGCTCACTGCCCGGTGGCCACTGGCCTGGCCCCCTCTTCAGTGTCCTGGAAGCCGTGTCTGCCCTCCTGACTCCAGGCCCACTGGCCACTGCTCAGCGGCCTCTCACCCAAGCCAGGGAGGGAAAAGCCCTGTCCCTCTGTGCCCCACGGTCCCCCCCAGCCTTCACGCCTGGCCTGCCCACGTGGGCCTTGCTGATCTCCCACTGATCCCGCTGCCTCGCCCGGCCTGCCAGGCCATTTGCTGCTCTGCAGCAGAGGGACCTTGGGTCCTCTCTCCTACTGGGAAGCTCCGAGGATCCACCCCCCAGGACCAGAGCCTGCTCCCCACGGTGCAGACCCTGCTTCACCGCCTGCTGAAGCTGCCGTGCTCCTAGGTTGAGCCGCGGCGCAGCTGTTCACCTGTCCCGTGCATCCACCCCCTGCCTTTGGGCACCTGCATTAGCAACCTCTGCCCTTCCCTTTTTCTGCAGGCCTCTGGGATGTTTGGAGCCAGAGGGTGACAGTCCCCATCCTGGAGGTCCCCTGCTCCGGGGGCTGGGGGAAGCTAGTACCTGCACACTGGCCACACTGCCCCGGCGGCTGCTGCTCTGACTCTCAGACACCGTCTGGTTGCTGCAGCATAAGGCATCGAACGCCAGGATGCCCCCGACGCAGTCCCCGATCAGGCAGACCTGGAGGGGGAGAGGCTCAGGGGCCTGAGAGCCCACCCTGCTTGCTGGAGGGCTGGCTGGGGAGAGCCCTGGCCTGGAGGACCAGGCCAGCCCACCCTGCAGGGTTTTTGTCTTCCCTTCCCCCACCCCACAACTCACCTGCCCGTTGAAGGTCACACCCTCCTGGGACTTGATGAAGTCCCCGTAGGCGAGGTTGGCCCGCTGAATCACTGTGGCAACGGCCTCCTGGTAGTGGGGCGAGGAGGTTGCCAGCAGGGGCAGGGCGGCCAAGGGGATGTGGTCCTGGCTGCTGGACAGACAGCCTTCGTCGTGGCTGTAGGGGCTGAGGCTGGGGGCGGGAGACCGGTCAGGAGAGAGCAGGTGGCCTCAGCTCAGCCCAGTGGGCCCCTCTTCCCTGTCCCGAGCATCAGAGCAGGAGCTGCCTGACACCCTGAGAGCCTCAGCCCTGACTTGGCAAACCTCGTGGGGATGCTTCCAGGCCAGGCATGGGGATCAGGGCCGGGGAGTAAGGCCAGTATGTCAGAGGCAGGTCAGCATCCCCACATTACAGATGCAGAAACTGAGGCTCAGCTCTGGGCCCCGGCCCCTCCAGGACTCTAGGCTCAGCCATCTGCGTAGGTTTTGCTGCCTCCCGGCAGAATAGGCTAGACAGCGGGTTTGGATGTCGGCACTGTGGTCCCAGTACTGCGGGGGGCGGGGTGGTGGTCCTCCTGACCCTCAGGGCCAGGGGAGGGGCAGGTGGCAGCGAGCCTGGGCACTCACTCGGAGACGAGGGCGAAGGCAGCGGAGCAGATGGGCGGGCAGGGCACCAGGCGGATGGCCAGGTGGCCCAGGGCGCTGGGGTAGTGCACACGCATGACGGTGTCGAACACGGTGGCGATGGTGTTGGTGTCGCCCTGCTTGGAGCCGGGGTCCCCGGCGCCCGTGTCCAGGATGGTGCCTCCGTGCAGCAGCAACAGCAGCACGTGGATCTTGGAGGGCGGCACGGCCAGCGGCGGGCTGACCTCGTCCTGCGCGGGCGGGTGGGTGGGGGGAGTGAACTCCCTGGGGACTCAGCTCCTGGCCGAAGCTTCTGTCCTGCTGGGGGGACGCTTGTGGCGACCCAGTCACTCCCTCTGAGACCCCATCTCAGTTCCTCTGCTCCGGGGCCTGGTGCCCCTTCCCCGGGGAGGCCCAGCTGCTTCTTCCCCTCCCCTCTGTGTCCAGCCCTGCTCCCTGCCGGCCTGACCGGGGCACAGAGGACACGGAGGGAGAGGGTCTCTTCCTTCCAAAGCACAACTCCACCTCCCATCTGCGGGCCCAGGCAGGGGCTTCTGGGCTTCCAGCCTTGGGGGGCAGGCAGAGGCTCAGCCCCGTGCGGGCCTTTGGGGCCTGCCTGCCCTCCGTGTGTCTGTGTCCAGACGTCGGTCTGTCACAGGCTCTCTCTCTCTTTTTTTAAAAATTTATTTTATTTTATTTATTTATTTTTGGCTGCGCTGGGTCTTTGTTGCTGTGCGCAGGCTTTTCTCTGGTTGCCGCGAGCGGGGGCTACGCACGCAGGCTTCGTTGCTCCGCGGCATGTGGGATCTTCCCGGACCAGGGCTCAAACCTGTGTCCCCTGCATTGGCAGGCGGATTCTTAACCACTGTGCCACCAGGGAAGCCTTCACAGGCTCTCTTAAGAGGGGCTGGGGGGGACTTCCCTGGCGGTCCAGTGGTTGAGAATCCGCTTTCCAATGCAGGGGATGCAGGTTCGATCCCTGGTTGGGGAACTAAGATCCCACATGCTGCGGGGCAACTAAGCCCGCGCCACAACTAGAGAGAAGCCTGTGCACCGCACCGAAGACCCAATGCAGCCAAAAAACAAAACAAACCAAACCAAAACAAAATAATTCTGAGGCAAGCAATTAAAGAAAAAAAAAAAAAAAAGAAAGAAAAAAGAAAAAGAGGGGCAGCGGGGGTCAGGGATTCAGATTCAGCTTGGCCGCTCAGCCAGCAGCTCTGAGCTCTCCCTCCATCTACATAGGCCCTCCCCTGCTGCCCCAGGCCCCTGGCCCCCAGGCCCTGCCATTCCCAGACTCTAAGACCAAGGTCCTCAAGAGCAGAGATGTCCCAGAGGTGGCAGAACCCCAGCATCTTAGAGTGGGGAGGGCAACGCAGGTGTGTCTATCTGAACCCCCCTCATTTGTGAGGAGTCATGCCCCCACTTCTTGCTGGTCAGCCCTGCTTATGAAGTCCAAGTGAGACTTGCACACATCCACCATGGGAATGGAACTGTTCTATCTAGAGACAAGGTGGCCCAGAGAGGCCAAGGGACTTGTCTAATATCACACAGCGTGTCAGTACCAAGCTGGACCGGAACCCAGAGCTCCTGCCACCAGCTCAGTGCTCTTCTGCTACCCCAGGCTGTAGCCCCATCCCCAGGGGCCTCTCCCCATCCCTGGCTTCTGGTGTGGGAGGCCAGGGCCAGGGCCCAAGAGAGCCACAGGTGAGTACTTGCTTTGCCCATATTATGTCAGGGGCTGAGGGGGGCGGGGAAGGGAGCTGAAGAGAGGGGCCTGTCCCTAAGGAACTCGGGAGCAGAACAAGGGGCTGAAGCCATCTGCAGGGTCCATGGGGGGTCAGCTGGCCCTGAACTGGGCCACCGGATGGCAGGAGGTGGGGCAGCAGCAGGACCCAAGTGTCAATACAGAGCCCAAGAGCGGGCTGGGCAGTGTGGGCACTGAACCCAGGGACTGGCGAGGCCACCGGGAATGGGTCGGGCTGGGCTGGGAGCCTCTGAGCAGCAGAGGGCTTTGGGCGGGAGGAAGGCTGGTGGGTGGTACCGGGCCTGGGGTGGAGGCAAGGCTGGGCTGCCTCAGTCCCCAAGAGGGGGCTGGTCATCGGCCGGTCGTGGGCCACAGGGCCTGGGCAGGAATGAACTCACGGCCCAAGGCAGGGTGGGGTCACTGGCTGCCCAGACCACAGGCCAGGACAGAAGCACCAGATGGTCCCAAGGACTGATCAACACAGCCAGGCGAGAGGCTTGTGGAAGGCACGTCTTACAGCACCCTCCCTGTCACCCAGACACGGCCCCTAGTCACCTGGGACGGGCAGGGCTGGGCAGTGCGGGGCTGAGAGAATCCTGCCTGTGCCTGGCTGCTGGGACCCAGCGCTGGAGGCTGGGGACTCTTCAGGGACCCAGGAGGCCGGTCCGAGATACAGCTTTCCTCCCATTCAAACTGCTTTCTACAGGGGCACACCCTGCCTGAGACTCAAACCCCAGTGGGAACAGAGCCATTGGGAGGCGGGGCCTGGGAGCCAGCTCTGGAGAGCCAGGGGTCCCCACCAGTGACTAGGTAAAGCCGTCCTCCTTCCTCGAGCCTGGGAGAAGAGCCTCCGGTTTGGGGACCGTTGCCAGCAAAGGGATCTGACTCTGGATGGCGGTGTCCAGAACCAGTGCTGGGTCCAAATGCACATCCCCAGGAAGATCCAGAGCCCGAGGCCCCTTCTGCCCCTCCTGGGGGGCCGTCAGAGCTGTGTGCGCCGAAGGCAAGGAGGGGGCTCCGTTTACTTTATCGCCATTAACCGGCAATTGGGAATCAATTCCCCTCATCCCAGGTACCCTTCTAGAAAAGCCTGCTTCGACCTCAGACCTCAAAGAGAACCCCAAGAGGAGGAGGGCGGTGCGGATGCACCCCCTCCCCGGTCCAAACTCCCCACGGGTCCTGAGTCCCCAGAGGTGCCGTCTCCACCTTGGGCAGCTAGAGGCCAGAGCAATGAGGTGACCACAGCGTGTGACAGCCCCACTCTGCCCCGGCTCCTGCCCCAGTGCAAACAGCTCTGACCGCCCACAGGTGGAGGAGGAGAAGGGGCGTGAGCTCCATGCAAAGAACCCCCGAAGCGGACATAAGCGCTCTACCAAGACAGCTTTATTGGACACTGAGAGCTTTTCCCACCCCCGGCGGGGCGGCCACAGCCGGCCACATCACTTCTGCCTAGATGACTTTCGCTTCCTCCCCTTCTATCTTTTTTCCTTCAGGGACTTCAGACAAGCTGAGCACAAGGTAAAGACCTTATTTTTGATCTGGAATTTACAAGTTTCTCATTTTGCTTTCCAAGGGTGGAGCGGGGTCAAGGCCTTCCTCGGGGGAGCTGTCTGCAGTCCCTACTGGTTCTCAGGGACATCAGAGGGGGCGGGCCCCAGGCCTCTCTCCAGTGGTGCCCAGGCCAGTGTGGACATGATGCTGTGGGAGCCAAGTTCTGCCTCCATGGTCTCCCCCGCGGGACTGGTCCTTTACGCCCTGCCCCTGCCCCCTCCGCTGCAGCCCTGGCCCTCTCCACCTCGGCACCCACCTCGATGATGTTCAGCTGCTCCACACTGGAGGCCACCCTGAACTCGGGGGCGCTCTGGCGGTACAGACCGTCTGCAACACAGAAGCAGTGGGTGGGTGTGAGCAAAGGGGCAGGCCCAGCGGACAGAGGCTGTGACCATGACAAGCAGGGCCCGAGGTGTCCCCCCAACCCTCCTGGGTGCTTGGGTGCTCCTCCCTAGGAGGCTGTAACCTGCAGCCCCCCGCTGGTTACCCTGTGTGTCCTCTGGCTCAGGGCTTTCGATTTTGTCCATGAGGTCATTGGAGTTCCACTTGGTGATGTCCTTGGGGAACATTTCCTCTGAATCGGACAGGTCCTCTGGGGAGGAGAGAGAGGGGCTTCAGCACCCCGATCAAGGGCAGGGAGTCAGGGGAGGGGGGGCGCTGGGAGGCCTAAGAGTGGCCGCTCTGGGGGCTCCCATGCTTCTCTGGCCCGTGTGGCCCTCCCCACTTGGTTCTATGCTCTCCCTTCCTTAACAGGACGGACACATGGCCACATACTCACGGGGCTTCTGCCTGATGTTTTTCAAAAAATTGTGGTAAGTTTCACTTAACATAAAATTCACCATTTTAACCATTTTCAAGTAGCATTTAGTCCATTCACAATGCTGTGCAACCATGAGCTCTATCTGGTTCCAGAACTTCTCCATCTCCCCCGATGGAAACCTGTCCCCATTAGCAGTCATGCCTCATCCCCCGCCTCTCCCAGACCCTGGCAACCACCGGTTGACTTTCTGTCCTTATGGATTTGCCTGTTCGGGACATTTCCCATACATGGGATCATACAGTATGTGGTCTTTTGTGTCTGGCTTCTTCTACTTCCCATGGTGTTTCTAAGTTTCAACCACGTGTCAGTGCCTCATCCCTTTTCATGCCCGAGTCGTATTCCATCGTAGGGATGGACCACATCTTGTTTCTCCATGATGTTCCTGACTTTTCAATGTCCACAAAACTACAGCTTAGTGAGAAGTGCTGCTATGAACAGTTCCATCCATGACTCTTTTTTTCTGCTTTTCTGAGAACTTCCACCCATGACTGCTGGGTAGGAAGCAGCTGTCTGGACTCTGGCATGGCTGGTCCCTCCTCTGTGGGTCACTGGGACAGTTTCCCCAGGACACTGTGGCTCTGGCATCTCCTGCTCTGCTGTCTCTTCTCTTTTCCAGCTTTTTCTAAAGTTTCTACATTAGATGTGTCTTTTCCTCATATCAGGGACACAGAGCCAGGAGGGGCTCAGCCTCTTGGCCTGGCTGGAGGGGAGTGGGAGTACGGGATGCCCCAAACACCCTCTCTACCCTCAGGGAGGCCCCAGGTGCAGAGGCCAGCTCCGGAACCACCTGCCTTCTGTTCCAGGTCCCCACCCCAGGGCCATACCTGCCTCTGCCCTGCTGTGTGCCTGTGGGCACGTCCCTGTCCCTTTCTGAGTCTGTCCTGCCTTATAAACTGCAAACTTGTCTCCCTGTACCTGCCTGCCGGCCCCTCTTACTTCCACAAGAGGAAAGGCAAAGGTACGAAGCAAGGATGTTTGGTATGTGCATCTTCCCAGCACAGGTGGGTGATTTATCCGGCTGTTTGCTTGCTGTGCTTATTCTGGGATTCGTGGGGAAATGGGCACTTCATGTATTTTCTACTTGTTTGTATTTTCTAAGGTTTCTACATTAGACGTGTGTTAATTTAATCATGAAAAGACAGTAATTACAAAAATTAGAAGATTAGAAAAAGTTATGCTTTTGTAAAGCTTCGTAGGGAATTATTATTATTATTATTATTTTGGCCACACCGCATGGCTTGCGGGATCTTAGTTCCCTGACCAGGGATTGAACCCGGGCCACGGCAGTGAAAGCACCGAGTCCTAATCCCTGGACGGCCAGGGAATTCCCTTCGGGAATTAAATTCACGTATGGAAAAAATGTCACCGTCTGATTGTAAATCCATTTTGGGGGGTTTGAGAGAACAGTCCCCACCTGCCAGACCCCATGCACATTCTGATACCAGGTTAGGGTGAGTGTGAGACCCCAGACTCCTGGTGACTTCATCTCATCCTGCCCCTGCCCCCACGTGCTGCTGTTCACCCAGAACTTTTCACAGGTAATCCCCACCTTGACTTGCATCCCCTGCAGCTCTTTCAGACCCCCCCCCTCCCCCTCTTGGGAAGGCCCATGTGCTCCAGGTTGCCCGCCTACCGTGAGCATCAAAGAACTCATCATCCGAGCTCTCGTCTGAGTCCCGGGCGATACTCTGCATCCTCCACTCCGAGATGCTGTGGCGGGAAGGACTCGCTGGAAGGCAAAACCTCAGACTGACCGACCACCCAGCAGCGCTGGGATGAGCAGGCAGAGGCAGGCAGGTGCGATGATGCTGGAGTAGGGCCAGGAGGGCTCAGAAGGGGATGAAAGGGGCTTCCCTGGTGGCGCAGTGGTTGAGAATCTGCCTGCCAATGCAGGGGACACGGGTTCGAGCCCTGGTCTGGGAGGATCCCACATGCTGTGGAGCAACTGGGCCCGTGAGCCATAATTACTGAGCCTGCGCGTCTGGAGCCTGTGCTCCGCAATAAGAGAGGCCACGATAGTGAGAGGCCCGCGCACTGCGATGAAGAGTGGCCCCCGCTTGCCACAACTAGAGAAAGCCCTCGCACAGAAACGAAGACCCAACATAGCCATAAATAAATTAATTTAAAAAAAAAAGAAGGGGATGAAATGGAGAAATGAGGGCGGGGCGGCTCTGACTTATCTCCCAGCCCACCTGGCACAATGCAGTCCTGTCCCGGGAGGACGTGGATGGGGGAGGGTATCAGGTATGAGGCCAGGACGTGCAGTCACCCAGGCTTGGGTCCGCTCCTGTGCCCTTGACCTGATCTGCTCAGGAGCGAGGCCCCCTCCCTTTTTTTTGCCGCACCACTGCGTGGCATGCGGGATCTTAGTTCCCCGACCAGGGATTGAACCCGGGCCCTGGCAGTGGACCGCCAGGGAAATTCCAGGAGCGAGCCCCTTCAACTCTGCCACAGCGGGGCCGACAGACAGGGATGCCCGGCAGGGGCAGGAAGTGAGATTAAAGGTATCGATGCGTGTGTTTCCATGGATCCCTTCAGCACAGCACAAGCCTGGTGTGGGAAAAGCTGGATTTGCGGGAGGGGGGGGGGACTCCTGGCATTTTATACAAAATACCCCGAGTTTCCCCAATAACCACCGCACTTTCAAGTAAGTTCCAGAGAAAGGCCTTTCTGAGTATCTGAAGTCTTTCAGGTTCCTTTGGCCTGGCTGCTCCCTCAGGCGCAGAAGCCTCTCCTGGGTGTGCTGGGTGCAGCCCACCTAGACCCCCCCAACCCGCCTTGAAACCCTGGCTCCTCAGAGCTGCAGCCGGCTGGGTCCCAGGAGGGGTTGGGAGTGGGGATCCCACGTGGCCAGCCTGCCTGTCTCAGGCGGGCTGTGTGGGTGAGTCTGGGTGGGTGAGTCTGGGGGAACCTGCCAGGGTTGGGGCAATGCCCTGGGCTTCACTCGGAGGCGGAGGCTACAAGGAGGTGACTAGTTCGGAGTCCCTACAGGTGTGGCCCGCAGGTCCGAAAGCAAGAGTCCACCTTCAGAGTTAGAACTCCCCGGCAGAGGCACGGGGCTGCCCTGGCAGGGGCAGTCGTCGGGGTGGACGAGTAGAGGGCAGGGACACCGCGGGGACAGAGTGCGCTCACCTCCCCGCTTGGACGACCGGGACGACTTGGAGGACGTGGACCACTGCTTCTTCAGGCCCCTGCCCACCAGGGGCTCCCCACCGCTGCTGCTGGGCTGGGGGGGCTCCCTGGGAGCCTGGTCCTGGGTGGCCTCGTCCTTGGCCAGCTCCGCGGCCCCCTTGTCGTCCTCATTGAACTGGGCCATCTTGCGGGACAGCATGAGCTGCGCCTCCTTCTCCAGCTCCCGGATGTTGTCCATGTTCAGCCCGTACCACTCGTCCTGCCAGCACCAGGCCTGCCGGTGGGCCCTCACCATCACCTTCCGCAGGCCTGGCGGGGAGGGAGAGAGAGAGAGACGCCCGTGTTACAGCCCCCCGGGGACTCCTAGGCTGGGAGGTGCCCCACGTTGCAGGACAGGCTCTGCCCCTCACCCACTGCGTGGCCTCCAGCAAACCACCGCCCTCGTGCCCGTTTCCCCATGTGTAAAGGAGGGGTCCGGCTCATAGATGGCTTCACAAGCTCACAGTGGCTCTGTAACTGGGGTACTGGGGCTTCCCAAGGTACTGTGTCTGCTCAGAAGCCATGCTGAGTTTTGCGGGGGTGGGGGGGGAATTCCTGCCTTGTGGGGAGCTGGAGGAGGACTTCCTGAGTGTTTCCTATCTCAGAGTCAAGGACACTTCTCTTGTCGAATTTCCCACGGGAAAGTCAACCTCAAGTTCGAAGCACGTTGGTCTTTTCTTTTTTAAACAGAATATATACACATACAATATAAAATAAGATATAAAATACAATAAAGTACGATATATAGGAATATATCATATATAGAAAATAAGATAGAAAATAAGATACTTTTAAGGTATAAAGAATAGAAGAACCACAGGGACAGGAAGCAGATGGGGGCCGCCTTGGGCGGGGATGACAGTGGGGGTGATTGTGAAAGACTCTGGGGGCATGGAATGTTCTAGAACTGTGTGCACTACTCTGCAAACACACTCAAGCTTACGGAACTCAAACTTCTCTTACAACAGATGCAAAATCAGGCCTCAATAGGCTGCTTAAAAAACATTAAGAAGAAATAAAGCATTTCCCCCCGCCCCGCCCCCCCCCCCCCCACCACACCACCCATCGAGGGAGCAGACGTGACCAGTAACACGGAGCCCACGGTCGCCTTCCCAGACGCATCTTCCTCCCGCCCTGAAAGGGTCCATCCTGAATTTTGTGTTTATCACTTGCTTTTCTTTCCGTGTTTTTCTATACAATATGTTGGGTTGGCCTACATGTTGTTGACATTTACATGTATGTGTCACGCTGCATGTATTTTTCTGCCACTTGCCTTTTTCGGGTGAGTTGCCGGTTTGTTGCTGTATGGTATTTATTTGCTTGAAATACCACATTTTATTTATTCTCTCTCCTGCCAGTGGGCCTTTGGCTCACTTTCATTGTTTGTCCGTTTTGCTTTTACAATCCTGCTGCTCTGAACATTCCAGAACGTGCATTTGACTTTCTCCAGGGGGGCAAACCCGGGAGGGTCATCACTGAGTCTTCCTCCCGCTTTCCTAGAGAAAGCTGAGCGGCTTCCCAGGTGGTCCAGCCCTTCCTTGTTCCCAGGCTGGTCTCTGGCGACCCCTCCTCCGGGCTCACCTCCTGATTCCCACTTGCAGCCTCGCTCAGGCCACTTGGCCTCCCCAGCCGTCCTTTCTACATCCCTTCATTCCCAAAAGCCTGCCTGGGAGAAACTCCCTCTCACCCCTGCTCCTAGGAGGGTGCCCCCAAGCCCCGGGCCGTGGCCTCAGGCACGCTACCCTCAGGGTCAGCCAGCACCCACGCTGGACAGACCGTCTGATGAGATGTGACGTGCAGACGAGGACGGCTGGGACGGGAGATCTGGGTTCAGACCCAGGGCTGGCCCTGGGCTTCCTCCACTGCAAATGGGGGTTGGAGAGGGTGACAGTGGCCACCCTGCAGGGCCATGGAGAGCTGATGTGACACCTGTGAAGTATACCATCAGTGCTGTGACTCTGCTCATGGCTACACAGTCACCCTTGCTCTTGGAGTGAGCAGGTGTCTGCCCAGGTGCCGCTCCTGGATCATGAGCCTCGGGGCTAAAACCAGGCCCTGGGCACTGACCTCTGCCCTGACTGGGGGGCAGGGAGGAGCCTGGGTCAGCACTAGCTCCTTCTAGAACCCCTGGGCATCTGTTGTCCTGTTCCCTGGGCACCCGCTCTGGGCCAGGCGGGTGTGGGTGTGGGACAGGAGGATGTCCAAGACGCTCTCCCCTGGGACTTCCAGCCCAAAGCGGGCGGCAGCACCGGGGCAGGGCCTGGGGTCTGGCCTTGGGGTGCCGAGAGGTGCTGTGAGCAGCAGGGGGGCAGTCCCCTGGGGCTGCTCCCCCATGGTGGGTGGGCATCACATGTTACAAATACCAGCCAGTCCGGAGTGTCTGGGGCAGGCATACACTGCCTGTCATCTGTAGGTGCTTGGCAAGTGTTTATATGGTCAAGGTAAACCAGGTGGGTGGCTGCATGTGGGCCTTGGGGGTCGCCTGTCCAGAGTAAGACAGAAACGTGGAGTCCCGGGCAGATGCAGAGAGAGAGGGCGGGCAGACAGGGGGACACAGCCGGAGAGGCTGGGCGCGCTCACCCGTGTCGTGGATGAACCTCTCGATCTTGGACTGCATGCCCCAGTAGCGGAACTCCACCTTGCAGAGCTTGTAGGCGCACATTATGGGGAAGACCTGCTGCTTGTACTCCTCGATCCAGTTCTCGGACAGGGGCCCCCGCTGGGTCTTGGTCGAGTGGAACAGCTTGGGGTCCTCTTCCGTCTTATACTCGTTGGGGGGCACGGGGTCCTTGACGATGTCGATGAAATCTACGGGGAGACCCCGTGAGTGACCACTTCTGCCCCAACCTCCACCCCACTCCTCCCCATGCAGTCTCCTCGCCATGTCCCTGCCACCCCCCAAATCCTCGTAGGGCCGCAGGCCTCGAGGTGCCACGGGGCCCGACGTGGGGGTGAGGATGTTGTTCTGGCCCACCCCGACCCTGAGCTCCCCCGCCCTCAGGACTTGTGGCTTTCCTTGTTGCCTTTTCAGATCATTTCAGCAACCCCCCTGTTTTGGGCACACTTGCCAAAGTGGATAAATAAACTGATGAGCTGGAAAAGCATGGGCGAGATGAGGATGGAGGCTGTGGGATGGGGCGGGGGCGAGTAAAAGAGTAAAGCTTCCCAGAAAAGCTGGTGTTTCAGCTACAGGAGCAGAACTGTGAGGCCGAGAACGTCCCAGAATGTGACACTTAACCAGGAGGTGGGGGAGTTTGGGGAACCACCAGGGTGTCCGCGTGGGTGGAGGTGATGGGGATGCAGCTGGACACATCCGCCATCTCTCGCCAGGCTTTGTGCCCGGCCGGCACCCTGAGGGGAAGTGGCCCTACAGATGCGCTTTAAGGCGGCTGGCCTGCTAGGAAGCCCCTCCCAGACAGATCAGCAGGGAAGAGTCCGGAAACCACGTCTGACGGGCCCGAGAGGGTCCAGGATGTGCCTGAGAGTGGGCAGCAGATGCCACGGGGCTGGGCGCTTGGGAAAGGGGGCTGGTGGGACCTGGGTGAGGGGGTGAGACACTGACTCTGGGAAGGACCACCTCTTGTCACTCGGCTCCTCCCCCAAGTCAAAACCATCCTGCTGGGCTGGCTCCCGAGGTGTGCATGTGGTAGACGGGGCTGCGTGCACACTTGCTGAGGAGGAACCCAGGACAGGGTCTGTAGCTCAGAGAGCCCTTCTTTCAGATGTGTGGGGACGACGGCACTTGGGGGGGCTCTGCCCCGACTGGGCCCTGGCTGTCTCGTCTCCCTGGCTTGCTGGCACCGAGTCTGGGCTGTGGTTTACAGATGCAGACGTTGGCCCCGCCGAAACTGGTGATGGGTCAGAAGCGGCCCGAGGGCAGCAGGATGTGGGGAGGGTTGCACATCCTTCCTGGAGCAGGCCACGTGCCCAGCCCGCTCAGGCAGGCAGAGGCCGCTAAGGGGAGGGCTGGGACCTAGGAACCATGGCAGGAGGCCTTCGGGGGGAGCCTGCAGCTGGCCGGACAAGAGCTGCCAGAGGGCCTGCATCATGCTGGGCCCTTCCTTCCTGTTATGGGTAGAATGTGTTCCCTCCTAAACTCATTCGTTGGAGTTCTGGCCCCCAGGGCCTCAGAATGTGACCTTATTTGGAGACAGGGTCTTTAAAGAAGTAATCTAATTAAAGTGAGGTCATTAGGGTGCACCTAATCCAATATAACTAGAGTGCTTATAAAAAGGAGAAATTTGGCTCAATTAAAAAAAAAAACACCTGAAACTAACACAGCATTGTAAATCAACTATACTTCAATTAAAAAAAAAAAAAAAAAAGGAGAAATTCGAATACGGACATGCATGCAGAGAGAACACCATGTAAAGATGAAGGCAGAGATTGAGGTGATGCGTCTACAAGCCGAGGAACGCCAAAGATTGCCAGCAGCCACCAGAAGCTAGGGGAGAGGCCCAAACCAATTCTCCCTCAGGGACCCCAGAAGGAACCAACCCTGCTGACACCCTGACCTTGACTTCTGACCTCCAAAGCTGTGAGACAAAAAGTATCTGTTGTTTTAAGTCCCTTAGTCTGTGGTACTTCGTTCTGGTAGCCCTAGGAAGCTAAGGTATCTCCCAAAGCCCACTGGGGCCTAAAAACTCCGGCAGGAGGGAGGAGTCTCAGGGGATTGCCCTCCAGGCCTCTGAGGCTGCCTGGGAGTTCGTCAACACCCCTCCAACACCAGCCATGCACCCATCTGGGAACCACAATGGCTTGTTCCTACGGGCTTGGGGCCTGTTGAGGTGCGGCTGGCCCACAGATGTGTTTTGTTTGGCTGGCATATTTACAAAGATTTTTAATTAGTTGTCAACATTTAGGAATAGGGAAGATTTCACATGAAAACCCTGATTTCTGGCCTCGCTTGAAAAAGAAGATTTAACAAATGGGGCCTGTTTCCCACATGGCATAGTCAGCTAGAGGGGAGTAGAGCAGAGGCCACCCACCATCAAGGGGACACAGGCCCTACCCGGCCTGCTGCACTCACGCATGGCTGTCAGCCTGATGTGGCCCCCAAGCACACGCATGCATTTCTGGGGATGGGGACACTTTGAAGGGATGAAGGGAAGGGGCTTGAGTGGGAAACACACGTAGCCTTAGTGGGCACATCAGGGAAATGGGGCCGAGGAGACCCATCCTTCCTTGCCCCCCACCTCCGACCAGGCTTGCTTGGACTCTATCCTCCCCACCCAGGACAGGGGCTGGTCCGCAGCCTGCCAGGCCTGAAGACCAGGGGCAGATGCAAGGGGCCCACGGGCGGGGACACCGGGAACTGAGCCCTGCTGGGCTCCTGCCCTTCCCGGAGTTGGGAGCGTCAGGGTAGACGGTTACCAATCGTCAGCTGGTTCTTTTCCACAGGAGACAGGCTGAACACATTGGGGTTTTCTCCAGCATCAGTTTTATAAAAGGTTTCGATGTCAATGGAGAATTTCTCCACAAAAGGGCAAGTGAACCTGTGGGGGAAGTACAGTAGCCATCAGGACTCGAGCTTAGAGGTGTAGGCGTGGGTGGCTGGCGGGAGGACGAGGGCTGGAGTGGTGGCCAAGACTCGTCTGTCCTGTCCCCCTCCTGGACCTTCACCTCGTCCCAGGAAGAGCCAAGTCCAGGTTGGGGGGAGGGATGGGTTTAGGGGGAAGAGGGAGTCGTTCCAGGAAGCTGCCGGCAGCCCTGGGTCCCCGTGTGTGAGGCGTGGTGTGGACTCAGGCACAGCTAAGGTGGCGCACTGCTGAGCCGGCTGAATCTGGACCAGCGCTTCGTGTGACATGCCACCCTGCACCCCGTCCCCTAAGAAACCAGGTGTGGCAACAGGGAAACAGCCCCTCTCTCTTTTTTTTTTTTTTAATTTATTTTTATTTATTTATGCCTGTGTTGGGTCTTCGTTTCTGTGCGAGGGCTTTCTCTAGTTGTGGCAAGCGGGGGCCACTCTTCATCGCGGTGCGCGGGCCTCTCACTATCGTGGCCTCTCTTGTTGCGGAGCACAGGCTCCAGACGTGCAGGCTCAGTAGTTGTGGCTCACGGGCCCAGCTGCTCCGCGGCATGTGGGATCTTCCCGGACCAGGGCTCGAACCCGTGTCCCCTGCATTGGCAGGCGGACTCTCAACCACTGCGCCACCAGGGAAGCCCCCAATGCCCCTCTCTCGACTGGAGATGAGCTCAGAGGAGGAAAGTGCTGCTGGGAAGAGGAATAACCTGGATGGATCCTCCAGCAAGCTCCAGGCCCTCAACGACCTGGGGAAGGAAGCCCCAGGAGATTCATGGGGACTCCACCAGCTCAGCAAGTGAGTGGCCAGCTGGGAGCAGCCCCCGATCTCTTCTAACGAAGCAGTGCTCAGCTATATTGGGTGGGAGCCACAGAGTGAAGAGCCCCCCTACCAGAGGGATCCAAAGAAAGCCCTGCTCAACATGGTTTGTTATAAAAGATCATCATAGTTGCTGAAGGTCTCAGGGTTGGAGGGAATCTCTGGGCCATCTGGTCTACCCTCAGCTTGTGTTTCTTCCCAGCTGGTTGACTGTCCTGCATTCCCAGGTGAACATTAAAGTGAGTTTGTATTCCCTGAGCCTTCCCAGATGGCAAAGGACTCTCAGATGGCCCTCGCTGGACTCATGCCTTCCTGGTCTCCCCCACTGGCAGGCTAGAAGACACCTAGGGGTATACCCTTCCCTCTCCTGCCTGTTCTTTGACGGGGAACCTGGGGGACCTTCAGGGTATCACTCAGAATGGAGGCTCAGCTCCCCAGGAGCCAGGGTTCCTTGGGGTGTGGGGATTGAGCCTGTCTGGGGGGCCCGCACCAGGATCTATGCCGCAGGGTTGCTTCCCCAGCAGACAGCATGAGGCTGAGGGCAGGCTCACCTGGTTCGGGTATAGGGGTAGGCGTTCCAGGACTCCTCCACCACCCGCAGGGCCGCCTTGGGCAGGATGGAGCGGAACCAGCTGGGGATGTGCATGCCCACATGGTACACCTTGTGTGTGTACTGCCCGGAGCCGCCAGGGCCGTCCGTGTATGGCCGGTTCTCCAGGATCTCCACGCCACTGCCTTCACCGAACGTCTCGTTACGGCTCTTCTTCTGTGGGGACAAAAGCACCAGCGATGTGTGGGTCCAGGGCACTCTGCAGAGGGGGAGGGGTTCAGGAGACTGGCCGAGGGTGCTGAATGGGGGGTGGGGTTTTGGCCAACCAGGCTGACTCCTCCTGTGTCACTTCAGGACACCCCCCCACCCCCTCGGCTCCACGTGCCCCAGCACTCATGCAGGAGACTGAAGGGGCCACGGTTCCCTCTCCGAGCCCAGCACTGCACGTGCAAACTCCTCCGTTCTGACTCCTGAGTGTGCCGGGACTGAAAGTGTTCCCAAGGTCAGGAACAAGATGAGGATGCCTGCTTTCTCACCTCTAGCCAACATTGTACTGGAGGTTCTAGCCAGAGAAATTAGGCAAGAAAAAGAAATAGTAAGAGGCATTCGAATAGGAAAGGAAGAAGTAAAACTGTCTCAATTTGTTGATGACACACTCATATACAGAAAAGCCTAAAGAGTCCCCCCCAAATCTGTTAGACCTAATACATATATTCAACAGAGTTGCAGGATACAAAATCAACACACAAAAGCAAATAATGCAGAAAGGAAATAAAGAAATCATTTCCATTTACAATAGCATCCAAAAGAATAAAATACCTGGGAATAAATTTAACCAAGGAGGTACAAGACTTGTACACAGAAAACTATAAAACATTGCTGAAAGAAATTAAAGAAGATCTAAATAAATGGAAAGATATCTGTGTTCATGCACTGGAAGATTTAATATTGTTAAGATGTCAATACTCCGCAAAGCAATCTGCAGGTCCAGTGTAATCCCTATCAAAATCCAATGGCAGTTTTGGTAGAAAAGGAAAAACTGATCCTATAATTCATATGGAATTTCAAGGGCTCTCAAACAGCCAAAACAATTTTGAAAACAAAACAAAGTTGGAATGCTCACATTTTCCGATATCAGAACTTGCTATAAAACTATATATAGTAGGGGGACTTCCCTGGTGGCACAATGGTTAAGAATCCACCTGCCAATGCAGGGGACACGGTTTGATCCCTGGTCTGGGAAGATCCCACATGCCACGGAGCAGCTAAGCCTGTGCGCCACAACTACTGAGCCCATATGCCACAACTACTGAAGCCCACGAGCTCTAGGGCCCGTGCACCACAGCGAAGAGTAGCCCCCACTCACCGCAACTAGAGAAAAGCCCGCATGCAGCAACGAAGACCCAATGCAGCCAAAAATAAATAAATTTAAAAAAAACCCACAACTATAGTAGGGACTTACCTAGTGGCGCAGTGGTTAAGAATCCGCTTGCCAATGCAGGGGACACAGGTTCAAGCTCTGGTCTGGGAAGATCCCACATGCCGCGGAACAACTAAGCCCATGCGCCACAACTACTGAGCCTGTGTGCCACAACTAATGAAGCCCGCACGCCTAGAGCCTATGCTCCGCAACAAGAGAAGCCACCGCAATGAGAAGCCCTTGCACCGCAACGAACAGTAGCCCCCGCTCGCCACAACTAGAGAAAGTCCGTGCGCAGCAACGAAGGACAAACGCAGCCAAAAAAAAAAGATTCATCCACCTGTTGCGGGTGGTAGTAGCTCTTTAAAAAAAAAAAAAACTATAGTAATCAAAACAGTATAGTACTGGCATAGGACAGATCTATGGAATGGAGATGAGAGTTTAGATATAAACCCACAGATCTATACACTATATATATTGATTTTCAACAAGGGTGCCAAAACCATTCAATGCAGGAGGGAAAAGTCTTTTCAACAAATGCTGCTGGGACAATTGGATACCCACGTGCAAAAGAATGAAGTTGCACTACTATCTCATACCACATATAAAGATTAACTCAAAATGGATCAAAGGCCTAATTGTAAGAACTAAAAGTATAGAACTCTTAGAAGAAAACATAGGGGCAAATCTTCATGACCTTGGATTTGACAATGGTTTCTCAAATATGATACCCAAAGCATAAGCAACCAAAGAAAAAATAGCTAAATTGGACTTCATCAAAATGAAAAAAAACCTGTTGTGCATCAAGGGACACTATCAAGAGAGTGAAAGGACAATCCACAGAATGGGAGAAAATTTTTTGTAAATAATATATCTGATAAACGAATTATATCCATACAATAAAACATGATTTGGCTGTAAAAAGGAATGAAGTCCTGACACATGCTACTACATAGATGAACCTTGAAAACATGCCGAGTGAAAGAAACCAGACACAAAAGGCCATATACTATATGATCCCATTTGTATAAAATGTACAGAATAGGCAAATCCAGAGAGTCAGAAAGTAGATTATTGGTTGCCTGGGGGTTGGGGGAAAATGCAGAGCGACTTCTTTATGGGATGAAGAAAATGCTCTAGAATTGTGATGGTTTCACGACTCTGTGAATGTGCTAAAAGCCACTAAACTGTACACTTTAAATGTGTGAATTGTGTGGTGTGGGACTTACAGCTCAATAAATCTGGTATAAAACAAAACCAACAAACAAATAAAAAACCACCTTGCCTCTAGTACTCAACTAAGATTTCAGAGAGATCAAACACGAGGAGTGAGAAGGGGCTTCGGAGGCACTGCCCGGGAGATGTGATGCCTGGGTCACCTCCAAGTGTCTTTCTGCCACGAACGTCCTTCCCAGGGTCCAGAAACTCCGGTTTCCACTTCTGCACAAAACCCCGTGGTCAAGGTGCTGGTGACTTTAAGCCCAGCATCTGTTTCCATGGTGACATGACAGCATCACCAAGGCCATCTTCGGTCAGCTTCCTGAACAGCAGGTGCGCATACACTCACACATGCACGCACCTGAGTGCACGCACACGTACACAGGCACTCCCCACAGCACTGCCTCGCCCTCGGGGCACAAACCCTCTCCAAGGCACAAAGACGTGATATATCTCCATGGCCAGAGACACTGAGTCCCCTTCAGAAAAACAACAGACCCTGGTTGAGGCCACAGATGGAGTCAGAGCAGGGACATGCCATTCCTCACTCTTTAAAGGAGCTCCTGGAACGTGGCCCAGATTCCGGAATGAAAACAGCGACCATTTCCCGGATGCTTTCCAAGCTCCCGCCTCTTACAGTAGCTTCGTTTATTAGCAGTTGTGCTAAGCGCCTGGCATGCGCTTTCTCATATAGTTACTGCAATGAGCCCTTGAGAAGAGTGCAGGACTACTATCACCCCCAAGGTACAGATGGGAAGGTGGAGGCTCAGAGAGGCCGAGTGACCCATCCAAGGTTACGCAGTTACCAAACAGCAGAGCCAGGACGAACTCAGACCTGTTGGATTCCAGGGCCTGCTCGCCCAAAGCAGTGAGCGCCTCAAGGAAAACACCTCGGGACAAGGTAGGTGCTGATAAGTAGTTATGGAGCAAGTACAGAGACTGTAGTCCTAACCCTGTGGCCAACTTTCTCTCATCCTGGACAAGTTGCTTCTTGTGTCTGGTCTCAGTTTCTAAAACTGTAAGTGGTGATGGGGCTACCTGTCTGCCCAAGCCCCAGTGTAGTGGGTTAAAGGCCTCCCCCACCAAATCCATGTCTACCTAGAATCTCAAACTGTGATCTTATCTGGAAATAGGGTCTTTGCAGATGTATTGATAATTAGTTAAGATGAGGTCATCTTAACTTAGATGGATTAGACAATTTAGGGTGGGCCCTAAATCCAATGAGAAGAGATCATTATAAGAAGAGAAAACGGAGACACAGACACACACAGAGGGCAGGCAGCCATGTGACAACACAGGCAGAGACTGGAGTGAAACAGCTTTAAACCAAGGAATGCCAAGGATTGCCAGCCACCACCAGAAGCTGGGAGAGGCAAGGGAGGATTCCCCCCAGCCCCCCAGAGCCTTCAGAGGGAGCATGGCCCGCTAACACCTTGATTTCGGACTTCTGTTCTCCAGAACTTTGAGAGAATAAATTTCTGTTGCTTTAAGCCATCCAGTTTGTGGTGCTTTGTTACGGCAGCCCCAGGGAATGAAACGTCTGGGGTGCCGGGTGGCTCGGTGAGAAGAGGACGTGCAGGTCAGAGGGGTCAGGGCACACGAAGTCTCTGAGGGCTGAGGTGGGGTGCCCGGCCTGCCAGGGATCCGAGGGCAGAGAAGGCACAGGGAAGGCCAGAGAGGGAGCAGGGGCGGGGAGGGTGCCTCCCACCTGGCCTCACTGGGGCTGCACAGACCCCAGGCCCCAGGGATGGGGGAGGGGAGAAGAGGAGGAGGGGAGGGTCCTGCTCACATCAGAAGCCACTGCCCATCCCTGCCAACCACCCCCGCAAGCAAGCGATGCTGTGGTGCCTCCCTGGAGACTGCGGGCTTGACCTACCTTACCCTGCCCGCACAGGCCGGGTGAAGGCCCCTCCCCGCTCCTTTTCTCCCCTCCCCCATCCGTGGGGCCTGGGGTCTGCAAGGGAGGAGCCTGAGCCGCCAGGGGCCTGGTGCAGAAAAAGCACCGGATGAAGGGGGTGGGGGGTAAAGGATTCAAAGTCCAAGAAACCCCGGCCAATCAGGCGGCTCTCAGAGCTGTCCAGGGTCCTGGCTAAGCCGCTTCTGATCGCTCCCTCCGTTTGCTGGGCACCTCCTAGGATGGAAGGCTCTCTCCCAGCCAGACGAATTTTTCTTTTTTCCTTTCTTTCTTTCCTTCCTTCCTTCCTTTCTTTCTTTTTTTTAACCTTGAACAACATGTACATTACTGAGTGCTGGTCAGGCAGGTATGAGGCAGTTTGATACATGAGCCCATCTTGTTCACAACCTCAGGGAGGAGGTGGCCTGTTCAGAAGGCCGGCCTCTTCCTAGCTGCCACCCCAGCTGGTAAGCGGGATCAGCGGGCAATGACCTAAAGTCTTGCTCTTCTTTCCAGAAAAACGAAGCTGCCTTCCTTGATGGACCATCCATCTCGTAAGGCCCAGCTCAGAATGGAGGCCCTCCTGGGGCACTGGGCTCCCCGCCTCCTAGCCCCGCCTCTACTCAGTGGGCTGCATACACGTCTGTCTCCCCGCAGGCAATCCTGGAGCGCAGAAAGCACCTTTTATTTGTCTCTGTAGCCCAGCCCTTTCCCAGGCCGGACACAGAAAAGTCTGGTGAATTTCACTTAGTTTTTAAACAGCATTATTGAGGTAGGATTGACAGACAATAAACCATCTATTTGTAAAGGTACAGCCGGCGAGCTGTGATGTACGTTCACACCCATGAAACTGTCACACAGTGGAGATAATGGGCTTGTCCATCACCCCCACAGTGGATGGAAGCCCCCCGGAACCGTGGAGCCAGAGGCGGGTAAGACAAATGCCAGAGCGGGAGCAGAGCAGGCTGGCCTCGAGCGGCACACAGTATCAGTGGGGCTGTAGGAGGCATCACCTGGGAGGCTGGGAAGGTTTCACATTAATTGGAGCCATGGGATAGATGTTGAAAAAAGCACCTTAAAACAGGGGGTGCAGATGGCAGGTGTCTGAGGAGCCCTGAGTCAGAGGTGTTTACATACTTGAAAAAGCTTGGGATAAACTGGAAGCTAAAAGTCAGCCTCCTGGGATCTTGACGCTCCCAGCCCCCTAGCAGAGCTGAGGACCATCTGCTGTGGTCCGGGGTCAGGGTCCAGGGCTCCCCTGGCTCGGGGAGGAATGAAGAAGCCACAGGACAAACAGTGCCTTTGGCAGATCAGCCTGATCCTTGAACAGGCTGAGAGATTTCCAGAGTGCCTGGAGTTGGGGGGCTGATGCCAGTCTCACCTCTCCCCACTCTCGAGGAATAATTACTGGGTAAGTGGTTCAAGAGGGAATTGAGTGGCGCTTCTGAAGCAGCGTGGAGCAAACAGCCCCCCAGAGAGGCTGAGTTGGCCTTCTGTTCTCTTCCCAGCCAAGCTTCCCACGCTGAGGGCCGGGTCAGACTCGGGATGAAGGTGCAGGCCCTGCCGGGCTCTCTCTGCCCTGATGACCCCGTGTGATGCTTGCACAGCCAGGGGCTGCACCGAGGCGTCCGTGTACCCAGAAGAGCCAGAGCCAGGCCAGGAGCAGGTTCATAATCAGACCCCCAACTGGGAGGAAAGCTGCCAGGCCAGGCAAAGGGCTGGGGCACCGAGGATGAGCAAGAGGCTGGCAGGGAAGCTGGGATGGGGGAGAAGCTGCCCCATGGGGGGCAGGACCGCAGCCAGCACCCCAACGAGCAGGAGCTGTGGTCACACCTGGGCCATGAGGACCCGATCCTGGGTCTCCCTATCCTGGGTTCCAGGTTAGTCAGGCACTGAGTAGGCAGGCCAGCAACATCTGGGGTGGGGTGATCATCTCTGGTTTGTCACAGGCCCGGTCATCCTCAAAGTCATTTGTGACTCTGTAAATCAGCCACTCAGCCTAAGGCATGAGGAAAGTGCGTACCTGGAGCCGGGAGGCAGGCTGTGCGCTCTTGAACAAGTCACTTAACTTCTCTGGGCCTTGCACCTTCCTGTCTGTCAAATGGATTGTCATGGACTGAACGTTTGTGTCCCTCGTCCCCCAAATTCATATGTCGAAGCCCCAACCTCCAATGGGATGACGCTAGGAGGTCAGGCCTTTGGGAGGTGATTAGGTCATGAAGGTGGAGCCCTCATAATAGAATTAGTGCCCTTATAAAGGAGGCCCCAGAGAGCTCCCTGGCTCCTTATGCCGTGTGAAGACACAGCAAGCAGGTAGCCGTCTGTAAGCCAGGAAGAGGGCCCTTACCAGACACTAAATCTGTCAGCACCTTGATCTTGGACTTCCCAGCCTCTAGAACTGTGAGAAATAAACGTCTATTGTTTAAGCCAGCCAGTCTATAGCATTTTGTTATACAGCCCAAGCTGACTAAACACAAGGATAATATCTGGATCAGTAAGAGGATGGGTGTTATATACAAAGAGTGTTAGTCTTGTCAGTGCTGTGAATACAGTGCTGGCGAGACAATCCAATGCCACAAACATCCACGGCGTGTTGCATGTGCCTGGCTTCATGCTTGGAAGCCAGAGCTCCAGTGCAATTCAGACACTGACCAGAAGCCTACTGGGCAGATACTGCTGTGAAGGCCACAGTGCCACCCAACCCTCCACGCCGGTGCTGAGAGCTGCTGTGTGCACGGCCTCACCACCCACCTGTATCATGTACAGCTGGGCAATGCGGTACTCCTCCACGGTCATTGGCAGAGGAATCCGATATTCCTTTATAATCATCTTGGAGTCCAAGCCTTCCCGTCAATGGGGAACTGTGCGTTGGGACTTCTAGGCGAGGTTCCTTAAATAACCATGACAAAATTCACCAAGGACCCCTGAGAGAGAAAGAGAGGACAGGAGAGTCACTTTCTGCAAAAGCTGATGGGTAAAGTAGCACAGGAAGGGCCTGGTCTAGACCCCAGGCTAGAGTTCTGGTCTCAAGTCAGCCATGAGCCCACCGTGTGACCCTGAGCCCACTGCGTGACCTTGAGCAAGTTCCCTCACCTCCCCAGCCTCCATTTTCCCTGTTTGCTAAGCAACTGCGTAGAGGACATGTATAAACTCTGATCAGCCACGAGGAAATAAAGGATTGTTATCCTGCTAGCGAGGGCCAGGCGATGGGAGGGCATCGCATCCTCTAAGAGTCAAGAGCTTCGCGTTCTTGTTTTGCGCAAAGTTCTAACAGCCTGCAGCCTCAGCTCCCCCATGTTCTGGAGTGGCTGGAGGCTGGCACGGTGACAGCAGCAAGTGATGACGGCCGGCAAGAAGGCAGGACAGACAAAACTACGAAAAACAGACGTGAGAATTTAAAAAATCAGCAGTCTGGGACCATTCGGCATCAGGGCAATCGGTTCTGCTCCTGTCACCGGGTGCAGATGGCAGCACTGCTTCCTGGCAGGAGATCCCGAGTTATCAAAAGAGGTGACCTTGAGTCTAGTTTCAGTTCAATCCACCACCAATTGCTTATTGATACCTACTCTATTGCCGACATTGGGCTAGGTCTTGGAGGTAGAAGAGGAAAATAAGATAAATGGGTGGATTGCACGGCATGTGAATTATATCTCAATAAAGCTATTTAAAAAACATAAGCAAGCAATGTGTTCACAGTAACTTGTATTTAAGATGACAATATATTTGATGAAGACTTGCACCTAAAGCAATCATATTTAAAAAAAACAAAACAAAACTTAATGCTTGAAGGAGGCATACCCGCAGAGATCTGGAAAATGAAATCACCCATCATAATCTGTCCCCTAGGTGGTGGGGGCTTTGCTGTGGATATAGTTGGTCACCCCCAGAGAGACTGGATGCTGTTAACTCGAAGCCGTGTGAAGGTTTCTAAGACAGGCAGTGGCAGAATCAGGATAGTAGTTTAGAAGGACCACGCCGGGGACAGCAGCCAGTGAGGATTCACAGGGACTGGAGGCAGGATGCTGGCTAAGTGATAAAAGCGAGGGCCGACCGGGCGGGCAGCTTCCCCAGGGCGCCATGTGTGCGAGGCCTGAGCGTCACCCAGGCCCTAACGCATTGCTGGATAACTAACGAGATTGCGAAAAGCATGTATACCAGAACTCTTGGGACCTTCAGTACGTAAGGTGGAAAGAAATTCTTTAATAAACCACCTAAGGAGAGAGATGGAGGCTGGGGATGGCCCCCACGTTATTAGCCTAAAATGACCCCCATGTTGTTTCCTTCTTTACAGCAGGTAGGACTATTAGCCCCCCAAAACACCCAGCACCAAACTCAACCTCTCACTTATCCAACTGCTTGAAATACAGTCCAGATAAACATCTTTTTAGCCAATTAGAGCTCATCTACTTTACATACCCCAGAAACTGCACCCGACATCTGCTAGGCATAGATGAGACAAACCTGAGTTCATAAAAGACCCCAAAGGGGGAGTTTTGTGACCCAGAGGCTCTCCATCGTGATTCTGAGCGATGTCACCTAGACACATGAGCCCCCTGTCTAACTCCCCCTCTCCCTTTCTGGGTGGTGGTCCCACATCACTGTATCTGGAAGACCTCTTGCTGGGAGAAATTTTCCACCCTAGCAAACCTGTCCCAGCGCCATCTAGGAAAGCTTGTTACTGCCCCTCCTGGTCCTGTCTCTTCCCTGATCAACCCCGGACCGCTGAGCTTACCACAGAGGGGAGGACTCAACTCTCCAGAGGCCTTGCTCATGTGCAAACATCACCTCTAACCTTCTTTGAAGGTGTGGGTCCAGCCAACAGCTAAGAGGGCACGTGGGTTCAGGGCCCGAGCTGAAATTGTCCGGGAGGACGAGAAAGCAGAGGCTGCAGGCTGTCTGGACTCGGCTCTGAGACCCACAGGTCCAAGCTCAAGTCTGGCTGGAAGCTGAGGCCGCAGGAGAGACGAGTGATGGTCCAGAGCCCCCAAGGCGCCACCTCCTTCCACAAGAGGGTGTGACACAAGACGCTGAGGGAATTTCCTGGCAGTCCAGTGGTTAGGACTCTGCGTTTTCACTGCCGAGGGCACGGGTTCGATCCCTGGCGGGTAACTAGCAAGATCCCGCAAGCCTCGAGGCATAGCCAAAACAAGGAAACAAGACCCTGGGCTCAGCTGGGGCAGCAAGGCACCCAGGCTGACACCCCCAAGAAGGTAGGACAGGCACCCGATTTGGGAACCTCCTGACACAAACAAAGGAGAGAGAACCGTATGCTTGCGAGAGGCTGGATGAAATGCGGACTGGAGACAGGAAAGGGAAAACCTAGGTTCGATAAGGGCCACGTTTCCAAAGCTTTTCCACATGGTTCTGTGGGCTCCTTCTGTGGCAAGGGATAAGGCAATGACCCAGAGTGAGCTTGGGCAAGTCCACGTCGTCATCTAAATTGCTAACAAAGAGGTCAGATGCAATCTCTATATGTTCTCGAGAAACTCTAAGCAATCTGCCCTTCTGGGCTCTTCACGGCTCCACAGTAAATGACCTGCCTGAGCTCGCCCACACATGTCAGACCAAATGTCCACTGGTTTGCCTCTTCCAGCCCACCAGGCACCAGGGCAGGACGTGGGGCCGGACTATGCTTTTTCCTTCGAAGCCTCCATTCCCCCCCGACAGCCTCCACGTCCCCCCATCCTAACACCTGGATGGACTCTCAGAGCGTGAGCCAGCACCCAGACACAGGCTTGGTTCTCGATTTCGGGGACCCTGTGAACACGTGTCTGGAACACACACAGGATAACGTTCCTCTCCTCCCCAAGTCTCCGCTTTCTTCTCCCAAAGACGAGCTACCCAGTGAGCTGTAATCCCACAGGGGGCATCCACATCTCCACGTGCAGCCTGAGGGCACAGAGACAGGGAGGGGACACATACCCAGAGGTCCCTCAGCGGCTCCCCTGTCCTGGGGGAGCCGGGCTCGCAGGCGAAGCTTAGGGCCGACCAAGGGCAATAACCCCACGACGGCCCCCGGAAGACAACACGCCGCTTAGGCTGCATTTCCATCTCCTGCTGGGCTAGAGGAAGACAGCTGTGCCTGCACCCAACAGGGGCCAAAGCGTGACAGAGGCAGGTATGTAGAAGGAAAGAACAAAATAAACGGTCCTGTCTAGTTATAGTTAAGTGCGTGGTGACTAATGATAGGAGAGGACTCAGAACTCTAAGAGTGACACAAAACGTGCAGCAGTCACAGTGGCGCTCCCCCCCGGGGTTCCGAGGTCGCAAGCTGACAGCGCGTTTCCCAGCCGGGTGATCCGTGCCCGCCGAGCCTCGGTCTCACCATACGTCAAACGGGGATAATGCCACCCGCTGTCCAGAGTCATCGCCAGTGTCACCGAGATGAGTGCGGGTGAAGTGCTCCCCTGCCAGGGGGTGTTCGTCTCTCAGTCCAGAGGGACTTGGGAAAGGCTTCACAGAACGTGGAGCTTTCAAACGGCGTGAGCTGGGTTTCCCAGCATCAGGGAGATTCTGTTCAGCAGAGCAGGTGGGAGGAGGACGCTCTGGGGGAAGGAACAGCACGAACAAAGACCCCGAGGCGGGAACGCGCCGCCCCATCGGAGCCACCTCCCACTGGCGCACCCCCAGCGTCGCCACGCCACGTGCCTGGAGGACGGGGCCAGGGCAGTGGGGGCACGGAGGCCACCGGCGGCCACTCTCCACAGGGCGGGCTGTGCTCAAGGCTGAGGCGAAGCTGCTCCCTGCAGCCGGGCATGACAGCCACACCCGCGCGCCCATGGAGTTCAGGGTCGGGTGGGGCGGGAGCAGGGTGACAAGAGACCATCACTTGCTTCGAGAAGGCTCTCTCCCTGGGGAGGAAAGACAGACTCGCCAGACAGGGTGTAACCACAAAGCATAAGTTTCTCAACAAGCACTTCCACACAGAAGACAAGCCGTCTTTCCGAGCAGCCCTGGGGGAGGTCTGCGGTCACCCACACCCACCAGGGCTGCTCTCTGGGTCACTGTGACCCCCTTGGGTCACTCCCAGCAAGAGGGACAGTGCTCGGGAGAGGGACACTGGCCCCTCTGGGGGCTGTCTTTCAGGGAGATCACTCTGAAGGGGCCAACAGTCTCTTGTCTCATCAGATACTAGCATTTTATTTACTTAAGAAAGCCAGATCTGTTTCTTTCTACACCTATGCTAGTTGGTGCAGACAACTATCCTGACTTCCTGTTGAAGACAGAGGAGTAGGAGCACTTCCGTTCTCAAAACGACACAGAGCGACTAAAGATAGAGAAAAGTCACCACGGCCGAGAAACGGGGAAATGGCTGCGTCCCCGAACCACAGGCCATGAAGGATACCAGCCGGACACCACAAGGTCTGAGCTGGGAGGAAGGAACATGCTGACAGCTAACATGTGCCACCTCGGACCTCTGAACAAATATCACCTCCTGAAAGACATGGAACGATGGAGTCTAGGGCTGTGGATGCCCCCGGGGGAGGAGAGCCATCACCCTGTCTTCTGTTTTCTACTTTTTATTGAAGTACTACATACATCCAGGAACGTGCACATATCATAAGTACAGATATTTTCACAAACTGAACACACCCATACAGCCAGCACCCAGATCGAGAAACAGAAAATTAATAACCCAGAAGCACCCTCCCCCAGGCACACCTCCCCAACCATGGATAACCATCTGCCTTTTGCCTGTTTTGTACTTTGCACTAGGTTGAAGCCTACGAACTGCCAATATCCAACTGTCTTTGACCCACCGAATGAGCAGTTTCATATGGAATCATGTTGTAAGTGCACTTTTGATTCTGGCTGCTTTTGATCAACATCATGTTCCTGGGGTTCATCCAATTTGTTGCATGTAGTTGTAGAGGGCTCACTCTCACTCCTGTCTAATATTTCACTGGGTGAATATTCTATAATTGATTTAACCATTCCATTGTTGATGGGCATTTGGGGAATTTCCAATTTGGGGCTGACGGGAATAGGGCTACTGTGAACAGCTGAGTACACGCAGAGATGCAATTTTACATTATGGAATGGAAGGGGAGTGAGAGCCAATGGGAAAATCACACCAGTATGCCATTTCTATGACAGAACCTAGTTCTCCAGCTAAAGGAATGAAGTGGGGCTTGGGAGGGAGAAGGGGCAGCGAGGGGCTGGTCATAATACAGAGAGTCAGAGACCTAAAGAGCTTTTCTGTGAACCACGATGACGGCATGAACCCCCAAACCTGAGAGAGCTGGAATCCCTGGGCACAGGATAAAAAACAGCTCTGGGAAGAGAGTCTTCCAGACAATAAATAAGCCCAAAATGCAGCTGCAGGCTGCTCCAGATCACTCCTTGCATTTCCCACACGCTGCTATTTAGAAGGTAGCTAGAGAACAATAGTCAGAAAGGAACTCACATGGGTCCTATGCATTAAGGGTGGGGGGCAAGTGAAGAACATGCATCACAAGAGGAATCATCCACAGAAATGCAGAAAGACTTCAGAAAAAACTGTTCTCCATTGACTCAGAGAAATTACAGATATAATCTCTTAGAAACTGGTGGGGGCAGAGGAGTGGAAGGAAGGAAACATAGAAATTTAAAAAAGAAATTATTGGATGACAGAAGAGATGAAAGTTGAAAGGCTGGTTAGCAGAGTTCAGGGAAAAATGGGAAAGAAAAATAAATACATCACAGATATTTTTCAAAAAGCTATACTATAAGCAATGAATAAAGGGGCAAAGCACAGTGTGAACAATTAGAGATGGTGGGTGGGCTTGAGGAACTCACACAAGATTAAATGAAGACTAATAAGACAAAATGACAGATATGGGAGGCAAAAGGAAATCCAACATATACATAATTAGTATGCTTCTCTGAGGAAATAGAATAATAGAACGGGGGTGGGGGAAGTATTCAAATATATAATGAAAAAAATTCCCTGAAATAAAAAAGACTTGACTCTGCAGATTAACTGCCATTCTGTAGTCCAGGAAAACCTGATGGTATAATGAACACCGAGACATCCTAAAAAAAGTTATTGAGCTTAAAGGATAAAGAAAGAATCATATAACTAGGGGGCACAGGGAGATGGGTTGAGGACAATCAGAATCCTCCTCAGCAACACAATTTCAGAAAACAGTGGAGCAATACCTATAGAGTTCTAAGAGAAAGAAATTGTAAACCAGAATTTTATACCCAGCTAAGTTGTCCTTTAAGCATAAAGTTAACAGACATTCTGAAACATGCATTTAGGAGCCTAGACATCTATAACGTCTTTTTAAAATTACCTGATGCTAAAATCCAACCAACCAAAAGATAAATAAAAGTAAGTTCATCAATGGAGGAATCCTAGTGAATACTGAGTTAATATTTTTGAAACCAAGGCAATTATGGTTATTGAATAGAATACAAAAACCTTGACAAGGTCCACAAATAATATAACTAACAAAAATTGAGAGTGGAAGAACAGAAGCATGGAATTTGATTCATTATGTAGGTTAAAAAACTAAGGAGGGATAAACAGTTGAAGCACAGGAATTTTTAGGGCAGTGGAACTATTCTGTATGATGCTACTATGGTGGATGTGTATCATTATACATTTGTCAAAACTCATAGAATGTACAACACAAAGAGTGACCCCTAATGTAAACTATGGGCTTTGGGTGATAATGATGTACCAATGTAGGGTCATCAGTTGTACTGAACCATCTGGAGGGGGATGTTGATAATAGGGGAGGCTGTGCTTGTGTGGGGGCAGGGAGTATATGGAGAATCTCTGTACCTTCCTCTCAATTTTGCTGTAAATTTAAAACTGCCCTAAAAAATAAATTTTATTACTTAAAAAAATTAATGACTCTAACCTTTTAAAAGTTTTTCTCTCAGAAAGTAGATTAGAGGTTACCAGGGAGAGAAGGGAATAGTCATTGTTGAATGCTTATGGAGTTTCAATTTCGGTGATAAAAAAATTTTGGAAATAGTAGTAGGAATAGTTGTACAATATTGTAAATGTACTAATGCCACACAATTGTACATTTAAAAATGGTTAAAATGGCAAATTTTGTGTTACAGATAAATATATATCACAATTTTAAAGATTAATGTAATAGGCCCAAAACCATTGAATTGTACACTTTAAATGTGAATTGTATGGTATGTGAATTATATCTAATAAAGCTGTTAAGTTTGTTTCCCTCTTTTCTCACCTTAACTTTAACCTGTTAGGAACTATTATCACTTATGATGAAGAAATGTTTTTCTGAAGTTTAACAATTCCCTTCTGTTTCATTTTAGATACGTGCAAGTAGGTGATTTATCTTTGGTTAAATTCAAGTAAAATTAAATTTGATTTTTTATTTTTAAAATGCATGTAGAGTACCACCCATTGTTTTAAAAAACGTTATTACTACTCTGTACATATCTGTACAGAATCTGAAAAAATGTTCACTGGATGCTGGAGAGGGTTATCTCAGATCGATGGAATTTTGGGCAACTGTTACTTGCACTTTTCTCTATTACTCGATTTTTCACAAGACAGCAGCAACAGAGTGTGAGCCGTATGTTTATAACCGGTCAGAGAAGGGCAGTCTGCGTAGTTGTGAAAATGATGGACTTTGAGTCAGCCAGACCTTCTGCCACCTCCCAGCAGTGACCATGGGCAAGTTGCTTAATCTCTTTGATCTTTCATTTGATCTTCTACAAAATAGAGGTGAGAATAGCACCTACCCCGCTGGGCTGTCTTGTGGATTAAATGAGATAGTGCACATAAAACGCTTAGTCCAGTTCCAACCAACACTCAGCTAGCAATTAGGAGGTGCTGCTGTGCTGAGCAAGGTCTGGAAGACAGGTGCCTGGGGAACAGGGCCTGTGGGCTTCCAGGCTGGGCTGCCAGGTGCAGGTACAGGTGCAGACACTACATGCACTGGCATCAGGGAAAGACAGCCCAGCACCCAGGGCACCAACGTCCGAAGGACGAAAGGCCCCTTGGGAGGTCCTGGTTAGCTTTGCAGCCAGAATGCGGACCTGGTTAGGGCACAAGAGTCACCTTGTTTTCTTCCCGGCTGAGTCTGAAGCCAGGGGGGCACAGGCAGCCACCAGCCCCCTAATGAGAGAAGGGAGTGTGACTTGGCGTCTGCCCGTCTCCTCACCCAGCAGCTGAACCCTCAGACAATCTTATTACACCCACCCCGGCTGCCTGGGCTCACAAGACAGACACACATTTCATCTCTGTCCCCGCTGGAGTCGTGATGGGTTAGACAGAATTATATTTTACTTCCTTCCACAGGGCAGCTTTTGGGGCTGGAATAATGAGAGGAAAGAAAGAAATAAAAAAGTCTGCAGAAGCCCTCGTGCGCGGGAAGCCAGGCAAGGAGTCTGTGTGACCACCGCACACAAACCACCCTCCCATCTCTCTCCAGGGAGAACAGGGACGGACCCCCTAGAGGGCCTCAGGTATGGTATCTGTCTCTAAAAAAGCCTTGGGCTTCCAGAACCAATGTATTCACGACCCTAGAAAGGACCCCCAGCCCCCATGTTCATCGGTGTCTTTGAGGGAACAGAAGGGCCAGATGAAGTCAGAGTGGGGGCCACCTGGCATGGCGATCAGGGAGGCCACGGGGGGCGGGACCAGCCCTGGACAAGGTGCGCGTCCCAGGCTGCATCCTGCTGGGCCCGGAGCCCTGGCTTGGACGCTGGGCAGAGTAGGGGCGGGGAGGGGTGACCCGACTCCTCCTCGAGCAGCCTGTCCCACCAGAACCCACGTGGGAAGACAGAGAAAAGGGGCCTGCAGTTGACTGAGAGCATCTGATTCTGCCCAAGGACTCAAGGGCAGGACACCTCTCGGGGCCTCCCCAGCTGGGTCCCAAAGGTCTTCAGGGACCCCCCCCCGGGGGGTCATCAGTGAAGACGGGGGTGATTATTAGGGTTTGGCTCAGAAGGGTGGGCAGGTAGGAAGGCAAGATGGCTGCTCTGAGTGGAGGCCGCGGCGAGACACCCTGACTGGGAGGGAAAGCAAGAGAATTGAGTTTACAGAACCTAATCTGTTTTTCCGTGATGAGCCGGGGTTTGACGTCACAGATGGAATTTAGGAGTGAGTCTGTGCAGAGACAACAGAGGATGGAATCCATCCAAACGCAATTCAGTTGCATTCTGGCCATTAGGTCTGGAAGCTCCTTCAAGCCAGGCCAGGGGAGCCTGCCTAATGTTTGCAGTCATGGGGAAGGCAGCTGGCGGGGACGGGAGGGGCCCAGGCAGCCTCTGGGGTCTCCGGCACATTCAGAACATCCCATCTGGTTCCCCTGGGTCTCTCTCCTGCTGCCTCTAGAAAAGCCCCCTTCCTCTGCTCTCTGCTTCCTAAACCTAGTGGCCCCCTATCAGGGACCAAAGTGGGTGACGTTAAAAGAACTTCATCTACCCCCATGTGGGCAGCTCCCCACGCCCAATACCTCCCCTCCTACCATCTGTCTCTAGGGAAGGCAGGCTCCAGATGAATGGGAGGGGGGCGTAGAGGGGAAAGGGGCAGCTCCTTGTGCCCCGGGGACCAGCTCGCCAGGCCTGGGGCGGGCGGGGGCGTAGGGAGTGTGTGTGACGTTAGCACTGATTAGCTGCCTGTCCCCTGGGGGTAAAAGCAGGAGCAGACACACCCGCATGAAAGTCTGAGCTGGAAGGGACAGGGGTGGGGGGCTGGGGGGCTTCCAATCCCTGCCCCCCCACAGTAGTCTCACTTTTATCTGTTAGACACTGGACTTCCGCCAAGGTTTCTTGGGAGGAAACAGTACAGGACCCCCGCCCCCTTCCAGTTCAACCCTCACTTTATAAATGGGGAGACTGACGCCTGGATTTCACAGGTGTGAAGGGCTGGGGGACACAGACCCCGTCCGTGTCCTGTAACCTTATGAGAGGAGGCACGGCACCTCCCCCGCCAGCCTGAGCACTGAAAGGGTGTCCACGGAGCCCCAAAGCCCTGGGCTCCCCTGCGGTCACTGACATCCCAGGAAAGGCCGCAAATCTCATGGTTGTTCACCCGCAGTGCCAACCTGGGGACGACTGCCAAGCCACTGCGGGACTCAGTCATCAGCCCCCGCGGGACAGGGCCCACCTGGGGGCAGCACAGAGCGTGTAGCTCTCTGCAGGGCTGGGAACGCTGGGTGGCAGGGGTGGGACCCTTGGGAAATGCTTGAGGGTTACGTGGCATGTCATGTGTAACACCCCACTGAAACGGCAGCCAGGGGGCTTGGCAGGGAGGACCTCTTATCTCTATGGCGCAGAGAGCAAAGCGGGTCCCGAGAGGGCTGGCGCCCTCCTCAAGGACAGCCGCAAGCCAAGGGTGATCATCGGCACCCCAGTTTCATGATTCCCAGTTTCATGATTCCTACTCCCTCGCCGGGCCTGCCAGCTCCAACCCCGCTTGTCGGGAAAAAAAGGAGAGGAGATTTGCAGGTGAGGAAATGAAAACAGACCCAGATCCTCCAACGCTCTTCGTTGCCCTTTGGGGACCCTGCTGGTCACTGCCGGTGAGGCCATCACCACGCTGGCCTCCAGGGTGCTGCTCTCCACAGTTAGCACCGAGTACAGCTCAAATGAGGCAGGGCCATCCAAACAGAATGCCCCTGGATGCTTCGGGGTCAGAACGGAAGCACAGACCCAGAGGGACCTGGGCCTGACCGTCTGGTTCTGAGCCGTGGCTCGCACAGCGGTCACCTGGGGTTGGCTCAGAGGTTCTGGCTCCTGATTGCCTTCCGTGGGTGCTACCACTGCAGCAACACTCAGGCCACTCCCTTATGTCAGCAGTACACGCATCTGCCCACCTAAGGTCTGCGTCTGGGCCTGTCAGGAGCTGAAATGAGAGCCCCTTAGGGGAGAATGTCCCCCAGCTATTGGGGCAGAAGGAGGGAGAACCCACTCCTCCAGACGCTTGGAGGCAGGGAGCACCTCCAAGTTGGAGAGGGCTCTGGTTACGCTGGTGTTCAGCACACCATCCATCACGGGCAGGGGCTCTGCCACAGGCCGGGCCCCAAAGCATCTCCGCTCATTAATCCCCCGGGACATAGAGGCTTTGGGGCACCAGAGTTAATAAGAAAAGGCAGTAATAAGAGCCAGAGCGGAGATTTTCACCAAAACTGGGGATGATGCCTTGTATGATGATGACGATGTTGATACTGACGACATAAAATACACATCGGGGACAATCACAGCTACTGGGGCCAAGGGCTCACTTCTCGGGCCAGCCTGGCCTCCAGGTTTTGGTGGACTCCTCGGTGGGCCCAGCCCCCCGCAATCCCACCCCACTAATTCTGCTCCTGCACTCCCCGACCCCGGCTATTTTAGACCTTCTCCCCGATTGTTCTTCTTTATTCCCTCAAATTCCCACCATGGAATCCACCAACCCACCTGCACCTACTGCTCCTGCTACAACAGAAAAATGTCTTGGCTCCCATGCGAGGTCAACCTCTCGAGCACTGAGTCCCATTCTTATCATTTAAGAAACTTCTCCTGATGGGCAGAAGAACTGAACAGACATTTTTCTAAAGAAGCCATACAGATGGCCAACAGGCACATGAACAGATGCTCAACATCGCTAATCATCAGACAAATGCAAATCAAAACCACAAAGAGATATCACCTCACGCCTGTCAGAATGGCTATCATCAAAAAGGCCACAAATAACAAGTGTTGGAGAGAATGTGGAGAAAAGGGAACCCTCCTACACTGTTGATGGGAATGTAAATTGGTGCAGCCACTGTGGAAAACAGTATGGAGGTTCCTCAAAAAACTAAAAATAGAACTACCATAGCATCCAGCAATTCCAGTCCTGGGTATATATCCAAAGAAAATGCAAACATTAATTCAAAAAGATACACACACCCCAATGTTCACAGTAGCATTATTTACAATAGCCAAGATATGGACGCAACCTAAGTGTCCATCAACAGATGAATGGATAAAGAAGATGTGATACACACACACACACACACACACACAATAGAATACTACTCAGCTATAAAAAAAGAATGAAATTTTGCCATTTGCAACATCATGGATAGACTTGGACGGTATTATGCTTAGTGAAATAAGTCAGACAGAGAAAGACAAATACTGTTATGTTGTCACTTATATGTGGAATCTAAAAAATAAAATCAATGAATGAATACAACAAAACAGAAACACACTCACAGATACAAAGAACAAACTAGCGGTTACCAGTGGGGAGAGGGAAGTGGGGAGGGGCAAAATGGAGGTAGGAGATTAGAGGTACAAACTACTATACTTATTTATTTATAAAATAAATAAGCTACAAGGATATGTTGTACAGCACAGGGAGTATAGCCAATATTTTATAATAACTTTAAATGGAGTATAATCAATAAAATATTGAATCACTATGTTGTACACCTGAAACCAATATAATGTTGTAAATCAACTACACTTTTTAATTGAATTTAATTTATTTATTTTTAATAAATTTATTTATTTATTTATTTATTGGCTGCGTTGGGTCTTCGTTGCTGTGCGCGGGCTTTCTCTAGTTGGGGCGAGCGGGGGTTCCTCTTTGTTGCGGTGCGTGGTCTTCTCATTGCGGTGGCTTCTCTTGTTGCGGAGCACGGGCTCTAGGTGCGCGGGCTTCAGTAGTTGTGGCTTGCGGGCTCTAGAGCGCAGGCTCAGTAGTTGTGGCGCACGGGCTTAGTTGCTCAGTGGCATGTGGGATCTTCCGGGACCAGAGCTCGAACCCGTGTCCCCTGCATTGGCAGGCGGATTCTTAACCACTGAGCCACCAGGGAAGCCCTTAATTTTAAATATAAATAAAAATCGGGACTTCCCTGGCGGTCCAGTGGTTAAGACTCTGCGCTTCCAATGTAAGGGCACGGGTTCGATCCCTGGTCGGGGAACTAAGATCCTGCATGCCACGTGGTGCGGCCAAAGAAAAAATAAATAAGTAAGTAAATAAATAAATATTAAAAAGCAGGAAAAAAAGAACCTTCTTCTAAGTTAACTCTCCTCTATCAGTTTATGCCTCTCCACTGCAGGCCCCACGCTCATCAGCACGCAGACATGCTGGTAATAGGTCCCATATTTACGAAAACCAAACAAAAACCCCATAGCTCGATCTCTCTTTTTTAAGCTAACTTTTTTTTGAGCTATAATTGACATATAACATTCTGTAAGTTTCAGGTGTACAACACAGAGATTCGATCCCACAGCTCTCTACACCCCAATTCCTTCTCTTGGAACCATCCCATTTCTCTGCTCCCCTTTACAGCAAAAATCCTTTCAAGAGTTAGCTCTTCTTGCGGTTTCCACCCTCTCACCTCCCAACATCCTTTCAGCTCACCACATCCCTGAAACTGCATCGGTCAAGTCCATCAATGACCTCTGCGTGGCTAAGCCGGTGGCCAGCTCTCAGTCCTCGTATTTTCCATCTTTTGTTAATTCCTGTGTTTAACACACACTGACGGAGCGTCTGAGGCTTGCAGGCAGGTAGCATGGCCCTTGAATAGATTTCTGCCTGGAAAAGGTTCTTTCTACTTAGCCAGCACACTCAACCAGCAAATCTCCACTCGGAGCCGACTGTGTGCAAGATTCCAGCACCCAGGCTCCAAGCCAGCTTATTCAGGGCCTGTCAGCCATCAGCTGCAAATTATAATTTTTGTTTGCTTGTTTCAAAAAAAAAAAAAAAAAAAAGCTGGTGTTGTGCAGCCTGCTCATAGCCCCACAGGGGCTGGCCTGAAATCTGGAAGGGCACCTACCCCATGTTAGGAGTTTTAAGAGCCAGTGTCCCTGGTTCTACCCCCTTAAGCCAACCCTACTCATGACACCCCAAGGCTCTGCACTCCCACAGCACCTTCTGCAAAAGCTACAGCCCAATGGCGCACAGGCCCAGTGCTTTCTAGGTGTCCCAGTGGAGCATTAAAGCCCTTTAGCTCTGAGAAACTGCCTACAGTTCCCCATGAGCCTAAAACCATGTTTCCCAAACTTGCCGATCCCAGGAACCAACTGGAATGCTCTTTGAAGACACAGATTCCGGAGCAACTGAATGGTCAGAGACCAAGCCCCACCCTGCCCTAGTTCTCCATGGGCACCGCAAGGAGGATGCACAAGAAAATATAGTCCATCCCATCCTGACTCTCCTGAAGACCCTACCAGGGTCTCATCATACCCTGCACCCTGACACATGGAAACCAGATTTTCTGCTTGGTCCCTTGGTGTATAAATCCCTTCAATCATTTTACACATTCGGGCCACATGAATAAACTATGAGTTACTTAATCCTCACGACTGCCTTGAGTTAGATATATTACCCCCCAGTTATCTATTCACTTTATTGAGATGTAATTTGCATAGCATACAATTCACCCTTTTTAAATGTACAATTCAGTGGGTTTTGATGTATTTACAGAGTTTTGCAACCATCACCACTAATTCCAGAACATTTCTCGTCCCAAAAGGAAACCCCATACTCATCATCACTCACTCCTACTCCCCACCTCCCCAGGGATACATTAATCTACTTCTTGCCACTATGGATTTGCCTATTCTGGATATTTCATTTTAATGGAGTCATATAATAATGTGGCCTTTGGTGTCTAGCTTCTTTCACTCAGCATCATATTCTCAAGTTTCATCCACATTGTAGCATGCATCAGTACCTCACTTCGTTTTGTGCAGAATAGCATTCTACTGCATGGCTATTACGCCCCTTTTTTTTTTCTTTTAAAGCACCGCACGGCATGTGGGATCTTAGTTCCCTGACCAGGGACTGAACTCGAGCCCCCTGCAGTGGAAGCGCGGAGTCTTAACCGCTGGACCGCCAGGGAAGTCTCTATTATGCCCATTTTTATAGCTGAGGAAACTGTGGCTCAGTGTCATTAAGGTATCTCGTCCCCCATCACTCAGTTGGAGTCAGGTTTATCTATCTTTCTGTGTGGCCAGGATAGAAAAAGCTTAAGAACTGAACAAATGTCATCTAAATTTATGTCAATTTATATAAATATATCCCCCTAGCACTGATAATGGCATTTTATGGTTTACAAATGCTTTTAGCTTCTTGCTTTTGCAGCTCAATCCTCCAAGGTGGAAAAGGCAAGTATGCCCCATTTTGGGAAGGAATCAAAAATTTAAGTGGTGTATTCAAGGCTAGAGATATTTATTGATGGGTTAGTGGTGGCTGCATCTGAATCCAGATATAATGTGAGCAAACAGGTTTAATGTTTGCTTAAAGCAAAAAAATGTTTGTTTAAAGCAAAAAACTTTAATGCTTTTTACAAAGATGCATGATTTAGTGAAATCATTTTTGCCTTTTCTTTCAGATTATTTTGTCGTGAGTGCAAACCTTGGAGCTGAGGGCCAACCCCATGTAGACTACATCCAAGAGTGATTACTTGGCTTTATTTTAATGTTCCTGACTGATCTTGGAAATAAAAGTTGATATCTCTTTCCAAACACAGACTCCTTGGTTCCAGCCCAAATGTGCATTGCAGAGCAAGGGACCTGGGAATATGTATTTTTAATAAGTTCCCTAGGTGGCTAGTAAGAACAGGAAAGTGCCTAGAGGCTAAAACCTTAACTCCATAACCTAGCAAGTAAGGTTCTTAAATTCTAGTCTCAACAAGTCCCTCCAACCTTTCCTCCCAGCAAGAAATCTGACACTGGGGCCCCTCTGAACAGCACTCAACCAGCAGTGTTTACTAAGCCAGATGTCAGGCTCTGTGCTGGGTGCCAGGGGGTGCAGGGGACCAAGACAGAGCCCTCAGGGAGCTCCTAGGCTACTAGGGAAGACAGATACCACATGAGTCATCAAAAACCTGGTGGGGAATATTATTCAGCCTTAAAAAGGAAGGAGATCTGCCACCTGGACCCTGCCCGCCCGCCTTCCTATGCTGCAGCCACCTGGGCTGCTTCCTTTCATGGAATATGCCAGGCTACTTCCCGATCCCGGGCCTCTGCCATGCCCAGTACACGTGCGTCCTCCAGGCTGGGGGCTGTGGCACAGGTGCCTCCTCGTCGTGATCCAGGCCGCTGTCCGGATGCCATTTGCCCTCAGTGGAGGAGCTCCCCACTGGCTCAGCATCCTCTGTAATGGTCTGAGCCACTTGCACATGGCCATGCCTTCCCCACAGCATAGCTGGTCCCACGTCCAGGACCTCGCCCGTCTTGCTCGTGGCTACAAGAGTGCCCGGGCCGATGCCACGGTAACAAATCTGTCCTGTTCATCTTGTTGTTCTCAGCAGGTGCCATGGAGCAGGGGCCTTAGGTACTCAGAAAGGCTTGCCTGGTAAACGTTCACACAGCCCCTCGACAGGCAGATAACGCTGCTAAGCAGCCAAAGTGCTAATTACAAACTGCTCCCTTAGCTGTTCCTCGGAGCAATGAAAGGATCCTCTAAGAATAGCGTACCCTCCCTGCCATGTCCCTGGAAGAACAAACCGGGTTTCTTGACAGCGTCTGTGACTCCGACTGTTCATGGAGCCAGACTTGCTTCCCCCCAAACAGCGTGCACAGGGGTATAAAGCTCAGACAGGCAGAGAGGGCTGCGTGTTGTTAACCACGGCGGGCGTGCGTGGGCATCTGAGGCTGTAACAGCCCCCTTCCAATGGGTGGGTTTGGGAGAGACAAGTGTGGCCCTGAATGAGCTACAGCAAAGCCAGGAGGCCCAAATGGCCTTAAGAGAGGCTGCCGCCCCCTCTCAGATGCTCACGGTACATTACAGTTTGTCACCCTTGGAAAGTCAACCTCGGAAGCAGCCAGGGCAAGGCAGGGAGATGAGAGCCCAGAGGGGATGAGTCATCTGGCGAGGCCACACAGCGAGTCAAGGGCAGAACCACACTAGAATCCACATTTCCTGGCCTGCGATCCAGAGCTTGCTCTACTGTGCCCTTGGGTAAGCAAGGTCCAGGTGCCTCAGGCTCCAACAATTGGGTCCAAATACTCAACTCAGTAGGGAGCAATCAGGCCGAGTTGGGTGTCCCCAGGGGGAGGTGTGCACGTGTGTGCACATGCAAATCCACATGTCTGTACAACTTTGCCCAGGCCTTGCTCCATCTCACTGTATGAATGGTGTGGCCTTTACAGCCAGGCTTCCCAGGGCTGCTGGGGAACACAACATGCCTGGAAAGTTTCCCAGGTAACTGGCTCTTCTTTACAGTTATTAGCTTCCCTTCATCACCCCATAAAATCCTTCCACTGATGATGGATGCCACCCCTCTCCAGGGAGGGAGAGAGGAAAGAAAGAAAGTACAAAGAAAAAAAAAACTGGTGAAATTTGGAAAGACCCATGGGTTCATAACTTGGGAAGAGAAACCATCAGCTGTAGCTGGGTTGCTTAGTTCAGTTGCACAGGCTGTGTACTGCCCAAGTCCAGGCAGTGATATTCTCATGGACTACCATCAGATTGGCACTCCCTTGAGTTGGGCAGTGCAGAGAAAGGGCCCTGCCTGATTTGGAGGAATGTCTTCAATAGTCTCAAAGCCCACTCCTCACTGAAACCTTGTCCTAGCATAAGGACTGCTTCGTTCTCAGGAATTGAAGCCCAGGACCTGAGAGAAGAAATTAGCCATCTTCTATGAGCTGAGTTTCACATACTTCTCCAGCATTTTCTCCCCCTCCCTCCAAACTACTCTCCATTCCTACCTCTGTCTTTCATCAATTCTGGAAAGTTCTCAGCGATTCTCTCTTCAAACGTGGCCTCTGGCTTATTTTCCTCTTCTCTTTCTGGTACTGTGATTAGATGAATGTTAGGTGTTCTCCTTCTCCGTGTGTCTTATCTCCTCCACAGCTTCCTCTCTTCCCAGTGTTCTATCCTGGGTGATCTCTTCACATCTGGCTTCCAGTCACTAATCCCTTCTTCAGCTATGACTGCTCTCCTAGTGAAGTTCTGTTTGGTTCTTTTCCAAATCTGCTTCTTCATTTTTTTTTGGCCGCGCCGTGCGGCTTGCAGGATCTTAGTTCCCCAAACAGGGATTGAACCTGCGCCCTCAGCAGTGAAAGCACAGAGTCCTCACCACTGGACTGCCAGGGAATTCCCTCCTTCTTCATTTTTTACATCTTTTTATCCCCTGCACATATTTTCAACCATGCTTTTTATTTATTTAAATGCATCAAATGTAGTCATTTTATCGTCTAGGCCTAAATATTGCCGTATCTGAAGTCCCGAGGGCTGTTTCTGAGGCAAATTGTCCGGGCTGCCTCTGGCTCACGTGCTCCGTCACCTCTTGACTCCATTACTTTTGACTGTGAACTGATCATTTTCTGTGGAGGTTATTTGTAGAAATCTTCTGAGACTTAGGACAAGGGTCCGTTTTTCTTGAGAGAGTTTACATTTGCTTCACCAAATGCCTGGGTTACTACCCATCTGAGTTCACCCTAAATCCCCAGCTAGCGGTCGTTCTGAACCACTAGGTTTGTTTGAGTTCATCTTTCCCATTCTTTTATTCTTCCTCCCAAATAGCTAGTGAGTGTATTTGTTTCCTGGGGCTGCTGTCACAAACTGGGTGGCTTTTAACAACCTAAATGTATTCTCTCACAGTTCTGGAGGCCAGATGTCTGACGTTAAGGTGTCGCTGAGGTTGGCTCCTTGTCCTGTGCCTGTCTCCCAGCTTCTGGAAGTTGATGGCAATCCTCGGCATTCCCTGGCTTGTACCTGCAACACTCGGATCTCTTCCTCTGTCGTCACATGGCCTTCTCTCTGTGTCTGGCTTCTGAACCACTAGGTAGTTTGGTAGTTTTTATTTACTTAGTTTTATTTACTTTTATTTACTTTATTTCACTTAGTGTTTCTAATTAATTGGCCAAAGAATTGCATATATTTTCTTTTAAATATCTCTTTTGAAGTTATATTCTCTCTATGTCTGCCTTTGACTTTTTCTTTTTAAATTAGACTTGTCAAAGTTTTACCTCTTGTCTTTTTAAGGACAATTTTTTGGAATTATTGATGAATTCAACTACATTTTCTGACTTCATTTTTAATTATCTTTTTACCTTCTTCGAATTTACTTTTCTAGTTTCTTGAATTGAAAGTTAAACTGAATAACTTTCAGTCTTACTCGTCTCTTAGTAAATGAATTTAGGGCTACAGATTTTCCTTTGAGCACTGATTTGGTTTCATCCATAGGCTTTTTCACATTTAGGGCTCTAACTGACATTCATTAAAATACTGTAGTTTAAAATTTTCACTCTGACTTCCTCATTTAACCTAAGAGTTATTTGGTTTTTTGTACCTAATATGTTGTCTTTGAAGAATTTTCTATTGAAAATTTAATTGAGATCACTGCAGATTCACATGCAGTTGTAAGAAATAACACAGAGAAATCCGTTGTACACTATCAGTCTCCCCCAATGATGACTTTTTATAAAACTATAGCAACCAGAATATTGACATTGATAAGATTTACAGATTTTAATCCCATCTCCCCAGTTCTATTGTACTTATTGGTATGTACGGTGTGTGTATGTATTAAGTTCTATACAATTTCATCACCTGTGTATGTCTACATATACACCACAAGGGATATCTTGGAGATTTTTAAAGCCCACCATTGTTACTCTATATTTGTCATTTTTCACTCATAATATCATCAATTTTTATTTAATGTATTTGAAGCTACCTTGTTAAGTACAGAAAGTCGATGGGCTTTTAACTTTTTGGTGGAATATTCCTTTTACAGGTTTAAACAACTCCTTTATACCAAAAATATTTTTCACTTTTAGTTCTCCTTTATCTGATATTAATATTGCTATATTTGCCTTCTTTGCTATGGTTCATTAGGGGTTTCTTTCCTTACCCTTTTATTTTCATACTTAAGCTGTCTCTTTTGTTTTTTCAGTCTCATTTAAAAATATTTTAGGGCTTCCCTGGTGGCGCAGTGGTTAAGAATCTGCCTGCCAGTGCAGGGCACATGGGTTCGATCCCTGGTCTGGGAAGATCCCACATGCCGCGGAGCAACTAAGCCCGTGCACCAGAACTACTGAGCCTGCGCTCTAGAGCCTGCGAGCCACAACTACTGAGCCCACGTGCCACAGCTACCGAAGCCCATGCACCTAGAGCCCGAGCTCCGCAACAAGAGAAGCCACCACAATGAGAAGCCCACTCGCCGCAACTAGGGAAAGCCCGTGTGCAGCAACGAAGACCCAATGCAGCCAAAAATAAATAAATAAATAAATAAATTTTATTAAAAAAAATTTTTAAACAAGTTTTGAGACTATCTTTTAATTAGTGAATTTAACTTGTTCACATTTATTGTGCTTACTGATGTTTAGACTAATTCCATATTTATTTACCATATTTCTTTTCTTATTCTTTTCTTTTTATTGGATTCATTTTGTTTGGTTAGATACATCTATTTTTCTACAATAGATTGGATGTTATGTTTTATTTTCATTTTTCTAGAGCAGAGATCAGCAAACTTTTTTCACAAAGGGCCATATAGTAAATATTTTAGGTTTTGTGGGCCATAGAGTCTCTGTTGCAACTACTCAGCTCTGTCACTATAGCATGAACCAGCCATAGAGAATACATTAACATATAGGCATGGCTGTGTTCCAATAAAACTTTATTTACACAAATGGTGGCCCAGATCTGAACTGCAGGCCATAGTTTGTTGACCCTTTTTCCAGCAGCAATCTTTAAATATTTAAACACATGTACTTAAACATGTAATTCTCTACAGTGCTTAGATTAAAAAGGGTCTACCTTTCCTTCCTCAACAAGAGAGGAAACTTAACAGGTGTATTCATTCTTCCTCCTCATTTATCCCCCAAACTGTGGTGGTCACCCCAGAATCCCTTCCTGCTCCTCATCTGTCACATCTAGGCTCAGAGCACACCTAGAACCTCTCTACTTCCTGGGAACAATTTTGGCCATTGTTTCCTTTTTCAGTCTAATCCCATTTTCACTCCATCCTTTGGGAATTCCTCATGGTTCGTTACTCACTAAAGGCATCTCTTTGCCTACATGGATATTTACTAATATTTGTTCTATCACATGGAGGGATTTGAAGCAGGAAGCGAAGCTGGTTGGGGGGTAGGGGGAGGGCAGACGCGGGTGACATGACGTCCAGGATTCTGGACATGCGCCACCACCCTCCCATCACGTGGAGATACTATCTGTGAACCCTGGGCACTTTCTGTGAATCTGCGGAGTTGATCTGGGCTTCTAACAAATCTGGTTCCACCTGCCTGGAACTACCTCGAAGTCTTCTTCCCTCCAGGAGGTGGTAACACCACCAGCTGGGCCTGCCCAGTATGCCCAGTGCCACGCGGGCTTGGTGCTAAACAGATACAACACTGGGGACCAAAATAAAACCCAGCTCGGTGACATCTTGATGCAGCTTTGCAGGAACAGCAGGCTCCTGTGCACACGCTCTCCCACTCTGCACCCCTATTTGTAAATTAATCACACATCAGAAGACTCTGCTCAGATTCACAGGTTTCTGGACCACTCTGAGGGTAGCTTGGGCTACAGGATCTTCCGATCAACTTCAAAATCAGACTGATCCTTTCAACAGATCCTAGAGGGGAATTCTCTTCCTTCTGAGACCCCTAAGCCCTCCTCATCTTGCTCCCCTCCCCAGCAGAAGCACAGGGCGCAGGGGGAAGTGCTGCCAGGAGCTCCCCATGAGCGCCGTCTACAAAAGTGTCCCCAATATACTGATAGGATAGTTTTAAGACAGACACGCACACTTGTAAGATGTCAGTGGAAGCCATGTGAAAGCAAGATTAGGAGAAGTGGAGAGAAGGTAGTTAGGAAAGCAGCACCTTTTTATTACGTGTTCACACCCTCGCTGTCCACTGTCTAGGGCCCCCCGCCTCTCTCTGGGCTTCTTCCCTGTGGTGGTAACCTCACCCCACCTCTGCTCCCAGGTCCACCTGGCTCCTGGAACATTGACCAGTCCCAAGCCCCATTGAGCTTCCTTGAGTCAGCTCTGAGGGTCCCTGGGTAGTAGTGGAGGGTCAGCGGAAGGAATATCAGGCTGAGCTTGATGACTTGTACGTGTCGCATAACCCTGGCCTCAGTTTACTCCTCTGGGAAGGAGAGTGAACACCTGAACTTTGACGGCGCTCTTAGGGAATGCTGGGTACCCCAGTGGAGGAGTGTAGGCTGACAGCTCACACTCGTGTTGCCTGGGAGACAAACTCCTCTTCTATTTGGAGCTGCCCCAGAGTGTTCTGTGCCAGCTTCTCACCACGAGGGCTTCACCTGAACAGACAGACGTGGGGACGGTGCCACCACGGCTGCTCGCCCAGGAAGACGCCTTCACGGGCTCGGGTCGGGTTCTCTGTGTCAGCAGCTCCTGCCAACACCAGGAAGCCCAGGACCAGGCTGCTGCCTCCTTCTGTTAGACCCAAAGCATGAAAGAATTGAACTGCCCTGCCGTCCTCTTCCAGAAAGTCCTCCTGGGTTGAGCGAGAAAAGCTCACAGCCTTTCTGCCCTCTCCTGGCCCCGTGTGACACTGGATCCTATCCCTGCCCGACACTGGATCCTGTCCCTGCCCTTGGGCACTGGGGTAACTGTCCACACCTGGGCCTCGGGATCTGGCTTTCTCCACATTCAGCCCAATTAGGGGGGTCAAAGGATTCCATTAAGAATGAGGCCAACAACCAGAGTGGAACATGCCTTAAAGTTTCCCCTATAGGGTTTTGTAGTCCCGGGAGTTCACTGTTCACTGAGGTCTAGCCCTTGGCCTTGAACGGGGACCAGGCAAGTGCAGACTGAAGTCATTGCTTGCTTTGGGCAAGTCGGGGCACTCCGAGACCTCAGATCCCAAACGTGAGAAGTGTGTATGTGTGTGTAAATCCCTTCCGAATAGGGACATTGGGAAAAGCAAAGGAAGGAGTGTTCCTGAGTGTGCAAATGGTACCATTGGTCTCCTCATCCTATAAATATTTACGAAATGCCCTAGATAGACCCTGAGTGAAACCAGAGATGGGCAGAAGGCAGGACCACTGGTTTCTAAGGACTCTCTCCATTTCCACAGGCAATGGGCCTACAGACTCTGAAGGTGGGGTGCCCTGGGGCCTGTTGAGGCTACGCGTACTGGTGGTGAGAACTCAGACACCTGGACGCCTGGCTAATTGCAGGGAGCCTCCGGGGCTCCCCCACCCCCACCCATGCCCACCGCGAGTGAGGAACCAGCTCCGGGAGGCTATGGGACAGCAGGAGGAAAAGAAGCACAGCCATCTGGCTTGTCCTGAATTATTAACCGTGCAGGAGGAACGAGGAGGTGCCAAGGTAGGGGAACCAGATGCAGCTGCCCCCAGGGGTGGGGGGTCAGGGAGGGAGACCTGGACCTTTGGCTGCACAAACCCAAGGGATCTAGGGGTTCGGCTGTGACCTTTGGTGGCATCTGGGCTCCTCCTGTCAGGGCAGCAAAAACCAAACCACACCTCATTCCCTGAGCTTTCACTCTTCAAGGTAGTTATGAACCAGTGTTCCTCATTCCTTCCTTTTGGGCATTTTGCAGAAGATTAAACCTGCCTGCCGGACAAGGTCAGGCAGTTCAGCCAAAGTCTCTCGACTGCCAAGGACCAGAAAAGGACACAGATCAGGTCCCAAGCGCCACCTGAAGACCCTCCCGTTGGAACTCGCATCACCAGACAGAACCGGAAGTCTAATTTGCCTCACCTGTGGTCCCCATTCCTCCTGGCCTCGGTTCAGGCCCTGTCAGCCCTCCCTGGGGGGCAGAACAGCTTCCTCATTGGTCTCCAACCGTGCAGTTTGGATCCCCGCAAATCTTCCTTCTAGAAGCCGGCAGAGTGCATCTGAGCGCGCGACAGCCCCCGCCAGGATCAGAGCCCCGCCCTCGAACATCACTCAAGGCCCTCGGGCTCCGCCCCCCGACCTCTGGGCCCCGCCTACCGCCTGGCCGCCTGGAGCCCCGCTGCGGGCAGCTTCGCACCTCTCTTCCCGCTCAAGGGCAGCGCTCACGGGCTCACCGGGCCCCCCGTGCCTAGCGCGCGGCGGGAGCTCGCTCCCTTTGCCGGAAGCATTTGCTGAGATACACACTTGCTGTTCCTTCTGTCGAAAAGCCCTTCCCCACCTGGTCTCCCTGGCAAACTCCCAAAGTGTCCTTTAAGACTTAGCCAGCACGTGCTTCGCCAGGCCCCCTAGATCGAAGCTGGGTTCCCCGGGGTGCCCCGGGTGCACATCGCCTCAAGCCCTCACACAGCCCATTCCCACTGCCTGTCCCCAGACCGCGAGGCTCCAGGGCAGGGCCCACATCTGGTGCGTCCTGGGTCTTGGGTGTGGCGATCCGAGAGGCGCTCTGCAGACCTGCGTAAATGCTCAGGAGCCGCAGCTGCGAGGGTGGTGGTCCCGGGCAGGGAAAAGACCAACCCCGGCACGTGGCAGGGCACACAGAGCCCATGTTTCCGGACAGTCAGAGAGAGAGATCAATGAAGGCTTGGGGCCATTTCTGGGGGATCTTCCAGGGGGCAGTCTGGACAGGGGCCAGTAGACAGCCCACCTCCCCTGGACCGGCCCCTGCCCCCTTACTCGGTGGGCAGCTTACACGGTGAGTCCTTAGCTTCAGTCCTGGTAAGGGATCTAGACAGAGGGTGGGCCCAGAGAAGGCCAGGAAGGAGCGTGCCTGGGCCGCAGATGCCACTGTCACTGTGTCACTGTGGCTTCTGGAGCTGGGTCTGTCCTCTTTGCTGTCCGGGCACTGCCCCAGCCTCAGGCCCTGTCCTTCAGCACATGGCCACACACACAATTAATGCCCCAGCAGGGCGCAAGGGCTGCTTCTCCCGCAGGTCCAGCTTGCAGCTCACTGATTTGTTCTTCACAGAATCTATCTGAACATCCTTCTTGGACCAGTGCAATGCTGGGAGCTACAGCCAGGCTGGACCTAGGCCTGGCCCCAGGGCCACAGAGCAGAAAGTACAGGGTGAGCTTAGGGCATGGTGGGGCAAAACAGAAAAGTCAGGTTGGAAGGCCCCCAGCATCTGATGTATGATTCCACTGATGCGAAACATCCGAACTGGCAAATCCCTTGAGAAGGAAAGCAGATGGGTGGGTGCCAGGGGCTGGTGCTAATGGGTACAAGGTTTCCTTTTGGGGCAATGGAAACGCTCTGAAACTAGACAGAGGTGGTAGCTGCACAACACTGTGAATGTATTAATGTCACTAAATTGTTCACCTTAATGCGGTTAGGTTTTTTTTTTCTTTTTTTATGTTATGTGAATTTCATCTTCAAAACAAATTTTTTTTAGGAAAAAAAGTCAGGCAAAACTTCATTTATCAGTTTCCCTTCTTTATCCAGTAAGTCTTGGCAGCCTCCCCTTTTTTCTGAGCCAACATCCCAGCTCCTAGGTCCCAAGGGCTCAGAGCACCAACCATAGGTGAGTTTTCCAAGTTACCCTTTGTTTTTTTTCAGCAAAGATCCCCCAGCATACTGTAAGAGAGGGGCATTGATTGTGTCACCCTACTGCTTAAAATCTTCAAGAATTCACCTTTATTCAACAAAGAACACCTGAGCTCCGTATCCTGGCACTCAAGGTCTTGCCTAAACTAGTGATGGGACAGCCTCATGCGTGGAGGTCCCCAGCGGGTCTGGGTGCCTGCACTTAGTGCCATCATCTGGACCCCACCTCCCCCAGGATGCCCAGCCTAGCAAGCTGAGCCCCGCCGAGCCCCGCCTTGCTGATAAGTCGTCCCTGGCTCACAGCCTCCTCAGCCACAGCTGCCCTTCCCTCCGCCAGGCTCTCTGCACGAAGGACATGTGTTACTGTGCATAATGCTACTTCACATCTGGGCTGCTTCGAGATCTTATTTTCCCCACAAAACTGTGAGTTCTCCGAGGACCCGAGGCCACGCTTTATTTCCTGTGGATCCCCAGGGCCTGATGCCACCGCAGAGTTGCCCAGCTCCAGGGGGCGCTGTTCCTTTCTATTGTACGTGTAACAACACTTCCACCCACTGTTCGCTCAGTGGTTCATCCTGAATGGACATACAGTCCCCCACCACAGATAAAAAAATGGTTTTGTAAAAAAAAAAAAAGTCAGAAGAAAACACAACTGCACCTCCAACTAGAGCAGACGAATAGACATGCAGAGTCCAAACAACACACACACAGGCAGAGGATGAAGGCTGGGGTTGAGGCCAGCACAGGGAACACCCAGTGGGTGGTGGAAAGTGCAACCGAGAGAGGGTTCCAGAGCCCCTGGGCACAGGTGTGGTGTTCTTTACAGGTGCCTGGGGTGGGTCAGGGGTCTTTAAGGGTGCTAGGTTGACACAGATGGGATCACAAAACTCAGAAACTGAAGGGGAACTTGTTACCTAACTCCATCGTTGTATAGATGGGAAATTAAGGCCCAGAGAGGGGCAGGGACTTGATCTGTTTATCTATCAATGCATCCATCCATCCATCAATGCATCTATTCATCTATCCATCTACCCCTCCGTCCAGCCATTCCTCCAGCCACACGTGCACCCATGTATCCATCCATGCACCCATGCATCAGCCATCAAGCCATGCATGCATGCATCCATCCATCTATCCATACACACATCCATCCTTCCCTCCTCTCCCTCTAGGGAGCCAGGGCAGAGCTGGAACTGGAGCCCAGAGCACTAGCCTCTCAACCCAAAGCTCTCCACAGTGGGCCACCGTTGCCTTCTTTAAGGCCATGGCAGCTCTGGGGAACTTCCTGACCCCATAAGGCAGGCAAGAAGAAAGTCCCTGCTAGTGGGGCTTGTGCCAAAGTACATACCATATCAGGCACCTGCCCTGAGGCCAGTTCACCCACAGCTCAGTGAGCGCAGCCATTCCGAGCCCACCCTGCAGGCAAGGAAACTGCAGCCCTCCCAGGATTCGCTCCCTCCCTGCACTACGGCACTGCGGGGCAGGTATGGCTGAGGTAGGGGTGGGAGGCACTCCTGGTGGGTAAGAGGCCCAGCAAAGTCTCTGAGGCAGGACTGCCATGGCCGGTGGCGAGGGGTTCCTGGGTCGTCACAGGATGATGGGAGATGCATGGGAAAGAGCTTGCACATAGGGGAGCGTGCATGCTCAGGGACTTCAGAGCCCACCAACACTCCCAGATGCAAGGGAGCTCCCGAAGGTTATGAGGGGAGCTGGTCCCCAAGAACAGCAGGCAGATGGGGTTGGAGCAAAGTTATGCCAACTCCCTGTGTTTCTGTGGTTTCAGAGAGAACTGCAGAAAAGATTCGGGGGCCGAGCAGCTAGGAGTGTTAGCAGCCGCCAGCTGCTGGGAACAGACAAGGTAGGGGAATGGCACAGGTGCTTGTACAAAAGGACGATCTGAGGAGCAGGAACTGCAGCGGGAGTGCGCAGTAGGTCCCAAGGGAGGCCCTGCAGCGCAGAATGGCTCCTGCTTCTCCCCCTCCTCCCTGCCAGGGGATGGGCCTGGCTCGCACCTGTCTGCTCCCCTCCATGTGCACCTGGGACACATATGCTTGCTCCCTCCCCATTTCAACATGTGTTGGCTGCAAATCCAGGGAGTCGAACTGCTGTGTCCCCAGACTCCCTCCCAGAGAGGCAGCAAGATGGGAGGGCAAGTTTGAGCCCTAGCACTTTCCCTTCTCCCCTCTCTGTCCTTAGATATCATACATAAAAGCCCGAGCCTCAGTTTACTCATCTGTAAAGGGGAGTGGTAATACATCCAAAGAGGGGTGTCAGACGTACATGTGGAGAGCACCCCACGCTGTGCCTGGCAATAAAGATGTGTTCTATCACCCACGGTGATCATAAAAATATCTACCCGCTGGGCACTGCCAGTGGTGCTGGCTGGGGTCCTGGAGGCCCCTGTGGGTGGCATCACTTTAGCTCCAGGAAAGGGACACTGGGAGGGACACTGGCGGGGGTGGGGGGACTGGGGGCAGAGGCTAATTGTAACCGGTACAAAAGTAGGCTTACTCTTGGGGCCAGATGCATTCAAGAATTCAGAACTCCCCGCACTTTAGATGCGTAATACTGCATGTTTCAGCAGCATCCAATAATCAAATCCGTGGACATTTCTGCAGTGAAATACATGAACATAGGATGCATAAGGGCTATAAATAGCCTCACTTGGACTATAAATAGCCTCACCTCGGTTCAGGCGCGAGTTTGCTGCCAAGTGAATTATGAAAAAGCGTTTGGTTTTCAGGGCTTGCTGGAGTTTGGAACTGAGGATAAGGGATTGCAGCTCTACACGTCAGTGTTTTTCACCACAAACTGGGGAAACAACTGTGCGTCAGCCCTGGTTCATCCCACAGCCGACGAGGTCCAGATGAGAGTCACATGTGCCCTGCCCCTAAAACCAGCCAGACCCTGACCCGGGGGACACAGCACAAGACCAGTCACAAAGCAAAAACAAATGCGCACACAAATAAACACACATGGCAATGCATACAAATATAATCACACCAGCCTTGGGCGCGGAGGCAAACGGTAACGCAAACCCGATCTGGGGATGGAACCCAGCCTGTGCAGCCCCCAGTGGCCACAGACACCTGCTCAGGCTAACCCCTGCCCGTGCTGATGCGCCTGAACCCGACAGAGGAGGGAGAGGCCGGAATGAGGTACAGGGCTGGGGCGTGGAGGCCAAGAGCTTCCCATTCTCTGGACCCTGGAAGGGCAGCAAAAGCACCAGGCAGCCTGGGAGCTGGTCCTGGCACTGCCATGTGGGAGCTGATGGCTTCAGATGGGTGGCCTGACCTTACTGAGCTGCAAAGTCAGAACAAACGGGCCTCCCGCGGTTCTTCAAGGAGTGGGAAGGCGCCCTTGGGGCCTGGTACTTGGGAAATACTTGCTGACTGTTCTGTGAAGTTGCTTCAATGTACGATATAAAAAGGGGGGGGTTGGGGGTGAGGGAGGTATACATTATGAGCTTGGGATTAGCAGATACAAACTACTATATATAAAATAGATAAACAGGGACTTCCCTGGTGGCGCAGTGGTTAAGAATCCACCTGCCAATGCAGGGAACACGGGTTCGAGCCCTGGTCCGGGAAGATCCCACATGCCGCAGAGCAACTAAGCCCATGCGCCACAACTACTGAGCCTGCGCTCTAGAGCCCGCGAGCCACAACTACCAAGCCCTCGTGCCACAACTACTGAAGCCCGCACGCCTAGAGCCCGTGCTCTGCAACAAGAGAAGCCACCACAATGAGAAGCCCACGCACCGCAACAAAGAGTAGACCCCGCTCGCCGCAACTAGAGAGAGCCCACGTGCAGTAATGAAGACCCAACACAGCCAAAAATAAATAAATAAAATAAATAAATTTATTTAAAAAAATAGATAAACAACAAGGTCCTACTGTATAGCACAGGGAAGTAAATTCAATATCTTGTAATAAACCATAATGGAAAAGAAAATGAAAAAGAATACATAGGGACTTCCCTGGTGGCACAGTGGTTAAGACTCCGTGCTCCCAATGCAGGGGGCCTGGGTTCAATCCCTGGTCAGGGAACTAGATCCCACATGCATTCCGCAAGTAAGAGTTCCCATGCCACAACTGAGGAGCCAGCGAGCCGTAACTAAGGAGCCCTCAAGCTGCCACTAAGGAGCCCGCCTGCCGCAACTAAGACCCGGTGCAACCAAATAAATAAATAAATTTAAAAAATATATATACAACTGTCATTTAAAAAAAAGAGAAAGAATATATATATATGTATAACTGAATCACTTTGCTGTACACCAGAAACTAATGCAACACTGTAAATCAACTCTACTTCAACAAATAAATAAATAAATAAGGGGGGTGTTAAAGGGGCGGCCCCTTCAGTTCCAGAGATGCCCTTATGACCTCATGGCTCTCTTTGAGGCCAAGCCTTAGTGTGTCTCTTCCTATACCAGGTTCCCTGGGTGAACACAGACAGAATCTTTGAGCTGCTGTGGCTGCCAAGGGCAGCCCCCATGAGACTAGGTTCATGGTCTGGAGAGGGAAGCCTAGAGCAGGGACGGGCTTACCCTGGAGGAGGGGGTGAGACATCACAGGCAGAACCCAGTTTTGAAGCCAGAGTGGGTTCCCATGGCGGCTCCACCCTCCACTGGGTCTTGGCAAGTTAAACTCTCTGAGCCTGAGTTCTCACATTTATAGAAGTCAGTCCAATGCCATGGACACCACCATAGGGTAGTCAGGGGGTATAAATTAAGAGACGATGAATGTAAAGTGCCCAGCACACAACACCCAAGGAACGGCAGCGGCTGCCATCAGTACCACGATGACGGAGATGGTGATGCTGGGACAGCCCTGCTAATGGAGGGCTTCCCTTTGAACTGTACCCTCACACTCAAAACAGTCAGGATTGGAAGAAATGACTCATCGCTATTGTTATCACCAACCTTCCCCCCATCGTTTGGGACCCCTGTCCCCACGACACGAGGCAGTAGACAGATGCGCTCTCCCCATCTCCAACTGGAAGACGGAAGCCAAGAGGCTGGCAGGGACTTGGTCAAGGTCAAACCAGGCAAGTCAGTCATAGGGAGGGAATGAGAAGCCCTGATTCCAGGCCAGGGCTACCCACCCAAGCAAGCAGCCCGAAGCTGGCAGCCCTCCGCAGCCTCTGGGCACTCCCGGGAGTAAGGCCATCTTAGGGGCACAGGGGTGTGAAGCAGCATCCGGTGGCCCAGGCTGGGGGAGGTGCAGGGCAGGTGAGCTCGAGGGGAGGTCAGGAAGAAGAGGGGATGGCTGGGGTACACGGAACTGAGTCATCTTAACTGGTCCAAGCCCACTGCACACAGTCTGGCTCTTCTATCTTTGGCGGGGAGCCTGGGGCTATTTTGGGAAGCGCTGCACACAGCCCGCCACTTCCCTGCCAGGCTGACTGGGTCAAAAACAAAACCAGCGCAGCAACCACCCCATGTCAACAGGGTGGGGAGTGAGGAGGCACTGAACAGCCCTGAACGGAACAGCAGGCGCGGGGGCGGCGGGGGCAGCAGGGGCGGCCACCATCCCCCCACCCTGCAAAAAATACAGTAAAACCAGGTGGTGAAACAAACAAACAAAGCTAGTGGGAGGCAGCAAGATGCGGTGGGGAAGACTAGCTTTGGAACAGACGGACCTAAGTTCGAATTTAAGCTTTGCCTTCGAGCAAGTCATTTAACCGCTCTGGGCCTCAGTTTACCCGTTTGTAGGAACATCACCCACCTCACTGGGTTAGGTGGGATTAAATAAGATGACACTGGGGCACTGGGCACCTCCTTCCAGAAGTGAACTCTGCCTCGGCCTGATATGTCTGGTCATCCCTCCAAGGCTGCTCAAAGCCCCCTCTGCTGGACAGCCCCCCACCTGCAGCCCCAGCTCACCCAGGGCATGTGCTCAGAAAACACCTGTGGACAGAATGAAAGGGGGAATAGGGCCGGCAGTAAAGAGTGGAGGCCCAAGGATGCAAACAGCCACTTGGGTTTTCGAAGGAGCTGAGGACCACAGGAGTGGTGGACACAGGTTATTACGTCTTTCTGACAGATGACAAGCAAGGGCTCAGAGAAGGGAAGCGACATGCCCAAGGTCAGCCAGTTCCACTGAGGGCTGAGGTTCTCAGCAAGCTGTGCCCTGATCTTTCTGGAGGAGAAAATGGGGGCCCAAGGGCAGGGAAGGCAGCATGGCTCGGAGAAGAAGGTACAGGTGGTGTAGGGCATTCTGGAATGATCATCTTTCCACTGGGGCCTGGGCTCAGCGGTCTGGAGCTAATTATGGATTAAGGGAGGTGGGAGCATATACTGGGAGTCCGACAGCCCAGTCAGACCGCTGGCCCTGTGCTTTTCTCATTAGACTCTCAAAAAGCCCCAGGGTTGGACTCACAATAGCCAAAAGATGGATACGATCCATGTGTCCATTGATGGATGAACTGATAAACAAATGTGGTCGATCCATACAATGGAATGTTTTTCAGCCTTAAAAAGGAAGGAAATTCTGACTCATGTTACAACATGGATGAACCTGGAAGACATGATGCTACATGAAATAAGCCAGACACAAAAGAACAAGTACTGTATGATTCCACATCTACGAGGCACCCAGGCAGATTCATAGAGACAGAAAGGAGAATGGTGGGTGCCAGGGGCTGGGGGAGAAGGGATGGGTTTAGTGTTTAATGGGGACATTTTCTGTTTGGTGGTGATGGTTGCACAATGTCAATGTACGTAACCACTGAACCGGACACTTAAATGGTTAAAATGGTAAATTTTGTTACGTGTATTTTAGCACAATTTTAAAATGAAACAGAAAAGGGAGAACAGCCCCAGAGCTGGGCACAGGGTTTTCTTCTGGGGGGACGAAAATGTTTTGGAACTAGACAGTAGTAGTGGTTGCACAACATCGTGAGTGTACTACATGCCACTGAATCGTATACTTTAAAACAGTTTTATGTTATGTGAATCTCATCTCAGTAAAAAAAATTTAACTGCTGAGTATGAGGCAGGTGGCTCCAGAGGACAGGCAGCCTGGGCGGGGCTGGGAACCAGCGGGGTTTTCATTACCGAGGCTATTCTCTCTGAGCAGGAGGGTCCGAGGGACATCACAGGTGTGGGAAGGGAGGCAGACAGGTGGCTGAGATGCCAGCAGCCAGGCAGCCATGCGGCATCTGGTCCCGGCAATGGGGAATGCTTGCATCTCGGGCACGGTGTCAAGGTCCCCTCCGTCACCCCTGGTTTCCAGAAGTCAGACACAGGAAGGGTTTCACACAGCAGCAGGATCCGTCTTTCCTTAGCTGATGGGGACGCAGGGCCCTTTGAGGGACAGGGACTTGCCCAAGGTCTGCAGGAGGTCAAGACGGGGCTGGACCTCATGTCCTCCAAAAACATCCAGCCCGGTGTACACGTAGTTGTCTGGAGACCAACATCACCCTCATGGCTGAGATGTGTTCAGTGCATCTTGTCTGGGACAGGCCCTGGACACAGAGGTGAAGGCTCTTGCAGGTGCCAAGCACCTAGATGACAACTCCACACTGTGCCCCGGGTGAAGTGCCCAGTGAGGGCTCGGTGCTCAGAGAGAGGCAGAGCCGGGGGCAGGCGCAGTGCCCAGCCGGCCATGGAAGAGGCTCCTGGGCTAAGCTGGCAGGATGTGGAGCTTCAGGACAGAGCAGGGGAGGGAGACCTGGCTGCAGAAGCCGACAGGGTGGGAGGGGCACAGGGAGGGGTGTCGGGCCTTGCAGAGGAGTTGACGCCAGCGCGTGAGGGCACCCCTCCCCCCCACAAACCCATAAACCAGCCAGAGGGAGGGTCCAGGGGTCCGGGGCTGGCTCTGCCACATCTCTTTGGCTGCCCTTGGGTGAGTCTCTGACCTGGACCCGTGGCTGTCGGATGGGGCCGTCAGTCCCTGACAAGCACAGGCTCGGAGTTCTCGGGATGGGGCTTGAATGCTCTCTGCAACATCAGCCCTGCAAGGGCCGCGAAAGCACCTCCCAGGACGGGACGCTCCCCACTACAAGGTCCTGTTGGACAGTTCTTACGCTTGAGCAGTCTGTCTCCCTGGGATTCAACCTGGCCCTGAGGCTGGCTCTTCACAGCCTCGTGCAGCTTTTCTTGCCCAGGACACCGTAAAGCAGGCGTCCAAATGGCACACCCTCTCCAGGGTAGCTGACCCCACGGCAACCACCTCCTGGGCTCTGGGCTCTGATTCTGTTCACAGAGGCAAAGCTGCCCTAGCTGACAACAGAGCCTGAGGCTGCTAAAAGCCCCAGATCTGTTTCCTGGAACCAGCTGCCAGCCCACTGCTGCCCCCGCCAGCTGAACAGACCTGCCCTTTACCTGGTGACACTCTGCCTGCTGGGTAGAGCGGGTGGGAGAGTGTCCCCCCCAAATTCATGTCCAGCTGGAACCTCAGAATGTGACCTTATTTGGAAATAGGGGCTTTGAGGGTGTAATTAGTTAAGGATCTCGAGAGGAGACCATCCTGGATTTAGGATGGACCCAAAATCCAGTGACGGGTGTCCTTATAAGGAGAGGACACAGAGATACACCCAGAGGAGACAACCATGTGGACACAGAGACAGAGATCAGAGAGATGCAGCCACAAGCCAAGGAACACCTGGGGCCACCAGAGCTGGAAGAAGCCAGGATGGATCCTCCCCTAGAGCCTTCAGAGGGAGCGTGGCCCTGCAGACACCTTGATTTCAGACTTCTGACCTCCAGAATGGTGAGACAACATACCTCTGTGGTTCTAAACCACCCAGCCTGAGGTCCTTTGTCACAGCAGCCCCTACACTAGTTCACTGGTTTGCAGCATCAGGAAACAGGACATAGCCTGAGCTGACCACATGGACATTAGCCAGCGTCCCCCTGCTCTGGGAGCGTTCAGGAGAAAAGGTAATGGCGTCCTGGCTGGGAGGGTGACACCAGCACTTGGCAGGACAGAGCAAGCCTGTCACCAGGCTCTCAAAAGGGCTGCAGCCCAATTAGCTAAGGTCACTTGAGGAGGCGGTGAGAAGCCCTTCTCCTTCTGCTATGAAGACACTCGAGGGGAAGTGGCTGCTGGACGTGGAGCCGCCCGGCCTCCCTGCTTTCCCCATGCCGGGGCCTGGACAGCCTGTTCTAGTCTCCCACACCTGGTCAGGCCAGACCAGCCTGCCTGAGTCCTCAGGTGCACCAGCCTCAAGCAAGCGGCCGGAAGCATTCCTTGGGTGAAGGCCTAACCCAGGCACTGCAGTTTCTCTGATGAGAAATGGTAGACCCCCACCCTGACCTTTGGCTCAGCATCCCCTACCTGTCTCATTGGGGGTGGGGAGCTGGCCAAGGCTTCTGGAAGCTTCGGAACCGAGACCAGGGTTCCCCTGGGATCCTGCCAGGTATGGGAGCTGAGACAGCTGAGCATCAGCAAACCCCTGGCTCTCCACCCTGCCAGCTCTGTGGACACTGCCATGTCAAGGGGCAAGGTTAGGGTCATCGCTCAAAGGGCTTCGCCATGGCCAAGTGCAGCATCTCTCCAACGGAGGCACAGGGATGAGCTGCTTTAGAAACGTCTCGTGAGCGTGTTCAAAATGCAGATTCCTGGCCCTCCCTCCAGGCCTACTGAATTAGAACCTCTGTGTGAGAGGCCCAGGACCCTGCATTTTATACAGGTTCCCCAAGGATACTGGGGAGCTCACCAGAGGATGCAAACACGTGGCCTGCTTTGACCTCTTCATGCAGGTGGAGAGAGCAGTCATAGGACAGGGCCTGCTTGGGGTCACACGGCAGAGCCAAAACTAGAACTTCCGTCCGCTGGCCTGGCTGGTGAGGGGACGCATGCCGGTGTCCCCTTGGGCTTGGAATCAGGTGACTGACCCTCTTGTGCTCAAAGAGCCCTTCGCCCAGGTGAGGATTCCGCACGGGCCCGGTCAGCTCCACGGGCACCTGGTGCTGACTCTCTCCAGCCATCATGTCACCCCCCCCCGCCCCCCACCGGCTTGCTTTTGAGCTCAGGCCCTGCGTCTTGCTCACAGCCATCTCCCCAGGGCCTGGCCAGAGCAGCTGCTCGATAAAGGCAGTCGCCTGGCAAATGTTTGTTAGGCAAATGATGTGAAGTCCAAACTCTGTCCCAGAGCTGCTGTCTGACCTCGGGCAGCTCACTCAACCCCTCTGCCCCTGCGTGAAAAGACTCTGGTCATCTGCCTCGGCCATTGCACAGGGCCGCAGCCAGACTCACCCGGTAAACCAGATGCAATATGCTTTGGAGACTGCAAAGCCACATCCGAGCATGCGTTCTGTACACTAGTAATTCACAACCATCAAGTTTGCACTGACTGACTGGCAGTGAGCTGAGAGTCCAGGGTAGCAAGACCCAGCCAGGAGCCTCTGCTGGTGGCCTGGGGCAACGGGAGAGAGCCCAGGGGCAGGTGAGCGCCACACACCCTCACCCCACCCCTGCAGTGAGGCAGGCAGATTCCAGAGGCTCTGCTGTCTCCTCCCAGCACGGCTCACTGCTCTCAGGGGTGTAAATCCCACCCTAGTGCCACACCCACCGTGGGGACGGGGCCCAGGCCCTGAACGTTATCAGGCGGCAGATAGAAGGTAGTGCTACCGAGGTCCAGGGAGCTGGACGAGGTAGGTCCCTGGCCCTCCGTGGGCCTCAGTTTCCCAGCTAAAGCAGAGGGGTTTGAGTGAGACCATCTCCAAGGGCCCTAGGACCGTGCAGGCAGTGGCTCTGCGCCCTGGGGCGCCCCCCACAGAAGGCGCTTGCTGTTGTCCAGCCCCCAAACCCCCTCGCCCCCCACAGAGACAGGCCTTGTGGAGCAGCCAGGTCGGGCAGCTCAGAGGAATGTGGCGCTTGCCAAGGCAGGAGCCCTCCCGCCGGCTGCCATACTCGAGTCCGCGTGGACTGCCACGCGGTCAGAGAGAAGCCCAGCTGCCCGTGGGACGGAAGCTCTTCTCCGAGGCGCACTGGGTAGAGCCTCTTCCTCAGGCTGCACATGAGGCCGCCTGCTTTCTAAATGACCTCACAGGACCAATCGGTTCTTCAGCCCGGACTGGTAGCGGGGACACCACTGAGGGCTCCGCATCGACATGACCCTTCATGCGTCGGCCCAACCTGGATCGACTGTGGGGCAAGAGGCAGCCCAAGAATGTTGTGATCCGCGCGGGCGCTGCACAGAAGGAACGTCACCATGTCACCAGCACGGCCCCTCCACAGCTGCAAAGGGGGGGGGGGCGGGTGGAGGGCTGCAGGGGCCAGTGCGGAGAGGAAGGGGGACCCTGTCCTGCCCCCAGAGCCACCCAGCCCAGCCCAGCGTGGCTCTGGGGGACTCAGGAAAGCCCCTCTGGGTCTCTGTGCCAGTTGCCCCGTCTTCTGGGCCTGACCTGGAATCCCAGTGTGCCATCTGCTGCCCGGGAGGGCAGAGGGCTGCGGGCAGCCGTCAAGCTGGGCTCTTACCTCCAGACCGAAGCTGCTGGGCGATGATTCAAGTATAAATTCTGGCCCCTGCTCTTTTCTGGGTCCAGGGGAGGCCCCTCCTCGGCACTGTGGCCACATCCAGCTCCAGCAGTGAGATACACCTCTGGGCCTTGGTTTCCCCGACAGCAACACTGCTGTGCCATGTGCCCTCAGGTGGCTGGCAGGGCCCAGGCCTTCGTCTTCTAGGCCACAGGCAGCTTAGTGACCACACCTCTGATGGAAGGTCCCGCTGGCCATGACACAGCACTGGCTCTCCAAACATTTGGGAACATGTAAAGCAGCAGCTGGCCTGGCCCTGATCCTAGGACGACCTTTGGTACAGAGTGGCCATTTGAAACGAATTCTTTTCTTAAGTCCTACCCTGGAGGACAGCCCTATAAAGCAATCACCCGCATCATCTCGCTCCTTCTACGGGTCCGTTCTCAGCCAGCGCCCGCAGCGGGAGGATCACCCCTGTCCTGCACGGGGCGAAACTCAGGCTCACGGGGTTGAGGGCTTCTGCAGGTCACATGGCCAGGACTCAACCCCGGGTCCACGTGGCTAATAAGTTCTGCTCTTCCTGCCACCCCAAGGGCAGCCTCCACCTTCCAGTCTCCCCATCCCAGGAACCCGGAATCCAGACGAAGGACTTCAGCCACGCAATTAGCAGGGGCCCAGCGGGCAAATGAAACCAGGTAGCCAGAGTGTTTTAAATGCCCCGTTCCCGGCTCCCTGTCTGTGCAGCCTGCCGCAGCCCTGACAAAGCCTGGTCACAGCTACACGCGGGGATAATGGTGTGTCCACACCTCGAAAGCTGTGAAGTGCTTGACAAGGCACAGGGTGACAGGCAGAGTGAGAAGCCGCCTGGGACCGCGGTGCTCTGCCCGCACCCTCTGTAACCCTGCTATGCAGACCAGGAAACTGAGGCTCGGAGAGGTCAAGGGAGTTCTCTGAGGTCTCACACCCGGGCTGATGGCAGAGTGGGGACAGGACAAGTGGCTCTGACTTGTTTCCGCCTCCGTGTTCCCCCAGCGCGGTGGGCACCCGAGGGTGTGAGATTGCCCCGAACTCCCCCTGGGTGCTGCCTGCTGTCCTCCCTGCGACCCTCTGAGCTGCTTTCAGAGAGGAGAGGGGGACCCGGTGAGGAATGCTCTTCTCGCTACGGCAGCAAGGTGAAACTGGAGCGGAGCCCGCTCGGGCGCCGGGCTCGGGTGCCACCATGCTCGCTTTGTCGGGGAGACGATCGAGGCTGGGGTGGCCCACAGGAAGCAGAGCCGGAACTCCCAGCAACCACGCAAGGATTTACCGAAAGGGGCTCTCAGGAGCCCGGGGGGCAGCAGAAGGCCACAAGGCTGACAGCACGGGAGGGTATGCTGCTGCTTGGACCAAAACTAAACCAGCGCCCCTCAAGAAACCATCAACTTTCTCCAGGCCTGGGGCAGGCAGCAGGCTCTGTCCTCTGGAAGAAGAGACTCAGGCCCCAGGGAAGGCCTCACCAAGCTCAGGGAGCGAGCTGGGGAGGAGCTTGACCTCGGAGGCCCTTGTGTCCAGGGAGAGCCCTGCCTCAAGAGAGTCTGGCCTGGCCATGACCTGAAAGGGTCACTACAATAGCTCCTTCTCCCCTGCAGGGCGGGCCGGTCATCGGTTTTGTTCACGTGGCTTCTTGTGGGCTCCTTAAGGTACAAACCCTCCTCTGTTATATCACTGCTGTGTTCACCTTTGGGGAAAAGCCCTCAAACACCTGTCTTTTTTCTTTCTTTCACATAATCTCGAATTTACAGAAAAGTTGCAAAGATAACATAAGAACTCTCAGATTCTCTCTGCCCAGAATCGCTGTTTAAATCATTTACTTTACCAATGGTGCACTCTCTCTTTGCATATCTATATGCATGTATCTATATACTCCAAACCTTGCAGTCTTTTCTGAGCCATTGGACAGTAAGGTACCGGGATATCTAAATGCATGATAACAAATCCTGATGCCAATTCGGGGGTTCATTGCCAAGCACCCTCACACCTGCCTCCTCCAGGCTGAGGTGCATGAAGTAGCTGGTGCTATCTCCAGGTTACAGATGAGGAAACTGAGGCACAGTGTCCAGGGGTACGTGGCCCTCCTTCTACACCGAGCCACCCACACCTAAGTTCTCAGCATAAAACACACAGGCCCATTCTGCAGACTGTCTTCCTGATGACAAGACGATGTCTTAATTTTTTGTTTTCTTTTTGGCCGCGCCATGCGGCATGCGGGATCTTAGTTCCCCGACCAGGGATCGAACCCGTGCCCCCTGCAGTGGAAGCGTGGAGTCCTAACCACTGGACCGCCAGGGAAGGCCTTAGATGATGTCTTAATTTTTAAAAGAAAGTGAGCCAGGTTGCCCCCACAGGGGAACACAGACGGATCAGGACCCAATCAAGATTGTCTACAGTGCAGCAGGCGGGAGTGGAGGGCTGGGGTGGGCGCCAGCGAGGGACTCCCCACTCCAACCAGGGCCGTCGCCTCCTTCAGCGCCTGCCCTCTGCTTCTTTCCTTTTCTCTCCTCAGACAACTGGGATGGAGGGACTACTCCCTGGAGGGAAGGACTGGGTCTCCCCTTCATCCCAAAGCCCGGTGGCATGGGGCCCAATGCAGAGCAGGCTGCATGTGTAACTGATGAATGAATGAATGAGTCAGAGATCTGAGTTCTGGTTCTGCCACAGGGTGGGCTACTCAACTGCTCTGAGACTCAGTTTCCTCATATGTAAAATGGGACAACACCAAGCACTTCTAAAGTGGTTGCAAATTGTTAAATTAGATGAGATTTGTGAAGGCGCCGGTGAGGTGGGTGTTAAGATCCCAGTTCAGAGTTTGATCAGGGAAACAAACAAGACAATGGGGAGAAATGGAAAGCAAAGCTGAAGATGCCCAAATATGAACAACGTGGGGAAGGCACACACACACACACACGCATGCACACACGGCCTCGCAGCTCAGCACCTCTGAAGCTTAGCAGTCTCTCTCTAACGACCCCCCTTTCTTTCGGCTTGAGACCCTCAGCAGCCCAGGATGAAAAGCTGGCACCCAGGGCTTCCTCTGCAGACACAAATGTGCTAAAGTCTGTAACACCTGACAACGTAGCAGAGCCTGGGGGGGTTGTGGAAAAGAGGAACAGTAAGAGAGGGAGGCAGCTCTTTCCAGAAGTGGACACGAATGATCTGTCTCACTCAGGTAAGACACAGAGCTAAAAAGCAATGCATAAAAAGGACAGCTCTTGATCTTATCAGTACCGGGAACTGTTTATAGGAGATCACGTTATCAAGGGCAGAATGCCAGCTGGTACATGCACCCCTGATGGCAAAAGGGAAAACCGTATCTGTGTGTGTGTGAGTGTGCATGTGTGTGACTGCATATATGTGTGTATTCAGGGACGTCGCACAGCAGACCAGGAGAATTTAACGTTCACGAGCTTCTGTTCTCCTGCACGATTTCTTAAGCCATTTGTGCAAAAAGATGAAGTGCCACCCCTAGGAGATTTTCTCAGTCTGGGCAACAGGGCTGGGCTGGGGCAAAGGCTCAGCCTCCCAAGGCAGTCGTGGTCCCAAGTCCTAGAGTCCCTGATGCTGAGCCAGCACCGCCTGTCCCACCCGACACAGCCTGGGTGGGGGACGCCAGCGCACAGGGGAAGACAAACCAAACTTTCCCTGTGGAGCTTTACGGGCTTCGCGAGGTTTGTCCGAACCACCGGGCTTCCCACCGAGTCCGCCCCTGAATCCCGGTGCCCCCGTCGAATTAAAGAAGAGAGAGCCACTCACCGCCTGAAAGCCAGCCAACACGGCGACTATTCCACTTTTCCTGGAATGAGCTTTCCACACTTTCGGCGGCTGGAGCCATCGGCAGCCAGGGCTCCCACCTCTCCGACCTGCTCTCACACCCTCTGCGGCTCTTTACGATGCTTTCAAGTAAGGCACCGCTATGTGAAATCGCACTAAGAAAGAAGGCTGGCTCCTGGTGCCGGAGGACACAGGAGGGGGGGGGGAGGCTGGGAGGGGGGGTGGAGGCTGGCACGGAGCACTCAGGATTCACTTTGGATGAAAGCGGGCGGGTTGGCGGAGCCTTGCCTCCCTCCCCCTCCATCGCCAGCCCTGCTCTGCCATCCTTCCGACTTGCCGGCTTGCTGATTAAACACACACGTGGATTGCCAAAGCAACCCGCACCCTGGACGCCCATGGAAGAGCCCGGGGGGCAGAGTAACCCCAGCTGCAGCCACCTCCCGTGGAGGCTGGGAGCAAAGCTGAGAACGAATGCTGCCACTCACGGGGCTGACCTTTTACGTGTCACATCAGATTTTCCGTTCGCCAGCAAACCAAAACCAAACCAAGCCCAACCAGCACACCGCCTCCCCACCCATCGCACAACTCGTAAACCCATCAGAATTTACGGCAAACCAACCAGAATCCAGACACGGCTAATGTCATTAAGAAGCCTGCACAGCGCCCAGATGCCAGGAGGGTCTCAGTGACAGACGCCAGCCTCAAAGCAAAGGAAAAGCAAGACACAGCACAGATGCTGCAGACACAAAAGCATTTTCATCCTGCCCAACAGGAACCGATCTGATTATCAAAGGGAAGCACCAAGGACTCAGAGTCTAAGGCGGCTTTAGTGAAACAGGGCTTTGGGAGATGAACAAATGTAGTTTAAACAGACCTGACCACAGACCCAGACCGGGGGGGGGTGGGGGGGGGGCCTGCCTTGGGCCGTCTGTTTTTAAAGCAATCTGCCAGAGATAATGCTGAAAACAAATGCATAATCCAATCAGAAGCCTGACTCTGAGACACATGCCTGAATGTCTAGACTCCCTGCCATTTCAGCCCCCGAGGCGGGGACCACGTTCAGAGCTGACTTGTTTTCCCCCAATACCTGAACCAAACTTTCAAGTTTCCCTGTGAGTCACTGGTGTTCACTTTCTATTTAAAGATCACACAGGGCTTCCTCTCAAGCACCATTCAAACCCATGGCTTCTAAGAACTGGGTGCTAAATCCGTTTTCCTCGGGCCTCACTTTCCATCAACATAGATGTTCTAGTTGACAGCGAGGGGTTCTTTTTTCCATCATCTACTGCCAGAGGCAGAGGTAATGGGAGTGGCACGGATCCTGAGAATGCCCCTGGGACGGGCAGCTGATGAATTAACCTCATTGATTCCTTCCAGGAGAGCCATGCAGAAGCCGTCCTGAACGCCATGGCTGGAGATGGGGTAGACACAAGGGAAAATCTCGACCCACTGGGCAGCGGTCTCAGGATCCTGTCTGAACCAAACTCTGCTGAGGGGCTGTCCCAGACAGATGGTGGTGCCACCACAGCCAGGCTGCCAGGACCCCCTCTGCCGGGAACCAGCCAGAGGCTGATCTTCACTACACCATCTTCTCGGAGATGCTTGGTTACGGGGACAAAACATTTCCCTACTGAACTCCATTTTCAGGCGAGAAAGGATTAGATGGAGAAACCTGTACCCAGCCGTCGACACTCGCTAGACCTGCCCCATCTGGCGTGCACGTGCATGCCCCTAAATTCCCTTCCCTTCCCCCTGGTCAGACCACGGCCCAGGAAAGCAGACTGCTCATGCCGTGTAGCAATTAGGCTGAAAAATGGAAGAGCAACGGACAGCCACAGACCCAAGCAACAGGAGTCAGGGGTGGGCTTCTCACAGCCACCCTGGAGGAAAGACCCCACACACACCCAAACTCTGCTGTGTCCCCTCTGAGCTCTGAGTCAGGCCATGCCTCTCCCTCCCTCTCTCCCTCCATCCCAGCTACTCCAGGGAAAACAGCAGCCCACGTGACCAGGACAGAGCCTGCCTTGCTAATAAACCCGTCCTAAGGCTCTGACAGTTTTAGCAGAAAATTACCTTTCAGGAAGAAAATGTAAGGAAGGGGAAGAGGGGAGACAAAGTGTTAGAGCTGGGAGCCACACGCCACAGGAGCCGGCCTGGGGCTGGTCCAGCAGCCCCCCATGTCTGCGGAGGTCCCCCAAGCTCCCCATGCTGATGGCCTCAGGGAGCCGCCCCTGGCACGCAGCTCTGCCGGCAACTCATGCCTGGAGACGGGAGGGCGCCTCGGAGACAGAGGGACGGACGGATGGACAGATAGACGGATGGACGGAGGAGCCGCGAGCCCGGCAGGGACGAAGGAGGAAGGGAAGCCAAGAGGAAGGGGTGGGGAGAGAGGAGAGGGAGGGAGGGAAGAGGGAGAATTGATTCTGTCTCCTCCACTGGGACCACTGAGCTAAGTTGCCATGGAGAAAGGGGAGCCGCTGGCAGAGCCTGAGGCGGGTGGAGGAACCTTATGCCAGAGGGAAGGCGTCAGCTCGGAGCCACTCCCCACACTCCTGGCGCAGCCTCCACCAAACCAGGCCTTCTGGGCCTGAGGCGGCCAGACTGGGAGGGGAACTGGCCTGACCCAGTGGGGCAAACAGCAGCAGTTCTCTGCCCCCTGGAGGAGCGGGGGTGAGGGGGCAGGAGGTTCAGGTCTTCCTCGCCAGGCTCACTGGCGCTCCCGCCCCTCATCTCACACCATGCCGCCAGCCCAGCCAGACTCCCCGGGGACTGAGGGGACCAGAGCCTCTCCCAACGGCCTGGGTACCACCTGGGGCCCTGGTGTTTGGGGAGGCATTCTGACCTCCACCTGCCTCCCCGTTTCTAAAAATTAGAGTCTCCAGACCCCGAGTCACATTTCCCACCCTCAGTGATGAGGGGACGTCCAACTAGGGAAGGACCTCGATGCACAGAACCTCCTACGCAGGAAGTGGAGGAGAAGGACGAAGGGAGTGAGCCCTCCTGGGTGGACGGCCCCTGAAGGCTCCGTGGCCCTGGCTCCCTGCGGTTCTCCCACGCTGGGCTGGCTCTCCCACCTGCCTGCGCCAGCCCTGCCGCGGCTCCTGTCCACGACCCCAGCGCCAGGACTGGCCGTTGCTGCTGGCCCTGCACCTACTCCAAGCTGCAGGAATGGGGCCAGGGAGGCCTGGGCTGGGGTCTCCGCTCCTCCTCTTGGAGACAACATGACAGGGGCGCATCCAGGCCCACCTCTGGGCCCCCACTCCTGATCTCAAATGGGCACAACCCCGCCATCTCCCAACCTGGACACCAAAACAGCAGGGGCCGGTGATGGGGCGTGGACACCATCTCAGGAACGTTGTCTCCTCAGGGGGACGGAAGCATGGCAGGCACAGCACCCATCGTCCCACCTCCCCTCGCTCCCCACGGTCGGGACAGAGGCCCCGGAAAGGCTGAAGCCAACGCAGAGGCCAAGGCCTTGCAGCTCTGACACAGGAAGACTTCAGGGCGGACCCCCTGGAGTCCTATCTCTGAATGCCATGACCTGGGAAACATTTTTCTCTTCACAATCCTCTTCTCACTTTCCCCCTCGACGCTTTGTTATGAAAAGGCTCACACGAACAGCAAAGCTGAACACATTTCCTGATGAACATCCACATGCACCACCTAGGTCCTACCATTTCCTCTCAATTTAATGTGGCAAAACACCTATAAAATTGACCATTTTTGCCATTTTAAAGTACACAGTTCAGAAGCATGGAGTGCATTCATGGTGCTGTGCCACCGTCACCTCTAATTCCAGAACATTTTCATCACCCCCAAACCTGATAGGCACTCACTCCCCATCCCGCCTCCCCCCAGCCCCGGGCAACCACCAGTCTGCTTTCTGTCTCTGTGGATTTACCTGTTCTGGACAGTTCATATCAATGGGATCATCCAGTCTGTGGCCTTTTGTGTGCGGCCTCTTTCACTTTGCATCATGTTCTCGAGGTTCGTCCACTTTGTAGCCTGGGTCAGTGCTTCATTCCTCTTTATGGCTGAATCATAGCATCGGATTCATCGGACACGTGGGTTGTTTCCAGCTTTTGGCGATCGTTTTCTTACTTTTAGAATGAGTTTTTCAGAGTCCAGTGATGTTTCCTGAAGCCTCTCCTGTGGGATTTGGGATTCGGTCTCAAAGGTGCAGCCCCGGAGGCCCCAAACAGAATGTTAATCCTTGTTTGGCCTTTTCATTAAAGCATTGCTCCCCATTGGGTAATCGAGCCTGCGGGGGGCTCCGCCTGGCCCTGGGGACGGAAGCAGAGGTCCCAGAGCATGTGTGTGGCCAGCGAGTGGGCTCTGGGCTCCTCTGCCCCAAGAAGCAGCCCTCTGGGCAGCAGGACACTTGTGCACACGGACCCCGTATCCACGCTCTGAGACTTCGACGCACCCAGGTTTGAGTACACTCCCTGGGGGCCTGACTAGCAAGCCATTTCCCCTCTCTGAGCCTCAGCTTCTCCATCTGTAAAAGGCGGGCAACAGTCTCTACCTCTTGGGGTTGCTCTAGAGATGAGACTGGCGCTGCCCCATGGAACTTTCTGGGTTGACGGATGTGTTCTACGCCTGGCTGTCCAGTACGGCCGCCACTAGCCCATGGGCTACTGAGCACCTGAAATGTGACTAGTGTGATTGGACAATGGAATTTTAAATTTTATTTCACTTTAATTTAAAATTAAAATTAAGAAGTCACACGGGGCTGGTGGTGATCACCCTGGACAGAGCAGCTCTAAGCACTTAATGGGATGGGAAGGTAGGACACGGTCCAAGCCCAGCACCTAGCTCCTCCGTCTTTTCCTTCATCCCTTCCTCTCCCTACTTACCCCATGGTGTCTGGGCAGTGGAGCGAGCTTCTGTCTGCAGCCTGGCCCCCAAGGCTCCCTCTAAAAGGACAGAGGGTGGGCAGTTGGGCTCTCAGGGAACAAAACAGGCGCCAGCTGGCGAGTGGACGTGGTGGACTCCATAATGACGTAGGTCCCTGAACCGCTAACCTCTCCTCCTGCCCCTATTGGCCCTAGACCCCTATTCTAGAACCCCATCTCCTGCCGTTTCCCCCAGCAACTCCTGAGGTCATCCCTAGAATGTCCGGGCAGGAGATGAAGGATTGGAAGAGACCCTCCCCCGATTCCTAAAGTGGCAGCAGTGGACCCCCGTGGGGTTGTGCAGGGGTTTCGTGGTCTCGGGCTGTGCTGTCTCGGGTCCTCAGGGACACCTTCCCACGTGCACAAAGCTGTTCTCACAGCCTTGTGCCCTGGCACAGCGGCTGCACTAGAATCCAAACCTCACTTTGCAGATGCAGAAACCCAGACTCAGCTGGAAGAGCACACGGCAAGGCGGGAGGAGTTGGGGCTGAAGCCCAGGCCCCCAACTCCCCCCAGCCTGGCTGGCATGGGCCTCCTGAGAGGCAGGAGACTCTGGAACAGGCCCGGGTAGGAGGGGGCCCCCAGCACTTGACCCCGTGCCAGGGCAGGTCAAGGGCCCGGGGGACGGCTGTGTGGCTTCAAAGCCAGAACTGAAGCCTGGCCAAGCCATCCCACTGCTGTTCCCTCACCCACCCCAACCCGTCCCAAGTCGGAGAGAAGTAACATCTCGGGGGTGGCAGTGGGGACTCCAGAAAGACTTAAACACAACCACAAACAACCATAACTCCGGTTGTGCTCTGAGCCCACCAACAGGTATGGGTCACCCAGAGCTGGGAACGGCTGCCAAGGACCGGGGGCCCAGCTGGCTCCCCCTCACCCTGCAAAGCCTTCTCTTAGCTTCCCGCATGCCCCTGCCTCCCCGACAGGATGGCCAGAGGGATCCCCTTCAAACCTGTGCCCTGAAGTCACCTGGTCTCACCCCACTCACAGGGGAAGGCCTGGAGGCCCTGCCCTGCCTGCCTCGGGGCATCTGTACCCACGCACCCTCTGCCCAGAGCCGCCTCCCCCGTAGCCTCGGCTCTGGGACCCTCCTCAACCCCCTTACTTATTTCAAACTCAGCCCCAGACCCGGCACTCCCCTGACTTTCCCATTTACTTCATAGCTTTGATCCTCATCTAATATACCATGGGGCTTTTCTTCCTTCTTTTATTTTTATTTTTTGAATTGTGGTAAGATACACATAACATCAAACTTACCATCTCAATCATTTTTTTTTTCAATCATTTTTAAGTGTACAGTTCCGTGGCATGAAGGACATTCACACTGTTGTGCAGCCATCACCACCGTCCATCTCCAGGACTTCATCTTGTAAAACTGGAACTCTGTCCCCATTAAACCCTGACTCCCCATTCCACCCTCCCACCGGTCCCTGGCACCCACCACTCTACTTTGAACTTAACTGCTTTAGGCACCTCATATAAGTGGAATCATGCAGTATCTGTCCTTTTGTGTCTGGCTTATTTTACACCGTGTAACACCTTTCAGGTTCACCCATGGTGTAGCACGTTCTTTTTTTAAAGTTGTCTTTCCCACTGGAATGGAGGCTTCATGGGGGCAGGGATTTTGGTAGGGTTGTTTTCACTGCTGTATCCCCAGGGTCTAGAAGACAGCCTGGCACCCAGCAGGCACTGAACGAGTCTTTGGAATGAATGAATGAGCGCGTGAGTGAATGAATGAAGACTTTGTAGAGGACAGTACTCCACCACACAGGTCTGGGTCTGCCCCTCCCCCCCACTGTGGACCAACTCCCAGCGATGGTGGCCCCGCCCCATGGCTTTAGACCCCTGCCCTGGAGTCCCAGGCCCACCGTCCCAAGGGGTGACCACACTCAGCGCCCGCAGGACCCCCCCACTTGATGGTGGGCTTTCCCCCAGACATGGCACATCCACGGGAAGATTATTACAGGGACAGACAGGGTCCCCAGCCGTGGATGTGACAATGTGCCTTGGAGCCTCACAGTGGCGCTGTGGGCAGTGAGGAAGGATAGAGGAGGGAAAGGGCCCAGACACCCAGATTCCCCCAACGTGGGGAGGCCAGCACAGGCAGGGGTTCGGGAGACCTGGCCTAGACCTAGCCACTGCTCAGAGCGGGGCTCACACCCAGGTGGTCCCTCGCCTTCCACCTTCTCCACATCCTGCCTGGCTACTTGTTTTACTCTCTGAGAACTTGCTTTACTCCTGTTTCTGGGCTAGACGAGCTCAGAAAATCAAAGTAAGGCATAAGGTGGACCCCTTGCGCACACGCAGCAAGCCTGAAGGGGCACCAGCACTCCAGCCAGGCCGGCCAGCGCGTGGGAGAGGCAGGGGTCTCACCCCTCACCAGACTTGGGCAGGAGGTGTCCACGGAGAGGGCAGTGGCTGAGGGCCCACAGCGAGGCCTCAGCGCCCAGCCAGACCTCAACCGGGGTGCTAGAAGACAGTGACCCCAGAAGAGCCCAGATCACCCCCGTGAGATCCTCCCCACTCCGGGAAGACAAACAGACTGGGACAGTGGAAAAACAGCTGTACCTTTAAATTATTTGGCCCACAGATACGAAAAACATTTGCCTGTTGAAGCTGTTTGCATGTTTGGTTATTTTTAGGGTGAACCCAGTTGCCTCCCCTTGGAACCAGATGAAGCCCAGGAGGCACGTAGTCTTCTTTCCCAGATGGGGGTCCCAGTCCCGCATCCCTGGGAACCCGGGCCGGAGTGTGAGAGCCCTGAGGCTCGCGGGCAGCAGGGGCCCCACTGGAACACACACCGGGGAGCCTGGGCAGGTCTGCTGGGACCTTTAAGAAGATGCGACTCTGCTGACAGCACGACTGCCCACCTGGGTCCAGAAAGAGCCCCCTGCCCCTGCCCAGAGCACGGTGTGAAGGGAAGGAAGCTGGAGGCCCTGTCTCCGTCCATGCCAGGACCAGCTAATGGGAATATTTTGCTGACATATTTTTAGAGCAAATGGCAATTAGAGCAGATTTTCTCTTCCACTCCCCCTCCCCAAAACAGGAATAAATCAGCTCTACCAATTTCCCAGCTAATGATTTCCTCCATTAAATTAAAAAGAAGAAGAAGAAAATGTTTTTTTAAATAGATTACCAGCCCTGTGCTTTCGGAGACCATGTGACCTGTCAACTCCTCTTAAGTCCTGATACATCAAAGTCCCTTAATTAATTTTTAATAAGTAAAAAAGTCATAGTCTAAGAAGGACTCCTCCCCCACCTGCTCCCAGTTGGCCTGGCACACAAGGGTCAGCTCCGGGCTGGCCATGGGAAGCCAGCTCAATAGGGCCAAAGATAATCTGAGAATCAGTGCACGAGGTCCATTTCACAGATGAGAAAAATGAGGCTGAGATGAGAAGCACCTAAACACATAGCCCGTGGAGGACTAAATGTGGGACGGGGGTCTTGCTTTCAAGATGCGCCCACCTACAGAAATGCAAACAGGGGAAGCCAGGAGCCGAGGAGCCTCAGCCTTCAGGTGTAGGGATGACGTGAGTTACTTAATCCAGGACCTGGGCTTCTCTTCCTCTTGTTCCTTTGCAGCGCCTGGGACAGGGGCCGGCATACACTGCGAACTCCTCATCTATTTCTAAAAAGTCCGCTCCCCGACAGCACGGATGAACCTCGGAAGCATTGTGCTGAGTGAAAGAAGGCAGACACCACAGGGCAAATACTGTATGATTCCACTTGTATGAGGTGCCTGGAGTAGGCAGATTCACAGAGAGAGAGGGTAGAAGGGTAGGTACCAGTAGAATGGGGGAGGGGGAGTTAGTGTTTAATGGGGACAGAGTGTCTGTTTGGGGAAAGAAAAGAGCTCTGGAGATGGATGCTGGTGATGGTGGCCCAACAACTTGAATGTACTTAATGCCACTGAACTATGTACTTAAAAATGGTTAAAGTGGTCAATTTTATGTATATTTTACCACAATGAACAGATATAAAAAGAAAAAAAAAGAGTCCACTCTCCAAAATGCTATTTGAAGATACAGGAGGGGCTGACAACTCCACAGTGACTCGGGCAGCACCCTCTGTGGCCTGCCACTAGCTGGACCTCAATTCCTGAAGCCCAGCCGGGGAGCTCACAGGCCCCTCCAGTCACGTAGGAATGCCAGGGACCTTCAGAGAAAGGCTCCTCGTGTTAGCCAGCGTCACCAAGTCAGGATTCCCCGTGTCCCTGATGGCCTACCAGACGCCAACAGGGAGAAGGCCCAAGGAACACCCTCTCTGAAAGATGCCTCAGGGCTTTCGGACGTGCTGTGCCCTCTGCCTGGAATGCATTTCCCCAGATATTACACGACTCTATTAAACTGGCTTCCTAAGTTTATTTAGGTTTCTGCAGAGAGGTCCTCTCTGGACCATCCTATAGCCAGATGCAGGGAAAGTCACTGGGACCAGGCAGGGTGGCCTTGAGCAAGAACGGGAAACCAATAGCCCTAAGCATCCATGGCAAGCCAGCACCATCACACTGCTCCTGGCTGAAGAGAAGCAGCTCGTGGGAGGGCAGTCAGATCCTGGCTCTGCCATAACCAGCCAGAGGACCTTGGCAAGTTCCTTCATCCCTCTAAGGCTCAGTTTTCTTTTCTATAACATGGGGAAGAAAACAGGCTTTTCTGAGGGTGAGGTGAGATGATGCATGTGTTTGGCATATAGCTGGGACGTGGGCAAAGGTCGATAAATGGTAATGATTCTAATTATAATCTCCCAAATGCATTCCTTCAAAGAGGGTCCAGGGGCAACGATCTCAGACAACTCAAAGAAGACATGCACCACTAATCAGTGTCCAAGCCAGGGGGAGGGGGGTGTGTGTCAGTGACCCGGAAGGCAGAGGATGGGGCCTGTAGGCTTACCGTGTGCTATGTGGTTTAACTAATTTAATCCGTTTTGTCCCCATTTTGCATATGAGGAAACTAAAGCAGAGAGGTTAGTGACTTACTTGCTCCAGGTCACACAGCCTGGAGGCAATGAAACCGAATTCCAACCCTGGTCATGTGGTTCCAGGGCCTGAGCTGGTCCTCACTGTTCCATAGTGCATCGTTGGGTTTTTTAACAAATTTTTTATAGGTTTAAAAAATACATATTTATTTATTTTATTTTTATTATTTATTTTCTTTATTTTTTTGGCCGCGTTGGGTCTTAGTTGCGGCAGGCGGGCTCTTCGTTGCGGTGCACGGGCTTCATTCTAGTTGTGGCGTGAGGGTTTTCTCTCTCTAGTCGTGGCGCGTGGGCTCAGTAGTTGCCCCGCGTGGGCTTAGTTGCCCTGCAGCATCTGGGATCTTAGTTCCCCAACCAGGGATTGAACCCGCGTCCCCTGCATTGGAAGGCGGATTCTTTACCACTGGACCACCAGGGAAGTCCCTTTTTTAAAACATTTTAAATCTTTTTATAGTAGATCCTTGTTGGTTATCTGTTTTAAATATAGCAGTGTGTACATGTCAATCCCAAACTCCCAATCTATCCCTCCCTGCAACCCTTCTGCCCTGGTAAGCATAAATTCGTTCTCTAAGTCTGTGAGTCTGTTTCTGTTTTGTAAATAAGTTTAATTGTATCTTTTTTTAAGATTCTGCATATAAGCGATATCATATGATACTTGTCTTTCTCTGTCTGACTTACTTAGTAGGATCATCTCTAGGTCCACCATAGGGTATCTTGAGAGAAGTGTGGAAGGAAGGAAGGAAAGAAGGAACAGAGGGAGGGAGGGAGGGAGGAAGAGAGAGGGGCCCAAGAAAGCAGAGGCAGATCCCCTGGCAGCTTCTGCAAGTCTGACATCCGGGCTACGTGAGTTTCCATAAGCCCGAGGGAAAGGTCTCAGAGCAGGCCCCTCAGGGAAGCCCACAGCACAGCGGGACTGGCCTGGTTCCTCTCGAAGGTCTCCAAGGTCAGGCCCAAGATCTTCATACTTCGTTCCACTCAGCCCAGCTGCACCGGTCAGCACCCAAGTGTGCAGTTAACTCCCTCGGAACCCAGGCTGGGCAGGGGGAGGGGAGGAACAGCTCCGCGCCTGGCTCCGCCTTATGATGCCTCCCCAGCGGCCCAGAGACCCAGGGGACACCTGAAAGCCCCCACCCTTTCAGCGGCCAGACACGGGGGAGAGGGGAGGCCTGCACGCTGGCGGCTGGCGGGTGATTCTGTGTGCACGGCTAAAGGGCAAGCGGCTTCCAACTCATTCTTGAAGGTGATTCACTTCCCTCTATGCCACCTTCTGAAGAATATCTTCACTAACAACTCTCTTAGCCACACGGCAGCCAAAGTGAGCATTTTAAAATGTAAATGCAGGACTTCCCTGGTGGCGCAGTGGTTGAGAATCCACCTGCCAATGTAGGGGACACGGGTTCGAGCCCTGGTCCGGGAAGATCCCACATGCCGCGGAACAACTAAGCCCATGCGCCACAACTACTGAGCCTGTGCTCTAGAGCCCGCGAGCCACAACTACTGAGCCCACGTGCCACAACTACTGAAGCCCGGGAGCCTAGAGCCTGTGCTCTGCAACAAGAGAAGCCACCGCAATGAGAAGCCCGCGCACAGCAATGAAGAGTAGCCCCCACTCACCGCAACTAGAGAAAGCCCGCACGCAGCAACGAAGACCCAACGCAGCCAAAAATAAATAAATAAAATAAATTTAGTTTTAAAAATGTAAATGCAAATAGGAATATGTCATGCCTGTACCTCAACACCCTCCAACAGCTCCCTTCACGCTTAGGAGGTTTTTTTGATTTTTGTTTGTTTGTTTTTCCGTGCTGCGCAGCATGCAGAATCTTAGTTCCCCAACCAGGGATTGAACCCAGGCCCCCTGCAGTGGAAGCACGGAGTCTTAACCACTGGACCACCAGGGAAGTCCCAAGTCCAAAGTCTTTACCACGACCTACAAGTCCTCCAAGATCACGCCCCTGACTCTACCATCTCCTACCACTTTTCCTCTCTCACTCCTCAGACGTGCCAAGCACACTTCTGCCTCAGGCCCTTTGCACCTGCTAGTCCCTCCTTCTCAGATATTACAGGACTTGCTCCTAAGCTCACTTAGGTTTTCACAGAGCGGTTCTCTCTGACCACGCTATCTCAAACCCCTACCACCCTCACCCTCTCTCTCTATCCTAGTCCCTTGCTTATTTTCCTTCCTGGCATTTAGTACCACCAGTGTGTTTCAGGAAGGGATTTCATTTGGTCCACTGTTAAATCTCCAGTGTTTAGAACAACGCCTGGCATATGAGTGGTGTCCAAAAACTCTGTTGATAGCTTTATTTTTTAATTTTTTTGGCCACGCCGCGCGGCTCTTGGGATCTTAGTTCCCCAACCAGGGATCAAACCCAGGCCTCAGCAGTGAAAGCGCCGAGTCCTAACAACTGGACCATCAGGGAATTCCCTGTGGATGGCTTTAGAAGTGAGGGTGGTTGGTGGAAGTCGGGGGAGCTTTTGGGGACAGCTGACGCCCTGTCAATCGACCTGGATGGTCAGTCTGTACAAAGTTATCATCAGAACACTTAATGTCTGTACACTTTCTGTAGGTTTGTTACACTTCTATAGAATGTTTTCAAAAATTTTTTAAAAAGCTCTATTGAATGACTGAATTATGGATAACTAAACAATGAAGGATGTACAACACAGCTCTTTAAAAGCATGGACAAGCCATTATCTTGTAATAACCTATAATGGAGTATAGTCTGCAAAAATACTGACTCACTATGAATCTGATATAATATTATAAGTCAGCTATACTTCAATAAGAAATAAGTAAATAAATAAATAAAAGCACGTACAGATTTAACAAGACCACTCGTACCCGCCGAGCAGATCAAGCTAAGTGGGACACAGCCCTCTCTCTCCATGAACCATATAAAGTCATCTTGCTTTTTATGGAGAATGAGAAAGTAAGGGACAGGTCCTTCAGGACAGGGTAGCCACAAGGACTTTGGTGAGGCATCTTACAGGGGACATCTACAGCCCTTCTGTGCAAATCTGAAGAAGCTTGAGGTTGTAAAACTCCATCCCCGCTGGGCACTAGAGATCAAGCCGTTGGTCTGAAATGCACTTTCTTGCAACTGGCCAGTGACATCAGTCTGTTTGGGGCCAACAACAGGGACATCACTGGCAGAGGCTGTAAGTGCCTCTTCCCACCAGCCAGATTGGCTCCCTGAAAGGCGACAGACTGTGCCCGGCCTGGCTGCCTGGCCTATACCCTCCCTGCCTTTTTCCTATGGCCTCCCACCTGCCTGGCCTGCTTCTAAAGGGGACCCTCCTACCCTCGCTGCTGGCCCAGAACCCTCTCTTGGGAAGACCATCCGGCTGCCCCCGGCTCCCTTCAGACTGACCCCCACAAAAGGGAACAAGTCTTTGTCTCAGGTGGTCTGTAATGCTGAGCTAGGGGAAGAGGAAGATGAAGAAAGAGGAGGAGAAAGAAAGAACACGAATTTTCCTCCCATACTCAAAGGCTGGAACATCCCTGCCTCACTCTCAACTAAAACAACTCCTGCAAACAAAGCCAGAGAAACCCATGGATTAGAGACTACTCTTCACCTGCCTCTACCTCACCCATCACCTCCCTACCAGCCCTCAAGCTCAGGCCAAAGACGGAAGGTTCCAGGGACCAGCAAAGCAGATGTGACCTTGCGGGCTCTGGATGGGACCAACCCCAGTGCTCTGTGCAAAGGCCCTGATGTGAGCCATCAAGACCTGCAGTTATGAGGGAGAGCAGCAAACAGGTATCTCTGCAGCCAGTGGAACAAAGATGAGTCAGTGAAACAGGAGAAAGGAAATGAGCATTTATGGCACTTTGTATTAGTTATCTACGGCTGTGTAACAAATCACCCCAAATCTTAGTGGTTTAAAACAATGAACGTTTATAATTTCATGCTGTTTCTGGGCATCCAGAATCCGAAAGGGGCTTAGCAAGGTGGTTCTGGCTCCAGATCCTTCAGGAGGTCACAGTCAAGAGGCTGACCAGAACTATGGTCATCAGGAGGCTCAGCTAGGGCCGGAAGAGCCACTTCTGGGCTCATGGGTGTCGGCTGGCTTCCCAGAGGGAGCGACCCAAGAGGGAGGACAGCAAAAAGCACACTGTGCCTTGGCCCTTACACTCTGTCATTCCTACCACATCCATGGGTCACACGGGTCAGCCCTGTCCAGCGTGGGAGGGGACTGCCCAGGGCCGTGTACCAGGAGCCAGGAGCATAGAGGACCATCTTGGAAGCTCCTGACCCTTGATCCAGACCATCTCCTTCCATCCTCACAACAGTCCTCAGAGGCAGGCATTTCTATCTTCACTTTACAGCTGTAGAAACGGAAGCTCGAGAAGGTAACTGCCTCAAGTCCCGCCAGGAGTTACAGACCCAGCCAGCACTCTGTCCTGCCCATCTAGCTCCCAGTGACCACCAACTGGGCAGCTGGGCCTCCAAAAGGAGTCAAAAGGCAGGCCGGCAATGCCCAGTCCAGTTACCTAGTCTCTCGGCATCTCCTCACCTGTAAAAGGAGGTTAACATCAGCGCTGACTCTGGGAGTGTCACAAAGATGAAATGAGATAACGTGAGGGAAGTATCCAGCACAGGGCCTGGCACAGGGCGAGCACCCAGTAAACATCAGCCGCTGTTCTAACATTTCCTGACTGTTATAGACAGGGAGGTCCCCGCAGGCCCACCTGCCCTGCTTCCTCGAGCAAGGAGGACAGCTGGAAGCTCTGTAATGAGCATGTGGCTGTAGCATCCAGGAGAAGCAGCAGGGGTTGGGCCACTCACACGGTCACACCCTTGCTGACAGGGCCAGGCCACCTGCCCCCGGTGACCTTGCAGAAACAGCACGGAGGGTTTCCTCTCTCCAAGGTGCCTGGCTTCGCCTGGCTTCACGGCAGGATCGCCGTCCTGCAGCCCCTTCCTTAGGAGACAGACTTCCGGAAACCCCCCAAGTGCTGTGCAGGCCCAGGAGCAGCCTCGTGGGGCACATGGTTTCCAGCCGCTCACACGGGTGAAAAACAGCGGTCCCTCCAGCTGCGAGAGCTGCCCTCTGTCTCGCAGGACAATCCGACAGAGGCTGATCAATCTTCCCCCACTTGGCTCTCACCACCACAGATGGTGGGGGGTTATTAAGTCCATCAATCTAACTTCTCCACTTCGGGTCAGTGGTTCTTGATGCTGGTGACTCCTCCCCGGCACAGGCTGGGGGCAGGGGGCTGGGAGCTGGGGGTGGGGGAACGAGGAGCCAGTATCACCAGTGCCTGAGGCCCAAATGCAAAACAAGCACGAGGGTCAGCTTGGCTGATGTTTTTTAAAACACTGGAATCCTCGGGTGGGCCACTCCACTCCAATTCAGACACCTTCCTGCCATCACCCAGAGCCTACGGGAGCTGGCTGTCAAACCCAGAAAGCCCCGTCCGCACACTGTCCTGGACACCCCATCTGCGCCAGCCGGCAGTTCCTATGAAGAAGATCAGCCCTCCTCTCTGGGCCACCCACAGCGTCTTGGACAGTAAGAGCCACCCCGATCCACTCGTAAGCTGGGAGGCCCCCCTGCACCGATGTGTCCTCATCCGTCATCCCCGTCTGGCAGGGCTGATGCAGGGCTCGTATTAAATAAAGTGGACAAAGCCTCCTGTGGACGCCTGACTTCGGAGACAGTCAACGCAGGAGCTGTTTCTCCGTGCCTCCTGGCCCTCTTGTTTGGTTCTGGAACCTGAGGGGTCCTTGCAAGTAAGACAGCTCAGTGGAGAAACCCCCCACCCAGTGTTCTGCACTTACACTCTGGGGTGGGTGAGGCCGGCCCCACCTGGAGGCTGCAGAATCTTCCCTGTGACCCCTGGCTGCGGCCTCCGCACCTAAGAACCAGCGGTGGCTCAGGCATGGCCTGTGGAGAGCTGAGAGGTGTGGTGCCTATATATAAAAGCTCTGTCCTCGGTCTTCCCTGGTGGCGCAGCGCTTAAGAATCCGCCTGCCAATGCAGGGGACACCAGTTCGAGCCCTGGTCGGGGAAGATCCCACATGCCACGGAGCAACTAAGCCCGTGCGCCACAACTACTGAAGCCTGCGCGCCTAGAGCCCGTGCTCTGCAACAAGAGAAGCCACCGCAAGGAGAAGCCCGCGCACCACAACGAAGAGTAGCCCCCGCTCACCTGCGCGCAGCAACAAAGACCCAACGCAGCCAAAAGTAAATTAAATAAATAAATTTAAAAAAATACAAAAAACAAAAAACTCTGTCCTCCAGAAAGAAGTGCCGCACTCAGGCTCAAACAGGATTACTAGTCACTCTGTTAGGAAAGACGAGACAATTAGAGCAAGATTAAACAAACACTTAACTGCCCTCCCCTAATCCCTGGGTTGTAATCAATCAGGCCGACTCTAATCTGGGTTCCTTCCGGATCTGCCTGCAAGGCTCCTGGAGGCCTTAGATGTTGGCCTCAACGCAGAGCCTCGGGACATACGCCAGAGCCTCGGGACATACGCGGCCCGGGGTTCCAACCTTGGCCCGAGGCCTCCGTCAGCAGGGTCCGCTGCCTCTGCTGAGGCCTGGCGCTCTCCTTGTCTGCCCATCTCCCAGAATGAGAAAAGAAAACCCGAAACGGACCCTCTCCTTCTGGGTCCCCCCAACTCTCCCTTTTCCCTCTCGAGGGGCTGCTCAGAGAAAGAACGTCCCCGTCCCACTCCTGCGAGCCCCTCTTGGAAGCTGACGTTTCTGCTATTTGCATTCTCTACACTTGTCCCCTGACCCACTCAGTAGCTCAGAACTCTGTTTGAGATGGAAAAAAAAATCACTCTTTAAAAATGCACTCATTGGGCTTCCCTGGTGGCGCAGTGGTTGAGAATCTGCCTGCCAATGCAGGGGACACGGGTTCGAGCCCTGGTCTGGGAAGATCCCACATGCCGCGGAGGAACTAGGCCCATGAGCCACAATTACTGAGCCTGCACGTCTGGAGCCTGTGCTCCGCAACAAGAGAGGCCGCGATAGTGAGAGGCCCGCGCACCGCGATGAAGAGTGGCCCCCGCTCGCCGCAACTAGCGAAAGCCCTTGCACAGAAACGAAGACCCAACACAGCCATAAAAAATAAATAAATTAATTTAAAAAAAAAAAAGGCACTCATTGGGACTTCCCTGGTGGTCCAGTGGTAAAGAATCCGCCTTACAATGCAGGGGACGAGGGTTCGATCCCTGGTCAGGGAACTAAGATCCCACATACCGTGGGGCAACAAAGCCTGCGTGCCACAACTACTGAGATTGCGTGCCTCAACTAGAGAACCTGCGTGCTGCAAACTACAGAGCCCACACGCCACAACTAGAGAGAGAAAACCTGCACGCCACGCACGGTTAGAGAGAAGCCCGTGCGCCGCGATGAAAGATCCCGCGTGCCGCGGCTAAGACCCGACACAGCCAAAAATAAAAAAAATTTTTAAATAAATAAATAAATAATAAATCTTTTTAAAAAATGCACTTATCAACCGATGAAAGGAAAACAAAACATGGCCAATGACACATGATTCAGCCACGAAAAGGAATGAAGTACTGACACAGGCTACAACATGAATCAACCTGAAGACGCCATGCTGGGTGAAAGAAGCCTGGTACAAACGGCCACAGACTGTAGGATTCCACTTACACGAATGTCCAGAAGAGGTAAATCCATAGAGACAGGAAGCAGATTAGTGGTTGCCAGGGACCGGGGGTTTAGGAAGCAATGGGGAGGGCGGGTGGGGGGAGGATGTCTAGGGGTTCATTTTTGGAGAGATGAAAATGTTCTAAAACTGATAGTGGTGATGGCTGCACAACTCTGAGGATATATTAAAAACCACTGAATTGTACACTTTAAATGAGTGAATTGTATAGGATGTGAATTATAATCCCAAAAGGCTTTTGTAAAAAAAAAAAAAGTGCAAAAAAAACCCCACAGAGGGACTTCCTTGGTGGTCCAGTGGTTAAGACTCCACATTTCCACTGCAAGGGGCACAGGTTTGATCCCTGGTTGGGGAACTAAGATCCCACATGCCCGGCGGTGCGGCAAAAAAAAAAAAAAAAAAAAATGACCACAGAAAGCAACCATTTGTAAACAACCATGTAAGGCTGCTGAAGAAGGCCCTGAGGTAGAGTTTCCCTCTGCTACTGAGTCCCGTCCCCCCTGCTACTCGGCAGCCCCCTGGCTGGACGCTGTTGCAGCTCACTCTCTCATCCCCAAAGCCCCAATGCCAGGGCCAGCGCCGGGAGGGAGGAAAAGGGCACGCAGCTCCCCCCGAGCCACACCTGTGGAGCCAGAGGACCCAGGAGACAGGTGACGGCCGGGCGGAGACATCTTCACATCTCCAAACCCTCCAACCCCGAGACGGAAACCGACAAGACACCACCATCCAGCTGGTTTGTGGGTCTACCATCTTCTCTCTGCTAAAACAACAGCCACCAACGAACAAGAGCAATGACACTGGCGGCAGAGAGGAGCCCAAAGTATCTGCGATTCCCGGGCAGGTCCCAGCGGCACCCTCTGCGAGCCCCCTCACTCCCAGCACTGGGCGTCCAAGAATCCCATGAGCTGGGTGACGGTCGTCAGAGGAGACCAGGTCAGCGGTGAGGAACCTGAGGTTTGCGGGGCCAGAGCCGGACCCGTCAGACCCTCTGGCAGAGGCATCCCCTGTCACCTCAGGGACGAAGCCCATCACCTGAGCCAGGGACCACCACATGCAGGCTGGCGTCCAAGGCCGCAGCTGGCCTAGAGCAGACAGACTTCGCTGGGCCAGTGGGCAGCTGCTCCTGCCCACGCTTCGGGGTCACAAACTTCCTACCAAGCCAGGTAACTTATTTCCGAAGCATCTAGCTTGTCTGAGACTCACCAACCTAGGGCTGACCATACATTTCGGGGCAGGGGGTCAGGCCATCTCAGCTCAGGTGACCAGTCAGGGGGATGGAGTTGAGGGGCACGGGTGTGGGTTTGCGGGGGCGGGGGTGGCTGGAGTACAGAGAGGCTCAGAGAGCTTCTGGCCCCTCCAAGAGCTCAGAGGGGGCTTCCCAGGAGCGGTGCAACAGTCCTGCGGTCTCTGTTATCTGCTCTGCGCCCGGAAAGCAGGCCAAGCCCTCTGGGGATGTTATCCAAACAGCAGCCCTCCAGCTCCAGACATAAAGCAAGGAATTTGGGAAGCTGGTAATCAGAGGAGCTCCCCCTTCCCCCGCAGGACCATAAATCATGGGCAGCCCTCTGCACACACACATCAAAGGCCCAGTGGCTCTCCAAAACCATGCCCAGGCGACAGCGTGGGATCATAGGGTCAGCCTTCCAAAGGCCCTTCCAGACAGGGCGGAGGAAGGGGACGGGCGGGGGGAGGGGGCCTGCAGACCAAAGGAAAGAAGGGAAGAAGAAATGGAAGGTTCCTAAAAATCTCCCCAAATCGCCGGGTGCCAGCCCAGCGCCAGCCATTAGACCCTGGTAAACACTGGCCTGGATCATGCGCGCAAGTGTTTGGGCAAACAAGGACACTGGAACCCTGAGTGGCTCGCTCAAGGTCGTTGGCTAGACCCTGCCATTGGCCCAGGCCTCCTGCAGCACACCCCCCGTGGCACGGGAGAGAAGTCCCCGTGCTTAAGGAACAACAGAGGCCCCAAGCAGGCACTGGCTCTGTGACCCTCCCAAGTCACAGCCTTCCTGAACCTCAGTCTCCCTGTCGGTGCAGAGGGATCTGAAACACTTCCTTCAAAAGACAGCAGAAACAGGCCAGAAAGGACCCCCACCTGCTGGAGCTCATTTTATTTCATCCTCACACCACCCCTAGGAGGTGACATTTTATGATTTCCATTTTGCAGAGAGTGACTGATGTGGCACCTGTCCAAGGCCACAGGGCTTGTACCCGTCGGACCCCAAGGCTCAGGAACTCCACCCGGCATTGACCTGCTTTCCGAGCCACACCCGTCGGGCGCAGACCACCTGTCCCGCTGGGTTCAAGAGGTACAAGGGGGACACTTCCCTGGTGGTCCAGTGGTTAGGACTCCGAGCTTCCACTTCACGGGGCGTGGGTTCTATCCCTGGTTGGGGAACTAAGATCCCGCGTGCCATGCGAGAGCTCAAAGAGAAACGCTAGCCAAGAAGAAAAGTGTGCTCCTTACCCAAATGCTGCAGTCAAACAATAGAATAAAGTTGTGTAAGACAGAACATTAAAAAAAAAAAAAAAAAAGAGGTACGAGGGGAAGCAGGTGGGTGAGGAACCAATGTGGGAGCCAGGTAGGCCTGCGACACTGGTCCGGCAGGGGGCAGGGGGCAGGGGACAAGGCAGGACAGAGAGGGCAAGGGAACGCCTCTGGGGTCCCTGCAGACCAAGCTGTCAGCTTTCCATCTTCCTGGGCAGGGAAGGGAGTGACTTCCATGGGCCCCAGGACTGACCTTAGAGGGGGCCCAAGGACCAGGCTCTGCCACCAAGTCCTCTGTGTGCCTCGGGACACATGTCCCCTCACCCAGCTCCACGGGGATCAGTTTCCCTGAGATACTGTGATACAATAAGAAATATAGGGACTTCCCTAGTGGTGCAGTGGTTAAGAATCAGCCTGCCAATGCAGGGGACACCGGTTCGAGCCCTGGTCCAGGAAGATCCCACATACCGTGCAGCAACTAAGCCCGTGCGCCACAGCTATTGAGCCTGCGCTCTAGAGCCCGCGAGCCACAACTACTGCAGCCCGCGCACCTAGAGCCCGTGCTCTGCAACAAGAGAAGCCACTGCAATGAGAAGCCCGCGCACCGCAACGAAGAGTAGCCCTCACTCGCCGCAACTAGAGAAAGCCCGCGCGCAGCAATGCAGCCCCAAGGCAGCCAAAAATAAATACATAAATAAATAAATTTTTTAAAAAAAGAAATATATTTGGTCTTCATCTCCCGGTTCGTGGCACAGAGGAACTAAAGAGTTCTAAAGAGTCCTAAAACCCTTGTAATTTCCTGGGTGATGAGTGTTATGCTAATGAGATGACAGGTGGCTGGGAGCCCCTAGGGAGCGTCAGGGGCTGGAAGCCAGGAAGACCAAAACATGATTGGGGGGTTGGAACTTTCGCCCGACACCCCAGCCTCCAGGAGGGGAGAGGGGCTGGAGGTTGAGCTAATGCCTGTATGATGACATCTCAACCACAGGTTCTGAGAGCTTCCGGGTTGACGAACACATCAGGGAGGGTGATGCACCCAACTCCACGGGGACAGAGGATCCTGTGCTTGGGACCCTTGCGGACCTCACCCTATATACCTCTTCCTCTGGCCGTTCATCTGTATCCTTTACCACATCCTTTATAAATAAGCCAGTAAACATAAGTAAATGTCCCCTGAGTTCTGTGAACTTCCAGCAAATTACCGAACCTGAGGTGGGGGAGGGTGGGAACCCCCAATTTGTAGCCCAGTCAGGGGTGGGTAACTGGGGACCCACTACATGTGACTGGAGTCTGAGGGGGCAGTCTAGTGGGACTGAGCCTTTAACCCAAGGGGTCTTCACTAACCCCGGGAAGTTAACGTCAGAACTGAATTGACTGGAAGGACACCCAGCTGGTGCCCACAGAGAACCGGAAAATTGCTTGGTGTGGAAAACCCACACATTTGGCGTCGGAAGTGTTGAGCAGAGAAACAGTTTTTCTTTATTCTCCGTCTGAGAAATGAAGGGCTTGGACCTGAATGCCCTTTAGGAGGATCCTGGCTCTGACCTTCTCAATCCATGAAGGCTGGGGCTTTGGGGCAGTGTTGGACTTCGGACTCACACGGTTCTTAACAAACACCACATTTTTCTCCGAAGGCAAGGTCAAAGCCACACAATCTCTCCTTTCTTCTATTTACCAATGTATACCCGCAGAATCATAAATACATGAAAACATTTACATGACCAGATTAACTTCTGGGCTCTGTGGTTCACTTAAGCAAACATGTTTATCTTTCCATCACACGGCACTTTTTAAGTCACTTCTTTTTCAGGGTGCTGGAGTATTAGGGTGAGGAGGGGAACGTGGCTAGCGGGGCGGGGATGCTGAGAGCCACACACCAACATCCTCTTACAACCAGCTGATTCGGGGTTGGAGCCTGGAGAGGGAAACCGGGGTCATGGGCTAAGGCCCTAGGGAAGCAGTTATCTCGGCTCCAGACCCGGGCTACTGGCAGTGGCCAAGCTTGCTGGACAAAGTCACCCCTCTGGTGACAAGGGGACCTGAGCAAGTCAACCAATGGATGGCTCCTTGCCTGGCCCTGCCATCTTTCGAAACCCGAGTTTCTCAGGCACGCACCCACATACGTACATCCCGGATTTTACAGGCTCCGTTAAAAACAAAAAAATTGGACTTCCCTGGTGGCGCAGTGGTTAAGAATCCGCCTGCCAATTCAGGGGACACGGGTTCGAGCCCTGGTCCGGGAAGATCCCACACGCCGCGGAGCAACTAAGCCCGTGCGCCACAACTACTCAGCCTGCGCTCTAGAGCCCGCGAGCCACAACTACTGAAGCCCGGGTGCCTAGAGCCCGTGCTCCGCAGCAAAAGAAGCCCGCACGCAGCAACGAAGACCCAACGTGGCCGAAAATAAATAAATAAATTTTTAAAAAGGAAGAAAAGAAAATACAAGGCTTAAAAAAAAAAATCTTTCAGGTACTCAACAAACCAAGACACCGTGATGCTGCCACCAGCCTGTCCCCTCCTCCCCTCCGCCTCCAACCTGTCATCTCCCTGAAGTCAGATGAAGCCTTTTCTAATACACACATCAGAGGGTGACAGCCCTCTGATTTGAGCCCCTCAGTGCTCCCCCTTGGCTTCCAAGACAACATCCACGCTCCTTAACCCTGATCTGGCTCCTTCCCTGGGCTCAGCCTGTGCTCCCAGCAGAGCCCCCATCCCCACAGGGCATCCTCTGGCCTCTGTGCCTTTGCACAGGCGGTTCCCTCTGCTGGGAAGGCCCTCCCCCACCTCCCGGGTTGGGTGAACCTGGCATTCTACAAAGTCCAGCCTACGTGTTGGAGCCCCTGAGAGCTTCCTCCGTGGGCTCCGAGCCCCAGGAGTAGCCCCCGCATCCCATCAGCCTCATATCACCAGCACCACAACTGCCTGCTGAATCAGTCTCGTCCGCTGGCCAATGAGCTCCTGAGAGTGGGGACCAGACCCGATTCATCTCTGCAACCCCTGCTCCGAGCCCACACTCCGGGCTGAATGACGGGTCCACACACATGCTGCCCACTCGAGAAGCCAAAGTGGCCCTTTGTCCTCGAAGCCCTAAAGCACCAGGAATGACCGTGGGGCAGGGGTGCAGACCCCTCGTCCGCGGGACAGGCAGGGCTGCCCACACCCCATCCGCAGGGGTGATGTTCACAGGATTAATAACCGTCTCGTCCTTGCACCGGGACTGCACACACGCTCCGGGGCGGGGATAGGGGGTCTTTGTTCACTGAGGCCACGGAGGGGAATGGGCTCGAGGAAATCACTTCCCACGACTGGTGACTGCACAGCAACGATATTTTATTCACAGGGACGTCACAGGATTCTCGCCAGCGTACTGACTCCTATCCTTTCGCATGAAAAGTGTCACTTGGGCACGCATCCTGGTCCTTGCTCAGCCCCAGCCCAGGTATCCACTGCAGCCTCGGAGGGGGCGGTCGGAGACGGGGAGGAGGCAGATGCAGGAAGGCGGGCATGAGGAGGGGGGCGGGGGGAGGGGCCAGGGACCACCGACTCCCACCCCCTGCCACTCGAGCCTAAACGGGGTCACTAGGCAGCCGGCCTTGGCTGAGCACCGGGGAACCAGAAGATAAACAACGCTGCGCTCTTGTCAGGAGGAGGAAGCAGGGGGGAAGCAGAAAAAGGAGACAGACGGCAGCTTGAGAAAGCAGTGGAGCCACCCCGCAGGCAGGGGCCCCGGAACCACCCAGGCCCAGCCCTTGTCTGCTGGCCGGGCTGCAGCAGGAACCAGGCCTGAGGATGCTGGGGAAGCGGGGGCTGAGGATGCTGTTCCGGGTACAACACACTGCCCCCCAACGTGCGACTGTCCTAGGACTCTTGCTGGGGCAACCAGCCGGTCCCCTTTATAAGCTACTAGCGAGCGCTAAGGGCGAGCTACCCCCAGCAGGCCGCCCCGCTGTGCAAGGTCCCCACAGACCAGCATCCTCCTTCCCTCTCCTCCCACAGACCCTCCCTCCCGCGTCCAGGCACAAGTGTGCTTTGGGAGGGAGCCGGCAAGGAAATCTGTCTTTCCGCACAGCACAGCGTGGCTCGGGAGGTGTTCTAGCAGACTTATTTATAGCCAAGCACCCCGTCCGCATGCTCTCCAGCGCTGCCTGCCTGCCACTGGGGCTTTTCAATCCGTGTCTATATTTATCCCCCAAAGCCGTGGGGATAATGGCGAGGCCAGAAATAGCCTTGAAGACATTCACGTGAAGATGACAGACAGGTCTCCAGCTCCCGGCTGACCTCGCTCCCCACATCTGCCGCTTGGCCGTGGGTAACAGGGAACAGCTGGATGGGGCCGGGAAGGCAGCCGAAGCCAGATGGGAACAACATAATCCCTCTTTCCCTGCTGGCCGCGGTCCTCTGTAGTGATGCGGTGGACAAGTCCAAAATGATACCTCACAGCTGCCGGGCTACGGGGAGAATGAAGGTGACACGGTTTCCTGATGGACGTCAGCATGTTAATCAGCTCAGAGAAGAATGGAGAGTCAAAGGGAGCAGGCACGAGGGCTCTGCTCGTTCCCGGGCACACACTCACAAAAAGCAGGTCACCCGCCACACCAAGGTTGCAGGGCATCTCCCTCCTGGCTCACCCCCTCGCACCTGGACACAGGTACAGGGCTCACCATGGAAGTGTATGCACCGTCTCCTGCTGACCCGGCCACTTCTCACCTCCTGGAAGGGAGGATGACTCAAAGACAACCTGGCTGGTCAGGGAAGAAGCTGGGACCGTGGGGGAACCAGTGGGTGGCTCCTCTTCCCCAGCTTCAGAGTCCTGGAAGAACTCACCATCTGGGATGGGGGACAGACACATTAACAGCGCATAGTGCATCAATGGAGGGAGGCACAGAGTGCAGCTAGAGCAGAGAGAAGGCAGTGGATAACTGCCTGATGGGGAAGATTTCATTGAAGAGGGGGCATTTCAGTTGGGCTTTGAAGGATGCACAGGAATTTACCAGGAGAGAAGGGGGAAAGGCACAGGGAACAGCAGGAGCCAATGCCTTTAGTACTCAAAGTGCATGGTATATTTGGGGAATGGGAGAAGTCCCAGGTGGCAGGAGTGCGGGGTCAAGGGTGGTGAGCTGGACATCAGACTGGGAAAGGGGCTGGACCCAATCACACATCTGAACGGCAGAGCTTTTGAGCACGTGGGATTCAGAAGACTCACTCACCATCCTTGTGGCTGTGGCTGTGGCCTGCCTGGGGTGTTCTCTGACCTGTCACTGCTCCCAACAGGGAGGACCTTTCTGATCTCATGCTGCCCCTGCTTCTATGACGGGGCCTCTGGGCTGGTCCCTGACACCCCCTCCCTGCCTGGATCTCTAGCCCCCAGTCCTGACTTACATCTGACTCCCTGTCCGTTCTTCCCTCCTGTGAGCCCTGGCCCATCCCAGGTCTCTCCGGGGCAGGGCCAGGGCTCTAGAAGCACCTCCCCACAAGGAGGGAAAGAACCCCCAGTTGTGGAGTGATCACAGAGTGCCCCACATAGGTGCCATTTAATCCTGGCTGCTGAGCAAGGTAGATTCGACCTGACCATTCCACAGATGACGACATGAAGCCTCTGGGAAGCTGAACCCCCAATCTTCTCAAGACCACTTTGCAGTTAGTGATGGAGCTGGGTTTAAAACGAGGTTTGTCTCAACTCTGTAGGTAGAGCTTCCCAGCTGCTTCCTTCCCTGCTGGGAGGTCCTTGGTGTGTGTGTCGGCTGGACTTTTACAGGGTCCAGCCCCTTTCCCCGCCTGATCTCCACCTCACCACCCTTGACCCGCACTTCTGACACTTAGGACTTCTCCCATTCCCCAAACATACCATGCACTTTGAGTACTAAAGGCACTGGCTCCTGCTGTTCTCTGTGCCCTTCCCCCTTCTCTCCTGGTAAACTCCTGTGCATCCTTCAAAACCCAACAGAAATGTCCCATTTTCTATGAAATCTTCCCCATCAGGCAGTCGGCCACTGCCTGCTCTCTGCTCTGGCTGCACTCTGTGCCTCCCTTTACTGATGTATTACACACTCTGATACGTGTCTGATCCCAGATGGAGAGTTCTCCTCCCTCACTGTGACCCACTGCCTGGCACAGTAAACATCTGCCAGATGAGAGAGTAAACTGATTCCCTCCTTCACGCTCACCCAGAGCTGTCATTTTTGCGCCACCCACCCCAGCTTTTTTCTAAAGTATGGAACCCTATAGCGGGACCCCCTTCAGCAATCCAGGCAAATGATAAGCCCGGGTGCTCTCGGGCTCTGCCTCCCCATCTGGACAGCACGCAGGCTGCCAGGCACTCCTAGTCCTCGGAGAATACCCAGTGCTGCCAGATCGAGGAGCTGCTGCTCTGCCAGGGCTCTGACAGCAGGACCACAACCAGGCGAGGCAGCAGGCCCGTCTTCGCACCTGGGAGCTGGCGAGGCACTGGGGACTCCAGGCCACATCTGCAGCACGGGAGCTCCGACGACACTTTCCAGTCACTGAGCTGATTCTCTGTGGGGGTCCCGCCAGGGATGCACCCTCCTTCCCAGTGGCTGATCACAGAGCAGGAGCCGGGGTGCCGAGGAACAGGGGCTGCTGTCATGGGGTTGGGTCTTGCCTCCCCAGCTTCTGAATTAACTAAACTGCTCCCGATCCCAGAGACCTGGCTCCGAATGGTCCCTGTGTCCCTGGCTTTAAGGTTTAAGTGCCTCTTGGAGTTGAAGCAAGTCCAGGGGCCACCCCCAACCTCACAAGGCCCTGTGCCAGACCCTCCAGGTGAAGAGAGATTCCCAGGGTGCAAGACACTGACAGCCTAGACGGCTTTCCCAGGGGTGATCAGAAGAATCGAAAGCACTGAAAAAGGGGGCACCCCTCAAAAAGCAAATTCTGCAGCCTTTAAAACATCACAGAGTACCTACTATGTGGCCAGCACCTGCAATCTAGAGGGAAATACTTATGACAGCGAACACGGACACAGCCCTCACCAAGCACTTTGTAGATATTTTCATTTAATCCCCATGACAACATGCAGTGAGCACTAATCTTGTCCCCGTTTTACAGATAAGGAAACTGAGGCTGACAAAGGTGAAGGGACCTGTCCCAAGTCTCCCAGCCAGGTTCTAAACCCAGGCAGCTTGGTTCTGGAGCCTGCATTAACCACCACACTACACAGTTCTGCACAACAATCATTATAAAACAGTGTGCACTGAAAAATGGGACAGCCGCCTTGGAAAAGTCTGGCAGTTCCTCAAAATGTTAAGCATAGAGTTAGCATATGACCCAGCAATTCTCCTCCTAGGGATATACTCAAGGGAAATGAAACGTAGGTCCACACAAAAACGTATACGTGAGTGTTCACAGTAGCATTATTCACAATAATCAAAAAGTGGGGGGAATTCCCTGGCAGTCCAGTGGTTAGGACTACGCGCTTCCACTGCAGGGGGACACGGGTTCGATCCCTGGTCAGGGAACTAAGATCCCTCATGCCGCAAGGTGCGGCTAAAAAGAAAAAAGCGGGAAAAATGTAAATGCCTGTCAACTGATGAATGGATAGATGAATGAGGGTCCATCCACACAATGGAATGTTATTCTGTAGTAAAAGGGAGTGAAGTACCGATCCAGGCTACCACATGGTTGAGCCTTGAAAACATTATCATGAGTGAAAGAAGCCAGTCACTGAAGGCCACATGTTGTAGGATTCCATTTATACGAAATGTCCGGAATAGGCAAATCCATAGTGACAGAAAGCGGATGAGTGGTTGCCCGAGGCTGGGGGAGGGAAGTGATAGTTAAGAGGGCGTGGGGTTTCTTTGGGGGGATGATGGACATGCTCTAAACTTGACCGTGGTGATGGCTGCACAAGTCTGTGAATATACAAAATACCATTGAATTGTACACTTTTAATGGATGAATTATACGTTATATGAATTATATCTCCATTGAGTTGTTTAAAAAGAAAACTGTGCAAACCCAGTTTGCACAGAGGTGTGTAAGCCCAGGTGCTTGGAGAGCCAGAGCAAGGGAGTCCCCTCTGCCTGCTGGAAGGGCAGTCTGGGCACCAGGGTCGCCACACCTGGCATTCTGCTGGCTTTCAGGTTCTGCAAGCCAGGTCTGTCCCCTACCTCCTGTGTCACACACGAGACAGGAGTTGGCCTAGCACTGGCCAGTCTTCTATGTGGGAGAAGACTGAGGCCCAGGCTGCCTCATCTTGGGCAGCTATGTCCTCAAACGCCCTCCTTCGCGCTGTGCTGCCATAACTCTAAAGGGCTCGGTTCCAGAAGCCTTTCCCGATTCCACAGATGGAAGGAGCCACTCTCCCGCATACCCCGCGCCCCACGCAGACACTGATCAGACAGCTCTGCTGGCCAGGGCACAGCCATCATCCCAAGGCAGTGCAGGCCCTGGGAGCCTCGGCCGACTCTGACGGATTTGTTTCCTTATGTTAGGAAAGGAATGCTGATTTACTGAGCAACTGCTAAGTGCCAGGAGCCGGGCGGGGTGCTCTACACCGCTTTTCTCATTGTCTCTCTTTCTTCTGGTCACAGTCTTTTCAAATCTAGGCCATCTTTGCAAGATGCTTTAACGGTTCAAGAAAACATGCCCATGACCTCAGATGTCCCCTTGCGATGGGAGTGAAGCACGTGTCACGGGGACAGGGCTGGCTCCGGGGCAATCTGCGAGGTTGGAGGAGTCCTCCTGCTGGAATGCCGGCTCCCCACTGCCACCTCCTCTCATCCTCGCCGCCCTGGCCTGCTTCTTGGGTCCACTGAATAAGCTTATGCACAGGGAGGTACCAGGGAGTGAGGGCGACATACTTCCCCAGAGTATTTATAACTTGTAGGCGAACTAGAGGCAAGAAGTGACTGAGGGAAGGAGAAGGAGGCGTGGCTCTCCTTCCAAGCTCCTCAAAGCACAACTCTGCTTTATTTTCACCTCCAGCACATGGCACAGCTCGTGCACACAGAAGGTGCTTAACACGTGTTAGTCAAATGATCACCCGACTTAAGGCAGCTCCTCCCGTCTGGGAACCCACATTCTGGGAAGCCTGCTGCGGGGGACAAGCCAACGGACTCCCTTTTCTCAGGGAAACTGGCGCCAGAAGAGGAGATGTGGATCCTGAAATCCACCACCGATGTGGGCACGCCCTGAGCACGGTGCCCGATCTCGGCCGTCCTGGAGAATGGGGCCGATCCTGAGAGTCACCCCAGGGATGCTAGGAAGGGTTCCCCTCCGTCATCTCCAGGTGCTGCAGCCCAGGGCAGGCGGGGACTAAATGGCTTGTGTCCTGGAGGGAGCCTGTCTGAGTGCTTGTTTTTTCCTTGCCATCTCCCCACTCCTCTAGCCTCCGAGGAAGATGCCAACAGAAGGACAGGGGCTGGTCTGATACCAGCCCACTGAGACTCAAGCCTCACTTCAGTGGTCTGGCCGGATCTCCCACGTCTGGGCACCACGTTCTCATCAGCCCTGTCCTGGGATTACCTGTGGCCGCCAGGGCGCTAATCAGACCCAAGGGCACAAGAACCACTTTTGGAGACAGCCCGTAAATCACCCCGTGGAAGCAATTCCAAGTTGGCCTCAAGAGTACCACTGTTGTGATGGGACAGATCAAGTTAAAAGGCTAAAAGAAAAACCAAACTGGAGTTTTCCCCCCTTTGGCCTATAGATCCAGCTTCTCCATAGAGAGTGAAAGCAAAATCTCTCTTTATCTTCCCCGGGCAACCCTCACACGGAAGAGCCTGAGGATGATACCCAGCTCTTTCCAAGCTGAGCTGGGAGCTTCACAGGCCTCGTTCTGTATCTCAAGGGTCACCAGTGACCTTAAAGCTGGCCATTAGAGCTGGCCTGCAGACTAAAGAAAAGTTACCAGCCCATCGCCCTGCACAAAAAAGCACATGGGAAGTGCCGGCATTGAAAGGTTGCCTCTCAGGGGGTGCACCTGGGTCCTCACAGTTTAAGTGAAGCCTGTGCTCGGTGACACGGCTGTAGGGCAGTGAGATCCCAGCCCCCACCGACTCTCCTTGCCCCCTTTATTATAAGAGATGAATCATGGGTTTAAGCAGACCACCTTGGTGTACAGAAGGCCTCTGGCTTGTGTTCCCTGGGGTACCTGGTGACTGCAGCGGCTGTTTAGTGCCCGTCCTCGGACAGAGATCCCAAGTGTGGACAGCTCCTGCACGGGCCTGATTACCCACCATCACGGGGGCATCCTTGGTTCACCTGTCCGTCTCCCCAAACTGTTAGGTCCTCCAGAGCAAGGGCGTCTTGTCTCTGGGCTGGCACTTAATAGAAGCTCAATAAAATCTTCAAAAACATGCACAGGAGCATTGCCTCTGATCTGCCCAAGAGCTCAGACATGACCATCAAGACATCTGCCCAACTGAGGTCAAAATGTCAGCCCGGAGAGAGCCGTTAAAGGCACACAGCACCCATAAATGTCAGTTTACAATGTCCCGGGTTCCTGCCAGCCAACGGAATCTGCCAGAATCCCATGCTCAGCTGCAGTGTTGGGGGCCAGCCCTGCTTCCCTCGGGACCTCAGACCTCTGCAGGTCTCCTCCCACAGCTGTCCATCAGTTCAGGTACAAAAATGCGGGGTCAAAAACTCAAGTCTTGGCTCTGCCACTAACCAGCTTGCTGTGTGACTTTGGACAAGTAACTTCCTTTACTGGGCCTCAGTTACCCCATAGGTTAAGTGAAAAGGTTGGACTAGATGATCTCTTAGGTCCTTCCAAGCTCATGAGAACCTGTTTTTAAAAGTCCACACAACGAGGATTGCCTAATTCCTCAGTGATTCCTTCCAGCTCTACCTTTAAAACGTACCTGGAGCCCAACTCCCTCATCACCTACACCGCTGGCACCCTGGTCCAGCGCCTACCACCTCACATGCTGCATCCGTGCCCCTGCTGGTCTCCCTGCTTCCTCCCTTCACCCCATCCAGTCTGTTCTCAACACAGTAGCCAGAAACCATCCTTTTAAAGCACAAGTCGGATCCTGGCCCTTCTCTGGTCAAACTCTGGAGTAGCATCACATCTCACTCAGAGTCAAGGTGAAAGTCCAGACAGGAGTGCAAGGTCCTGATAGATGTGGGCTCTCATATTTCTCCAACCTCCTCCCCTGCCATTCTTCCACTCACTCAGATTTCTTGAGCATCCCGGACGAGCTCCTGCCTCAGGGCCTTTGCACAGGCTGTCTCCGCTGCCCGAGATAACCTCCCCATTCTCTCCCTCGCCTCCTTCAGGCCTTTGCTTAAATGTTCCTGACTTGGGAGGCCTTCTCTTCCCTTGTTTATTTAGCTTTGATCACCATCTGACGTACTTATATATTTTACTGCATACTTGCATATTGTATGTCTACCCCCGCTAGACTATAAGCCCAGGAGGGCCAGAATTTTAAATGTTTTATCACTCCTTTATACCCAGCTCCCGGAATAGCAGCTACTCACTAAATGCATGTTGAATGAATACATTTTGATTGTTTGTGGGTTCGATCACGCTGCTAAGATGAACAGTCTCAGGCCATACAACCCTCCAGCTTGAAAGACGTCATCCCAGGAGTCCCTCTGAGAATCCCAAGCTCTGGACACTGTCTCCGGGAATCAAAGTGATTGTTCTAGGCAGGTTCGCGGCTTAGGAAGTATGTGGAGGAACAAAGCAAGGAAATGACACAGACCTGGTCTGGTCCCTGGGAGGTTGTGGGGTCAGTTCATAAGCAGATGCTTCCAGGCGCCTCCTTGCCGGGCAAGATGAGGTTATAAACACAGGTCGGTTAGTGCATTGGACACCGGTCGTGAGGGAAGCACAAGAAGGAAAACGCAAGCGGTGGGCCCTTCCTTAGAACCAGGGAAAGGCAGACATGGGGGAAGAGTTAGCAGAAGGCAGCCAGAAGGGGGCTGCAGTGCCGGGGGCCTGCGGACAGAGGTCCAGAGGAGCCCTGGCCCGGACCACCGAGGCCAGGCCAGCTGCTCGCCCTGCCCTGCTGACCCCAGAGCCCTCAAACTGAAGGCCCTCAAGCCTGGCTCTCTGAAAGGTGCCTGGGAGAACGTCCACAAGTGACTGGGAGCAGAGACCAGAAACAAAGCCAGAGAAATGCGGCTCCTGCCACTTGGATGAAGATGAAGTACGCTCTCGGGAAGATGTGCGTCACTGAGGCCAAGAGGGCAAACCCAGGGAGTGGGGATCTGGGGCTCTTGAGAAGAGGAAGAACTGGGAGGTGGAAGGACCGGACTTCAGCGGGCATCGCTCACGGGCCGTGAGAGAGGGCCTAAGAGCCTAGAAAGAAGGGGAGGGTCGAGCAATCCGGGTGGAAGCCCCCTCCGTGTTCTACCTGAGTCCTGGGCAGGGCTGGCCGGGTGCCAAGGCACCACGTTAGGAAACGGACTATGGATGCAAGAGGTCAGGAGGGGACACGGGGGACGTCAGATCCCGCCCAGCTGCCTCCCAAGCGCCATGGGGGAACCTCGAAGGAACACAGGACAAGTCCCAGTCTTTGCTCCTGCCCTCTGTACGGGTGCACACGGCCTCCCTCGCTGGCTGAGGCCCCTAACAGGCCACCCATCAGACCTACAGCCCAGGGAGCGGCCGGCCGACCCTCCCACGTGGGGCTGCGGTGCTGAGAGGGGTGAAGCTCCCACAGGTGAAGGAAAGAAGCCTCACCCCTCCCTCAGTCTCCATCCAGGGGCCCGAGGGGAGGCGGGGAGGCCAGCGCGGCGGTGGGGACGAAAAGTGTGTCAGTTGCCACTGTGGTCTGAGGTCCTGCCCTTGTCTTCAGCTCTCTTCCCCCTCAGGAGACAGTGACCTTGCTGAGGCCTCAGCGGAGACAATGGCAGGAAGCGACCCTCCCCGCGAGCCGGGGAGTCAGGAAGGAAGCGACCGACTCTGAGCCTGGGCCCGGGACCCTTCCCGCCGAGCCCCTACCCCAAGGACGTGCTAGAAGCTCTGCTCACCTGCTCAGGATGGCAAACGTCCTCAGCTTTGGGGAGGAGGCGCTGAGGACAGATGTTCTCCGGCCTGGGACACCCCCTTAGAGGCAAACCCTCTGCGGATGGGCAGCTCCTGCGTCAGGTTGAGCGGATGCAGAAGACAGCCAGGCTGAGCTGAGACCACAACTCCAGCTGCCCCCGGCCCGCCCTCCACAGCCCCCCACCTCCTGGAAGGAAGGGCTCCATGCTCCTCTGGAGCAAGGAGCTTCTCTAAAAATAAACCTTGCTCCTTCAGCCTTTTCCTCCCCAGCCCCCTGCGAAGGAGATGAGGAGGTGATTTCACATCTCAGAAGGGCCGCCTCTCTCCACGCCACCCTCAACTCTTGCCATCCAGGGCCCAGTGGTCTCGATGTCCCACGCGGCCACAAACTCCCAGGAAGAGCTCAGAGGTAGGTAGGGGGCGACTGAGATCGTCCCCACCGTGGGACGTAGAGCAGAGGCGAGAACAGGGAACCTCAGGACGCTGGAACAGCATACGCAAAGCACAGAGGTGAGAGTGCAGAACGGGTGCTGGGCCAACACCAGGGCATAAACTCCACACAGGCGGAGTCACACAGCTGCAACTCGGGCACCTGGGATGGTACCCGGTCCACACTAGGTACTGAGTAAATGTTCGCTGGGTAAACGAGTGAAGCTGAGGAGTTCTGAGTGAGGACGCGCAGATAAGGTGGGCTGAAAGGCCACCATCTCTAACACCACGGAACTTGGGCATGAGGTCGTCAGGAAGGACAAGAACCCCCTTCCTGTAGAAGAAGAAACAGGAAACGAAGGCTCTGTTGGGGCAGGGCCCCTCCAACCAACGTAAGCTGATGTCAGAGCTCAGAGGAGGGCCCACCAGGCCCCCCTGCCAGCAGGACAGCGAGTGACCACGGAGAGGCTGAGAGTCGGGGCCCATGTTCCCATGCCAGCCCCACCCCCAATACCCAGCTGAGACACCTGGGAAAGAACTGACGCAAAACAACAGAACAAAAAATACAACATAGCACTCTCCCTTCTTAGCACTTGGAGGCCTTTTCACGGCAACTAAAAAGAACGAGCAATTAGAGGAGACGGCCCACGGTGCCGATGTGGAAACACAGCAGTGAGGGCGCCCATGGCTGAGGCCTTGTCTGTTGTGCCCCGTTTTCCCAGGGAGGAGAGGAGGCCTGGGGACTCACCTGGAGACAGGCCCCCCAGCCCATGGGGAAGTCCAGCTGTATTTGGAAAATCATGCCATGTGCTTTGGGATCTAGACTTGGGGTCCAGTTCCAAGCCCAGCACTGACTAGCTGTGTGACCTTGAGCCAGGTACCTGCCATCTCTGAGCCTCGGCTTCCTTGTGTGAAACAGCGATTGTCAGGGCTTCTGCACAGGTTATTGTGTGCTTAGCAGAGCCAGTGCTTTTACAACTCACAGCCTGGCCGAGACGCCGCAACTACGGACCCCAGTGCTCCCTCCCCGCCCAGGTTAGTTTCCTGGGATGGAATGCCCACCCTCCATGCCCCGAAAACTCAAACTAGCTGATTGGTACACAGGGAGAAGGGTTCATTGAAATTTAGGAAAGGAAAAGGCAACATCACTTCAACTGCTCTGCCCACCGAAGGCCTTGGTGTGACAAAAAGGGGAGAGAGCGAGACCTGTGCCTAAGACTCAGGATATGCAATGGAATGGGACGGACAGGAAGCCCGGCACCTGGGCTCCTGCTCTAACTCAGGGCAGAAGGAGAGAAAGAGCCAGGCTCTGGGAGATTCAGCCACTCGTCCTGACTCCACAGAGGACCCCAGCACACCACAGCCGCAGGCCTCAGTTTCATCCAGGGAGGTGGTTACCTGAAAACACACACACGGTTGTTTCCGTGTCACTGACCATGACTTGTGGGAAACGGCAAGGCAGCACCCAGGCTGGGGAGCCCCCAAACTCTTGTTCTGTCCTGTTGACTGGGGTGGGGAGGGCCAGGCTGACCCAGGGGAGCCCAGAGAAGAGAGGCACCCCAGGGCGCCCTATACAGAGGAGAGAAACACAGGCCACCCGGGGAATCCAAAGCTACCAGGGAAAGAACATCAGTCCTTCCTACTTGGTGAAGAGGAGTCAATATTTGCAAGAAGGAGTCAATACTTGCAAGAAGCAGGATCGATTAATACGATTTACCCCACGTACATCAGATAAAGTCAGATGTTCAAGGAAGAGGAAACGGCAACTGAGCCCCTGCCCCACCCCAAACTCCAACACTGGTGGGCGGTCCTAACCTGCGGGTCTGCGTGGGAAGGCACCACCGATGTCCTGCTCTCAAGGCCCACAGAAGGGAGCCGGGGACCAGGACGCCCGTGCCAGCATCCTGCAGGGAGAAGCTCAGCAGGGGAGGGGTGAGACACCTGGTCGCTCTGATCACTCAGCGCCCACTGGGAAATCGACGAAGCCAGGCCTCCTCCTGAGCAACACCAAAGCAATCCAGATGTGCCCAGAGGGCAGGACCTCCGGGCACATCTGGACTGGGGTCCTGGCAGGACCCGGGGTGTCTGGCTAAAGGAGTCTTCATTTGACAAAAGGGACCCAGTCCAGGATGCACTCCTGGAGGCTGATACACCTGACACTGCCCAGGGCTCCCTCTGCTTAGGAAGACTGCTCAAGGAACCGGAACCCCTAGCCCAGCACACGCGGGAAGCTTTCTTCTCTCAGAAGTCCAGCTCGGAGGTCTCAGCCTCAAACCTGAGGTTTCCACCCATCAACCTTTGGGACTGCGGGACCTCAGGACCTCAGGCTGCAGAGGGGAGGCAGGTGGGAGATGGGGGGTGGGCGGGGGGGCCTGACACATCAGCCCAGAGTTCTCGGTAAGCAGCCACCAGCATCTTGATGCCTGGGGCAGGGTCACGGTCAGCGGGGCGATGCAGGTGACTCTCACCTTCCAATCAAGCCCCTGAACTTGGGCAATACGGGACTGGAGGCCCACCTCCACCAGATACCCAGAGGCCAGAGACAAGCACTCACAACAAAATGAAAAAGGTGGAGAAATAGACTCCAGGGAGTCCCAGGTGCAATCAGACTACAAGAGGACAGAACATGCACAGGCACCACGAAAGCCACCCCCCAATCCAGGGCCCCCATCAGGACCCGAGATGCTCCCGTGAGCCATGTGTACAGCTCAACACACATTCTTGTTTGTCTGACACATGTGCACCCCCGTACGGTGCCCAGGAGGCAGACAGCAGCCCAGGAGGCCTTCCAGTGACCATGATTGGAAGGCAGCCCCCTGCTGCTATAGAAGCCCTAATTGTTCCAGGAACCGATTCCCAACTCCGGAGCAACGCTACCCTAGGGGCTGAGGCCAGGCACCGGGGCAACTAGGGACACTAGAGGTAGAAGTAAAAGAAGAGGAGCATTTCATGGTGGCTCAGAAAAACAAAAGTGATAAACTGCAGAGTGAGGGCACAGACGGTGAGAGTTCAGAGGAGGAAGAGAAGCGAACTAGGGAGGTGAAAAGATAACCAGTGCCGGCACAGCAGTGGGAGGTGTGGCTGCAAGCGACAGAGACTGGCTTTTCGCACACCGCCCACCCCAGCGCAGTCCCACGCTCCCTCCCGGGAAGCCACAGCCAATTCTGCAAATTCCTCTTTGGGACGGGGCTGCAGGGGTTGAAGCTCCATCTCTGCCCTGCACCGACATGCTTGACCCCCAAAGAACAAAACACCCCAGGTGTCCCAGGTTCCAGGTCCCCGCCAGGCATGTGAGCCCCGCCGGCTTCCCCGCTCCATCCCACCAGAACCCCCAGCTGGCCCTCAAACGCCCTGCCTCTGCACGGCTTCTCCTCTGTTCTGTTTCTTAGCTTTCATCACAACACCTCCAACCCCTCTGTGAGGTCAGTGGCAATCTCCCCATTTGAGGGGTCAGGAAACCCACCGAGAGGGTTAGGGGTCTGCCACGGCAACACGCCAGTCAAAGGCGAGCTGGCTTCTGCACACCCGCCCCACTCCCCTCCACTGTGCCGCCTCCCCCGGGGTGAGAAGGTCAACAGTGACTCACACCCGGCAGAATGAGATCAGCAGTGGCTGCAAGAAAGGAAGCCCACTCTTCACACAGGGGTGCACGGCGGGGAAATGATTTTTCTGACACAAAAGCATTTAAAATCCAAAAAGTGAATGCAGGGTCAACTTAAGGAGCGAGGCAGCTCCTCGGGGGACAGAGCTCTAGGGGCAGGGGGGCAAAACGACGCTGGAATAAAGTAGGAAGATGCTGCCAGAGGACTCAGGTTTCCTCCCGTGACCTCACACACAAAAGGCGAGAAGCAAATCAACCCACTCCCTTTAGGGGAATGAAAAATCAAAATAGAACACAATTCTGTGCTGAGATTTGCTGTAGACGTGTTCCATGCACACCTGTAGCTGTGGTCATGGGGGGCTGCGGGGTGGGATGAGGCTCTGGAAGTAAATAATGCACAGTGTGTTGCTGTTTACCAGGAACAAAAACATTTTATTCCTTTGAGTTCTTCCCCCATTTTTACTGAAGTATAATCAACAAATAAAATCTTGATATACTTAAAGTGTATAGCCATAAAAAGAATGAAATAATGCCACTTGCAGCAACACAGATGGACCTAGAGATGATCATACTAAGTGAAGTAAGTCAGACAGAGAAAGACAAATATCATGACGTTGCTTATATGTGGAATCTAAAAAAAATGATATGAATGAACTTATTTATAAAACAGAAATAGACCCACAGATATAGAAAACAAACCTATAATTATCAAAGGGGAAGGGGGGGAGGGATAAATTAGGAGTTTGGGATTAACATATACACATGACTATATATAACAGAGATAAACAACAAGGACCTACTGTACAGCACAGGGAACTAAACTCAATATCTTATAATAACCTATGATGGAAAAGAATCTGAAAAATAATATATATGTATATGTATAACTGAATCACTTTGCTGTACACCTGAAACTAAGACAACATTGTAAATCAATCATACTTCAATAAAAAAAAATAAAGTGTATAGCGTGATGACTTGAAAGACGTATGCATTGTGAAAGGATTCCCACCATTGAGTTTATTACCCTATCACTGCATATTTGTTTTTTGTTTTTTGTGGTGAGAACACTTAAGTTCTACTCTTTTAGTAAATCTCCCTTATACAATACAGTGTTGTCAACTGTAGTCATCATTTTATACATTAGATCCTCTCCTTTCAGTTTTAAATCTAAATCTTCAATATGCAACCCAAATGATTTGCAAAATTGCAGGAGGGTAAAAAAAAAAAAAAAGAAGAAAAGAAAAAAAAAAACCCAACCTTTGAAGATAAGAACCATAGAAGTCAGAATTGCTTTCCTGAAAAATTTTTGGATCCCTAACTGTTTTAGTCAATGGACATGAATTAGTAAGTGAATCTGTTTCTCTACACAATTTCTATTAATAGAATATCAGTCTCTCCTCATCCCCACTAAATAAATGTCAAACAAACACTTAAAGAATACTGGTTTGATGGGGGTGCCAAATTACTAGCTTGCCCAGACATCCACATGTTTCAGGCTGGCCCTGGTTGAAAGCATAAGTTCCAAATGAGTGGGGAGCACGGCTGGAGTTGAACACTCTTGTTTCCAACCCCCGTTGACATGGAGACCATGAGGCAGGTGGCTAAAGAATAGGCAGAGAAGGACGGATGCAAATGGCAGTGGTACCCAAGCAAGTTGTCCAGCCAGGTTGCTGGCAACAGGCGGGGGCAGCCCAGCTTTTGATTCCATCTGAAGGCTTGGCTACTAACTTTTTGATTTATTAAGATGTGATTCTCATGCCACAAAATTCACCCTTTGAAAGTGTACAATTCAGTGGCCTTCAGTACATTCACAAAGTCGTACAACCATCACATCTCTCTAGTTCCAGATTGTCTTCATCACCCCCCCAAAAGAAATCCCGTACCTATTAGCGGTCACTCCCCACACCCTCTCCCTCCAGCCCCTGGCCAACAGCATCTGCTTTCTATCTCTACAGATTTGTCTATTCTGGACATTTCGCATAAATGGGATCATACAGTACGTGGCCTTTTGTGTCGGACTTCTTGCGCTTCTCATCATGTTTTCCAGGTTCATCCACATTGTAGCATGCGTCAGTTACTTCATTCTTTTTTGTGGCTGAACAACACTGCATTGTGTGGATCAACTGTGTTTTGTTTATCCATTCATTTGTTAACAGACACTTGGGTTGTTTCCACTTTGGGGCTATTAAGAATTGTGCTGCTAGGAACATTCGTGTACAAGTTTTTGTGTGGATGTATGTGTTTGATTTAGGTACATACCTGGGAGTTCCTAATTTTTTTTTTTTTTTTTTTTTGCCACACCGCCCGGCAGGCGGGATCTTAGTTCCCTGACCAGGGGGATTGAAACTGTGCCCCCTGCAGCGGAAGTGCAGAGTCTTAATCACTAGACCGCCAGGGAAGTCTCCAGGAGTTCCTAATTTTTAATAAAATAATTTAAAACAAGTAATACATCTGTATTTCTGAAAAGATTTAAAAAGCATGAGAGTGAGTTTCTCTCTCGTCCCTGTTCCCCAGCACCTGGTTCCTCTCTCCAGTGTCAGGTTAATTCTCCCAGAGACGCCTAGACATAATGTACACCCTGCTGCATTTTACAGACAGCTGGCAGGAGGAAACCTGACAACTAGATGAGGCCGGAATCAGCTTAGTGATGCTTTGGAAAGAGCACAGGGCCCAGTCCAAGTCCCATCTCTGCCGTCTGTCGGCAGCCTGCCCCTGGAAAGCGGCTTAGCGGAGGGAGGCGCCCTAGGTGGACGGGTTTTGACGTCTGGCTCTGTTGTCTCTTGGCTCTGTGGCCTCAAGCCCGCTGCTTAACCCCTCTGGACTCCGTTTCCTTATCTGTAAGAGAGCGCTGACACTACTACCTAGTTCACGGGACCACCACAAAGGACCCATGAGCTCAGGAAAGCAAGAGCTTAGCACTGTGCCTGGCACACAGTAAGCACCCAGTGTTTGCTGCCGCTGTAATTACTGCTGCTGCTGTTTGCTACCCTGTGACCCGATCCTCGGTTTCCCCACCTGGAAAATGGTGGTAGGCACCTCCCGTGCACGGTCACGGTGTGGAACACACGAGACCCCTGGTGCGCCACCGTTTCTGAGTAGTGGGAGCTCCGGGGAAGATAGGATGGCCACGCTGCATCCCCACATCCCCGTGTCCTGCTCCAGAACCTCCCCAAAGGAAAGGCCAGGTCTCCCGGCTCAGCCTCCGCAGCCCTGAGTTCTCCGCCCCCCGCCCCCCGCCCCCAAGCTCAGAGGAAGAGCCTGCAACCTGGACCCCACCCCTGGGTGGGGTGGCTGGGTTTCTTCTTTCTTGTCCCTTTCCAGCCACCCCCCTTCCGGATCCTTCTCTCTGCTTTCTCAACACACTCGGTTCTGAACCTGAGCTCCTCTCTCTGAAGGCAGCAGGGAAACCCTCAGAGACCTTCAAAGTGGAGAGACCTCAAGTGAGGAAGGAAGCCTTAGCAGGGGCCATTAGAAAGCTGTTAGGAGCGATTTTCCCCCAGCTGGCAAAAGGCAAAACAGAGCCTGCAGAACACACCCAGGCCTGGGAGGGCAGAGCAGGGAGAGGAGCTGAACAGTGCTACCTTGAGCGTGTAGAAGTTCATGGGGGGAAAACACCCAACACACACACACACACACACACACACACACGCACACACACACACACGCGCACACACGCATAACAAAAAGGAGAAATTCTTAGCCTGCGGCAGTTGGTAGCATTATGTAAAATCCCAAGCCCACAAAAATATCATTTGGATGATAAAAAGTTAAATTTAGCTAAGTACAGAGTGACTAATACTACGAGGGAGGGGCAGCACCCCCAGTTGCCTGGAGCTGATACAGCTGGTTTTTAGAAACTTTTGACAAGTAACCAGGGCCTGGTGCGGCCCAGAATAACAGATTATGTAATAAGAGGCGCAGCCATTAGCGATACAAAGCAGACGGCAAGCGCTGCAGCCTCTTGGAGGGAGGGGACCGCTGAGGTCTGGCTGGAGCTTCTCCCACAGAACGGCTTCTGGAAGCCTGGGCGTTCCGGAGGCATCCAAGAGTGGAGCCGGGCCTCGGCAGGTTAGCGTGAGTGGATCACCCGGCCTCTTCTGCAAAGAGCTCTTCCCAGAGTGTCTGTGCCGGATGGTTACTTGGGTGGCCTCCAGTGGGCCAGGGCCCCGTGGAGTCCCTGTCCTTTGAATCCAGTCCGGCCCGATGACCTGTTTTAACCAACAGAACGGCGAGGGGTAGAGAGGCAGGGAGTGACACTGTGCCGGGTTAGGACCTGAGCCTTAGGAAGGCCCGGCTAAGCACTGAAGACACAGACTCGGAGGGGAACCAGTGCCTCAGCTGATACAGCCAAGCTCCTGTACCCAGCCACCAGCCACGGGAGCCGGGCCATGGTAGAAATGCATCTTCCACCCCCAGTCAAGCCGTCCCAGCTGACACCAGCGGAGCAGAGATGAGCCATCCCCGCCAAGCCCTGTCCGAACTGCCGCATCATGAACAAAAAAATGGTGCTTTCAGCCACTAAGTTGGGGAGCACTTTGTTGCAGCAACAGAACACTGACGCACTGGTCAAGCTCTCTACTGGGTTTTGGGGAAATTTCTATTCCTAATGTGAGACTTGTGAAGATTTTTCACACTCTCACATATGAGTCACTAAGAGAAGTCAGTGCTTGAATGAGTCTGAGGAAGAGACTAATTTTCCACTCCCCAAATCCCAATGGAATAAATGCTGAAGTCAAGCCTTGCGCTGAGTTTCAAAGAGCTGCTGGGAAGGCTGTGGGATTTCTCCAATGATCCAATAGACTAACCAGGCCGTCAGTGGGTCAATTCAAGCTGTCACTTAATGACGTGACTTTCACTCGTCCTCTCCAGAGCAGGGGCTTGTACAGTGTGGACAGAGGTACCGACGGAACTCCCTGTGTGTGGTGTCACAATTCCAGGTGTGAGGGCTGACAGCAAAGCTCTAGCTGGCCGACTCTTGGTAAGTCAGTTCCCCTCTCTGGGCCTCACTTTCCCATCTGTACAGTGAGAGGCTGATGTTTAAAAGGCCTCTCCAGGTGTGGAGAAAAGGGAACCCTCCTGCACTGTTGGTGGGAATGTAAATTGGTGCAGCCACTATGGAGAACAGTATGGAGGTTCCGTAAAAAACTAAAAATAGAACTACCATACGACCCAGCAATCCCACTCCTGGGCACATATCCAGAGAAAACCATAATTGGAAAGGATGCATGCACTCCAGTGTTCATTGCAGCACTATTTACAATAGCCAAGACATGGAAGCAACCTAAATGTCCACTGACAGAGGAATGGATAAAGAAGATGTGGTACATACATACAATGGAATATTGCTCAGCCATAAAAAAGAACGAAATCATGCCATTTGCAGCAACATGGATGGACCTCGCAATTATCATACTAAGTGAAGTAAGTCAAACAGAGAAAGACAAATCTCATATGATATCGTTCGTGTAGAATCTAATTTTTTTAAAATGATATAAATGAACTTATTTAGAAAACAGAAACAGACTCACAGATTTCAAAAACAAACTTGTGGTTATCAAAGGGGAAACATGATGGGGAGGGATAAATTAGGAGCTTGGGATTAACACACACACACTACTAGATATAAAATAGATAACCAACAGGGACGTAATATATAGCACAGGGAACTCTACTCGATATTCTGTAATCACCTATATGGAAAAAGAATCTGAAAAAGAATGAATATATGTATATGTATAACTGAATCACTTTGCTGTACACCTGAAACTAACATAACATTGTAAATCAACTATACTCCAATAAAATTTCTTAAAAATTAAAAAAACAATAATAAAAGGCCTATCCATTCAGCTCCAACATTCTGCAATGCTATAGTTTTGGCAGAAGGGAAGGCAGCACTGAAACAGAATCCAAAACACTGAACAAAGTCCAAACGACTTGCATCTAGTTTACAAGGCAGACACACACACACTGGAATCCTTACCTCTGACCCCTTGGAACCTCACTCTTATCTCTGTGTCCTTCATTTGAATTTGTTCCTTCCACAACATTCCCTGTGGAAATCCAGCATGGTCCAATTTCCTCTTCCTAAATTGCACTTTTGGCCCCTGGATTCTTAGTGGGACTGTGTGATTAGTTCTGTGCGTAGAGGGATGTACACCCCGCTTTCCGGCCTGGCCCCTAAGACACCTCACATGATCCTCTATGCAGAAACTCCTAACTGAGGACAATCTACATGCAAATGAGTAAACAACAACAACAACAACAAATCTTAGTTTTGGGCTTCCTAGTAGGCAAAGCGAAGAGGGAAATACGCTGGCCACAGAGCTCTGCTAACAGTGAAAAACATACTGTTCATGATGAGACTCATTCTTTGTCCTGGCCGAAAGCTCTGAGAGGAAGTCTCCCCAGGGGTCTCTGGGTGAGGAAATCTGTGTCTGGCAGGAGGCAGCAAGAGGAGACCAAGCTTGCCCCGAAGTCTGTCCCCTCCACGGCAGAGGGCCAGCTTTTCAGGCGCTCCTGTGGCCTGAGTGGCGCTTGACTGCGGCGAGCATAATTCTTCATCCTCATTAATGTCAACACGGCAGCACCATGATAATGACGGAAAATATTTACATGCCCGTACCACGAAGGGTTGTTTAGACCATCTGGCTACTGGATGCGGTAAAAGTATTGTCAAACACACGGCCTGTCCACGAATGCTGTGCCTCAGCACTGATGGAGGCCGGGCTCCGGGGTTCAGGCGGCATCCCAGGTCCCATCCGCATCATACACTGGACCACGGGGGACCCGAGAGGCCATCTCACGTCTTGGCCGGCCTGGACCCGCCATCGGCCTCAGGCCCCTGCAGGTCGGGAGCAGGGCCCTCAAAGTCCCACCCCTGCTCCGTCTGGGTGAGCATCGATGATAACCTCCTGACACTATCAAGAATCTCTTCAGGACTCAAGTGCTCCAAACAAGACTCACTCGGCAAGGCAGCCCCGATTCTGCAGCCACCGCGGGATTTCTCCAGGGATCTCATGGGGCTGCTGGGAATTCTCAGAGGCAAACAGCACCGTTCGCTTGTGTCTGAAGCCGCTTCTGCCTGAGCTTTCTCTCGCTGGGGAGGCAGAGACAAGGATGAGGTACCACCGCTCCAGAAGGATGGAGGATGGTGAGCTTAACCTCGCCTCATTGAGAGCTTCTTCTTCCTTCTGTCCGTGTGGCTCTGCTGAGTTCTGAGACCAGGCTGAATAACAGAGTTTTTTTTCTGGGTTGACGTTAAATTTTTTTCCTTTTTCTTTCTTTCTTTCTTCTTTTAAACTTGGGGTGTTTGGGTGGGTGGTTTTATTATTATTTTCTTAATTTTAGTAAAAGCAAAAAAAATTCCATTCGGAGCTCGTTTCAAAATTAGCAATTTTCTTAATGGGAAGCATACGCTCGCCGCCCACATGCGGAGCTGTGTCAGCTCGGCAATCACAGCGCCCAGTGAATATGGTGAGTTGTGTCACCTTCCTGACAACCGTGAGTCAAATGGAAACTCATCACAGGTGGCTGGGAGGCCAGGGGCCTGGCTTGAAGCTCTGATGAGGGCTTTCAGAGAGGCACGTCTGTGGGGAAGGTCGGCGGTGTTTCCGTCCACTATGAACCCACAGCTTTAGAGTCTTTTCATAACAAACACCCTCGAAGATTTAAAATGTGCCAACCAGAGCGTTTAGGGCCTGTGGGAGCACACAGACCAGGTTCAAGTGCCAGCTGGCCACCTTGCCTCCTGGAATCTGGATTTTGACTGTGAAATGAGGGTGAGTGACACAGCTCGAAGCAGCTTCCTGCCCTGATCGTCACGAGCTGGTTCTCTAGTCATCAGGTGGCTGGGATGCACTGGCCCAGGTCAGGGGTCTCTGTGGCCATGGACTCAATCGAGGGTCACGGTCTTTCCCGGGACTGGCTCTTCTCTCTCTGCAAGTAGGGTGAGGACCACAAGCCCCACACAGGGAGAGAGGCCCGTGAAAAAAGTCAGAGCCTGAGGCCAGACATAGCCCAAGGCTCAGGAGTTTGCAACCCTGGCCCAGGAGAGCAAGCACGTGTGCACATCCACGTGCTCTAAAAGCACTGAGACCAGCAGCACGGGTTGCCTGACAATACATAGTTTGGGATGACAGTTTGCACTGGTAACACACCTAGCACCCCAGTGAGGCCGGGTGGCCACGCAGAGGCCCAAGCGACATCTCTGGGAGGCATTTCAGATCCCTCAAGCCCCAGGAGAGACATCTGCTAGGAGCCACCAAGTAGTTTCAAACAGATACCTGCTCTGCTCACCGGCTTCTAGACAGGGGTGGGCAAATGCCCTTTTTGCAAAGTGAACCGCTGGGGACACAGGAATATCGTGATGAAGACCACACCCAGGTCACTGCTTGCTTCACTCATACCAGGCTCCAAAAACATCCAGCAGCAAGCCAGGGACAGGCTTCTTGTTTAAACACAAGAGATATAAGACAGCTAAGGGTGGGCCCAGCGCCTCGGGACGTGGAGTAGCTTAGCCCCGGGCCTCCTGAGTCGGAGCCAGGATCTTTTCCAGACCGTGGAGCCCCTGCAGGCCCAGCCCGAGCTCCTACGTCTCCAGCCTTCAACGCCTCCTGCCCTGGCTCCCGCATCCCAGCGGGCTGCTCAGCACCAGGCACCGCCAGGCCCCCGCCAGTTCAAGGCGAAATGAGAACCACACGGTTAATGGAGCAAGTCGTTCTACAAGCTCTGTTTATTCTCTTTTTATTCTTAGATTAGACCTTTCCTATTTCTTAGTGTCCTTTCGTTCATGAGAGGATGGCTATGGGGAATTGTAGCTTTTCTCTGTGTGTGGTTAGTTATTTATAACATAAGTTTTACCATTTTAATTACCCTTAAGTGTACTTCGTCGGCCTTCAGTGTATGCACAGTGCTGTGCAACCGGCACACCACCCGTTTCCAGAACTTCCTCATCACCCCAAACACTCAACACTAACTCCCCATCCCTCTTTTCCCCCAACCCCCGGTAATGTCTGTGAATGGTACCTCTTTATGTTTTTATTTTATTTTTATTTTTGGCCACGTGGCGTGTGGGATCTCAGTTCCCTGAGCAGGGATCGAACCCGCGCTCCCTGCATTGGAAGCACGGAGTCTTAACCACTGGCCCGCCAGGGTAGTCCCAGAATGGTACCTCTTTAAAAATAATGTCCTTACTTGGCAAAATTATTTTGTAATCTTATAAGTCCTGGTGTCATTTTAAAGCTCCTGGTGCTTCTCAGATACTCGGTGATAAACAAGCTGACAGAGGAGGGGGCAGGCAGCTGCTGTCCCCCATCCCCACCAGGAAGGAACCTTCCAGGCCACAACCAGTCTGGAGGAATCAGGGGAGGCCCCCTCGGTCGTGTTCGAGTGGGCACCTAATGGGAGACGGCTGGCCAGGAACTCTGCTAGAGCTGCCCTTTGCGGTAGAAAGGCTCTCACCCGGTTTTCTCCAGATCATCATCTTACTTAAACGTTCTTCCTTGCCTGGGGTTTTAAGGTTAAAAACCACTGCCTCGTGCTCCCACGCTCTAAGTGGGAGTGTCGATTGGTCCTACCTTCATGGAGAGCAATTGAGCAGTAGCTACCGACAATAAAAGGAAAACACTCCTTGACCTGGCAATTCTGCTTTGGGAAAATTTATTCCGCAGATTTGAAAGCCTATTTGCATGAAAACCTACATACCGGGAGACTCTCTGAGGTACTGTTTGCTCCCAGTCTTCCACGATTAGAATGCAAAACTCCATGGAAAGGGAGCTGGCTTAAGAAATGATGGTGCATAATAAGGACCTACTGTATATAGCACAGGGAACTCTACTCAATACTCTGTAATGGGCTATATGGGAAAAGAATCTAAAAAAAGAGTGGACAGACGTATATGTATAACTGATTCACTTCGCTATACACCTGAAACTAACACAACATTCTAAATCAACTCTACTCCAATAAAAATTTTGAAAAGAAAAAAAAAAAAGATGGTGCATCCATCAGCCAAACACTAAGCCCATCGTTAAAAAGCCTGGGCAGCCCAAATGAACTAACAGAGGACCACCTCCAGATGTACGAATTGATAAGTCAAAACAGCAGGTGAATAGGGAAGCAGCCATTTGTGGGGTTCTTTCTTATGTAACATATATTCATGTATGCAGAGAATCTCTCTGAAGAGTATACACACTGGGAGACTGCAGACAGGGAACAAAGAAGTCTTACATTTAACTCTCAGCCACTTGTCATTTGGTACCAAGTATAATGTATTACTTATCCAAACAACGTTTTTCATACCAAATATGGTCTTTACTAACTCTTTTGGTTTTTGACTACTTTATTGTAACCTACGAACTTGTAAGTTCCATAAAGCGAGAAATGTATCTTACTTATATCTTTTTCCTTCTCCCAGTTTCATTGAGCTACAGTTGACAGACAGCACTGTGTATGCGTTTAAGGTGTAGAGCATAATGATTTGATCTAATTTATCTTTAAAACCTTGTCAATGTCCCGTATAACATCACATACAACTTTTTGGGTGTTTTAGTAATTTTTTGAAGCCATGAAAGAATTGAGTGAGTGAATGATTAAGTGAATGATGAGTGAAGAAAGGCATTGGAAAAATAAGTAATGTTCTTTAAATACTAGAAAACTGTGAGTCTTGAGTTGCCAGGGAAAGAAAAGGTTGAGGGGATGCAGGAACTGATTGATCGTGGAGATCTAGGTAGAAAAATCAGACGCAGTAATATTGAAGGAAGGTATACACCACTCACAGGGCAGTGATGTTCATGTTAAAAGTTTAACTGAACAAGTGTTTTTTGGTTTTTGGGTTATTTTGGCCGTGCCTCTCAGCTTGTGGGATCTTAGTTCCCTGACCAGGAATTGAACCTGGGCCCTCGGCAGTGAAAGCGCAGAGTCCTAACCACTGGACCACCAGGGAATTCCCCTGAAAAAGAGCTTTTAAATTTTAATAACTATTTTAGATTTTTTTTAAAAAGCCAACATTTAATGTTTCTTTTGAAACAGCAGAATGCAAAAATAATAAAAATAATAATGGGTGGCCCAAACGATTTTAAAATACATTTTTTGAAACCACATTACATCTACCTTTTAATTCCATGAGCCACATATTCCTAAAGAATCAGAAAGTAGATCAAAAAACCACCACTCTCCAGTGAGTTGGTTACAAGGTTTGAGCATACATACCCAGCTTGGGAGCGCTTGCCTGTGATCCTCCACGAGCCAGCCTGCAAGCTGGCAGCAACCTTGACCACTGAGAAGTGGGCTGACTAGCAGAGCAAGGCCGCCAGGCTTCAAGGAAAAAGCTTCCGCAAAGCCCGAGGACTTCAGTCCTCGGAAAGTTATACCGGCCCCCTTGGCCACCCATACAAACAACGGTGGCTAAAATAAGGCAAAAAATGAACAGAAGCAAAACCACACTGAGGAGAGGACAGGAAAAGAAATAGGGAGGAGGGAAGGCTACCTTAAAAGGAATTAAGGGAGCCCGGGGTTCAGCCAGAGGGATGTCTGGCAGACGCACCCCCATCCAGCCCTTCCAAGGCCTCCCAGGACGGCCCGGTTTGTTCGTGACACCAGAACTTCATCTGCATCTGGGTAGCCCCAGCCAGCCAGATGACTCAGCCATCCCTAGAAGACTGAATTATACCAAGGGCTCGCTGTTTATTCAGAGAGAGGCAAGACATGCCTTTGAGAAGCAGCAGGATCATTACCAGGGAAATGTGAAGGATGCCTCAGGCCCCACGAAGCTGGCTCGGGAGGTGCCCTTGTGCTGGTTTCTAACAGGAGTTCATGGTTTCCTTCCAACAAGCGGACTCCTCTCACCAGCATCTCCTTCCCACTCAACATGGTCGCCTCGGGGAGACCAGAGCTGGGACCTGTGACAAACCCCGGGGAGGACTCCGACAGCCCCGTCCCCGAGAATGAGGAAGGTCCGACCCTCCTCAAGTGGCTTCCATCGTCCAGGATTGGTGCTGAGCTGAAATAACGGGGTCCCAGCCTTTGTAACAACAGCTCAGTGGTGTGCAAACGTGTTCAAAACTTCTCGGAGATTCCGCAGAAGGACCCTGCGAGGATGAGGTTGTGATCCCTCCCTCACAGATGAGGACATTCTGGTCCCGAGAGGCTAAGCAACTCATCCTAAACCCCGCAGCCAGCAAGCGGCACAGCCAGGCTCGGGACCGGGTCTCCGGACTCCCGGTCACACCTCCATGACCGAAACGCTAAATGGGAGGCTAAGCTCTAAGGTGATCCGGGATACTGAGCCATGCACCATTATTCCTGCATTTCCCGGGAATCTGGGCTCCAGGAGGCAAAGGAGATCCTGGCAGTTGCCTGAGGCTGCCAGGGTGTTACTGTCATTTCTAACCAGAAAATAAGGTCACTGGCTTGTGGACACCCGAGCAAACAGGTGCCAGAGGTGTCCCTTCCGGTAACGTTGACCAACCAGTTCCCACCTGGGAAAGTGATGGCGGTTTCATTTTTATTTTTTGACTTGGCCATCATACCATCTTATTACTTGTAATTATTTTTCAGTGTATCTACTTTGAACACCTAAGCTGTATCCATCTCAAAACATCAATTGTGCAACTTTGTTTCTAAGAGTTCTGGTCTGCTTCTTTCCTAGCCCCTGGCACTGACTTCACTCCGGAGTGATGATAATTAGCGCGAGAGGGTTTGCTTGGCAACTGACATTAAGGGAAGGCCTCTTAGAGCAGCGTCTCCTAAATGCTGTTTGGCCCCAAAATCTCTTTTTGACACAATCTCCAGTAGCATTCTGTGCTCCTGAAACACACTTTGGGTAATGCTGTAGAGTGTTGTAGATGTTATCATGTTGAAATCTATGTCTACCCCTCAGTCGCTATGTTTTTAAGAGTAATGGATGTTGAACTTTATCAAATGCTTTTCTGACATCTATTGAAAGCATCTAAGTTCTTTTCTTCTTCTTTTTTTTTCTTTTGGTAGGTCTCCTAGTCTTTAATCATCTGCTTATGACTTTGAGGCTGGTCCACAACCCAATGTAACGAGCCCTTTGCTGGGTGCCAGAATGGAGGAGCACAGAGAGGGACACCCAGCAAATAGCTCTTGCCTACAGAGGAAAGGGAGGGGAAAAGAACATGAAGAACACACACACACACACACACACACCATCTGAATGGTAGGCTAGCATTTGTGAATTCATGTATCACACACAAGGCACAGTGAGGACCCCAAGAACCACACATGAAACAGGTTAATCACGGAGGGTTTCCTGCAGGAGGTGGCAGGGGGGATTTAGAGACAGGCTGGAAATGAGGGCATCTGGATTTGAGTCTTGCCCCACATGGAGTCCAAGGGCATGATTTCCTTGCCTATAATTTTCTCAGCAATAAAACAGTAATAATCACAGACCAAGAGACCTTCGGAGGCACCCAGTTTAGCCTCCTTCATTTGCAAACTCTAGAGGCCGGGGTTCAAAGAAGAGAGCTGATTTGTCCAAGATCACCGAGCCATCTCTACCGTCTTTCTTGGTTCCAAGGGGAGGGGGAGAGAAACAAAGAAAGCTTTGAGATCTTGGGCAGAAAGGAAGCAGAGAACACCCAGTGTGTCGTGACTCTTTCCCGGTAATAAATGTTATTGTTGCCACCTTGAAAGTTGGCTGAGTCAGGAGGTGGCCAGAGGGCTAGACTCAGGGTGCAGAGGCCAGCAGTCAGAGGAGCCTGGCCGGGAAGAGGGGAAGATTCTGGAGCCCCCCCCCACCCCCCGCAGCAGCCCCAGGTCTTCTGCATCAACACACCTGCACAGAAATACAAGGATGGCTTTCACAGTTATTCATTCACTCACCTATTCATTCAACAAGTATAGAGACTATACTGAAGAGTGACCCCCCCCAATTCATGTCCTTCTTAGAACCTGAAAATGTGACCTTATGTGGAAATAGGATCTTCGCAGATATAATTAATGTGAGGTCAAACTGGATTGGCGGGGGGAGGGGGGGGCTGGATCCAGTATGACTGGTGTTCTTATAAAAAGAGAGGAGAGGGCTTCCCTGGTGGCGCAGTGGTTGAGAATCTGCCTGCCAATGCAGGGGACACGGGTTCGAGCCCTGGTCTGGGAAGATCCCACATGCCGCGGAGCAACTAGGCCCGTGAGCCACAACTACTGAGCCTGCGCGTCTGGAGCCTGTGCTCCACAACAAGAGAGGCCGCGATAGTGAGAGGCCCGTGCACCGCAATGAAGAGTGGCCCCCGCTTGCCACAACTAGAGAGAGCCCTCGTACAGAGACAAAGACCCAACACAGCCAAAAATAAAATAAATAAAACTGATCTCTTAGAAAAAAAAAAGAGAGAGGAGACACAGAGACACACGCACAGAGGGAAGACAACCATGTGAAGACAGAGGCAGAGATGGGAGGGATGCAGCTATAAGCCAAGGAACACTGAGGATGGCCGGCCACCACCAGAAGCTGGGAGCGAGGGATGGGACAGATTCTCCCCCCACGCCCACAGGAGGAACCAATCCTAAGTTTGGACTTGGGGTCTCCTGGACTGAGAAAGAATAATTCCTATCGTTTTAAGCCACCCAGTTTGTGGTGCTTGGTTACACAGCCCTGGGTTAGGAGCCCCAGGGCTTTCCCCATGGAACAGGGGGCCCTGGGAGGCAGAGGGAGTGTTTGGCCTGGAATCCCTCAAATCACATCATCCTCCCCCGCCCCAATCAACAGGCCTCGTCCTCCCAGCCACCATGCCGCCCATAGCCTGTGACCGAGCATCGCAGTACCTCCCCGGGCCAGACACAGGAACCCAAGCTTCATTAAGCTGCGAGGCACCAGGTACCACACGAGGCACTTCCACACACATTGTCCTTTAAACTTCAGGATCAGCCAAAAGGCAGGTGAGGACACAGCAGCTCCAAGAGAGAGCAGGTCTGCGGCAGAATCACACTCCAAATCTGCCTGGCTGTCTGCATGGGGGGGGCGTGGGTGATTCTTTGGCACACTTCCCAGCTCCCCCGGGGCTGCAGCACCTGCCCCCGGCAGGCCCATCTCCCACTCGCTCTGCAGCTGTGGGGACCCCAGGCAGTTGGCATCTGGTCTTTGAAAAGGTATTTATCTTTCCACTCCCTGAGAGCGAGTGAGAGCCATAAAAGGCCATGCCTGACGTCAGGTGCACAAGCGTTCCGTGGAGACAGATGTCGTTCACACACAGCGATCAGGCCCGGCCAGTGGCTGCCAGGGTGCCTCCCCCGGGGGCACGAGAGCCTGGGGTGCAGACTCGCCGCTGAGCTGGGGGGCCTTGGCCAGGCCACAGGTGCGGGCGTCTCATATGCAAAAGCAAGGCGTGGTCCAGCCCAAGGCCCACCTGAGGTTCTAGCACAAGCCTGAGAGTTTTGTTTGGGTACCATTTTCATCTTTTTTTTTTTTTTTTCTTTTGGCCGCACAGCTCAGGCATGTGGGATCTTAGTTCCCCAATGAGGGATCGAACGCGTGCCCCCTGCAGTGGAAGCACAGAGTCTTAACAACTGGACTGCCAGGGAGGTCTCCCATTTTAATCATTTTTAAGTGTACAATTCAGTGGCATCGATGATATTCCCAGTGTCGTGCAACCACTATTGCTATTTCCAGAACATTTTCATCACCCCAAACAGAAGCTCTGTCCCCACTAACTCCCCGCTCCCCCCCAGCCCCAGTCCCTGGTGAGCACCATTCTCCTTTCTGTCCCTGAATTTGCCTATTCTTGGCACCTCACACAAGTGGAATCATACAATATTGTCCTTTCGTGTCTGGCTTATTTCACTCAGCATTCTGTTTTTGAGGTTCATCCGTGCGGTAGCCTGTGTCAGTGCTTCATTCCTTTTCATGGCCACGTAATGTTCCATCGTATGGATATACCCCATTTTGTTTATCCATTCATCAGCTGATAGGTTGGGTTGTTTTCACCTTTTGGCTATTGTGAATAATACTGCTGTGAACATAGGTGTATAAATACCTGTTTGAGTCCCTGCTTTCAATGTTTTGGAGTATAATAACCCAGGAGTAGCACTGCTAGTAATATTGTATTGTAGGGATAGACCACATTCTGTTTATCCATTCATCAGTTGGTAACTCTGTGGGTTTTTTTTTTCTTTTTGGCCACACCATGCACGCTTGCAGGATCTTAGTTCCCCGACCAGGGGTGCAGCCCGCACCTTCAGCAGTGAAAGCGCGGAGTCCTAACCACTGGACTGCCAGGGAATTTCCAGTAACTGCGCTTAACCGTTTGTGGACCCACCAAACTGTTCCACAGCGGCTGCACCATTTCACATTCCCGCCAGCAGGGCGCAAGGATTCCCATTTTTCCACATCCTCGTCAACACTTGTTATTTTCTGCTTCGGGATTATAGCCAAGCCGGAGATTTCAGAAGAAGGGAGGAGGCTAGTGCCTCAGGAGCCCCAGACACAGCCCGCTGGTGTCGGTGTGCTTTCGGCCCACTGTTCTGTGCAGAGCTGCAGGAGCACGGGCTGGGGAGTCAAGAAAATTCCATTCCAGTTCCAGCACTGGTGCTTATGGCTGTGCAGCGCTGGTCAAATACTTTAATCACTCTGAGCCTCAGGTCTGTCCTCTGTGGGAACAGAGCTAACGAGCCCAGTGCACTTCCCGCAGGAGGCGGGGCTGTGAATCCGTGACAGCAACAGAAGAAAGACTATTTTCAGAAACTCTAAGGGGGGACACATAGGTGGTAGAAAGGGGGGTGGTTTCAACCTCCCTTGATAGATCTTTTATGATAATGTATGGGCAGGACTAGAATACTTTCCGCTTCAACCTCTTCTTTCTCTGCCTTTGAATGGAGAAGCCAAAATACAGGAAAAAGTAGAAAGACAAAGAAGGAGTAGAAAAAAATCTAGATGACCTATTGAGGGCAGCCTTGGCATCAGAATAATTACTGGACACACACACACACACACACACACACGCATCAGTGTACACACAAATACACATACACACACAGCACTTGAACCTCACTGTGGATTCAAAGTTTGCCCAAATCAATTATGTCACCAGATCCAGAGAAGCAGGTATATGGCAGGAATTAGCATCCCAAATTTTCAGGGGAGGAAATGAAGACCCGGGGAAATGAGGCAACCCTGCCCAAGGTCACACAGCACAGCTGAAGTGGAGCCTCCGGACTCCAGTGCAGTTCAGCCAAAGCACAAGATGGCTGTGGACACTGGGCTCCATGCAGGGTGCGGGCCCAGGGCTAGTTCTTCTACAGCAGCAGCAACATCTGTCTGTCTGTCTGTCTGTCTCTCTCTCTCTCTCTCTCTCTCACACACACACACACACACACACACACAGTGACTGAGGTCTCCACCGAGCAGCCCAGGCCACGTTCCAGAAAAGAAAGAGGACCCTCTTTCCTCGCCGGCAGGAAAAGCACGGAGCCTCGTGGGCCCCCAGCCGGCATCTCCATAGTGACAGAATCACAGAAGATATGGGGCTAAAAATAAAGCCTCCACCTTCTGAAACCCCCATCTGCTCAGATCCAGCTGCAGGAGGGCTTGGTGATGCTCAGTGGCCAACACCTAAACAGCAAGGAAGGCCCCTCCGCCCTGAGAACAGGGGACAGCACACCTGGGACATCAGGAACGAGAGACCATCTGTGCTCCCACGAAAGAGTTTTCCACGGTCGTCACCCACGGGTTCCCAGACAAACCGGCTCCGTGTGAGTCACGCCAGCAAGCAAAAGGCACCCTGACCTCCGGGCACAAACATTCCCACACACACACAAGCACTCCGTCCGTGGCAGGCCTCCGGAGGCACCTCTTAAGCCTTGAAAGTAAGAAGTGTTCCTTTTCCAAAGGCACCAAGGGTTTTTAAGTTTCCTCACTTAAAAAAAGAAGAAGATTTACAAAACGCTTAGCTCCCCAGGTAGGCTCTCAAAAACCTTCTTAACTCCAAAATGGGTGCAGTGTGTGGTAAATGGTCTAAAGTAGCCGTTTAGCGGAGAGCTTCAGAGCCAGACTGCCTGGATTTGAATCTACCAGCCATGCGACCTTGGGGAAGCCAGCTTTCCCCTCTGAGCCTCAGTTTTCTCATCTGTACAATGGGGTTAACTGCAGAGGGCCATTGAGGACCTAGCGTAGCATAAGTGCCCCAAGAGCTCAATCATTCAGTGGCCCGGTGGGTCATGTTCTTGTTGGCGGGCCAGCCTGAGAACCCAATAGTGAACGGACATCCCAACTGAAAGCAGCCTTTCAAGGTGCCAGCTGTGCATCAGCTGGAAACTCTCTGTATTAGCCAGCACTTTGCACACACTGAATGCCCCCCGCCCCACTCTCCATCTACATGACCTTCCACAAATCAACCCTCAGCCTCAGCTTATCTTCCAAATAATCTATAACACGGATCACAACGTATGATTCCTAGTATGATTATTAACTATATTACGGCTAATTTTAAACGGCCTTAAAATTCTCAAATAGCACACAACAAGTGCAACTCCTCGTTAGTCACGCAGCCCTAAGTTAATAATTAAGCAGCCTTAATTGATGGATATGGAAATGCACGGCACAGCCTCCTAGGCACCACTGCACATGGAACTGGCCCAGCCTGGTAATGGATTTCCTAAATCAGCTCACAGAGCTAATTCACATCGAAAGTTAATTAGCCTAATGAAGGCAAGTGTGACTTAGTGAATTCCAGCCTGACTTTCTGCTCTGACTCAGCCACCCCAGGAGGCTGCCAATGTCATCCTCCTGGCTTCGATTTCCTGGAGCTCCAAGGAAGGGGCCCAGGAGACAGTGCTGCAGGGAACCATGTGTTCCCGGCTCCCCTACAACTATCAGCTGGGAGTCAGCAAGTGCTCAGAAGGCCACTAAGAGGCAGGACACACCTTCTTGTGGGGCTGGCTCTGGAACCTCTGCAAGGGAGGGAACTTTCCAGCAAGTGGCAGTCACAAGTGAGCCCCAGGAGGGTGGAGGGCCAGGCACCACCAACCCTCACAGCCTATGACTGATGACGATCAGGGCTGTCCCTGTCCACGAAGACAGCAGCTCACGTGTGCAGGACAACTGACAGCCCACAAAACCACCCTCTCATCCAGACTCTCACTGCATCCTCCCCTGCACGGGAGCATCACTGCCCCTGTTGGATGGATACAGAAACCGAGGCACAGAAAGGCGCGATCATCAAAGGCCATTCACCTTGGAAATGGTGCAGCTCTTGCCTCCCAGACCCCTAGGCCCTCCTGGTTCAGTTGTCTTTCACTGTTCCCCATCCAGGGGCAAGCCAAAGTCAATATCTCGCTGGCCCAGAAATGGCCCAAGTGTCCATCAACAGATGAACAGATAAACAAAAGGTGGTCTGTCTATACAGTGGAATATTACTCAGCCCTGAAAAGAAAGGAAATTCTAACACAGGCTCCAGCATGGATGAACCTGAAGGACATTCTGCTCAGTGAAATAAACCAGACGTGAAAGGACACACACTGTATGATTCTACTTATACGAGGTACCCAGAGGAGTCAAATTCACAGAGACAGAAAGTAGAATGGTGGGTGCCAGGGGCTGGAGGGAAGAGGAAATGGGAAGTTGTTGTTTAATGGGGACAAAACTTCAGTTTGGGAAGACGAAGAAGTTCTGGACATGGATGGCAGTGATGGCTGCACAACGATGTGAATGTACTTAATGTCACTGAACTGTATGCTGAAAAATGGTTAAGATGGTAAATTTGACGTTATGTGTATTTCACCACGCAAAAAAAAGAATGAAGTACTGATACATGCTACAACATGGATAAACCTCGAAAACATTGTTACATGAAAGAAGCCAGACACAAAAGGTCACACGTTGTACGATTCCATTTATGTGAAATATCCAGAATAGGTAAATCTATAGAGACAGAAAGTAGATTAGTGGTGGCCAAGGGCCAGGGGAGGAGAGAGAATGGAGGATGATTGCTAATGGGCCTGGGGTTTCCTTTTGGGGTGGTGAGAATGCTCCAGAATTAGACAGAGGTGGTGGCCGCACAGCATTGTGAATGCACTATATGACACTGAATTGCACATTTAGAAATGGTCAGTTCTAATGTTACATGAATTTCACTTCAATTTAGAAAAAAAGAAGGAAAGGAAAGAAACTCTCCCGTTCTCTGGCCTTCTCTCCTCCTGCATCCAAATCCTCACCCGGTGCCCTCTTTTTCTGCTGGGCATCTGTCCAGCGGCCCTTCCTGCCCCTTCCGTGCGCTGCACACACTGGAACCTCCATTTTCCCTCTGCGTCCAGGCCTGAGCACAGCCAGGGGATTGGAATCCTTCTGTGTGTGTGTCCTTCCGAGCAGGTTAGGATTCTAGTGAGAGCAGGAGAAATCTGGAAGGCAGCCTCCTGGGAGAGCAGGTGGGCCAGACCACCTTCCCCAAGTTTTTTTCGTCAGAGGCTTCATTAAACCCTCTTCCAAGTTCAGAACAAGGCAAGGTGCTCCGAGGAAGCCAAAAAGGTATAACTCTGCCCTGCCCCTGGGAGCCCCCGCCCGGCCCAGCTGGGACGCCTGGGCCCCGGGAACTACACCAAGATAACGACAGTCCGGGGATGGCTCATACAGTGTAGGGAGCCCCAGGGAAAAGCAGACCCTCTAACTCTTGCTGAAGGGACCCCGGCCTGAGCCAGAGGCTCCCACGGGGACCCACCTGTGTCTCTTCTCCACCTGGTGGCCACAGGCCCTTCAGCTCTCCCAGCTCAGAGGACATAGCAAGGCAGCCAACTGCGGTGCAGGTGGGAGAGACAAAGCGTTGGCCTCCACCTCCTCCCTTACCTGCTGCTGCATCCTGACCAGGCCACTTTGGGTCCCTGCTCTTTCTCTAATGAGCAAGAAAAAGGTCAGAAGTGGGGCAGGAAGAGGGGAAAAACCCAGAGCAAACTGACCCAGCCCCAGCTGAGAACCCAGAGTGGGTGGTGAGCAGGGACCACCCTCATGGACAAGCCCCAGCCCACTCTGAACTGTGCCCTTTTAAAAAGTGCCTGTCCCACCCCCATAAACGGGGTTCCTAACTCAGCCAGTCTGAAAGCGGCTCTGACCTGAGGGAAGGAAAAGGCACCACTTCCCAAGACCTCAAAGACACACAATTGGTGGAGCCTCTGACCACAGTCTCCTAGGCGTGTGGCTACAAGACTTGACAACAGGATCCCAATGGGGCCTCCAACTCATGTATGTACATGGCCGTGACCCCAGAGCATGCAACCCTATCTTGGGGAATCTAATCTCGCTCTAAATCCATGGTGCCTTTTGGCCTCTTTGAAGAGCAAAAGCTACAGAACAAAAGAAGAGAAATTCTGTTTTCCTCTCTGGAAAAAAAGAAAAGAAACAAAAAACTCACACAAACCCAAACTGAAAGCTTCTGGGCACTGTTCAGACTGAACTAGATCAGGAAATACTGATGGATTTTTTTTTTTTTTTTTCTTTTTTGCCACACCGCGTGGCTTGCGGGATCTTAGTTCCCAGACCAGGGATCGAACCCGGGCCCTCAGCAGTGAAAGTGCAGAGTCCTAACCACTGGGCCACCAGGGACTTCCCCTGATGGATTTTAAAAACAACAACAACGTAACAACATGGCACGGGCCATGTAACGGACGTGACAACATGAACTTGAAGAATCGAGGACCCCGATTAGGACAAGAATCCTGGCCAGCAGGTAACCTCCTCTGTGGTTGGCCCAAATCATGACCTCCCTGAGCTGTAGTGTGCCCGTGTATGAAACACAACAGCTGAAAGCACTGGGTGCCAAATCATGACCTCTTCGAGCCTCAGTTTCCTCACCTGTAAAATGGGCACAGCAGCACTTCTGGGTATCAAATGAAGCACAACGGACAGAAGCACTCCATGCCATGGAGGGTGTTACACAAAAGGTGGATGAATGAGAAAGGCCGCTTTGCCTCTGGACCTCTAGCCACCGCCTCCCCGCAAATGGTCATCAGGCCCTGAGTCACCACCAGGCCACTATGCCGGGCACCAGGGACTCAAAGACAAATAAGCCAAGGTCCCTCAGCCTGCAGAGCAGCTGGGCTAGACCAGGGATCCCTATGGTTTGGAGAGGGAAGGGCTGCCGCCTTCTCCTTGGGCAGGAATCTCAGTATCCAGAAGTCTATCATGAAGCATCAACCTGGTTGGGTACAGGATGGGTGCCATTATCAGCCTAAACCTTCCAAACACCAGTCCTGCAGCTCCCAGGCCACCAGGACAAACTTGAGTGAACCGAACATCCCAGATTTCACAAGCCGGCTTCCAGTTTACAACCGTGTGGTGGGTCTCAATCCTGCTCCACGCCCAGCCTGGGGTGGTAAAGTTTCAGGGAAACGGAAAGTCATTCCTCCTGAAAGGTCAAACCCTTGGACTTGGTTTTTTCCCATGCTCCTTCCTGCTCCCCTATTCTCCTAAGATGCTGAATTCCTCTTTTCCTCCCTGCTGGAAAGTCAGACAGAACATTCCTCAGGAAAGGGGACAGTTTGCCAGGAGAAATAACAGAGGTAAAAAGAGAGAGGAATGGGTGTAATTGGTGCTCTAAACCTTGGTACCCAAGGAGTGCAGGGCAGATGCGCTGGTCAGCATGCATCACCACGACCTCACGATGCTCGGGTGAGTCACCCGAGTGAGGCTGGGACCCGAAATGAAACGAGCAGCTTGGGAGCTCAGCTGAATACTGATGTGGGGATCTGTTCACCACCTCCCTTGCTACTCCTGGCAGCAAATGCCCAGGCTGCGTGGCCCCCAAGTATAAATTAATGAGCTCCTTTCCACACCAGGTTAATGCAAATCGTGCTCTGGACCAATGAAACAAGCCACTTCAGAACTCTGCTTCACTGGGTTGGAAAATGTCACAGGAGTAGGGGAAGAAATGAGGTCTTAAGTTATGCATGTCCATTTGACGGCTCAACAAGGGGGAATGCTTTCAGAACTCTTGAAGCTTTTGTTATTAATGGTGTTTTAGTGTTGGGTTCTTAAACACATCAAACAAATTTCCTTCAAACTGGTAGTTACCGACTGCCATGGGGAAGGCTGCAGGCCTCCCACCTCCCAGATGGCTCAACCACAATGAACGTGTGGCCTGTCAGATGCACAGCACTGATGAACTAATTGAAATATGCTGCAAGAAGCAAACCCCAAATAAATGTGAAATAGCTGTTTCCTTATGCAAGAGCCCGCCCGCCGAACTGCCTCCATGGCTGGCCGTCCCTGCCAACTGAACGGTCCCCGGGCTCCTGCTTCCGTGTGGTTTTCAAAAGACTTAAATGCTTTCTGTCCATTGTGATTACCCAAGAGGGAAAAATTCTAATTGCAGAAAATGTTTGGTTTTTCTCCCTCTTATGGAAAAAAAACCCCAAAACCTGCAAGTGAAAAGTCAACTCTCACAAAGTGCCCAGTAGGACAGAAGAGCGCAATGGGCCAGCCAGCGATAAACCGGCCTCGACCGCGCCTCCCCATCTGCGGGAAGCCCCGCCTCCCCGGCAGCCCCGCGCCCGGATGGAAGCTGCTCCCTCCCTGTTGGAAATGGGAATGGCCACCTATTTCTACCCCGATGCCTACCCCCGCCCCCCACCCTTCAAGGTGGGTTTTCAAGGGTCCGTAAAGAGACAGCAGAGGGACAGCTGGCAGCACCCACGGAGTAGCCCTCCCTCCACCCGCCTCACGCAGGGCCCTGGCGCCTGGTGGGCGCTCCCTGGGGCCTGACTCCTTCGTCGACCGTGGCCAGGTGAGGCCAGGAGGCTGCAGGGCCTGACTCAGACCAGCAGGGCAGCAGCGGGAGAGAGCTCTCGCCCCGCTCCACAGCACAGCCGATGAGTCAGCCAGACCCTACAGAGACCTGGGGGAAAGCCCCCCCAGCTGCAGAGAGAGAAAATTCCATCCTTCGCGGGGAACCATTTCCGAAAAGGGAAATAAAGAACCTCGGAGAGAAGAAAGAGCAATAATCCCTATTACTTACGTACCAACTCTTCACAGGGCACACAAGGCAGAACATTTTTGGAAAGGTTTCCAGGAGTAAGAAGGCGTAAGAAAGCCAGGATTAGAGGGTTGGGGCCCCGGGAAGCCCCATGCTGGCCCGAAATGCCTCAAGAGAATCATTTCTGGGACTTCCCTGGTGGTCCAGCAGTTAAGACTGCACGCTCCCAATGCAGGGGGCTGCAGTTTGATCCCAGGTCAGGGAACTAGATCCCGCAGGCTGCAACTAAAGACCCTGCATGCTGCAAGGAAGATCCTGCACACGGCAACAAAGATCTCCGTGTCGCAACTAAGACCCGGTGCAGCCAAATAAATAAATATATATGTATTTTTTAAATGGTAAAAGCTTAAAAAAAAAAAAAGGATCATTCCTTTGGGCGAAGGGCTGCCCTTGGCGCCTCCCAGCAAAGACCAGTTACTTCTGTTAGACGTGGGGCTGCCGACACCCCCTTGTGTGTGAGAACACGGGACGTCCTGCCTGCAGGCTGTGGAAAGGGGAGATGGGCGCCCTTCTGAAAGGGATATAGGAGGGCGAGGCGGGGAGCCTATGCCCGGATATTTCTCCTTCCTCTGGCACCCAAGACAGAGCAAACACAAGAAACTGCGGCCCCGGCCTTCATTCACCAAGTAATTACTGAGCATCCACGAGGGGCCCCGTTCTGTACGCTGGAGTTACCATGGGGGCAAACACAATGACAAAGACGGCAGATGGATCACTGCGGTGGGGGTGGGGGGGTAGCACGAGGAGGAAAGAATGTCATCGCGAATGCTGCAGGAGCTGAGAGGAAAGAACCACACTTGGGATCAGCCAGGAGTGGGTGCAAGTCTTGGCTCGGCCCCAGCTATCTGTGCAAGCTCCAACAAGTCACCTACCTCTCTGAGCCTGTTTCCTTTCTGTAAAATGTGGCAACAGTCCCTCCTTATCTCTCCGGAATGCTGTGTTGTGGAACTACTTTGTATAAACTGTCGGTACTCGGTACTCGGTATTCACGGATTCCCGTATTCACGAATCCGCCCACTTGCTACAGTTTACTTGTAACCCAGAAACTGACGATCGCGGTGCTTATGAAGTCATTTGCAGACATGCACGGCCGGGGGTGGGGGGGGGGGCGGGTACTGAGTCACCCAATGTGCAGCACAGGTCAAACAAGGTGGCCCTCTGCCTTTTGTTTCAGTTCAAACTGTCAACAAGTGTCCTTTCCGTGATCCATTTACTGCCACAGTTTTCACACTTTTGTGCTTTTTTTGTTAGTGATTTAACATGGCCCTGAGCATGAAGCTGAAGCACGGTCTAGTGCTCAGAGCCGAGAAGGCTGTGATGTGCCTTATGGAGAAAACTCGTGTTAGATGAGCTTCGCTCAGGCGTGAGTGATGGTGCTGTTGGCTGAGTTCAATTAATAAATCAATAATATATATTAAATAAGGCATCTTTAAAGAGAAACACACGTAAGAGAGTTATGTATTGATCAGTGGACAAACACATTGTGACCAGAGGCTGGCAGGAACCTAACTCCGTATTTCCCCTAAGAGCAGTGGTTCAGGGCACTTTACAGAACTGCCAGGAATGGGCCTGGACTGTGTGCACACATGACCTAGGATGTATTATACTCGAGGGCTTCTGCTCTGTGAGGCCATCGCTCCTGCAGCTGACGTATCCACACCTGGCCTATCAGCATCACTCCGAGATGGAAATTAGCCTCGGGGTCCCCGAGTCCTGCGGCTTCTTTTAATAACTCTCTGCCTTTCCCCTGCACTCCCAACACCTTCCCACAAGAGGGAAACGGGCCTGGGACTTCCGGGCTTCAGCGAGGAGAGGGTGCGAAACTGCATTCTTGATGCTCTTCCCCAAAGCTCTTGCTTGGGTTTGATTTGTCTGTTGCTGGAACCCTGCCTGTTGGTTCATTTTGTTTCTGTCCTCTGGCAAGGGCAGTTTTTTGTTTTTTTGTTTTTTTCAAATTTAATTATTCTTCTGACGAACTTTATTTCAACAGTAACTATATTTTTTGTTTGTTTTTAAACGATTAAAGCAATTTTATTTTACTTTTTTTTGAATTTTTGAATTTTATTTTTTTATACAGCAGGTTCTTATTAGTTATCTATTTTATACATATTCGTGTATACATGTCAATCCCAATCTCCCAATTCATCCCACCACCACCCCCCCCCCCGCCACTTTCCCCCTTGGTGTCCATACGTTTGTTCTCTACATCTGTGTCTCTATTTCTACCCTCCAAACCGGTTCATCTGTACCACTTTTCTAGGTTCCACATATATGCATTAATATACGATATTTGTTTTTCTCTTTCTGACTTATTTTACTCTGTATGACAGTCTCTAGATCCATCCACGTCTCTACGTTTGTTTTTTTAATACTTATTTATTTGGCTGTGCCAGGTCTTAGTTGCAGCATGCGGGATCTTTAGTTGCTGCATGAGGGATCTAGTTCCCTGACCAGGGATGGAACCCAGGCCCCGTGAATTGGAAGCGCAGAGTCTGGACCACAAGGGAAGTCCCAAGGGCAGTTGTTAATATGAGTAATTGAAGTGAATGCCAGCTCTCCTCCCCAACAGTGCTCTTTTCTGCCTTTGGTCATAAAGGTTTAGCAGGGGTTTTTCTTGGTGATTGCTGGGCTGGGCGTGAGGAAGACAGTACCCCTGTACCCGTTTGACAGGAAAAAAGGGCTGATGTACAGGGCTGCTGTCCGACTTCAACTCTGCCAGTATCAAGAGCCAGCACCAAGCTGGTAATTAGGGACCTGGGTTCCAGGCTGCAGGACAGGTCTTGGGCACTGCTCTTCTGTCAGCCTCACCCTCTCATCCTTAATGGGGTACAGCCCTCCCAGCTCCAGTGTTCCCAGACCCTCCAGCAAGGCCGGAGAAGACTTGAAAAGGCACCACCAGGCTCCCCACTTTCCCTCCAGACCGATTCTCTCCTTTCACGCAGGAACCTTTTCCGGTAGGGCCGTGGTGATAACCACAAATTTGACTCTAAATCCTACACACCTTTCCAGGTGCTTTGACTATCAAAACTCCACCCATTCTTCAAGGCCTCCTTCAAATCCCACCTCTTCCAGGAAGTCAACCCTGACCGCCTTACCCAGAAAGGGTGTCTCCTCCTCTGAAGCCTGTCTGCTGTTTAAGCAACACTTATCTCACATGCCCGGTGTTACCCGTGGGGCACATCTCCCTAACCACACCGTGAGTCGGCCTAAGTTTTAGGTGCAATGTTACATATTGTATTCAACTCTTATCTGTCCAGTTTTCCAGAAACCTTTTGTGATGAGTTATAAAGAATACAGATAGATTTACACTTACATATACACGTGCACATAGACAGACAGTAAAGTAGAAATAAGTATGCTGACCACAAGGGTAAGTGAATACAGTCGCTACATGAAAATATCGCACTGTGCTCCCAGCATCCTGGAAGCCAGGGAAGAGGAGGTGACCATAATCAGTTGGAAAGACAGTGTGGGTGGAATGGGAAGAGTCTGGCAGAACTGGGTACAAACCCGGAGTGCCTTAGGGCAAATCAGTTGACTTCTTTCTCTGGGAAAATGGAGGAAGAACACCATCTAACGCGCAGGGTTCGTGAGGAAGCCTCGTGCACGCTGTGTGCGTGCAGTACACAAACCATACATGTTTTCCTTCCCCACCTTCCTTCTCGTTATCAAAGGAAGAAGCAACCTACTTGCCCCGCACACAGGGGAGGCAAATCTTGCCTGGCCGTAAATTCTAAAAGAAATTTTTCACACGAGACTCTGTAAGAAGACTTGAGCAGAGAGGGGGCAATGCCCCACGTTACAGTCAGCCCTGGTTTTAGAGCAAAGCCAGACGAGGATTTGCCATGGCCGCCATGGCTCTATTTGATCACATCCCGGGTACCCAGTGAAAGCCTAATAAACATCGATGGAAGGACCTACAGAGAAGCTACTTGAAGACCACTTAGTGGCAGGGGGTCCTGGTGAGCAGGTTTCAGGAGGGCTGTCTGCAAGGCTGACCACCTCTCCTGCCCATGGCTGAGGACGCAGGCGTAAGATCACTGTCCTTCCATGACAGAGCACATGCCCGCCCCCCCCCACCACTGCTGTCTTCTCCAAAAGCAGCAAGGCAGCGATCATGAAGCACCAGAAGTTTCCTCTTCTTCTTTTTTTTTTTTAAATAAATTTATTTATTTATTTTTGGCTGTGTTGGGTCTTTGTTGCCGTGCGCGGGCTTTCTCTAGTTGCGGCGAGCGGGGGCTACTCTGTTGCAGTGCGCGGGCTTCTCATTGCGGTGGCTTCTCTTGTTGCGGAGCACGGGCTCTAGGCACGCGGGCTTCAGTAGTTGTGGCGTGCGGGCTTCAGTAGTTGTGGCTCGCGGGCTCTAGAGCGCAGGCTCAGTAGTTGTGGCGCACGGGCTTAGTTGCTCCGCGACATGTGGGATCTTCCCGGAGCAGGGATCGAACCCATGCCCCTGCATTGGCAGGCGGATTCTTAACCACTGCGCCACCAGGGAAGTCCATCACCAGAAGTTTCCTCTTCTAATCTCTACAAATGAACTGTACGTTCTCCACGACTGGCTCTTCTCAGGGACCAAGCTGAAAAGCCTTAACGGGATGCGATGGTTAAGAGAACATCTGCCTGGTTTTAAAAGAGGCCTCTAGATATGGAGGCAGGCAAAGTTGGGCCCCAGTGAGAGAGGATGTACAGTCAACTTGGGACAAGGGCTCTTAGCTCCTCACCATTTAACCGACAGACATTTTCCCTAGAGCCTCCCATGTGCCAGGCATGGGGGATGCAGAGAAATGAGATTCAGCGCTGATCTCACAGGAGCTCAGTCTAGCAGGGAGGCACAGAGTAACATTTAACTGCCGTTCTGCGTAAGTTAGATTAGGGTGGCACAAAGGTGGAGGTGATGGACTCCACCTGGGAAGGCCAATGAAGACAACAAGCCTGGGTCTCGGTAATGAACAGTCATTAAGGCAGAGGACGCAAGGCCCAAATCCTACAGGGCCTCATATAAGCAGAGGAATTTTCTTTCAGATTCCATAAGGAAGGACCAACCAAGATCAAGAGAAACCAAGTGACTCAGTGAAGCTCGTACGACCTTATGGGACGACCAGGCCTGGAGCCTTGACTCCCACAGTTCAGTTACCCTGCTGCATCCCCTGCACGGCGAGTGCAGAAGGCCAAAGAGAGAAGCCCATTCCACACCCAGCGCCCAGAGAGCCCAGAGTCTGTGCCTGGCCATCGTCATAGCAGAGCATGTACTGTCCTAGTCATCTGGCAAGTCCCTCCCTGTAAGAAAAACAGCCCTTCCTAACTCACTGTGTTTCTCTCTGCAAAGGGAGAGGGCTGGGAATCTCCTCCGATCACAGAGGAAGAAGAAGAGTTTAACAGGGACCGTCCAGGAGTCAGATAAGCTAGGTCCCCAGAGGCAAGCTGGGGAGGGGGCTTCTAGCCCATCCAGACACTGACGCTGACGGTACACAGGGTGCTGACCCAGGGCGGGGGACCAGGGATGAATCAAACTCCACCCCTGTCCTCCATCATCCAGGAGCTCACAATCCAGCCGGGGAGATAAGCCAGGCCCAAAAGTAACTATAAAATAAGGCAGGCGGTGATAAGAGTCACACAAGAGACACAGATAAGGTGCAGTGGGAGCTCAGAGCAGAGATGAGTCACGTTGGGGGCTTGGCCGCAGGGGAGATTCAGATGAAGGGGAGCATTTACCACATTCCCCTCAGAAAGGAGGAGGGGGGGCTCTAGCCTATAGCCCCAGTGGCTCCCAGGTAGGGGCTGGGGAGAGAGCTAGGAGGGGACCAAGAAAGATGCTCAGAGGAGGTCCCCTGTGAAGAACCCTGATTCTGAAGGGGAGGACGCAGGTAGGCCTGAGACTTTGGAGAACTGCCCCAGCCCATATTTCAGAGGCAGGGAGAGGAGTGTAGGATGAGGAATTTGGAATTTACGCAGGGGCAGCAAATGCGTTGAAAAGAGACAGAGCTAAAGATTTGCCTTGAAATGACATTTGCCTAGCAAACACACGCTATTTATTTAGAATGTCCATTTGAGGTTTCCCGGCGGAATTAGCTACACATTATGGGGGAGACGGGCACTAGAGTTTCCCTCTCCCCAGGTCCCCCATCAGCCCTGCCCCTGACAAGCGAGGCTGAGGAGGTAGGGAGGAAGCTCGCCGGTCTGAGAGAGCGCCGGCCCCTCAGGTTACAACAGCAAAGGGAGACTCAAGGGATGGAGAGGGGCCAGATTTTCCTCCAGCGAGGGGGACACCGGCAGCACTTCTTCCAAGTCCTGGCCCCCTCTCTGAGGGCCGCACCCCGGGGGCGCAGGCCCCGGACACCCACCCAGCCAGGCCAGCGCTGGAGGGCTGTCCAGGTGGAGGCGGGAAGCCCAGAAGGCTAGACCGAGGGCTTTGGCCACCACTTCCTCCCGGCCCCTTCCCAGCACTGCACACACACCTGCCCCTTGGCCGCCGTGACACTTGTCACTGGGGGAGGGGAGTCCTCCGCGCCCCAGCCGGAACCGACGGAAATTCGGCATTAGCGTCGGGGGCCCCTCCTGAATCCCGAGGGCCAGCGCCTCCCGGGGGGCCGGGCTGGGGGCGATTTCCTGAGCCCGGGATCCCCGCGCGCCAGACCCTCCTCCCCGCGCGGGGCGGCGGGGCCCGGGTCTCCTACTTTTCCCTCCCGCCGAGCGCGCGGGCCGGCGGGCAGGCGGGCGGGCAGGCGGGCCTGGGCCTCCGGGAGCCGCCGCCCGACCGGGGTCCCCGCCCCGCGCCCGGCCCCCGCCTCCCCCTCCCCGGGGGCTCCGCGCGGGCCTGAGGAGGGGGCCCGGCCGCGCCGCCTTCCGGCCGGGCGGCCGAAACACTCACCCCACTCCGCGCGGCGCGGCTTCGTCCTCTTCGGCCGCGCTGGGCCGCCGCCGCTTCACGCCACCCGAGAGGCCCCGGCCCCGCGGCCCCGGCCCGGCCGGCTGCGCCCCGCGGCTCCGCGCGCCGCCGCCGCCGCCGCCGCCGCCGCCGCCGCCGCCAGCTGGCCCCGGGCGAGCGGCCGTGCCCCCGCGGGCATGCTCCCCGGCCGTCGGCTGGCGGGCGGCGGGCGGGCGCACGTGCGGGCCGCCGCGGGTCTGGGCGCTCGGAGCGCGGGCCGCGGGCCGACGAGGAGGCGGCGGCCGGCGGGGCGCGGGGCCGGACGCGCCCGCGGACCGGCCTGACAGCTCTACGCCGCGGCGCCGCCGTGCCCCGCGCGCCCCAGCGGCCGCTGCTGCCCGTGCGCGCCGGGCCCGCCTCGCATTCCCTCACTCGGCGGCAGGCCTGCGCCTCCGTCAGGCCACGCGGGGAGCCGCCCGCCGCCTCCGCCCGCCCCGAGGGCCGGCCTCCGCCCGGAGCAACCCGGCAAACTTGGTGGCCCCGCTCCGGCGCCGGGCGTGCTGTCGCCCCGGCGACCCCCGAAAGCCCGGGGCTCGCTTCCGCGCGGGAGGCCCCGGGCTCTGGACCCGGCCCACGACCTCTCGGCCCTTTTAACACCATTGGCCTCGCCTGTCGGGAGACTCGCGAACAGTTAAGAGGGGGAGGGAACGAGCAGATCTGCAGAAATTGGGGGGAAAAAAAAAAAATCAAGTCTTTCGGGAGTAAAATGACAAATCAAGGGGAACGAACTGCGGAAGACTTCGGAAGGCATTTGCAATGTGTGGACAAACCAAAGGTAGTTAATTGAAGTCCAAACCTTGATGCCGGGTACTTGCATCAGTTACCGACCCGATTTGCAGAAATAGGCATCAAGGAGTTCTCTCCTCAGGATCCCAAATATGGTCTGGACCAAAAAATGAAAATGCTCTTTGGTCATCAGAAGTCGTGAGAGTAATAGTAGCCAGAGGGTAAGTTCTAGTCCCTGACCTCAGGGAACCGGCAGAGGATCAGAAAGAGCTTCATCTTGATGTTCCCTCCCGACTGGACGCTCCAGTTGGACCAAGAGGGTACTGAGTGAAATTTAAAGGAAATCACAAAGCGTATATATAGACTGAGCAAGGATGGCCTTGTTTGTCAATATCTGAAGTAACTGAATTAACCAGGGCACACCCAAAACCTATGGGTAGTTTACCTATCACTAAGTACCGCCTTATAAGGTCGAGAGGAGCCGGGGGGAGTGCTTTCCCCTGGAAGGGCAAGGGCAAGCTCAAGTTAAAGCGCTCCAAGATGAGTTCAGATCAAGTCAGAGAGAGAACAACCCTGACCAAAGTCTGTCCCATCTCCTTGGACATTGAATGGGCCAGGAGAGCCACTGTAACACAGCTTGCCTCAAAACACCTGCCTTATGATCACACGGAGACAAGTGAAATACTAAACCCTCAACTCCTTCCCTCCACCAAGGGGTGCCCTAAGACCCATTAAAGGTTTTCAGCCCCAAGGCTGTTCTGAGTCGGCCAGGGACTTGAGTCATCATCTGTCTCCTGTACACCCGTCCTCCTTGCCTGAGGGCCCGTGGAAACCGGACTGGATGACAGACCCTTTTGCTGCTACTTCTCCCTGTACTTCTGCTTTGACCTAATAATAAAAGTAAAAAGCAAAAAAAAAAAAAGGGTTTCAGAGCATACAGATCTCCAGAGTGAGGCTCTGCCTGTAGGCCAGTCGGAACGGAGCACCTGGACGGCTGCCATTGTAACCCTGCCATGACTGCCCTCAGACCAGTAACTCGGAAGACGTAACACCATTAAAAACCAGATCCCACAGTTAGCCAGTAGGAATAAATACACTAATATCACAATTATTCGTATCCACAAATATTTATTAAGTGCCTGTGTTCAAGAATGAAGAGGAGATGGTCCCTGCTCTCATGGAGCTTACAATTTCATTACTCCAGCATTTGACTAGATTTAAAAACTGCAACAAGCACTGGTCTTTGTCTAATGTCAGCAGCACTACAGGAAGCAAATTTCTCACATTATATTGGTCACTGTTCCAGTGAAATTGTGAATAAAACATTATCTTTGAAGTCTGTAGTCACAGCGATGACATGACATATAATGTCCAGCAAATGCAAATTTATGGCTTGATTCCTCGTATTTGAGAGGGGTCTGCTGAAATAAAACACAGATCAAAAGGGGAAGGCTTATTAACACAGGTCCTAAGAATACTGGTGTAGTTTAATATATTATTAAACTGCCACAGAACTCTTGGCAAGGCAGGAAATTATTTCCTGCAAAATCTGTGCAATATAATTGGTTTAATCAGACCTGCAAATCTCATAACCATGTACAATCACTTATGATGGGTAAATACGATTTACCTTTATGATTCCTAAAGGGCTCTAGACATGTATTTATTTTTTAAAGCTTCTTAAAGACTCACAGCACAAATGGCACATTAAAATTTAGTGAAAACTGCTTTTGAGATATCTAAAAATTAAAATGACAAAAATGTCTAACTTTTCTACATTTATAAGTACAGAGTTCAGAATTCAAATAGCATTCAGCAAAGCACCTGGCTTTTCTGAGTTAAACAGGGGAACAAATTTTGGTTGCTTATCAAACTCCAAAAGCAAATCATAATCTTCATATAGATCTTCCAAACGTTCAGTGGCAGCCACTTCCTTCATGTGCTCCTGTGTCACAGGCCAGCACCTTTAGATGTCTAATTATGGAACATTCAAAGGTGCAATTACTTTGATTACATTGGCAATACTTTTTTTTTTTTTTTTTTGGTAAAACAGCCTGTATCAAATAACCCCAAAATCATCTACTTTACTTAAGATCACAGGGCTTCTGACCTTACACTAGACAAGTTATCAATTACTCATTAAAAAAAACACACCAGAGGGAAGCTCATTTAAACTCTAAGAAAGCTCATTTTTTGCAAAAAGATGGAGAGAACAGCTTAGACCACCTAACAAATGTCAACCAACCCAAGGCAGTTTTTAAGTCAATCGCTGGGGACAGTCTACTTTTCTATCTAAGAAAGCATTGAAATCGCTACTTCAAAAGCCTATTTAATAACCCAGAATGAATCAGAAATGTACTGTTTATTGAAAACTTACTAAACACCAGGCACTTTACATAAGCTCTCACAATGGAAGGAAGCTTCTTATCTTTACGTGGAGGAAGGCAGCCCTGAGCAGGGTGTGACCCAGGTCTGTCTGGCTCGCCTGTCCCCTGCCCAGCTGCTGCAGTCCTAGCGCTGCCTAGTAGCTACATCTACTTGGGACCCTCGAAGGACAGAGGACATTACCCCTACCTCAGGAGGCTTTTCAGGGAAAGGAAGGGGGTAGGTCCAGAGGAAAAGAGAGCAGTAACTCTACTTGCATTTTAAAAGGCACTTCCCAGAAGTGGAAGATTCACTTAGGTTTTTTACTAACTGCACCTCAGCCCCAGACAGCAACAACAGTTGCTTTTTAAGCTTGCCACCTCTCCAGCTTTCAGGTTGTTTTTAAATGGAGTATTTGTACGTTAAGCATTACCAAAGGGAAAGACGGCTGAAAGGATTTTCCTTGGTGTCCCTCTTCACAGCTACGAAGAAAAAAAATTTTTTTCTTAATTTTAAATAAGTGACTGATACTTCCAATCTATTACACATGTCACAAATCAAAGCATATGTTTTCTGAGAGGTACAGAAGACATTTTAATGGGGCTTAAGATTGGAATAAGACTACTAAGAAGATAACTCCCTGACAAGAGAAAACTCTCATCTCTTCTGAAATGGCAATTTCCTATTCTTAAGACTGTAATAGACTTTACAATAAAAGTAGGGAACAATGAAACATCCTAATAATTTTCAAGTTAGTTTTTAATGTCATGTATAGGAACACATTAAAGGGAATATCATTGGTAAAGTCGATCCCTTTATTAAGTCTTGACACAAGCTCTCCTGGAACTTGATTAAAAAGAACGTTTTCTTCACTATAACTAGGAGATTAAAAAGAAAAAAAGACTAGGAAAAAACACCAAGAATAAGGCACTTGATTCTGCTGATGAGTAACTCTGATTAGCTGGAGGTCTTCAACAGTTTGCAGGAGTTGGAAGCAAAGGTTTGATTCACGGATAGGAAGGAGAAAGAGAGGCAGCTGTCAGGCGACCCCCCGCTTGCTGAGAATCCCCCGAGCTGAGCAGGGAGGCTGCAGGCACCAGGCCCGAGCTCAGGCAGGGGAAGCTTTGGTGAAGGGTGCTCAAAGATTATCTGAGGTCCCTGCTCGAAGGCATACATATACCCTAATGGAATAACGGGTGGCTTGGCTCAATATAACTACATGCTATCAAGAGCCACAGAAGAAGGAGAAAAAGCTCAAAAGTAAACCAAACTGTAAAACCGGAATCAGTGGGAATCAATGGTGAAAGTTTGGAATGAGTCTGTTTGTCAACACATACCGAGCTTGAATATGTGGGCACTGGGTTCTGACTGGCCACCAAAAAGTGGGCAGCTAAGCAGCCTGGACCTGACCAGCAGTCAGGACCTCTACCTGCTATGCTCCCGATCAGAGCATAGCCTCCTGCCCCCGTGCTACTTCTGAGAGCCAGGAGGCATTGCCAAGGCAGCGCGCCGGAGCCCTCCAGCAAGGCCAAGGGAAAGGCACCGAGCTCTATCTAGACACGTTCCCTGTCCAGTAACAAGCAGGGAAGGTTGCTCTCATCTCAACCTACTGTTCTTACAGCAGCTACTATGGGAGTATTTATTTTTCTTTTTGGCGGGGGTGGAGAGGGGTTAAAAATGTCTTCATGACGATCTGACAGCTGAGGCCATGTACACTGAGGAAACTGGGGTTGCTCTTACAACCTCACTGAGCGGTGGCCTATATTTCATAAAAGCTTTATCACCTCATTGTCAAGGGCGGGACACAAATTATATACAGAATGATGGGCAGAAAGCTACAACTCCCCAGTTGTTAAACTTTTCTGAAAAGTACTACATCTATCACAAAATTAGAGAATTACATCTCTATCATTTTTCTTTCTTACAAATAATGAAGTTTAAGGGAAACAAAATGAGATATTATTACTTTCAAAGCTTTCCAATACTCCATCATTTCCAACATTTCCATTATTAACTATTCCAATATTCACTCTAAGACACGGTTCAAACACGAATTACATTACTATTTTTAAAAAACTTCAACACAACTAAATCCAGGGTGTGCTGTTTTTTGGCTTTTTTTTTTTTTGCATTCAGCATGTATTAGTCTATCATTATGGAAGCTGTTCTTAAGCATTTATTTTAAAAAAAAATCATATTCACAATGTAGAACAAGTTTATAAAATTGGTGTGCAAAGTTAATGGTAAAAGGATAACACTATTTGTTTAGAAACAAAGCTGTCTCCCCTATTTACATTTCCTTATTCTTGATATAAATTGGATACATATACTATTTAAAAATAATACTTTTTAAATAGTAAAATATACAAGAGATTCCTGAGAATAACAAAAATATCTTGAAAATATGTGGCCATTTGAAGTATAAAATAGCAAGTGTAAAGAATAGCATGATTGTAAAACTACTGTTTGAAAGCTTATAAACAGTACAAAATAGTTTGCCTTTTCTGAGTGCATAATTACACATTAGTGCAAACAAAACTGTCTCAAAATTTAATGGCTACAAATCTCAAAGATTTGCAGAGGTGCGCAAAACATGAAATTTCTTTAATGTCATACGAACTGAACCCAGCTCTCGATTAATCTTCTCCAAACGATCTTCCAAGGCTTCCTGGGTAAAAATCATGGAAAAAACTTAATTAGAATTCTACATCAAGTTCACCGATTCTATAATTACCACCAAAATGACTTTTCTTTCAGCAAAAGAGCAAGTATAAAACATCAAAATTACAATCATTTTGGTTTTTACACAAATCGCCATTTACATTATTTCTTTTAAACTAAACATAAATCAACTTTTCAACCATTCAAGATAACTGCTTATCTTTAAATAGAAGGAGAGAATTATTTGACTCCGTTGAACTGAGAACAGTACAAGAGGAACCTAGAAGGTTCTTCAGACATTTCGCTAGAAGAAACGGACACATCTGACTGGTGCCGTATCCCACTTACAAGTATATCAAATAACTTTCTTCTGACAAAAATTTCTAGGTTAAAAAAGAGGAAAAACGCTGGAGGAGACTTTTCCAAGAAACAAGATATTTCACAATGAGTCAGTGTAACAAATGCTACTTTTAAATAAATAGCACTACTGTTATATAGTACCTGGAATATATATTCATCATTTTAGATACTTTATTAGATATTAACTCCAATGGTATCCTGAAATAAAACTTAAAAATTTTCTCTTCAACAACTTTAAATTGTAAAAAAAAATTACACGTTCATTTTAGAATTTTTAGAAGACAGACGAGCAAGAAGTAACAACCACTGTTCCCCTTTCCTGTTTTTTTCTGCAGATAGGAACACCATTTTCAAGAAAAATAAAATCAGAATCAAACTCTACTTCAGAATGTTTTTCAATTTAACTTTTCTTGTTATGGAATATACTTTATTTATGACATCATTTTAAATTAATGTGCAATATTGCATCAGATATACCATATTTAATCAAGAATCTTTTAGTAGAAATTTAGGTTGCTTCTAATTTCATATATCACAAATAGTGCTGCAATATATATTCTGAAACATACCTCTATACATACCTATAAATATTGCCTTAGGAATCATTCCCAAAAGTAAAAACGCTAGGTCCAAAGAAATGTAAAATTTTAAAGCTTTGGATACATGTCAAGCTGAACTCCAGAAAGTCTGTGACACTTTCTCCTTCCACTTGCAGTGTACAAGGATAAGCTTTTCCCTAGCCCAGGTTCTGGTGGGTTTTTGTTTTTTGTTTTTAAATACCTGCCAATGTGATAGTTTAAAAATGATGCTTTTGTTTAAATGTGTGGGGTTTTTTTACTCATTGGTGAGGCCAAGCATTTTTCAATTTTTTTTGCCCAATTTTACCTTTTTTACTTATGAATCATATACAAGCATCCTCAGCCCTTTTTTGCTGCCATTTGTCTTCTTACTGGATTGAAATAGCTTTGACATATATGAACAGAACCTAGGGCCCTTTAAGTCTTATTTTAAGAGCTTATCATCATTATGTAAAAAAATATATTAAACAAAAGTTTCAGATACATTTAGAATTAGAGTATCAACAAGTTTTCCTTCTGCTTTCCCAGTAAACTATTTTATTTTATTTATTTATTTATTTTTTTGGCTGCACCTCGCGGCATGCGGGATATCTTAGTTCCCCGACCAGGGATCGAACCTGCACCCCCTGCATTGGAAGTACGGAGTCTTAACCACTGGACCGCCAAGGAAGTCCCCCCACTAAACTATTTTTAAATGAATTTTATGTGTTGACTTTTACAAGTTATTGAATAAAAACGTTCAGAACAACAAAAACAATGAAAGAAAGTCAGAAAAAGAAGTTAAGGATACAGGCCCTAGAAAAAGACCTCTGCTATTTTCTGTGTGTCTTTCTCACAGATCAATCTGAAACTGAACTTTTCCTGACATTAAGGCATTGAAAAGCCAAAGCTTGCAGTTATATAAGAGACATATCCTCGCTGTTATGTTTAAAATGTTACAAAAAGAGATTTAAAATGTTCCATGGTTTCATGCATTTTAATTCTCTTTGAAAAGCAACTAAAAAAAATGTACACGGGCCACTTCGCCTGCACCATCTCCTGCTCAATAATGGAATCACATCTCTCTTTTTAACCTCACATCTATTCCAGTTGCAAAGTGCCACTGTTTTATATGTCTACTAAATGGAAAGGTGTTCAGAAATAAATTGCAGATTGGGGAGGAAAAAACAAACACAAAAAAGGGAGATTTAATGTGAAAGCCTTAAAAATGTAAAATCTGTTAATAGCCATATTGCCATTCGCTCCCAAGTTAGTTTCTTGAAAACATGATGGCATGAACACCTTTTTCTTAGAAGTATAAAGGTAAAATCACTTTTTGTTCCTGAAAGCTAGCATGCAGTTATAAAATATGCTATCACTACCAAACACTTCCTGTAAAGGCTAAAAGTTTTGATCGACTGTTTCAGTGTGCCTAAAAACTGTGATATTAAAAAATCATCGTGGTTAAACGGAGCACTGACTAGCATCAAGCCTCCAAAGCAGACTCAGGGTAAGACACTTCACCTGATTCAATCTTGTCTGCAGAGTGATTCGTCCTCCAGTAGAAGGCATTCGGCTTAGTGCTGCCTCAATCTGTTAACACAAAAAAATGTTTAAATAAAAATAGAAGAATTCTAATTAGTGGCAGGGAGGTTTATAACAGTATGGAAAGAAAAGACTTCAGCCTAGTATTTTCTTGTCCATCTCGACTTCACATAAGTTCCCTCTGTCACAATTAGTAACAACAGCTTGGCTCACACACGTTTCTAGTGCAGCTTTGTGTGGCATCCACAGTAACTTCCTGGGTTTGACTCAATAATTCCCTTCTGACTGTTCCTCAGACATAAGCATTAAGTGCAGAAAAAGATTTAAGACATTTTTTTATGTTTGTTTTTACCTGGTCTTTTTCTTTTGTAAGTTCATCAAAAAACCGTTCCGTTTCAGCTAGGGTCCTAATTTTTGCTGTATACTCAAAATCATTACCCTGTGGTGGTACGCAGGCAGGCTTACACTGTTCATAGCTAACTGATTTATTCTTCTCCCAGGCTGATCTCACAGGGACTTTCTTCGCTCCACTTGGCAACGGTTCAGGGGAAGAGCTATGATTAACATGGATGTCAGTGGTTCTTTCTGAGTATTTTTTTTCTGTCAGAGAGAAAAGAAATTTCTTTTATTTCTTATCAACTCTTCTAACAGAGCATGTACATACGAAATATGTTACCCAACTTCACTTTCTGAAAATGGCTGCTACACAGCCAAAAAAAATGTAATGAAAAGAGATACATAATCAATCATATATACTCAGTCTTCTTCTCCACAGAATTCTAAAAGCCCTGCCCTCAGTTTGACAATCTTCACAACTTCCCTAAATAAACTTAAAGCAAAAAAAAAGTTTAAAAACTAAACAACACATTTAGTGGACATATACCAACATTACAGAGTTAGTATTTTAAGGGCCTACCCAAGTGATTTCACATACATTATCTTATAACTTTATAGGATAAATGAGAAAAAGAAACTTAAAATATAAATGAGAAAAAGAAGGTGCATATAAGTTACAGAATATAAAAAACTGAACAGTATGGCCCTGGTAATTAAACATTAACATCCCCTGTACCTCGGTTTCCCAACTTTCCAATGAGGATAACAACATTGACACAATATGAGTGTCACAAATGCTTATTTTTAGAGGCCCTTGGGTAAAAAAAGATTTAAGTGCAGGATATAATGACATTTAGAACCTTGAAAAGATACCAGAAACTCACAAAATGAAAGACTAAAACCATAACTGATAATTTTTTAGGAAAAGATACCTTCTGAGTCATCTAGAGGAAGAAACTGGAGTTGTTTCCTTGGATTGGGACGTTGTACTGTAGACACAGGAACAGTATCTAAATCATCCAAAAGTATATCAAATCTATTGAATGAAGCAAGTTACTTGTGAGAAAAAAAGTGTTAACTGGTGTTCTCTATCTCCACTAGAAAGATGAGCTGGCATCCAGTTAACTTACGTATTCACATATTTTTAAAAGAGAAAGGTGGTCATATAATTTTTTAAAACTGAAATTTAATTTATATTTTCTAACACAAAATTATATTTACATACTGGCGACGTAAAGCATTTACCAATACATTATCTCATCCGATCTTTGTAACAACCATATGAAATAAGCAGGTAGGCATTATTATCCCCGTTTTATAGAAGAGGAAACTGAGGTTCAACGTGCTTCAGTAATTTTCCCCAAGAGCCTGCCAGAGCTGGGCCACCAGCTCTCATGTCTTAGGAGTCCAGTGGTCTTCCCACCACAGCACACACTTCCAACCACACTTCAGAGGGGACAACTTTCTCAGGAGCACAGGTAAACTTATGTTTAGTGCCAGGGCCATACCAGGACAGCCCGCTTTCTTGTACAAATGGCCCCCAATTTTCCCTGTATCTTATACCTTTTCAGGAGAACAAAGAATTATCATTCTATATCCAAAGGCTGGAAGAGGTTCTGAGGCAGTATTTAAATTTTATAGTAGCCAGTTTACATACTTAAAAACTGTTTTCACGTATTATAGTACTTTTTTATTTTTAGTATGACATTTATTTAAATGATTTAAATCCATAGAATCCCCATTAACAACTGAAAAATTAGTGACAGCTAGAGGCATAAGTTGACATTTTAAAAAAATCAATACTATATATATTTTATTCAACAATTTTAGAGAACTTACCGAATCGGGCTGCTTTCATTTTTGCTAAGTAGATGACTAAATCCTGGGGACAAATTTTCTTTAGGGGATCGCTTTGGACTATAAGCCACAGTCACTGGTGTTAACATAATCTCTCTTTTTGCTACAGAGGAAAACGAAGAGGAGACAGTCTGTTCCTTCTATGTATGTGCTAGGTTGGCAGAGCATAGCTTCTTTTTCAGTACCTTATTTCTAACTAAGAATACATGTTCATTGTAAAACTTTTTGAAAGATAAATAAGAGTATACAAAGTAAAAATAGTTCATAATCCGAACATCTAGAGGAAACCACTGGCAAGATTTTAGTGTATCAGACTGTAGTTGCAGCACTCTGACTCAAAACTGGTTTTTCAGGATTTTAGAAGTCGACTGGAAATAAGATGGAAACACCAGTGCACTAGTGAACATTCCTAATAACACAGTCATACACAAATCTCCTCAGCAGTTATGGAAATGGAAATTAAGGACACAGAAGCCCAATGCTTAACTTTAAGACCATACTTATAATTGGCTAAAGAAAAAGGTGACTAATGCTGAGTAACCTTAGGTAAATATATGGAAAAAAACATCATTTTTCAGGCTAGCTTAATTTGTTTGAACTAATGTTTAATTAGATAGCTGTCAAAATAGCTAGTTGAGTTTGTCTCAAAAACTGTGAAATGGTATTAGTTGCAAAACATTTGCGGGACACACTCAAAAATCTCACTTTGATAAATGGTGAGAATTTCTTCAGTTATAGTCATAGTAACTGTGCAATCAGACGGTGTTATTGAACAAGATCATATTTAGGGATTCTGTGTTCAGAGCACTGTACTAGGCGCTAGGAAGAGTGTAAGGGAAACAGAAAGCATCAAACAGTGTGTACGGCTCAGATGCCACTCTTCCAAGCCCACGAGACATAAACCTCTAGCTCTTACTTGGAGTACTTGATTTACGATTTGAAGGTGGTAAAGATGACGATCTCTGTGAAGCAGAATTAAATCTCTTTTGTCTTTGCTGGGCACCTTTCTCTGGGGACCGACTTGCATTGACTGAAGTGTCAGTTTGCCGAGGAGTCACTAGTTCTGTAACAGAAAAATGTAAAAAAAGAAAAACAAAAAAACAAAACAAACCTAGCTTCAGTTATCTGCTTTTTATTACCAGATGGTTACACCAAGCAAGCAATTCTTCTCACCATCTAGATTATAATGATTACTTGCAAAATGCACCACATTACAATGCTAAAAAATGCTTGATGAAGAAAAACGTGGGAGTTTTTAATGAATTCATTCTGATTCTCTGTTTACAACTGGCATTCAAGGTGATTTTTCAAGAGTTTATTTTTAGAAAGCAGGTCACTAACTTATTTACTAGCGGATACTGCTTTGGAAATGCAATGCCAAAGATGTTAATGACGTAATTAGCAGGCCCAACCAAATAAGCACCAGAGAAAGTACAAGTGCCCGGACCTGTGAAATAAACAGTATTAAACATACTTCTTGTCCTACTGATAGATGCTCAGTAACCAAGAAAGGGAGAGTAGGAAATGTTACATCTCACTTTATGAACACCAAATGCCTGTCATAACTTTTTGATGTGTGCAAGTAAGACAAATTGATATGGAAAGTTTTCAAATATCCTTAAGAATGCCATGTAAATCTTTAATAATCAGAACATAATATGTCATTTGAAAAGGTACGTATGTGATGACAATGATAAATTAACAACTGGGGGAGACTTCCCTGGTGGTCCAGTGGTAAAGAATCCACCTTCCAATGCAGGGGATGGGGTTTGATCCCTGGTCGGGCGGGGAACTAAGATCCCACATGCCGCGGGGCAACTAAGCCGGCGTGCCACAACTACTGGGCTCACACGCCCTGGAGCCTGAGCGCCACAACTAGAGAGAGAAAACCCGCACGTCACAACTAGAGAGAAGCCCGAGCGCCACAATGAAGAGCCAGCACGTCGCAACAAAAGATCCCACATGCCTCAATGAAGATCCCGTGTGCTGCAACTAAGACCCGTCATAGCCTAATTAATTAATTAATTACTTAAAAAAAAAATTAACAACTAGGGGATTCAACTGTCTGCAATGGGGCCGAAACGGCATAAAAATAAATTTAACTTTTTATTACTTGAGGCATTTCATTTTAAGAAGGTAATATAATTGGGGGAGAAAGGGGAAGAGACCTATATATCTGTATTTCTATCAAACAAGGAATAAAATACTTACTATTTGAGGTATCCTCTTTCTCTGTCTGTGTGCCCCAATTTTTAAATACTTTTTCTTCATCAAGTTCTTTCAAAGCTTTCATGATTGGTGTGTCTGAAGTGTCTCTTTGTTTTTTTATCAATAAACTTGTTGGTGAACTTCCAGGTGAAGGATCCTTTTCCAGAGGAGAATGGTACCTTAAATAATAATTGTAAGACACACGGTGCTATGAACGGAATATTTGTGTCTCCCCAAAATTCTTATGTTGAATGCAATTCTTATGACGAATTCCTGTCCTCACCTTTTGGAGGTGATTAGGTTTTGATGAGATCATGAGGGTAAAGCCCCCATGCTGAGATTAGTGCCCTTATAAAATAAGGAAGAGACATCTTGATCTCTCCCTGCACACGTGCACCAAAGAAAGGCCATGTGAGGACAGAACCAGCACCCGACCATGCTGGCACCCTGATCTCAGACTGCCCACCTCCAGAACTGTAGGACATAGCTGTTTGTTGCTTAAGCCACCCAGTCAAGGGTAATTTGTTGTAGCAGCCTCAACTAAGATGGTTTACTGGGATTACTAGGGGAATAACATGAGGGTTGACAGTTACTCCACAATGAATACGTATGCTTCACAAGGCAAATCAATAAAATTGAGACTGTATATAATAGACCAGTGCTTCCCAATCCTTTTCACAGCCTAGAGCATACAGAAATATAATATTTATATGGCACTCTGGAGTAAATGAACGAGGTTGCTCATGGGGGCTCAGCTATATGGAGGGTGGGGATCAACCTCTTGTCCTAACTGCAAGCCCGTGCACAGGGCACACCACTACGCCAGCGGCACAGGTGGCGATAGCTCTGCACGGCCTACAAAAGGAAAATTTCCGAAAAGCACTAGCCTTTCAAAATAAAGTAAAAATCAGATCCTCAAAATTAAGACATAAAAGGAACAAGGAGATGGCTCTTTACAACTTCCTCAACTTTGAAAGGAACTGAAATCTCTAAGAAAACCTAACAGTCTCTAAATATGATCGTCAACAGAGCTGTCTCACCCAGGAAGGCAGGTGTCCTCCGGATGGCTGGCTGCCTTGCTGTCCCGCGTGTCCAGAGGCTGCCCGGTGAAGATGGAATGCTCTGCTCCCGGGATCAGCCACTTCCGCCGGCTGACGTCGGAGCTCGCCAGCGCGCTGTGAGGACGGGAAGTGTTCTCAGGCATTGCACGGTCTGCACTCCAGTGTAGACTGAGCACATACAGAAAACAGCCTGCTCTGAAATAGTACTTCCACGTTTACACAGGAATTTAAGAACCGCATAAAACAATCTCATTTTAGCTAGATGAACTCTATTTTACAGTTTTCAGCTCCAACTGAATTGTTATTCTTGGTTTCAGAAGAACAGTCCAGATTCAGGTACCATCACGTGTACCCGGCTCCGAACACCCCGGCCCAGCCCCTCACCGCACTTCACACCCTTTATGCCCCGTCGAGCTCAGGGCCCTGAGGTGAAGCAAGAGCACCTTGCCTGTTCCTCCCAGACCAGCACCGCCGACAGAATTTTCTGTGAAGACAGAAAACGCCCTCCATGTGCACAGTCCAATACCGTGGCCACCGGCCACAGACACACAAGCTCGTGAACGCTTGCAACGCAGCTAGATTTAAACAGCTGTGGTGGCCGGCACTGCTGTACTGAACAGTGCAGTTCTAGACCATGACATTCCTCCCTGAGACTGTGAAGCCCGGCCCGACTGAGGCTCACCCCACCGTACACTCCGGTCACTCGAGGCCTCATCCTCTCCACACCGCCTCCTGCCCTCACCCCGCGCGCCCTCCACGCGCACACGGGAGCTGCTCCGAACTCCCGCCAACGACTCGACTCCCTTCCTCAGTCGCCCCTTCAGAGGACGCTCACTGGATGCATCATCCCAGAGAAGACAGCCCCCTTCAGAAATCAAAGCTCCAAAGATCCTGTGGCTCCCGTGCTCCAGCATCCCCACGACACTCTCACCGCGAGGCCCACGACCCTGGGCCTCCCCTTCCCTGTGCACCAGCCCCTCCTAGCCTTCGGGCTCCTCTTCACCCCACTCCCACCGCCACCCCAGCACACACTCCTGGTAATCAGTACTCATCGCCTGGACCCCCTTCCCTGCTCACTTTCCATCGCACCTGACTGGCAGCAAAACCTAAGCCTGTCTGACTACAGTGAGCTCACTTTCCCTCTGTGTCTGTACTCCTACAGTTGAGCTTTGCTGGAAAAAAAGCTGCCCAGCTGTGTCGACTGGGGTATCACCACAGAATCACAATCACTATCACTATCTCAAGTGGACGCCCAACACTGGCTGCCAACACATCTTTCCGTAATTAAGGAGCTCTGGTTCCCCAATATGACTATCTGACACCCTCTCCACTCTCCTCAAACCTCTTGCCCCAGCCTTGACTGTCAGGTGATAACCTTGCATCACACTCCAGAGAGAAAATAGAAACCACGAGACAGGAGCTCCTGTCTTCCTCTCTCTGCTTCCTTCCACAACCAAACTTTTTAAGAGCTGCCTCTTTTATCTATCAGTATTTTCATTTCAGCTCCCAGTCACTCCTTTTCCCCTCAATTTTTAAATTAAGAATCATTTCAAACATTCTTAGAAAATTACAAAGAGTCCTATAACAAGCACTTGCCCATACTTAGTTTTAATAAATGCTAACATCTTACCATATGTGTTTTTAATTGTAAGACATAAATAGCATATATATGGTTGTTTGCATTTTTAAAATTACATAAAGGGCATAATGTACACATCCTTTTAATGCTGCTTTTTCTACTCAACATTATGTTTGAGACTTACCCATGTTAATATATATAGCTCTACCATTTTAATAGTTTATCCACAGTATGACTGCATCACAAGTCATTTATCCTTTCTCCTGTTGGTGGATGTTTAGTTTCTAATGTATCACCTTTCAACAATGCTATAATGAACATGTGTCAGAATTTCTCGAAGGTAAATACCTTACACTAGAACTGTGGAATTTGGGGTGTGCACATCTTCAGTCTTACTGGATACTGACAAATCACTCTCCAGATGCGCTGTACCAATTTTCAGTCCAACCAGTAGTTTGAGAGTTCCTTTTCTTCATATCTTTATGAAACTTTACAATGACTGGCCTGTCTGATGGTGTGAGTGGTATCCCATTACTGTTTTCATTTGCAATTTTCTGATTATTAGTGAAATGAGCATCTTTTCATTTTCATTAGCCATTTAGGTTTCTTTTTCTGTGAACAGCTTATTCATATTCTTTTATCACTTTTTTATTGAGGAGGTTCTCTTTTTTTATTGATTTGTAGAAGTTCTTTATATTCTGGATACTAATCCTTTATTGGTTCCTGTTCACTTTAAAAATGTAGGACTTCCCTCGTGGCGCAGTGGTTAAGAATCCGCCTGCCAATTCAGGGGACATGGGTTCAAGCCCTGGTCCAGGAAGATCTCACATGCTGCAGAGCAACTAAGCCCGTGCGCCACAACTACTGAGCCTGCGCTCTAGAGCCCACTCGCCTAGAGCCCGTGCTCCGCAACGAGAAGCCACCGCAATGAGAAGCCTGTGCACCGCAACGAAGAGTAGCCCCCGCTCGCCACAACTAGAGAAAGCCTGCGTGCAGCAACGAAGACCCAACGCAGCTAAAAATAAATAAATAAATTTATTTTTTTTTAAATGTAAAATAGTTCAAGCATGAAGACATCCAGATGATACTCAGGCACCAACCAACCCGCTTTATAAAATCTTGATTCTCTGCTGTATATCCTTTAGAATTCTACGGAGCGGAACAATACAGATACCACTGAAGTCCCCCGTGTACCTTTCCAGCCTCATTCTTCCCAAAAGCAACTGTTCATGCTAAATTTGTGTTCAGCATCCCCACGAGTGCTTTTACACGTTTACTCCATCTCTATGACCTGTAAGAGCTGCAGAGCTCATTTACATGCTAACGTCGATATAACTAGTACCCAATTTCTTCTGCAACTAGTTTTTTGTTGTTGTTCCATATTATGTTCTTAAGATTAAACCATGTTGACAGGCTAGTTATGGGGTTGGCAACTGTGAGTAAAGAGCCAGATAATAAATATTTTAGGTATTATGGGCCAGATAGTCTCTGTCACAACTACTCAACTTTGTCACTGCAGCACAAAGCACCTATGGACGATACACAAATGAATAAGCTTAGGTATGTTCCAATAAAACTTTATTTCTGGACACTGAAAGCTGAATTTCATATAGCTTTCAGGTGTCATGAAATATTATTCTTTGATTTTTTTTTTCCAAACATTTAAAAACAAAAACCATTCTTTGCTCACAGGCCTTACAAAAACAGGTGGTATGGGAATTCCCTGGCAGTCCAGTGGTTAGGACTCCGCGCTTTCACTGCCGTGGGCCCGGGTTCAACCCCTGGTCAGGGAACTAAGATCCCGCAAGCTGTGCAGCCCGGAGCAAAAAAAAAAAAAAACCAAAAAACACAGGCAGTAGGCTAGATTTGGCTGGGGAGCTGTAGTTTGCCAACCGCCAATCTAGTCTGTGCACCGGCAGGCTGAGCAGTGCTATGCATAAATGTACCACGAGATACTGACATTCAGGCTGTTAGACATCTAGGTTGTGTTCATTCACTCTTCGATACATTCACAACTGGCTTCCGCTTCTATCACTCCGTGCCAACTGCTCTCCAGGTCATCAGGAACCTCCAGCTTACAAATCCAACAGACCCTCATCCTTCATCTCACTGGCTCTCTCAACAGCTGCTTCAGTCTTTCTCCTGGTTTCCAGCAGCTCTTTCTCAGGTTCCTTTGCCAGCTCCTTCTCTACCCAACACCAAAACACTGGGGTTCTTCAGAGCTTTGTCCTGGGCTTGCTTCTCACTGAACACACGCATCCATCCAATAGCTTTAAGCCCTATCCAGAAAGACGACTCCAATATCTGTAACTCCAGCCTTATTTCTGCACTCCAAACAGAAATTTATCATCACCTGCTTGATTTCCACTTGGAATTTACATGAATCTCAAACTAAAATCTTCAAGACGGAAATTCTGATCTTTACCCCATGGTCTGCTCTTCCCATCTCCTCCCTGGTTCAATGTGACACCCTTAGCTGTTCAAGACAGAAACAAAGGACTTACCTGATGGCTCCCTTTCTTACCTTGCCATCCAATTCATAACCATGTTTGGTGAGTACTACCCTCCAGAATCTTCTCAAATCCTTCTCGTCTGTCCATTTCTATGGCCACCACCCAGCTAGCACCATCTCTCTCCTAGCCCTGCAATAGCCTAATTAGTCTCTCTGCTTCTACTCTTTTCCCCTCCTCATGGCAGGTGCATTAAAAAAAATAGAAATCAGGTGACACAATTTTACTATATAAAACCCGTCAAAGGTGTCCCAATGGACTTAGAGTAAAATCCAAACCCTTGACCCTGGCTTAGAAAGCTATGTATGATGGGTCTGTGATTTTATCTGGGGCTCCTTTATCCCACATGAGCCTCCTCTGGGTTCTTCAAACATAAGACTAAGCTCTTTCCTACCTCAGGACTCAGCAAGAGCACTGTCTCTGCCTGGAACACCCCTCCCTCCACACCTCCCACCTGAACGACTCTGCACGTCTTCCCTCTCCGTTAACGCGTCCCTCCACAGAAAGGCCCTTCTCTGACTCCAACTTTAGCCCTCCTTTTTGTTCAATCTCAAATGTCCAATTTCAGTTATTTACATTATCTTATCTTTCAATAATTCATTATGTCCTACTAATATTAATTAGTAAAGATCTAGAAAAAGTTTCTAATTTGACAATTACAACTTAGGTTAACATTTGCAAGTTAATCTTTTTCTGATAAAACATCAATATTAGGAAGTTATGACCTACTTATTGAATACTCTTTATTTACATCAAAATCACAATAAAAACAATTCTAATATGAAAAAAACTTACTGTATAAATGAATCATCAAGATAATGCTCTTAGATTATAACAAAGCTAATTTGGAAAAACTAAATAGAAAAATCCACACAACGTAATGCAGATCCATCTTCATAATTCCTTCCATTAACATGGGAATAAAGTTTCTGGAAGTTTAGGGCTAAAAGACCTTTTGAGATGTTCTAGCCCAATGTCCTTGTTTTTACAGATCATAAAACTGAGCTCCAAAAAATTAAGTGATTTGCCTAAGGTCACACAGCTGGGCAGAGTCAAAAACCATAAAACATCCCAATTCTCCTCACTCCCAATCTGATTCTACATTACCTTTCGGCAAATGCCTCTGCATATGAGCTTTCACAATATCTAACAGTTAGATGTTTTTACGCATCAAGTTCTGTGATGACATTTAACTGTGTCTTCCTCACGATTTAGACAGATGAGTGTCTCAATTCAATTACAGGGTGCACCTATTACTAGCTTTACAGAGAGATTAAACGAAGTAACTTACTTGGCACGTGAGGGTCTCATAGGAGTTTTAGAATTATGACGAAGACTTAACATATTTTCATGCTCTACTTGCTTGACCTGAGCTTCAAGTTTTGAAATTGTTCTAATTCAAAAGCAATAAGATAAATTAAGTACATTTCAACAAACTTAAAATACAGCTCAACTACAAATTACTTATTTAACAGACGCTTCTAGGAAAGGGGTGACAAAAGAGCTGCACATGCATAAACCTTTTTCATAGTAAAAAGCCACATTACACTTTAAAAAGCTGGAAAAAATCAGGGAGAATAAATAGGAAGGCAAATAGAAAAAACTCTACAAAGGAGCATTTCATATGCTACAAGTAAAGGAAAAGGGAACAACAAATACATTTAATACAGAAAGTAAAAAAAAAAATTTAGAAATTTTACTACAGATAAAAACACACAGTATAAATTAAATAAAAATAAAATAAATTCAAGCAATCAAATAAATTGCAATTCTAACATGTTTAATTCTAATGTGTATGTATTCATACGAAATATACACGGGTAAGGCTCTCACAAAAGAGGAAGCAGGCTTACCATCCAAAGCAGAGCTATTAAAAAGAACTTCCTGTTCTGAACAACTCTCAACCTATAGGCAGCTCATCTAATTTGTGCTGTGTTCAGAATAAAAGCTTATCTTCAAGCTTACCAAGAGAAAATAAGCACTCTGGCCAGTTAATTGTTTAGCGGATATCTTGGCATTCTTTCTGTCTTTTAGAACTTTGAATATGTCTCCATCTCATCTTTTAAACTTAAATTCTTACCTACTCTGTTGCAAGGAAGGTTTGAGGGAGAAAGCTCTAACAGGGCTAATGCTTATACCAAACTGATAACAAACGATCCCTAGAATTGAATGCTTCACAGAAAAGACTTGAGCAGACAAGAAAGCTAGACAGTGTTCCTGTTCTTCCCTATGAGAAGTCCTTAAGAGTGCAATAAAATCTCTAAATCAGGGACATCACTTATCTCCAAATAAAACTACAAAAATATACACTAAAGCCAATTAGAAATATCTAATCATTTGCCATAGGGACCACTTAACGACTGTTCCTTCCCTAAGTAAGCAAATCAGATCATGAATACAGTCCCCAAACCAGGTCTTTAAGAAAGTAGATAACCACAAAATTGGTGTGAATGCTACTTTCTTTTGGAGCACAAAGATAATTCAGTGAATTAGACTACTGCTTAAAATTCTTTTCAATGATTTAATATCACTTAGGTTTTACCTATGCTAAGTAAATACATAATGTTTGGGGACATGCACACCTTTCAGGCACAGCCACCAATATATTCTAATCATTTAAAAATCTTTGGCTAAAATCAAATGTATTTCCAGGTGAAGGGAAGATGAGGATTAAAATCGAATCTCAAAGTGCTTAAAAATCCCCAAGAAAAGTTTTTTCATCACTTTTAATATAGACACATATTTAAGGCCTGAAAGAACAGTTAGAGGCATTTGCTTATTAGTAAGACAATATATTTTACCTTTTCAAATCAGAAATCTGAGTATGTGCATCAAGCAATTTGTTCTCAGTTTTATTTAATGTATCCTATGAAAATAAAGGAAAAATTCAGATAACTGAAGATAAATATTCAGATGTATTCCTTTTATTTTAAAATGCATAATATAAAACTAATCTAAGACTACACGAGAGAGCTACAAAGAAAATTATGCAGATACTCAGCAAGTACGGCATCAGCCACAGAGCCAATATACATAATTCAAGGGAAAAAATGAAGAGCAAAACACTGGTTTATACAAATAGCTGTGTGTAAGCCCCCTGTTTAATAAGCAAAGCCTATTATGCTTTGTTTGATTAGAAACAGTGTTAAAATGGACATGTTTTAAACACAAACTTGACTAAAACCTCAGTAAATGGCAAAGCGAATACCTGCAATGATGAGATTTCAGAAATAACAATCGGCCCCTGAAACCCCAGACATCTTGGCTACCTAGCTATGCAGGTCTTTTCACTAACCTTGAATAATCACAACCCTGCATTTTATGCAACAGAACTACTTGGACCCCACTTACTTATTGTGGGGTTTCACTGAACTCAAATACGTAGATCCCAAACAGAGTTTTAATTAAGAATTTAAACATAATTAACTCAACCCCACAAAAAGCTAATGTTTTGAAAAACAAAACCTTATTTTTAAGTAGTATTAAATAATTATTTGCATTTGTATGGTATTTTACCCTCTTCTAAAAATTTCATCTCATCTCAAATGCAATAGCCATTCAATAAATATTTGTTAAATTAACAAATTCAACAAATTTGTGAGTTAAATGGGCTGATATTTGAAAACAAGGAAACTGACACGAGAGGATAAGTGAGCGGTCTAGTTCAAAGAGCCAGATGGGGACAGAGGAGGGGAAGAGAAAGGGAGAAAGGGTCAGATCTCTCGACTTCCAAACTAATGCTTTTGCCCCGACAGGAAGTTCAGAACATGAATGATCAACTGTTACCTTTACTCTTTCGTGTTCTTTTCCAAGGGACTCATACTCTCCTAAAAGCTACAAGGAAAAACAAAGAATTGCACCACAAAATTAAATATTATAATATCAACGGAGGGACAGTCTGTAAAATAACTGCGCTTACTCTTCAACGATGCCAGTGTCATGAAAGAAAAAGGTTAACACATTGTTTCAGATTAAAGGCAACTAAAGAGATGAGTGAATGGATCCTGGACTGGGGAAAAAGGTGACATAAAGGAACAATTTGGATATGGACTGCATCAGTATTAGATTTCTTTATTTGGATAATTTTTCTGTGACTATGGATGTATTTCTTAGGAAACACATACCAAAAGTATACGAGTAAAGGTGCTCAATGTCTACAACTTACTCTCAAATGGTTCAAGAAAAAAAATATATATATATATATGTGTGTGTGAAAAAATATATATATGTGACATGATAAAGCAAATATGGCAAAATGTTAACAACTGGTGATCCTAGGATATAGGAGTACGACAGTTCCTGCAAGTTTTCTGTAAATTTGAATTTATTTCAAAATAGAAAGTAAAACAAACAATTTCAGTCAATGCCCTTTAAGTAAGCAGTATTTGAAAAGATTAAAATGTATTTGCATTGTTCTCTTTGGAATTGTTGCACACTACCTTTTGTTAAGTTAGTTCCACAGAGTAAAGGTACAATCCCCAAAGTCTAATATAATTAGGTAATTTATTTAAAAATACATAAGTGAGACTTCTGGTGAAAGAAGAGAGATTCATCACAGGATTTTCTTTTTATCCAGAGATCCCACTAAATTAACAATGAAGCAATTAAAGAGAAAACAAAAGAGGTAACAGCAACGAGTGAGAGATTTCAATGAAGATGCAACAAGGCTACAACTTCCAGAGTCTGAATAAAGGATGCTAATGGCAAGTAGGCTGATCTCTTCATAACCCTGAGAGGCTCACAACTTGAACCCCAGGTTCAGTGGTGGGCAGGGTTGAAGCACAAGGCTGACCACAGGAAACTGGCTCAAAGTCCTGGGTTAGAGCCCAGGGCCTTTTCCCATCCCATACAGCAGTGGACTGTTCAGCCAGGCAATAGGGCATAGAAGACATGACTGTGAGAGAAAAATGCAACTTTGGAAACACAAGTATGATAGCGGGGTGGGAGGGGGAGGCAAAGAGATAAAGAGAAAATGACTAAGGAAAAGTCTTCAAAAAAAAAAACCCACTTGACTCTCCCCTCCCTCACTGCCACCAGAGCCTGGCTGATAGGTTCCAGACAAGAAACCAGAAGACTTTTCTTTGGGAAAACTGAACAACCCCAGAAAAAAAGACACATTCACACCTGGAGGTTCCCTAACCAAATGCCTGGTGCATCACTTACGACTGCTTGTAAGTGAAGGTACCAGGAAGTAAGTCCCATCTGTGCACACAGAGTCTCCAAATAGCTTTTTACTGCCTCCCTCTTAAATGTGAACCTACCAAAGAACCAACATTTGAAAAAAAAAATTCCATATGAAACAGACTTCAAATCAAAATGAAAGGTTAACTTAGACGAAATAATGAACCAAAACTAAAGAAAAGTATCAAAAGAAAGCTATTATTGGGACCTCCTTGGTGGTCCAGTGGTAAAGAATCCGCCTTACAATGCAGGGGATGTGGGTTCGATCCCTGGTCAGGGAACTAAGGTCCCACACGCCACGGGGCAACTAAGCCCACGTGCCACAACTACTGAGCTCGCGTGCCTCAACTAGAGCCCACATGCCGCAAGCTACAGAGCCCACGTGCTCTGGAACCCAAAGCGCCACAACTAGAGAAGAGAAAACCTGCACACCACAGCTAGAGAGAAGCCCACGCGCCACAACAAATGATCCCACGTGCCTCAACGGAGATCCTGTGTGCCGCAACTAAGACCCAACACAGCCAAAAATAAATAATAAATAAATCTTTAAAAAAAAAGAAAGCTATTATTAATATCCTCAGAGAAATAACAATGTTATATTCACAAAACAAGAACAGAAAGCTTTGAAAAACTAGCAATCAGAGAATAAAGAGCTCTTAGAAAGTAAAAATGAGAAAAGACATAATTAATACTAAGACTGGAAGATAAAGGACAAAGAGGCCATGATGAACACTAAAACATAAATAAGTCTTAGGGAATCAACCCATGCAATACAACATCTACTCATAAAAGTTCCAGAGAAAGAGAAGAGAGAGAGGCAGGAAATTAATAGAGAAATAACATCAGCAAGTTTTGTAGAACTAAAAGACATTAATTTCCAGATTGGAAGAACCTATGCCCCAAACACTGTTATGGACTATCAGAATACCAGGAATAAAAAGAAGATGCTAGAAAGCTTCCAGAAGGCTAGTCATGAAAGGCACTGTGGCTGTCAGGAAGCTCTTTCAGGACGCCTGTCCTTGGTACTCAGCCATTATGCTGCAAAGAAGCCCAAATGAGGCCACATGGAAGGAAACATAGAAAGAACTGCAGCCTTAGTCGACAGCCATCATCAAAGGCCCCAACTTCTGAGTTTCCAGCTAAGGTCCCAGATAATGCTGGGCCGAGATAAGCTGTCCCTGTTAAGCCCAGTCCAAGTTCCTAGACCACCGAGCCCATGAGCAGAATATGTCCAGTTTGGGGGTCATTTGTTTTGCAGCTCTGGTAACTGCAAGGACACCCTAGAGGTACTTGCACACGTTGGCAGAGGAGATACATACAGGAATGGTCATGGGAGTGCTGCTCATAGCAGCAACAAAAAGAAACTGGAAGCAGGAAAATGGATAAATAAATTGTGGAATACTCACACAATGGAATACTACACAGGGATGAAAACAAGTGAATTAGTGCTGTATGTATCAGCTTGGATAAGTCTTACAAAGGAAACAAAGTTTCAGAACAGTAAATACAGTATGATAGCATTTATAGTTTTAAGATATGCCAAACAAACAACACTGACTAAGCAACCATACAAACATGATGATACAAAGACAGACATTTACTTCTAAGAAGGCAGAGGTAATCAGAAAAGGTACGTGGAGGGCCTCAACGGCATCTACAGTATTTTAATTCTTAAGGTGGGTGGTGGGTCTACATGTATGTGTTATATTATTCTTTATACCTTTGTATATACCAGAAATATTTCACATACAAATGTTTAAATAAAAAAGAATTAAAACTACATGTATCAACACGGCAAATCTTAGAAACAATGTTGAGAGAGAAAAACAGGTGGTAGAAAGATACAGTGCAATACAATTCACATATGGTTTACAAACATACAAAACATTACTATATATTGTTTAAAACAACGTGCATATATAGTAGAAGTAAAAAGAACAGTGGGGATAACCAAGAGCACGTTTAGCATAGCAGGCACCTCTAGGGTGGGAGGGAGAGGAGTAGAAGGGTGTCTTTCAACAGTATCTACAGATGGCCAGCATATGGGGATTTAATGCATTACTCTATACCTTTCTGTGCGCTTAAAATATTTGACATGATAAATGTGGAAAAAGTCAGTGTTATCCCTGGAAATATTCATGTAATTTCAGCTGAAAACAACATTCTACCTATCCTTTGTGCTTCACTGCTACTCAAATAATGATGGGTTTTTAATTAAAGACAATGACATCCCAGAAGCAATGAACATACCTAGATCTTAAGTTTCTAAATACCATCTTCCACTTAAAGGAACCAGGGCTCCAGGGAAAAATGACGGACTTAGGGCCGGGGCTAGAAAAGTACAAGATGGGCCTGGAACATCTGGCTATGGCAGGAAGTCTAGATGTGCTCAAAGAATGACGAACCTGTCAAAAGGCCACAGAAGCCAGCTTCACACGTACCCCTCAGGCCAAAGCTAAGACAAAGCATCAAAATAATAAACAGAGTAAAAAAGACTACCTCACTGAATAAAATAAGAATCCATGAGTCCACGCTGATAAGCAGAAATAAAGAAGAAAGGAGGACTACTCCCTGCAGTAAAATGTAGAGGGAATCATAGAATTAGAAAAAACACCCTTTGGCAGCCGCCGCAGTAACTCGTGGTTTCAGGCAAGACACATCAGGGCATGCTACAGTTAGTGGGTAAAAGTTTGATGAGAAAAAGGTGATTTACAGAGTCTTAAATTACCCTCTCATAAGTTACATGTTAACTGCAGTGGGGGAGGGGCAGGATATAACTTTACAGTGGAGACCCCTGGCAAACCCCACCTTCACCAAGTGACTGGAGTTGACACTCACACAGTTTACACGGGCCTCCTAACCGGAAGTGCTAAGAGGGGCTCCTGTGCATCACGACAACCCAATCTAACCGCGAAGAAACACACACCCAAACTAAGGACCATTCCACAATGTGCTGGCCAACGGACTCTCTGTGATGACAGATGCGGTCCCCATGCGCTGCCCGACACCGCAGCCACTACCTACGTGTGACCGCTGAGCACTTGAAATGTGGCCAGTGCAACTGGGGAACTGAACTGTTTGTTTTACTTAACTGTAATCAGTGTAAAGTTAAATAGTCACATGTGGCTAGAGACTACCATGTTAGAGGGCGTAGTTCTATAAAATAATTAGTCTATGATCTTCAAAGAGTTTTAAGGTTATAAAAGACAGAAAAACTGAGGATCTGCTCTAGGTTAAAGGAGATAAAAGAGATGTGACAACTCAGTGCAACATGTAGTCCTGGATCGGATCCTGAACAAGGGAAAAAAAGTTTCTTTTGGTACAAGGAATACTTGTGGTATAATTTGCAAAAAATTGAATGGCATGTATAAATTAGATTACTATATTAATGTTAATTTCCTAATTTTGCTATGGTTATATAAAAGACTGCCCTTGTTTTTAAGAAATAGACCTTGAAGTATTTAGAGATGAAGATGCATTATATCTCTAACTTACTCTAAAAAAGTTTGGAAAAAAAAACTTTTTTTTTTTTTTTTAAATCTTTAAACTATACGTGGACCGAATGATAAAGCACATATTATAAAATGTTAACTTTCAGAATCTAGGTGAAGGGTATATGAAAATTATTCACACAATTTTTGCAACTTTCTGTAGGTCTGATGTTAAGAAATACAAGTTTTAAAAACCAGGAGCTCATGTACTCACACACACTAAAATTATACTATTAATGTGTATGAATGAGAACAGTAATAACCAAACCATGTAAAGTTCTAAACAAATATGGCACACTGAACGGAGTGTTCATATGCACTCCCTCCTGAAACTTTACTAAAATGACTATAAAGGAATAAAAAACATAGGGCTTGCTGGTATGATATGCCCAAAATGGTACTTTACCTCTGTGATTTTCCTCCTAATAACCCTAGTCTAACCATGAGAAAAATATTAGACAAATCCCAAGGGACATACTGCAAAATACCTGCCCAGTTCTCCTCAAAACTGTCAAGATCATGAAAAACAGGAAAAGTCTGAGAAACTGTCACAGCCAAGAGGAGCCTAGGAAGACATGAAGACTACATGTAATCTGGTCTGCTAGAGGGAGTCCTGGAGAAAAAGAACATTAGGAAAAAAGCAAGGAAATCTGAATAAACTGTGGTGTTTACTTAATAATAATGTATCAATATTGGCTCATTGGGACTTCCCTGGTGGTCCAGTGGGTAAGACTCCCCGCTCCCAATGCAGGGGGCCTGGGTTCGATCCCTGGTCGGGGAACTAGATCCCACATGCATGCTGCAACCAAGAGTCCACATGCCTCAACTTAGAAGGCTGCATGTGGCAACTAAGACCCGGAGCAGCCAAAATAAACAAACATTAAAAAAAAAGAAAATTGGCTCATTAATTGTGGCCAAGGTATCATACTAATGCAAGATGTTAATAACAGGGGAAATGGTGTGGGGCATATGGGAACACTCCACTATCTCCTCAATTCTTCTGTAATTCTAACTGTTCTAAAAAATAAAGTATTTTTTAAAAAGTAAAGTGTGACTGCAACTATAAAAGCTTTCAGATATGGAAGGCCTCAAAATTTGTCTCTTATGCCTTCTTTTTCTCAGGAGATGTACTCTAGCAAAACAGAGTTAAACCAAGAAAGAAGATATAGAATCCACACAAAAGGACAGATTCAATACAGGAAAGAAGTGAAGACAATTCCCAGGATGATGACAAAGGCAAGTCCTAGAAATCTGTGTATCAGACCTCAAGGGCAATCAGTTCAGACTGAAGCAAGGATACTGGGGAGGCGGGAGGAAAGGAAGTGCTATGCATGTAAAAAAAACTAAGCAAGCAGATAAAAAGACAAGGCAATTATTAAGTCTAGGAAAAATAAAAATTGTAAGAGAAAGGAAATGCAATCACTGAACACTGCAACTTAGCTCTGAAAAATATTTGCATAGACATAAGAAACACCGAATTCTGATTCATTTATAAATGATAATATATCATATTTAAAGTCTAAGACACCACTAACTAGAAATCATGCTATTTAATATTATTTACTAAAATACTAAGAGGAAAAAGTGCTGCCAATTAAAATATGACACTATAAAGATGAATTCCAATTTCTGAGTTGTTCAAACATAAAAGAATAAGCTTCTCAGAATCAATTCAATATATCAATCACACTGGAAAGAGGGGGGGAGTGTTTGTTTGGGGAGCAAATGGTATAAGAAAGCTACACTGTGACCTTGCACAGAGGGTAGTCAATATATAATGTCTGAAACTGATGGGGGAAAAAAAAAGAGCAATGTAAGTTTGTTACTTAGAAACATGGAGCAAAACTTTAGAAGGAATGGCTAAAAGAGCTGAAAATAACGGCTTCTAGGGTAGAGGACTCCAAGATAGGGAGAGGTGAAGAAGATTGTTGTTTCTCATTTGATATTTGACCATTTAAACCATTTACATGTATTACCTTCATGAAAATAAATTTTAAAAAACAAAGCAGCAAGAATCAAATCTAAAGCTATGAGGAAGAAAATATCAACAGCCGAAATACTTTCAGATTTTACTTTAAAAAAAAAAAAAAAAACCTAAGCCAGTTTCAATGTTATACAAATCTAAATTTTAAGTGAAATTAAATCAAAGTGAAAAATTTTATCAAGCCTGTTCTAAATCTGGTCCGCTGTACCTGCCAGACACACAGATGTTGCTTTAAGATAGCTCAAAGGCTGCCCTGCTAGAGACAGAAAGGTGTGGGAGTGACACCATAGTTCTGAAAGCCCTGACTTCCTGCTTTAAGATAAGACCCAACTAACTCGATCAGAAAAGTATACGTATATTTGCAGCTACAGCAAAGTTACATAAAATGAAAATAAACATGGAAAAAATCATAATAGCTTGTAAGACTACAATATCTGAAATTACTTTTAGCCAACCACGTCACTGAGTTACTTGTCACTTACATCTTGAAACATTTTATTTTCTTGTTTTAGTCTTGCTTCTTTATCATCTGAGAGTTTGTAAGCATTCTCAAATGCCTCTTCTAAATCCTGAAGCCTAGATTTCAGTCGAATGATGGTATTGTCTTTTTCTTTATTACTTGTTCTCATTTCCTCAATTCGTTCCTGCAAAATTTTGGAGGCACTGCTGGCTGCACTGAAGCGTTCTCTAAGATCACTCTACAAAACACAGACAAGGATAATACATTGTTTTTAATAATAATAAAAAAAATAGATGTCTCAATAGCAGCTAATAATCTGTGGACATTAAATATAAAAGAAAAGTAATAAAACAAAACACATAAATGGAAATGAACAAATTTGATATTCTGTTATATCCTGGGATGGAGACTAGAAAGGATTACCCTATAGAATAATACACAGAAAACCACTGTCTGAGGCATTCTGATTCCAGGACTCACCTGTAGATGACTTTAATGAGGAAATAATAACCATGGCTATTAGGGAAATGATTCCAAAAGCACAGCTGGAATTTGTTGCCCCACATTAATATTTAGAGGGACAAAAAGCATTTCTTACCCTGTTCTCTCACTTACAATGAAAATAAAAGAGAAAATTCAAAACATCTGATAGGTCAATATTCATTCAACAATCATTAATTGCAAATCCACTAGATGGCAGGCACTAGGGTGCTAGAAATATAAGATTAACAAGAGGACTTCCCTGGTGGCGCAGTGGTTAAGAATCACCTGCCAATGCAGGGGACACGGGTTCAAGCCCTGGTCCGGGAAGATCCCACATGCCATGGAGCAACTAAGCCCGTGCACCACAACTACTGAGCCTGCGCTCTACAGCCACAACTACTGAACCCATGTGCCACAACTACTAAAGCCCATGCGCCTAGAACCCGTGCTCCACCTCAATGAGAAGCCCACGCACCACAATGAAGAGTAGCCCCTGCTCACCACAACTAGAGAAAGCCCATGGGCAGCAAAAGACCCAGCACGGCCAAAAGTAAATAAATTAAAAAAAAAAAAAAAAAAGATCAACAAGAAAGGTCCCTGACTTCATGAAGTTTATAGTTTAGGAGGAGACAAAGACAATTTAAAAAAACATCAAAACTATCCCGGTTTCAGCACCAAAAAACAACAAACAAACAAAAAACCCATCAAAGACAAAGAAACAATGTCTAGAAAATAACTGGCATTTTGCAGCAAAACACTGTTTGTAAAATTATGCACAGAAGAATAAAACTTGGTAATGCATGGGAAAGAAAAGTTATTTAAGAGGAAAAGGTTAAGCATTCCTAGTTATACACCCAAGCTGAAAATGCATCCACATAAAATCTTGAAAATATAAATATTCGTAGTACTATCATTCATAATAGCCAAAAAGTGAAAATAACCCAAACATCCATCACCAGATGGATGGATAAACAAAATGTGCTGTATCCATATTACAGAATATTATTCAGTCATAAAAAAGAGTGAAGTCCTGGTCCATGCTACACTATGGATAAACCTTGAAAACCTGATGCTCAGTGAAAGCAGCCAGACACAAAAGGTCACATATGGTTTGATTCCATTGACATCAAATACCCAGAATAGGTAAACCCATAGAAACAGAAAGCAGAGTAGTGGTTGCTCATGGCTGAGAAGAGCATGTAATGGGGGGAGGTGGCTAAGAGGTTTGGGGTTTCTTTCTGAGTGAGAAAATGTTCTAAAATTAATTGTGGTGATAGTCGCACAAATTTGTGAATATACTAAAGGCCACTGAATTATACACTCTAGAAGGATGAGTTTCATGATATGCAAATTATATCCCGAATAAAAAATAAAATTTTTAGAGGGTAAAAGTTTATAGTATCATATGAAGCCAGCAGCATTCAAAATATAAACGTAACAATAAGACATCCTAAAGGAGAAGACAAGCAACATATAACCAATGTTTTTATAAAACTATTCATTTGTCTCTAAAGTTCAATTAATAAAAAAGCTTAAATTTTTAACATTAAGCCACTAGAAAAACAAAAAATAGAGTACTTACTTACCACTTCTCTTTCCAGCAAGTTATTCTTATTTTCAAGTGTTCTCACATGACTAGTAGCTTCATTCAGAGCACTATCTAACTGGCCACATCTAGAAACCATATATTGAAACAAAACAATCAAAGACAAAATCCTTTCTCTTAAAAGTATTATAAAAATGTAACTGATTCTCCAATATATTACGTAAAACAAATTCTCCAATGTTAGCCAAGACTAAGGATGCTATTTTAGTAAAATATATCCAATGAACCTGATATTATAGTATCCGGAAAAAATTAAAAATGATATGAAAAGATCCCTAAGAAATATTAGGTGAACAAAGCAAGATATGAGCAGGTATTTGTACATTCACGTTCATAGCAGCATAAATTCACAACAGCCGAAAGATGGAAGCAACCTAAGTGTCCACCAAGGGATGAATGGATATAAACAAAATGCAGTGTGTGTGTGTGTGTGTGTGTGTGTGTGTGTGTGTGGTGTGTACAATGAAGTATTATTCAATGTTAAAAAGGAAAGAATGGCTTCCCTGGTGGCGCAGTGGTTGAGAATCTGCCTGCCAATGCAGGGGACACGGGTTCGAGCCCTGGTCTGGGAAGATCCCACATGCCGCGGAGCAGCTGGGCCCGTGAGCCACAACTACTGAGCCTGCGCGTCTGGAGCCTGTGCTCCGCAACAAGAGAGGCCGCGATGGTGAGAGGCCCACGCACCGCGATGAAGAGTGGCCCCCACTTGCCACAACTAGAGAAAGCCCTCGCACAGAAACGAAGACCCAACACAGCCAAAAATAAATAAATAAATAAATAATTTTAAAAAAAGGAAAGAAATTCTGACACATGCTACAACATGGAAGAACCTCAAGGACATTATGCTGAGTGAAATAAACCAGACACAAAAGGACAAACACTGTGATTCCATTTATACAAGGTACCCAGAAGCATCAAATTAATAGAGACAAAGTAGAATGATGGTTGCCAGGGGCTGGAGGGAGGGGGTAATGGGGAGTTATTGTTTAATGGGTACAGAATGACAGTTTTGCAAGATAAAAAAAGTTCCGGAAATGGATACTGGTGACAGTTGCACAGCAATGTGAATGGACAATGCCAGTGAACTGTAAACTTAAAAATAGTTAAAATGGTAGATTTTGTTATTTTATCACATTAAAAAATAAAAATTAAATATGCAAGATATAGAAAACTGCATAAAATAACTTGATCTATGAAGAAAATATATATGTATATGCATTATAATTTCCGGAGGGATGCAAAAAATTAAGTCTAGGATGTGAAAACAGAAGATGGGGTAGAAAGACTTCATATTAAATCCTTCTGTAATATTTCAAATCAGCATGAATGTTATTCTTATAATTAAAGACTTCCTTTGTAAAGTTAATTACCATAGAACCTCAAAATAAGAAAACACATAGGGGCTTCCCTGGTGGCACAGTGGTTAAGAATCCGCCTGCCAATGCAGGGCACACGGGTTCGAGCCCTGGTCCTGGAAGAGCCCACATGCTGCGGAGCAACTAAGCCCGTGCGCCACAGCTACTGAGCCTGCGCTCTGGAGCCCGTGAGCCACAACTACTGAGCCCACGTGCCACAACTACTGAAGCCTGCACGCCTAGAGCCCATGCTCCGCAACAAGAGAAGCCACCATGATGAGAAGCCTGTGCAGCGCAACGAAGAGTAGCCCCTGCTCGCCACAACTAGAGAAAGCCTGCGTGCAGCAACAAAGACCCAATGCAGCCAAAAATAAATAAATAAAAATATTTAAAAAAAAAAAAAGAAAAGAAATGGAAGAATTTGGTCACCATTTTGAAACAGTGTTCAATGATGTGTTGTGAATAAAAGCTAATATTTATTCGGCACTGACTACACACTCAGTCTATGTTAAGCACTTTGCATTCATCCTCACAATCCTGTGAGTTAGGACTGTCATCATTCCCATTTTACAGATGAGAATACAGAGACAGAGAAGTTAAGTTCCTCCAGAGTCACACTGGGATTCTAAGCCAGGCAGTCTGGCTCCAGAGTCATGCTCCTACCCACTATGCATTAATGCCTTGCAGAAATGAAATACTGATGAAACTGTTCTTGAAACAAAGATCACTAAATAGTCAAGTGTTGCTGTGTTGTTATTTTTCTGTTGTAATTACCTCACTGATTCTGGTATGCCAGAGATCTCATCCCCCAAGTTGCAACTGTGTGACAATATAAGTGTTAATGGTCCCATCTGCAATAGCAGTGGGATTCCCCAATTTGCAATTTTGAAATCTGAAAAAAATTGCTGTGTATACTGACAACATAACATTGGTTTTTGTCTTAGGTAAATCATTTTTCCAGTTCTAAATAACTGCAACTTCCCATTTTGTTTCTACTGTCCTCTGTAACACAGTTTTATATGGTAGGCCAAATCAAGCCCTTTAGGGGTAGTGGTAGGAGAAAATAATGCGTTGCTCTTCATTTGCACGCTATCAGTACATTTACTCCACTACCTGGATTGCTGTTGTTACTGTTATAACACGACCACCTATCTAAAACCCTGACTTCCAATTTGCTCCTCCTACACTCTCTCACTGCTCCGTGTGCTCTAGCAGCTTCCAGACATAAAGATGTTTTAATTAGCTCCCCTTCTTTGGCACCCCTTCTTTGACCTAACAAGGTCTACTGGTCGGCTTCTTTCAGACTTCTGTTTTCCAACAGGAAGTACCTGTGGTCATCTGTGCCTTCTTAAAAAACAAAACAAAACAAAAATAAGAACCAACTTCCCCCAGCCTGGTATCTACTCTTTTCTTTTTGCCCTAGAAAACCTAAAACTGGCCTTTTTTCCTGGCTCTTTTCAAACTACTTCTCTGCCATTGTACCCCCATCGCCACCACCAACAGCAAAATGGAAGCTACAGAAAGAATCAGGATCAAGAGAGCATGTTAACTACCACAGCAACCACACACTAGTACAAAAGCTAGTTTTCCGGACTTCCCTGGTGGCGCAGCGGTTAAGCATCCACCTGTCAATGCAGGGGACACGGGTTCGAGCCCTGGTCCAGGAAGATCCCACAGGCTGCGGAGCAACTGAGCCCGTGCTCCACAACTACTGAGCCTGTGCTCCACAACTACTGAGCCTGCGCTCTAGAGCCCGCAAGCCACAACTACTGAGCCCGTGTGCCACAACTACTGAGCCCATGTGCCTAGAGCCCTTGCTCCACAACAAGAAAAGCCACTGCAATGAGAAGGCTGTGCACTGCAACAAAGACCCAACACAGCCAAAGAGATAAATAGATAAATAAATAAATAAAAGCTAGTTTTCCTAGAATTCTCCAAGTTAAACTGTTAACTGGATCAGATTTCAGTTTCTTCCTAATCTTTTCTCAAGGGGTTTTGTCTTTTTTGCCCTAGAGAAGACTTTGCTGTCACCTAGACTCCATCAGTTTTCAATCTGTTTAATTCCATTTGTAAAGTATGTTGCAAGTACGCTGTTATTTTATTTTTTTAATTTTTTTTTGGCCGTGCCGCATGGCATGTGGGATCTTAGTTCCCCGACCAAGGATCGAACCCAAGCCACCTGCAGTGGAAGCGTGGAGTCTTAAATTAACCACTGGACAGCCAGGGAAGTCCCTCAAGTATGCTGTTATTAATATTAGTAAAAGCATCAAATTTTGTAAATGATTCTCTCTCTAAAATAAGTGGAAAGCTATCACTAGTATAAGACCATTCTCCCCTGTGTGTCTATGGTTTTTTTGAATGAGATAACTGTTTTCACAGGTTCAAGAGTGTCTGGGTTAAAGTTATGCATATCTGGGTATGAAGAAAGGTTGAGAACTGCCCCAGGACATCAATCATAGACTTATTAGGGAATCCGTAGAGCATTAATCCTCCCATAAATGACATTCCTTTACATATACAGAATCTGCTCAACTATCTCAGTATTTCGCCCACACAAAACAAATGTCCTCATCAATTATCAGTGTTTTGTAAGAGGATGGCTCCAATCTTTATTTTTTGGCTGCACCCACGGCTTGCGGGATTTTAGTTCCCCAACCAGGGATTGAACCCGTGCCCTAAGCAGTGAGAGCAAGGAGTCCTAACCACTGGACTGCCAGGGAATTCCCTCAAATCTTTAAAAATAATTACTTAGGCAAACATGTTTCTGTGTGAAAATTTTCAAATCTAAAGCACACGTTTTCAAAGTGTTTTAACATCACAATATATTATACTTTAGGGAAAATAATATATCCAAGTTGGAGAAACACTAACTTTACAGTTAAATTATAAGTCTTACCTGTCTACAAGAATTTGATTGGTTTTCTTCCAATCTTCAACTGCAGAAATTTCTTTTGCCTCCAGTTTCTGTTTCAAACTATTTATTTCTGATTCATAATAAGCTCGAAGATCTGCTATGTGTCGAGCATGCTTTTCCTTCAGGTTCTGCCTAACCCTGTTGGTGAGAGGAAAAAACATCATTTAGAAAGCATCTCCTCACTATCTCGATAAGAAAAACCAAGAACATAATGATTCACATACACAAAAATACAGCCTTTTTCCTTTATACACCCACAGAAAATATAATAGATTAATACACAAGATGACAACTAATAAAGAAAAAAAAAAAAAAAAGACATTATTTTTTAGATGGTCTACCTTATAAACATATTACCTTAATTTTTTATACATTACTGAAGTTCAGTAAAAACAATTTTCATCATTCAAACAGACATCATAAAAAACCTATTGACATTACAAGCCATTCACTGAAATACATACTTAGACAATATCACAGGATCTTCCAGGGAAGTCAGTGAAATGCATTCTGGGACACCACCGGCTGTACCTGGAAGCTGGGACTGACTGACTGAGGCAAAAGGTACCAGGCCAGTGTTTTCTTCGTCTACACTGTTGACTGAGATGTCGTTACTACCAATAGTATATACTGCAGGAAACGTGGAACTGGTCCTACTTTCATTTTGGAATGCATGATTTTTCCAAGAGTCCACTGGAGAAACTTTTGTACTTGAAGGATATTTTGGGAATCCAGATAACTGAGAAGTAACATGACTTGCTTGTGAAAACGAGTCTATGTCAGAGTGACTAGCCATACTAGGTTCTAGAACAGAGTCCGGTGAGAAGGATATTCTGTCATCAAGGGCATTCAAAAAGCCATGTGGCTGAATCCCTGAAATCTGCTGACGTGGCTTCATGTGTAATGTTGGGTCTAGAGTCAGTACCTAGAAATAAGACAGACAACAGTAAGCTCTCGCCCTCTGTACTCAGTTTTTGTTTTTCAAGTGAGTAGGCTTTAGATCTCCTAGGGAAAAGGAAGCTCAAGATGAGAGTTAAGAGTCATGAGGCATCTTTCATTGTCACTAAGCAGAGTGCTGTCAACTTTACCTCCGGTGGATGATTTGGGTTGGAAGCAGAAGGGAGATTCCTCTCAGGTAACTGCTTATTTTCCCTCTGTTTTTTATGATAAATATCCTTCAGTGATGGTAGCTTCATCTCATTACTAGTATTAGACTTAAAGATATGAAACAAAATTATTTAAATATTATCAACGAATCAATGATGAAAAAAGTTTACTTTCCTGATATCAAGATCAGCACCATAAAAAGATTTTTGAAAAATTTAAAATAAACTGAGATGCCAGACTGCCAGATTTGTAATAAGAGTTTGGAAGTCATTACCTATTATGAGGCTCCCTCAGAATGAAAAAATTTTCATACCCTCTAACAATAAATATTAAGGGGATAATTTAAACCTAAGATATTTAGCAGCCTAAGAACACTTCCAAAGAATAAAATCCTTGGTAATCTCCTTACTCAAAATAAGAACCAAGTTTTGAGGTAAAAAAAGACTTCATAATGAATGAAGGAATCAGAGCAAGAAAACTTCTGGCCAGATTAATTTCCTGTGACTCAAAGGGACAGGTGTCAAAAGGTGGAGTTCCCCAGCTCTGTAGTTATATTCGTGTTTAAGAGTTGGCAGACAACAAGAAGTGTTAAGAAAGAAGTTACCCAATGAAAATAAGACCCTTTTTAAATTAGTAAAATAAGAAGATACGGGGACTTCCCTGGTGGCACAGTGGATAGGACTCCTCACTCCCAATGCAAGGGGCCCGGGTTTGATCCCTGGTCGAGGAACTAGATCCCACATGCATGTTGCAACTAAGAGTTTGCATACCACAACTAAGGAGCCCACATGCCGTGACTAAGACCCCACACAACCAACTAAATAAATAAATATTAAAAAAAAAAAAAAGAAGACGATACAATCCTAACTTCTACAGCTGAAATCAGGGCTTTGCTACACTGGAAGTGTTACAAACCTAAACTCCAAATATTAAAACACTGGGCTTAAATTATTTCAACGTGGGACTTATCGTAGGGCATGACAGGGGTACCATTTAACCCTGGGCCTCAAATTTAAACCGTGGACATTCTCTCAAATGAGATTACAGATTCAGCGAGAGATACATTGAAAGCACTGAAAGAACACATTCGTCCTATAGCTTTAAACTTTTAAACTGTCCCATTTCCAGACCCTACATAGACAGACTGCAGAGCACCATGAACTAATGTTTTTTTTAATAAACTCTATAACTAGCTTGTGAAAAAGACAATTAATTATACTTTTTGTGTGTGCATTAAAGGCATTAATTTGTTAAATGTAAACACTTAAAATTTACCACAATTTCTATAATCCTGCTTTGAAATTTTACTTTTTATATACCAACAACCTGGAAGCCTTTTCAAGCACTTTCGAAATCTATGCCAAGCAGCAGCTCTTGGACTATGGCTACAGCCTGAGGAATCCTGCCCTGGGTGAACAGTTGCAACTATTCTATTTAGAGCTCATTGTAATACGATGTAATATTTTTCACCACCTTTTTTTCTGGTGTGCCGAGTGGCTTGTGGGATGTTAGTTCCCCGACCAGGGACTGAACCCAGGCCCTCGGTAGTGAGAGCTCAGAGTCCCAACCACTGGACTGCTAGGGAGTTCCCATTTCACCACTTTTATGATTTCTCTTCTTGTCATATTTTAACATCTCTGAAGTGAGGATGTCTCTTGTAATTAACAGCATCTTACAAATGTCTTTGGTCAAGTAGCAGCTGTGACATAATTGTCACTGCCTGCTCATAAGCAAATAAAAAAGCTTTCAAAATTGGCCAAATAGGTGTCAGCAGCTTGGAAGAAAATCCTAGAGGCTACGCTGGAACCCCTGAGAAGCAATATTTAAGGGACAGTGAATCAGACATGTTTAGCAACATTCCCCATCTGAGAGTCAAAAGCAGGCCAGTCCTACATAACTACTAAGCCAGGTAAAAACTCAGCACCAAGGCCTTTCATCCTTTTTTAAAGAAATGCCAAGTCACCAATGCTCTTGGTGGCCCGACGGAAATGGCATGTGGAAAACACAGAAACCAACACTGACTTAAAAAGAGAGGAGTGTGGAGTGTAAGCTCCTGTAGGTAAAGAAGTTTCAACTAATTTACTTCACTTATATTATCCATAAGTATGTACGAGAATTATAGGATAAAAATATATGTTTACTTCTACAAAATATAAATTCTAAGGGATAAGAAAGCATTGTATCCATCTGATTGATGGATTTTTTTTCTTGGTAGAATATGAAACAGGAAGTCTTAAAATTGATGGCAACTTTATATTTTGAGTCAACAAAATATAGTGCTAATTTACTGATGTTGAAGACCAAGAAACACACACAGTGAGCCCTGTAATTGCAAAGCCCACTGAGTCTCCCAGACCCCTCAATCTCACTTCCCCCACCCTTCCTTCTTAGTGTTTATCTGTCTCTGTTTTCCTCCTTTCCTGAAGGACAGAATGCTGGTTCCCACCCTCTCTGGGACTCCGATGTCCAAAAATACACTGGTCCCACGTTGTTCTGTCCGTCTATGCCTGTCACTCGTGTTTACAGCTCTCCTGGTTACTTTAATTGTACCTCTCCTTTCCTCCAACCTATTCTCTCATCTCCTGATCTAAACACAGAAGTGAGATATATACATCGATGTACACATACTGGATATTTTTATTTCTTTGCTCTGAAGTCAACAAAATATTTACATTTCTTGCTCAAAGAAAATCAAAACAGCAAATTAAATTGCTCATAATTATGATACAAACGGATCAGCGGGAGGGTGTAACAGAACAGAAAATCAAAACCACGTCTGGGAATGGGGGAAGAAGTTTATTTGTGTACCTACTGTACTTAAAATAGTGGGCACAAAACCATGTCATTTAATTTCACAAAACACTAAGCAGGCATTTTTAATTCCATTTTTAAGTAACGTTCCTAAGATCACACAGGCAGTGAATGACAGAGACCAAATCTGAAAGCAGGCAGATATGATTTAAAGCCCATGCTTTTTTCTGTATATCAGAAATTGAAAAATACAAACTTTGTAAATGAAATAGTGTATACAATTGTATAACACAAATACACACGTGCATCGTGGGTTATTAAATTACCTGGCTCGGTGATACATCCGTGGAGGAGGCTGGAGCAAACGTCTTCTCTAAAGTCTCAGGCAGGGAGTGATACATGTCCTTCTCCTCCAGTTTCCAGTAAGTCAGTCCTAATGTGAACAAACACACAGAATAGATAAGGGTGAGGAAAAAGAACAAAAATGCTTTCTCGAGTAACTTATTTCTACCTAAAGAAAATTAAACATGGGAAGTATGTGTTCTAGAATAACTTATTTTTACCTAAAGAAAATTAAATACGGGAAGTTTTTGGCTATCTGGATAGAGGAAATTGAATTTGGAAGGGAAAATATTCACATAAATGCCTTGCCATGTAAGAGTCCTAACTTAATGATCCAAATATTTTAAACTGAACTATCATATTATTAAAAGTCAAGATAAACTCGTGCAATTTAAAATATTTTTTTTTAAAAGACAATTCCTTTATGCACAGTACAGACTTACATAGAAGCAATCTAAAGAATTCAATAATTCAAATCCTTATTGAGCGTTTACTGTACCAGCTGGGGAGGAGGAGGCGTGAAGAGTGAGCCGTGCACGCTCAGTCAATCATGCGGTACACACAGCATGTCAGAAGGTGGTAAGCACTCTAGTAAAATGTAAAAATCAGTGTAAGGGAATATGCAGTGCGTGGGGAAGGGAGGGCAGGCGCTCTTTTTGAATAGGGTGGTCAAGGTTGGCCGTGTTAGCCATATATGAGGGAGCTCCCCCGCAAGGGGCGGGGGAGAACATTCCACACACAGGAAGCAGCCAAAGCAAAAGCCCTAAAATGAGAACTTATCTGGCATATTTGAGCAAACAGCCTCTCCACTGAAGCAGAGAAAGGGAGAGAGCAGCAGACAGCGAGGTCAAAGAGCAGAGCCAGATGTCTCCGGGACTGCAGGCCTCTGTGAGGACAGACTCCCTCCCGACTGTCACTCTGCGGGAAGTGGACCCGCCGCAGGGCTTGAGCAGAGGAGTCACAAGATCTGACCTGTCTTTAAAAAGGATCGCATTGGCTACTGTGTGGAGAACAGATGGAAGCTGCAAGGGTGAAAGCAGGAAGGCTGGTTAGGAAGCTCGCGGGAACCCAGAGGACAGGTGATGGGGCTCTGCTAGGGTGAGAGCACGAAGGTGGTGACAGGTGATCGGATCATGGTAATTTTCACAAGGCAAAGCTAATTCATCCTGAATTGGATGTGGGATTGTGGGAAAAAGGAGTCAGTATGTAAAGCCATTAAAGCTAAAATAAGCTCACCGTGGAGAGTAAAGAATGGCTTACAGACAGTCTGAATTTCTTAATTCATTTTGGAGTATCTGAAAAATGCTGAGATGATTTTTGCAGCTGTTTGAAATAACTGCAAAAGTACTTCTTTCTATCTTTACAGAACTTGTAACACAAAGTAAGGCAAGTAAGGAAGTTACAGCTACCAGAGGCACAAGACAACACATAATACTTTTACAGAAACCACTCTAATATACATGATTATCACCCTATGAGAAATGCACACGTTATTATTTTGAAAAAAACTCTAGAAATATAAGTATCATACCTGTTCCTGAATCAGACATCCAAGAATTTGGACCCTCATCTGGTTTGTTGAGGTAAAAAGCTCGAGAATGTGTAGCAGCAGTGAAATCAGACTACAATTCAAGAAAGAAAACCATTAGCTGCCAGCTAAAAATCATTAGGCACAAACTGCTGACGCAAGGAGTAAGAGCCAGGTGTCAAACCCAGGCGTAGAGAAACTTTCAGAGGTTCACAAAGAAAGCGAGCCTGGTTTTCCCCATGGTTACAAGAATCGCAAAACGATAGGAATTAACAATGAAGGATTTTCTATTCCTGTGTAATTTACAAAAGTTTATTTTGATTCTCTGTGGAGATGAAAGAGGAAACCGGAAGCAGATGTTATGAGTTCAGAATGAAAATGTATTTATGGACTTCCCTGGTGGCGCAGTGGTTAAGAATCCGCCTGCCAATGCTGGGGACACGGGTTCGAGCCCTGGTACGGGAAGATTCCACATGCCGCGGAACAACTAAGCCCATGTGCCACAACTACTGAGCCTGTGCTCTAGAGCCCGCGAGCCACAACTACGGAGCCCGTGTGCCACTGCGCACCTAGGGCCCGTGCTCCACGAGAAGCCACTGCAATGAGAAGCCAGTGCACCGCAACAAAGAGTAGCCCCCGCTCACCACAACTAGAGAAAGCCCGCGCACAGCAACAAAGACCCAACACAACCAAAAATAAATTAATTTTTTAAAAAAAAGAAAATGTATTTATAATTTGCCATCGACTTCCAAAAGAAACTTCAAGTGCCTAGAATTAAAGTCATTTAGTATAAAAATTAGTGTAAAAGCCATAACAATTCATTTTTATCATTAAGACTACAATAAATCAACTCTAAAAACTGCATATCAATAATTAATATGAACTTTAAATAGTAGACTACATCTTATATGCAAATAATTGGTTACCAGAAAGGGCTAAAAATGCTTATCCTCAATTCTAATAAAAATTCTAAGCTAAACTCTCCTCACAATATCTCTGGTATTGTCACAAGAAATCTGTTTCCCCAGAGAGATATGTGATTTTCATCGGAATTTTTCTTATCAGTTCCACCAACATCAAACTTTTAATTCCTGTTAAAAAGTATTTAGCTCTATCTGCTTACAACCACCTGTGAACCCACTGAAAAAGCAAAAGCACACAAAGCTGATGACATTCTACATACCAAGGAGGGGTTATCCCCTCAGCCTTCTAAGGCACCACTTTAGCCTCCTTTTCATCAAATGTCTCTCCTAAAACGCCTACCTGTTCAAATTTCTGTCGCGCCTCTGTACTTAACAGACCAAGAGAAGCTGACTGTAAAAGACTAAGTGAAAAATCCCAATTAAAATATTTTGACTTTTTCCCGGTTCTTTGGTGTAAAACTTAACGCGCTCAGTCGACACACGCCCCCTTGGCTGGAGGGGGCTCACCCCACACGGCTGCCTGCTGCACTCTTCCGGGCCACAAGGCATCGGCTGAAGAAAACAGGCCCGGCTTTTAAAGAGCAACGAAAGTATGGTGCAAGGAAAGCCCTTCCCAAGAAGCTGGCCTCAGCCTAGCACAGGATCTTCATCAGTAACAGCCTAGCAGCATCTGAAAAACCACCATGGAGCCCACACCTGGGGAAATGGTAACAGGCAGTCTGTCCCAGACAAAGGACCAAGGAAACAAAGACCGACTTGAGCTTTGGAAAATCCTTGTGCTAAACAATATCCAATTTCAAGACATGCTTCAAAATAGCTAGGACCCAAAATAAACTACCTTGTATAAAAAGAAAATTGGATCCCAAGAGAATTCTGATCATAAAGATTCCCTGGATTTAGACTGAAAATGGAAAAAAAACAATGGGAGAAGAGAAAGGATGAACTAAAGAAGAAAGTTCCAACTTTTGTGAATCCACAGAATTTGATTCAGAATTATGCAGGTAAGAAGTGCATTTCAGGTGTGGTGTCTTTGATTCAATAACCACCATTACCTGAAAGCCATTTAAAACTTGGACATACCAAAGAAACTTGATTTCCCCTAATGATTTAATAGCAAAAATATCTAATTCACCTTTAAAAAATAGGAAAAATAAAACTTGTCCAGAGATGATCAAAGAAAAGGAAAAATTCAAAGGGAATCATGCCCTCATCACAGCTTTACCCTCTGCGAAACTGACATCCCCAGAGGCAGAACAGGCTACTAGGCAGACCTATCCCCCCAAGGGCATTTCTCAGGCAGTGTCTCTGATCCTTCAGCTGTTTGTCTGATTCTCCACTGAATCAAGGGAGAAAATTAGGCTAGATCATTGGTTCCAAGCTTTACAGCACATAAGAATCACCTGAGGAGCTTTTAAACCACCTGATCATAGGTCACAACTGCACCAATGAGGACAGACCGCCTGGGGCTGGCGGCCAGTCATAAGTAGATTTTTAAGGCTCCTCAGGTGACTCCAATGTGCAGCAAATTCTGGAAACCACAGGGCTACATGGAACAAATACCGATCCACAGTCACAAAAGACAGTGAGTCCACCGAGTTACACACCACAAATCCAAAGTTCATCAGAAGTGAAAAAGTCTCCACAAACTGAGTTTCAGTTAAGGTAAAAACAGAAAAAATGAAGCTACTATATATGAAAACATTCTCCATTTCTGCCAACCTATTCCAATGAAAAAAACAACTTTCACCCCAGTCTCCAAATGCTTTTATGCCACCACACCAAATAAGGATATAGCATGCTTGATGGCACACAGGTTCAAAAGAACAGAGCTACCAATACAGCACCAGCCCCCAAGGCTTGATGGTTCATGTAGCTTCTTCACCTTCATTTCCCTCCTCAACACAAATCTGAGTAAGTCAAAAAAATGATGATATCAAGAAGCCTAAGTATCATGGGCTGAAGAAAGAAAATTTACTGAAAGAGAAATATTGCCTTATGAAGGCGGAGGGACTGCCTTCTTACGACTTCTACTCTTTTTTTTTAAATTAATTTATTTTTGGCTGCGTTGGGTCTTTGTTGCTGTATGCGGGCTTTCTCTAGCTGCGGCGAGCAGGGGCTGCTCTTCATTGCAATGCATGTGCTTCTCATTGCAGGGGCTTCTCTTGTTGCGGAGCACGGGCTCTAGGAGCACAGGCTTTAGTAGTTGTGGCGCACGGGCTTAGTTGCTCCGCGGCACGTGGGATCTTCCCGGACCAGGGCTTGAACCCGTGTCCCCTGCATTGGCAGGCGGATTCTTAACCACTGCGCCACCAGGAATGTCCCCACAACTTCTATTCTTTAATAGATCTTTTTCAAAGGAAGATGGAAAGACTATGTTTAGGATGATCAAGACATGGCCAGTTTCTAAAGGAATCAAGTTTGTAGAGAGACTTGACTTTGCGATCTCAATGTATTATACTAAACAATGTTATTCTATGACAATTTAGGCCAAAAGGTCTTTAAAGATGTTTAAAACTTACTCAGTAGCTATAGCTCTTTAACAAAAGCAGCTGCTATATGAGCAAAAGGAATTTAAATGAATGTTTAGAATTTAAACATTCAATCTCTTACAATTTGGATTATAAATTCAGAGTTGTCCAAGCGTCAACTGTTTTTATAATGGCATCTTAAAGCATTCACACACAGAGTACTACTTATTACAACTTAACAGTAGAACAAAATTATCTGAGGGTTTTTTAAAAAACAATATATTACTCTTTGGCTAAATGTAAACATTTGCAGTACAAAGAGAATTAGGACCTTTACAAAATGTTTCATTTTTTTTTAGTAGTACTTTATCCCTCATTAGTTTTGATTTCCGGCCTACTAAAGAACCACTAATTGGAGCATTGCTTCCCATCCTTTGAGACACCAAAAAAGATATGTCAATGGAACAAATTAACAATGCAAAACAAAGGGCAAAAACTTATGTTAATGAACATGTGGTAAACTCAACATAATTATCCTAATTGTCCATAGATGAAGCATGCCAGAGTCAAGTGACTTATCACCTACTTTCTCAATTGGTGATTTCTTGGTTTGCTCATTTCCTTGCACAGATTTTGAACACCCCTCTTCTTTATGTGCTCTCTTTGGTTGGTTCTGCTTCAGCTTTTGAGCCCATGATGTTATAGATTTACTATTTAAAAAGAAAAAAACAAAACACCTCTCTTTAAATGCTGTCCTTCACAAATAAAACTAAACACTAGTAGATACTATGTCAGTGGAAAATGCTTTGAGTTGTTTTTCTAATAGCAGAGAGAGGATGGATTTTTATTGATTCACATAAATTTCTTTTTACAATATCTTATTATTAAAGGCAAAATGAAGAAAAAGACTGACTAGCAGTGATTAACAATACTTATAGTCTGTAGCCATGGAACAGAACAAAAACCACCATAGTGGCCCCTTCAAGTACTCAGTATATCTCTACAGTGAAAGCATACTTTTTTAGATGGACTTATACTTATGGGTACCCAAGATTTGTGTTGCCACAGCAAAACACCTTACACTGGATGACATATTGCAGAGACATAAAACGGAACATAATTTTAAGTGATTATTTGCTTTACAAACATTCAGCCAAAGTTTCTTTTACCAAAAGTTTCTTTTACCTGGGTCAATCAAAATGTCATTTAACTTACAAAATCTCTTCTTATAAACAAAAAACATAAAACTGAGTATGCTTGTATATAATTTTTTGTTTTAAATTATATGAACATGTGCGACAAAATTCCACTGTTGATGCAGTCCTATACTCTAATTTTCAGCAAGTCGATAGTGACTAGAAAATATAAAAGGTATTTTTCTGGCAAGGCCTCTCACCTTAAGAGTTTTAGTAGTCTTATAACATTGTAAATGGGAAGACAGATGTCGTTAGCATATAGTGTGCTTTGTTAATTTCAGTTTTCCACAGGCAGTAAATAAAACAATTTGATAAAACTGATAGACATTCAAACACATCTCATTCCAACTAAAAGGAGCTGTATTTACTAAACATGTTTAGCTTATTATAAATGTAATAAGTCAAACTCCCTTCAAATGATGGAGAAATTCTACTTACTTATCTGTTTTTCCACTGTATACTTCCAAAATCTTATTTTCACCAAGAAAACTGTGTTCAAATTCACCAGGAAAAATGGGAGTATCTTCCTTTAAAGATGCACAAAACTCTTCATTTGTATGTATATAAAAACTCTGGTTTTTCACACCATCTACAAGTGACTCCGTTTGCACCACCGGTGCTCCAAACTGTCCTTTAGAAACCTCTGCGTGCTCCATGAACTCTTGAGCGTCCTTAGATTTGTAGGTGTTTAGTTCTGAGACACAAAAGGTACCATACCCACTGCTCACTGAGCTACTATCCACATTGCAGTCTGGTTGTGACATGGATGTTTCTTGCTGCATTTCAGGTTCTTTAGACTTGGGATAACTGATAACAGATTCATTTCTCTCACTGTTTTCAGAAAAAAAACCCATTTGACTTTCTGAAGATATTTGTCTGCTTAAAGAACTTCTATCACAGGACGCCCAGGAAGCATTATTGGTCTGTAACTTGACTAAATTTTTTATCTCCTTCTGTATACGCTGAAAATAAAAAGTTACAGATTTGGCTAAGGATGTATATTAACATTACATTTTTATAAATGTCTTAAAATATTGTGTTTAAAAATAAGAGATATTACCCTAAAGATGACACATGTGCATTATATTTAGCTTATAAACAAAACTGATATAAAGAACTAATTGGGACCTTTGAGATGGCCCACACTCTGGCATTTCTCCCAGGGCCACTCTCACCTTTTGAGACAGACCGAGTTCTATATATGGAATGCGTACCTCTAAATAAATACATCTACTTCTTACCTATCACTTTGTCTCTCACTGAATCCTTCCTGAGATGAGACACAAAGAACCTGAGCTTCAGTAAGTCCTGACACCAGGAACTCAGGCCCCCACCCAGGTGGAGGATGGAATGATGCTGCTGACCCTTCTGACTTCAATCAAGTAAAGCTCGGACTCTGTGGACCTTTGTCCCAATTCTACACTGAGTTCTCCTCTGCTTAAGCCCCCTCACGATTATGCATATACCCTTAGTTTAAAACTTCCCCAGTTTTGCAGTTTGGGGAGACACTGCTTTGGGAAAAGATCCCCGGTGTTCTCCTTATTTGCTGCAAGTAATGAATCCTTCCTTCTCCCAAAAAAAAGGGAAAAAAAAAAATTAACTAATTGGTTCTTCTGCAAATCTTACAACATAAAACAAGAATCAATATAAAGAACTTACTTGAATTTGGTTGTGGAACTGTTCCTGCTGGGCAACTATCTGCTCTTGGCATTGTTTTTCCACCAAATTGAATAGTTGTAACCACCTGGTCTAGTAAATTATAAAATATTTTAGTTAAACATAAATTTTTAACCTAATATTTCACAGAAATATTCCTCCAGTGGGAAAGAGCCTTTTTTAAAAATGTATTTTTAATGTAAAAATCATACGCTAAATTAATTATAAAACTAAATTTAATGCAAAAGTACACGGACATAGGCTTGGGCACCCCTTTCTTATGTTACCTGTGGTCTGGGTAAATTTGAGGGTCTGAGTAAATCTTCTTTTTCAAATGGCATCTTAATTTGATGTCATCTGCTACCATTTCTGACTAATCAAGAACTGCTTCTAGTTGTACTTTACATTTGTCTTAAGTCCCTCTTCCTTTCCTCATAACACCCAATGGTTTTCTTAAACACTAACCTGGACCCAGAAAAAGAATCCCGCATCTTAAAACAACAAATAGTTTAGTATTAGGAGAATTTGATCCCTAATTTAGTTGTTTTTCAAGTTAAAAAACCTTTTTTAGAGTCAGATATTAAAGTGCTTTAAAGCACTGCAGCTGAAAAAGAATGAAGAAATGACTCTGAAAACCTATGGAAGCGACCTATAATTCCCTCCACGGCCACTTTTAGGGCCTGATCCATCCTGACCCCCAAGAGTAGCAGCTAAGTGCTCTTATAACTAGACTAGGCCAAAACACGGGAGGAGAGGGGGCACGCACTTCTCCAGAGGCTGACTTCAATCTAAAGGCTGGTCTACTTTCAGTAACAGACCATATGTAATAACACACAATGTCAACAAGTAGCTACCACAACTGGCTTCCCTGTTTAAAACCTTTCGGTGTCTTTCCACTCCGGTCATTCCCTACAGGGTCCTGCGTGATCTGGCTCATCTACACCTCCCAGCGTCATCTCAAGTCTCTCTGTCCCTTTCTCGACACACACCAGCCTCGCTGGCCCCCTTCTGTTCCCTGGACATGCCAAAACTGTCTTCCGCCTCAAAAGTCTCGCACTTGCTGTACCCTCTACCTGGAAAGCTCTCTCCGCAGCTCTCAACATGGCTGGCTTCTTCCCCCGCTGCGATTTCAGCTCAATTATCATCTTCTCTCAAAGAGTTTCCCAGACCATCCTCAGAGTCACTCTCTCTCTTTCTTGGCACCCTGTTTAGTTCCTTCAGAGCGTTTACCACAGTCAGAAAGTATCTCACTTGTTCTCCTGGTTAACCCGTCTGTCTCCCACCCCTGCGCCCACCCCGTCTCCAGCACCTAGGACACAAGGCCCAGAGTGGACACTCAGATACACAGTCTAAACGAGTGTATAACAATGGATACTGCTAGCTGCACTTTTCTTGGTATTATAGACTACACAATCCAGAGACCCTTCAGGTTCATGGTGAAAGCCACTTATATAACAGAATTAAGTTGAAACCTGTATAACGGTATTAAGGTAAAGGGGAGAAAACCTCAAGACTGGAAAAGGAAGCCTTAAAATGAAATACGATGGTACTGATAGGAAGTGTGAATTCTAAATCAACTGACTTCAGGACGAGGTGGACTAGATCAAATCAAGTCCCACACCTTCTCAACTTACAGTGTGAGGTATCTTATATTAGTCAAAACATAAAAGAAATCAGCAGGCAACAGTTTTCTTATTCAGTTATACCCCTATACCTTTAGAAGTTATTTTTATCCTAATAAAGTTATTATTCACATAAAACTAAATTATGATAGAATAACAATTTACTTAACAAAAATGGCTTCATAGTATGTGAGACACTTGAGATTAATCACATCCTTATCATCATTTTCTTATTTAGGATACAAATGAATAGAGTTCATTCAGGCCATAAATTAGTGGAGACTTTGTTTTTCCAAGTCAGATTTTATTGTTAATGTTTTAATTTTAAGTAAGCTAATTTAAGAATATTATTAATACTGTGAAAAACATTATACACTTAATTATTAAGAAGGGCTATTATTCATTTCCAACTAAACCTATGTACACTACCCGCATCTTACATACTGCCGGAGGGCACGGGCGCCTGGTTTCCCCCTGAGGGCAGGTGCCTGGCGCTATTAGCCTGAACGGGGCTGCTGCCGTCCGCTGCTCTAGTCTGGCCTGGGAAACGTCTTATGGGCTTTTCCCAGGCCAGACTCCCACCTCTCCACCAACAACCTGGGTGGTCCTGAACAAGTAAATTTAACTTCCTTATGCTTCAGTTTCCTAATTTATAAAAGGGGAACAGCAACACCTCATAGGTGGCTGAGAGGACTACATTTTAGATTTAAATGTGATGCATGTAAAGCAGTGATCTCAATGGGGGAACTATATTTTGAAAATCTGTGAGGTCATTCATGGTTGTCACAAGGATCGCAGGAGCACCACCAGCATTTAGTGGGCAGGATCCAGGGATACAAATCACAGGATAGTCCCTGACAATAAAGAACTGTCCTGTGTCCATTTTATACTATAAAAATGATACATATTTTGCATAGTTTTCAAATCACCCAATTGTCCAGGAATGCAACTACCAAGACGTTTCAGAACGTGCTCAGAAATGAGTCACCATTTCAAACAATCATGTCACCAGTTGCAGTGCTGGATCATCAGTGCAAGGCAGATGTATCAGTCTGTGTTGATAGCTGCTGCGTTCAAGGTGAGTCTACATAGAGGTGAACACCAGACTGCTGCTACATTATGTTGTCTAATGCGGATATGTCTGAGTATTTATACATTTACGTATTATCTTATTATAAGTAACTATTATTCCTCTTTTATAGCACAGTTAGGACATTACATTGATTTTTTTTTTAAAGCAGATACAGGCAGGTTATATTATCTGTGAATTTCATTTCAGGACAATATAAGTTGATGTTATTTTGAAAACTGTTATAAAAAGAGGGCTTTGGGTCCAATAAGGTTGAGTGCCACTAACAGAAAGTATCTAGTATACTGCCTGGCAAATACTCAATAATTATCACGTAACTATTACTATTATATACATAATCAGTAGTGCTAAATTGTTAAAATGCTAAAATAATTTAATGATGTGCTTTTAAATTTTTCTTACAATCATAGAAATATTAGCAAGTACTTAAGAATGTATAAAAGTATTTCTATGGAAATGTCTTAAAACATTCTTTCCTGATCTAATAAAAATACATAACCTTCCCAAGTTTAAGCAGTGATAAACTTAAGAATCCCAGAAGAGAGGTTTTATAAAGGAATTCTAAAGAATCAGGTCATCCCCAGATCTCTTCCAGAGCTCTGTGGAGGTTTAGTTCTTTACTGTAATGATGTAGATTAGTTTCTTATAAGTGGTAGAAATCAGACAAATGTTACTATTCCAAAAGAAAGGTGTAAACATGAAATTCAGGGAAGAGTCAGGAATAAGACTTGCGCAATCATTACCTTCCCGTTCTGTCTAAATCATTACCCTAAAGCATCAGAGACTTTTATTTTCATAGGCTATGAAAACACACAAAACAAATTCAAGAAATTTTACTGAAATGGCCAAAAAAGTATTTCATATTCTGTCAAAGTAAGAAATAGCTTAAGAAGCTCTTCAGTGAATAATCAATTATATGCCTACATTATAAAAATTAAGGTAGTCAATTAATACTCAACAGAATAAAAATAATCTGTTAGATCACAGGACAAGAAAGAGCAGAAAGAAAGAAACCGGTTCAAATATTAAAAGGTGTAAGTAGCTGGTTGGTATTCTGGCTTGTAATCATCTGTGTCTTAAATTCACAAATATATTCTGATTCTGATTTAAGATGTTGATTTCAAAGACTAAAAGTAACAATTTCTACTTAAAAATGAATTTGCCAGAAGTCAAGCCACATTGAGGCAATGCCTCATTTTTTTTTTTAAAGCGTATCAACTCAGGTATTATAAGCTAATGAGTAAGTATACTAGGGGAAGCATTTCATAAAACATTCCATTATTATTTACATCATTTTACAATGGCATTTTATAGGTCTTTTGCATTAGCACATACTGATTGTTATATGGAAAAAAAAGGTATCAAAAATTAAAACTCAGTTTTCTTTTAAGTTTGCCATAATAGTCATTTTTATAATTCCAATGATTATGGATAATGAATATAAGTAATTAACTTAGGGGTGGCTGCTGCTGAATTCTTAAACCAGATAATCTTTCATTCCATTTATTCTACATAGTTTTAAAACTATGATTAACATTTACAACAAAATCTACTGCTCTCTAAAGAATTTAATAATGTTTTACACATTTCTACAAAGCGTTACCAACTCTAGCCTTGGAAAAGTCTATCTTGGGCATTATTCCATGAAACAAAACTTATTTGTAAGTATTCTTTTAACTGTTAAATTTTTATATCACAATTTAACCTATGGACAAAATAAAGAACCACTTGACCGGAACAACCAATATAAGTCAATGTAGCACAGCTAAATGCGATAAGGTATTAAACAGAAGCCTTACTTTATAATTAGAAATATTTCAAAGTGGATTTAGGTTTTACAAAATGATGACAATTCTGTATGTTACTTAAAAGATCAGAATTAGTAACAATATCAACAATTTTGGAATTCTCATTTTTATGAACAAAGACAATATTTTAGTTCACATTTAAAGTATAAATTAGAATGTCTAATCACTAATATATTGTTAAAACGTACCTTTGATCATTTTTCACATTTGTTCTATATTGTTCCCTAATTAATATCCTTGACCACTTTATTCTAGCAATAACTTAAGTATCATGCTCTTTAGGATATAAATTTCTAATAATTTAGAGTTTAGTAGAGGCATATTTAGAAATAGAATTATTTTTTTAATTCCAGAAATAAAACAAAACTAGATACCTCACAGTTTTTCCAAAGTTCCGAATCAGTCTTTCCACTGTTTTGTAGCTCTTGCATTAAAGAGGTTAGGACTTCAACTGTACCTTGAATTACAGATGGTCTGGTCTTCCCTGAGAAAGAGGATACCCCATTTGTACTAAGGTGGGGACTACTTCTGTTGAAACATAAATAATTCAAATGGTTTTCTTCATTCTACCAAAGTGTTGAATAATTCAGCAGTTCAAGATTTAGCAGAGCAGTACAAAACTACTGATATTTAATCCTTCTTAATGGCACCTCATTTGCTGAAAATCTGATCACAAGTTTGTCCATGAAAGGAAAATAGCACTGAAAAGACAGACAGCACTTAATTGTATTTTTAAGAACACAACAGAAAAACCTTCTTCAGAAGTGAGAGAACACTCCAGAGTACAGCAGAAAATAAAAGTTTCTGCTAAACAATAAGAAAAATTCTAAGCTACTCCGATCTAAATTATTCCAGAGGATTATTTCACCCCACTTTAAGAACAGCCCTTTATTGTTATGGAGATTCTTTCTCCATTGCCCAGAATTACAGTCAAGTCTTATTAACTGGATCCCCCTAATTTGGTGTGATAAGGTGATGCTTATCTTTGCACTGTCTTTGAATAAAAGTAGTGCCAACCAAATTAGCAGCAAATATTCAGGACTTATTTAGCCTATTCAGTGCGTAAAATAGCACTGATTCTTTCCAGGAGGACTGCTTTTCCAAATCTGAGATGAGTTTATTTCAGATTTCTTTTATAAAAACACAAGGCATAATTAGGGACATTAAAATTTATTTAAATTCTAACCATTGAAAGGTCACTTTATTTATTGATACTCTGCTTTGTTTCACAATTTGCAAAAAAGAGGACACTAATGAAAAAACAGTAAAATAATAAAGAGGATCAGAGAAAATACTAATAAAAATTCAAGGGAAAGAACATAATATGTTGTCCATTAAGTGTTAAATATACAATTACAGTTGTGTAATAATCAAGTTTAAATTTGGCCAATTTAACTGCCAGTCACAATGAAAAGGGAGACGGTTCAGTTACATAATTTTCATTAGAAAGGCACATTTAAGTTCCTCCAAGTAAATCAAACACTATGTTCTAAAAGGGGTTTCTTCTAGAAGTGGGTTTCAAAGGGGCTGCCAAATGATACAGGAAACAAAAAGCGTGGCCAACATTCAGGAAGTGGGTATAGATTACGATGGCAAACATTTCTGGACCATATCCCATGCTTTTTTTTTTTCCCTTTCCTCCCTATTTTAATTTATGCTTTCTCCTCTTCTTTTATGTATTCTTGTAAGCTGCCTTAAATTCCTCCTGAGGCCAAAGAATGAACAAATTTTTTAAGGAATTAATTTATTTAAAATACACAATTTCTTCAAGACCTATTACTGTGTGTAAATTTGCTCCTTTACCAGTAGGCCCCAGACTGCTGTGCTTTTGTTTTATTGTACCTGCTTTTTATAGGTGATCTCCTCTCCAGTGGTCCCTGCCTCTTTGCTGTTTTTAAACTACTGTAATTTAGAAACCAAATAATCAACTTGCCAGACTATGTACAAAAGGAGAGTAAACAGGCCCTGATTAAAAACAAACTAAACATGGGATAGTTTAAAAAGAAAATGCATTGTTTGATAGCATCTACTTTGTCAACTCAGAGCCTGCTTTTTTGCTTACTTCCTAGTATTCAACTTTAATTGCCACTTTCCAGATTGGTGAGGTATTTCTGCAATATGAAACATTATTTGTTCTCTTAACTTCAAAATGGAGAAACAATATTTAGACAACTAAATTTTAAAGATATACCTGTAATTTACCGAAAACAAAAGAAGTGTAAAGAAAACTCCAACTAGCAAAACAAATTCTTTTTCACAATGTTCCCCATGCAAAGTACATCTCTGGGAGAAATGAAAAACATGAAAGGATTGAAACTATTCTTAACCCAAACAACTGTCCTTGAACAGTTCCTGATCATAGTTTTGGGGTTTTTTAAATGCAAATCAGTAATTATGACACTATTTGGATAAACTGGCAAACTATGCAAATAAAGTTATTCTGATTTGTCATTACATTAAAAAAAAATCTATCCCATTCTTACCTATTAGTACTTAAGTTCAGTCCAAGAGAATGGGGAGAATTTTTTATATCAGATTCTACGGAAGATGAAGCTTTTTGTAAGGGTTTCCCCAAGTCAAAATCTTCCATAGCGTACAGAAATTGTTACACTCTCTCACTGGAAAATGTAGGCTCTTGCACTGTTTGAAGAAACTGAATCTGAGTCATCTTCAGATGCTTCATCGTCTAAAGGCATTTTCAGTTGCTGACATTCAGACTGTGAAATGTCTGAAGGTCCCAGGAGAGTCTGAAAATGAATGAGGAACAAAAACTATTATAAAAAGCCATTAAACCTAGCAACTGTCTTTTCAAGACTTTGGAAACCTTGATCCTTTTATACAAATCTACATTAAGGATAGCAACATTATTCATAATAGCCAAAATTCAGAAACAACCCAAATGTCCAACTGATGAATGGATAAATAAATGTTGTGTATCTGTATAATGGAATATTTTTCATAGAAAAGAATAAAGTACTGATTTATGCTACAATGTGGATAAACATTTAAAACATTATGCCAAAGGGAATTCCCTGGCAGTCCAGTGGTTAGGGCTCAGAGCTTTCACTGCCGTGGGCCCAGGTTCACTCCCTATTCGGGGAACTAAGATCCCGCAAGCTGCATGTGGTGTGGCCAAAAAAAAAAAAATTATGCTAAGTAAAAGAAGGTCAATAAAAGACTTCGTATTGTAGGATTCCATTTATACGAAGTATCTAGAGTAGGCAAATCTATAGAGACAGAAAGCAGATTAACAGTTGCCAGGAGCTGGGAGAAGGAGAGAACGGGAGTGACCAAAATGGGTATGGGGTGTCTTTTTGGGGAGATGAAAACTTCTAGAATTACACAGTGGTGATGGTTGCACAACTCTGTCAATATACTAAAAATCACTGAATTGTACACTTTAAAAGAGTAGATTTTATGGTATATAAATTATATCTCAGTAAAAAATCTACAAATCTTCTGATTTGCAGAAGTAGTAGTATCTTTTCAGGTAATATTTCACAATTTTATGTGCTTAATAATCAAGGTTCCAGACACAATTCTACAGTGTAACAATTGGAATACTTATTGATACGTGCCTTGTTCATTCCTTTAATAAATTCTACCAAGTATGCATGCTTGTTGATTTATACAGTGAATAGATGAATGGGAACTACTTGGTATCTATATTGAATCTGGCACTGAAAACAGCCAATTAAACTGTTAACAGTGGTTGTTTCCCCACTGGCTAGAAGGTGGGAGTGGAAGGAGTGCACTATATACTGTACACGTAGAGTACTTTTGTACTCTGTGCATGCTATCACTTCTTAAAAAATAAACTATTTGCCAGGTCCACTAAAACTTAACTGAAGCTAGATGTACAGAGGTAAATTGGCTATAACAAGTCAAACAGCATGCCTCCTTCTTAAGGAATTCATGTCCTTAAAAAAAAGCCACGAGTAAGTGGGTGGGGGAGGGGGAAGAATACAGAAAACATATGCTGCTTACAAGATGGAAACTTCAGGGGGGGCAATAGAGGAAAATTACCTATTATTCTGGTTCCTCTAGGTTCCCACTTTCTAGGGCCTGGTTTTACAAAGCACAACCTTGAGAGCATCAGCTCACAAAGGAACCATTTCCTTCAGGGACAGGTGTGAAGGCCAAGGGTAACCGGACCTAGCTAAACAGATTTCTCCCCAGTGACTCAGCCCATCACCAACGACAAATGGGGTATTGAAAAAGTCAGGGGCTGCACCTTCCATCTGGCAACGAAAATACCTGGATTCAAATCACCTTGCTCTTCCAGCAGGAAAACACAAGCTCTCCAGGGACGCGGATCGGCCTGCAACCCCATCTATAATTTCCCCCGTTGAGTTAATCCGGATGCAGTAGATCCAGATGCATCTTGAAATGCGATGCTTTCCCAGCAGAGCGTGAGGGTGGGGAGGAATGGGTGGGAGAGTGGGGGATGAATTTAAAAAAAAAAAAGATATACAATGCAAAATTTTAAGAACCTGATGGAGAATGGGTATAAGAACAGAGACTTTTATATCTCCCATCAACAAAATTTGACGCTTTTGATGGTCCCAGCTCCTAGCAGAAAAAGGGAGTTAGGGGGTAGAGGAACGACTGATGGGGGTCTGCTGAGAATATAAAAGTTAACCAGGCGTTCTGCTTTGGTGGGAGCCTGAGAGGGGGAAAGAAGGCATGATTTCAGGTTTTGAGGCCAGATCCTGACGTTCTCGCGCTCACAGCCAGACCGCAGCTGCTGGCGGCGGCTCTCGGGTTAAAGTACGAAGGCGAGGAGAACCCACGCAGTTGCCTAAATTGTAGGCAGCAGGGAGACTGGAGTTAAAACCACCGGTCCAACAACTACAATCGTGATTCTCAAAGTAAGCCCAGGAAGCTGGTCAAAAAAAAGAGAGAGAGAGAAATCCCTCAAGCCCCCCGCCCCTCGGGCAGAGGCGCTCAGCGATTGGGCCTCGCGGGTGTCACTCAAGGTCAGAGTCTAGAAAAGGTGCACTGCCGCAAGCAAAGCCCCCACACGGCCGCGGGCTCCGCTGAGGTTGCGTCGTGTGAGTGTCGTCTTCCCCCGCCCTAACACATCAGCACACTCAGGGGACCGCTGACTTGGTGTCTTCGAGTCGCGTCCCCTGTCTCCCGCGACCGGCAGCTCCCCGCAGGCCGGCAGCTCCCCGCAGGCTGGCGGCCGCTTACCTGGCCGCCGTTCCCACTGCCGATGTCAGTGTCGGGCGAGCGCCTCTCGCGACCGTTAAACTCGAGGGAGCGTGCGCGCGCCCGGCGTCTTGGTTGCGATTGGCTGCTCGGAAGGGGGCGGAGACGGCCGAGCCGCGGCGCGCGCGCGTCCACTTCCCCCGTCCCGCCCCCAGCTCTCACCAAAGAGGGAGGTCCGACGCCCGCGGAAGGGGTGGGGCAGGGGAGGGGGCGGGGCTGCAGTCAAGTCCTCTCGTCTGATTGGCTCTCTGGGAACCTACTGCAGCTACGCGGGAAAGAAGCCTCAGCTTCCCGCATGCGCAGTTAGTAAGACGGGTCTCGGGTTTGTGAGGGGGGGCTGCGGCAGGAGTACGGCGCGTGCGCAGGCGCGGGGGGTGCGTTTGCGTTCCCGCTCCTGCGGCCATTCCGGTTCACCCAGAACGTTGGGGGCGGGAGCCCAGTCCTGAGGTCAGGTAAGCGTCTGCGCAGAAGCCCGACACCCACATGGTTGCCCACGATTGTTAGGGGCTCCGGAGAGAGGACTGGGAGCTGGGACCCGTGAATTTCCCCGTTTGCGACCCTGAGTCGCGCAGCCCATTGACCTGAGGCCCCGCTGGCGGTGAGGTGAAGCCGGCCCGGACACCCGAGCTAAGTTTACCCTGGACCGGGTTTACCCTAGGCTGGTGGGGGTCGGCACTGGGGCTCTTCAGGGACTTGGGAGGGGGGGGCGGGCGAGGAGAACCCACCCTTGTGGAGAAAACAGTTCCACCGTGGCCCGAGGACAAATGGAACGATGCTCGTTGACTTGTTCGGCGGAGCCTTAGGGAGCTGTTAGCACGCAGCTGGGCCTGTTTTAGGCATCGTGGGTGTTTTCCTCTTGCCCAGCCTTTCGAAGGACCACAGAGAACCCTCCCCGTGGGCCCCTAGCCCATCTCACACGCACTGGTCAGTCCGCCTTTCTCAGACGAAAGGTTCTTACCCTTTAAGGTACTTCGGGCTCTTAGATTTTCCTCCGAGTGTCCAGAGCCCACGATAAAGGGACTTCGCCAGCCTTGTCCGTAGGTGTGCCGGAGAAGCCAGGACGGAGCAGATGTTATTTGCCCTTGGAATAACAAATCTGCCAAGAGGCATTCCATCTGATCTGAGCCTCCTAAGAATACCTGACAATTTTGTCTCAACAGTAGAAACACAGTCTCTCCAAAACCCCATCCGTGTACGGGAGAGTTCAAGCTTAAGTAAATCGAACCCTCCTCCCAATTGTGTTAATCCACCCATCAGTATTCTGCTTGTGTTAAGACCCAACCAAAATCAAATCATTTTTAAGCACACAGCTCTGTTTTCAGCAACCATGTTTCTTTCAAGTCCACCAAAAAACAAAAACAAAACAAAAAGCAGTTTTACCACTAATTTCAGTTGGTTGCAAAATCTGTTACTTGAGATCCTCACACTAGCGTGGGAAAGTGGATTCCTGAGACGGCTCCAGGCAAAGGGAGGTGTGTTTCCTTGCAAGAAAAATGTTAACCCCAAAACCGAGTACTGGAGATTAGTTCCCAACCATGCAAGAGGCAGGAGATCGTTGCTTTTTGCTACAAAATCTGATGGACTTTGTTTAGTTTGAGTGTGTTTTTGTTTTTGGCAGTGTCATTTTTAGGTAACTTTCAAAAAAATCTATTAATGTTTTAATAAGCCAACATGTTCAGAAGCTAGTATTCTAATTAACCGAGTTATCTTGTTAACCAACTGATACAAAATATTTCGGTAAGGTTATTCACACCTTATTTCTTAATTTAGGTTAAGCTCTTTGGTAGCGTCTTAATTTTTACAAATTCAGAGTGGAAACTGCTTTTGACTAATTGGTCTAGAGAGAAGCTTTATAAAAACAGAAAGGAGGTTTTTAAAGTCCATAGAAATTATTTCTGAATATAGAAAACAGAAGTAGAAGGTGTCAGAAATTCAAGTATATATTAAGTGTAAGAACTATTCATCTTAATTTAACCCCCCCTCTCATACTGGAGATTTTGCATTACTTGTATACAAGCTTACACCACTATTTTATGCCCTAATAAGGGTGCACAGCAAAGGAAACCATAAACAAGACAAAAAGACAACCCTCAGAATGGGAGAAAATATTTGCAAATGAAACAACAAAGGATTAATCTCCAAAACACACAAACAGCTCATGGAGCTCAATATCAAAAAAATCTATATGATTTTATTATAACATCTTTGTATTGCTCAAGTATTCCTCTTTTGCCACGATGACGTCAAACTGACGCTTTTGAGTGGAGATCTTTCACTCTGATTGGGATAAGATTAGGCTGTTCAGTAATAGCGGCAGCTAATGGCTTGAGGCATTTAATGTTTGTTAACCAGGGTGTTACTCTGTCATTTATTTTTATATACAAAACAGCTTGTCATTGGCAGGGGTTGGAGGAGGGACGTCCTCCACAGCAAAAATGAGGAACTCTAAAACTTTATAGTTTAACCATTGAAGATGAAAAGGAATAATCAGATGTACATTTAAACGTGACTTTTTTCATCTTTTCTGTCCATGATTTTTTTTACTATATCAGATAATTCCTAAAGATCTCTGTGTTTAAACCAGGACTTGCTGTGATGTAGTTTTTATCTTTCAATTTGAACCTTCTGGGAAGTCACGCTATATTCTTGGCATCATAAATATCTCTTTGGCACCTGATTTCATAGACCACAATTATGACCTCACCAAACAGCATATCTTCGGTTATTTCATGGTTTCCAAGTATTTCTTAAATTGGACCATGCCAAGTAAAATTGTTTGCAGGTCATTTTCTAGATACCTTTTCACTGAGCTTCTAAAACAAAAGTCCATGAAATAATCCATTTGCAGATTGGGCTTGTGGTGTGTTAGCCAGAGGTTCCTGAGCTGTGTAATTTAGGGATCCTAAGCGCTTTACATTTGTGGCGATGTGTACGATTTTTTTCTCTCCCTCGGTGATATTACCTCTGTTTCACAGATGTGGAAACGTGGCCAGAGTTGCACAGTGAGTAAATCATGGAGGCAAGGCATTGACGCAGGTCACGCTGACTACAAAGCAGTATGGCCTTTCAGGGACAAAAAAGTGAGAGGAGGAGTCAAGAAGAGAACGCTGAGGAAAATGAGCTAACGCTTTTTAAGGAGCTGGGGGAAGAACAAATCTGGAGATGTTATGAAAGGTAAAGAAACAAGCAGCAGGAAGGACAATTTAGTTTAAAAAAATGGACTACCTAATGTTCTTCCAAAACAAGTCTTCCTGAAATATTCCACATAGTATACATCCCTTCTTTTCTTTATTTGTATGAAATATTCACTACGATAACGTATTTGAACGTGCTTTGAAAACCTAAGTCCTAAACAAATACAAAGCATCATTGATGGTAACAGAGTCTTTGAGACTTTTAGAGGAAAATGTGGAGTGTAGTTATTGCTGCTTTTTTAATGTGTTTGTCTTATTTTAATAGTGTAGTTGATAAATTATAAAGTTCCTGTTAGGTGCCCGAAATAGAAGAAAATCACAGTGGTGCACCCAAATAGGACAGGTGTAATTGTGGATTTGAAGTTTTCTGTTTAAAAAAAAAACTGAACGGGATGTTCGTAGTGTATGAATTGAAAGCTTTTCTTTTTATCTACTTCTTTAGTGTCTCTTGAGCTGTGCAGCAGTAAGCCTATTATTAAATTTAGACCAAACTCAGAGTAGTTTCCTTTTCCTCTTGTCCTCCCAAATCAAGGATAGCAGCTCTGTTGTCCTTTCCTGCTCAGTCCATTGTGATTTTCTTATTTGAGAAATAATTCTCTGGAAACACTGACTGTGGCTGAAAGGTGCTCTATCTTCAGTGTAGAGCCCCCAGCCTAGGAAATGACAGGGTCTGTTTCAAGCCTGAGCCAAAGTTCCCAGGGGTTCTGTTTGGGGAGGTGTTACAGCCCTCATAAGGATTTCAGGCAACTAGAACAGGAGGATGAGCTAGAGATGTGAAAAGGAGAGAGGCTGCTTTATCTTCACTCCCATTCGGCAGGGAGCGCCAAAAAACACTTTTGAAACATAGATTATTATTAAGCATTTCACAGAAAACCATCCTCTCACTTAGCTTCTGGTGCCATCAGCTGGCCATTTTGTCTTTTTAAAGCTCACTGTGTTTGGTCCTTCACCATTGATTAGGTCATTGTTTTTGAGACCTATTTTATCTCCTTATTCGGGAGGGGGAAGCAAGACCATGACTAAGCAGGTAATCAGCACTCCTGAATTCTGGTCTCAACTTTTTAAACATTATAAACATAAGAAACAATAGCTCTTAAAAGCGTCTGTCCTAGCAGTTGGAAGAACTTGCTAATTCCTGTGTCCTTTGCTTCTCAAACTTCAGTGTGCCTCTGAATCACTTGAGGATCTTATTGAAACACAGGTTCTCTGGGACTTCCCTGGCGGTCCCGTGGTTAGGACTCTGCGCTTTCACTGCTGCAGGCCCGGGTTCGATCCCTGGTTGGGGAACTGAGATCCAGCAAGCCGTGCGGCACAGCCAAAAAAAACCCAAAAAAACACACAGGTTCTCATTTAGAAGGTCCTGAGATTCTTCATTCCTAACAAGCTCCCAGATGGTGCTGTTGCTGCTGCCCCGTGGACCACACTCTGATAGCAGGATTCTAGAGCTACCTCATCCACTACAGTAGCCGCGAGCACATGTGGCTAGTCCAGACTGACGTGTGCTGTAAGCGTGGCCACACTTCAGATTTTGCAGACCTCATATAAAAAGAAAATCTAAATAAATTTTTTTATTGATTATATGCTGAAGTAATAATATTTGGGATATATTGGATTAAATAAAGTATATTGAAATTTACTTCATCAGTTGCTTTTTACTATTTTTAACGTGACTATAAGAAAATTTAGAATTTCACATGTGGCTTGCACTATATTTCTATTGGACAGTGCTGTTCTAGAACATTAATGCAGGGGACTTCCCTAGCTGTCCAGTGGTTGAGACTTCACCTTCCAATGCAGGGGATGCGGGTTCAATCCCAGGTCAGGGAGCTAAGATCCCACATGCCTCCCACTAAAAAAACAAAACATAAAACGAGCAATATTGTAACAAATTCAATAAAGACTTAAAAAAGAAAAAGGCAGCTTTGAAAAAAAAATTAATGTGGGCTTCCCTGGTGGCCAGTGGTTGAGAATCTGCCTGCCAATGCAGGGGACACGGGTTCGAGCCCTGGTCTGGTAAGATCCCACATGCCGCGGAGCAACTAGGCCCGTGAGGCACAATTACTGAGCCTGCGCTCCGCGACAGTGAGAGGCCCGCGCACCGCAATGAAGAGTGGCCCCCGCTTGCCACAACTAGAGAAAGCCCTCGCACAGAAACGAAGACCCAACACAGCCATAAGTAAATAAATAAATAAATAAATAAAATTAAAAAAAAAATTAATGCAATAGAAGCAACGTTTTTGATGTTCTTTTTTCAGATGACCCAGTTTCTCAATCCCCTTGTGACCATTTCACCTGTTCTTTTCGCTCAATACGATATTCATTTGTCTTCTCTTCCTCTCCCGCCTGTTCTCTCCTTTACACCTTCTCCATCTCCAGCATTGCCATCGTGATCATGGGGCTTTCATCCAGCAGTCAGACGATCTTAAGAGCCAGGACTGCAGGCAGCAACCACCTCACCTGGGAGCTGGTTAGAAATGCAGAGTCTCAGGCTCCACCCCAGACCTAATGAGCCGTATCCTATTTAACAGGATCCCTAGGGAATTTGTGCATGAAAGTTCGAGCTGTGAGAGCTTTAACAGTCTTCTTTCCTAAAGCACCCCATTTCAGCGAATCGCCGCATCTGTTCTTTCGGTTAGTTTGGATGACATTTCTAAAAAATACTTAAACAGTGAATTTTAGGCAAATGGTATCCAGAGGTGGGTCCAGAGTTGAGATCCTATGTCTTCCAGATTCAAATATCCTCTCTCTGTCTCAGAGACACAAAGGCAGTAGCATCCCCTTACCGCTCTCCAGAGCATTTCGGCTGTTGGTGAAACAAGCCTCACCTCACTGCATCTTGTTTAAATATGTGATTGTTTGCTCTAGTCACAGGCCACATTCCAGAGCTGAGCATGCCACCCATGAGCTAGGTGTCCGTCTTGGTTTGGGCTGATTGTGGAAGCCAGAGGAGGAACTGTGTACCAGGTGGGTCCAGTCAGGAAGAAAGGCGCCTAATAGGATGCAGCTTCCAAGTCCCAATAACCAGCCTTCCGGTGACTTGGGAGCACAGTGAAGTCTGAGAACCACTGCTCTATGGCATGTCATCCATTCCGGGCTCTGGCATGTATCTTACTTATGGATGTCTTAATTTCTCTTTTATGCTACAGGCTCATTGGACTCATCGAGGCCCATGCATGGCACATAGTAGATGCTGAAAATATTCATTGAACAAATTAACATTGCCTGTTTTAAAGGCGTCAGCCCTGTTATCTCTTAACTTGACCAAGTGAGAGAGAGCGTGGCTTTAACCTAAACTGCAGTCAGCTGTTTAGTGCAGACGCCATCCTCCAAGGAAGAGCAGAGCCGAGGGGAGTTGGGGTGGAGAGCCAGCCGGGCCTGACGCTCACACTCACGGGAGGGAATCAGGGCACGCTGTCGTGACTGCTGGTTTCCCCTTACGCACACCGCTTGTTACCATTTTTCTTTTTCTGTTTTTTTAATGTCACGATGAGCTCTAATTTGAGCTGCTTTTATTGTTCCCCAAAGACTTTGGGTTGCTCTGTGGGCATCACAAAAACTGAAATCCAATCCGTATTCTTCTCTGGGCTTTGGGGAAGTGGAACCATGGGTGTGTTTGTCATTTTTAGCCACCATTGGAGTAGAGCCAGAGCTCCAGGAGATACTAAAAGTATTTGGAATCGTCCTATTGGCTGTTGGAATTAGCTGTTAAACAAAGCAGCCAGTAACTGAACACTGGGGACCTTCTCGAACTCCAGTTGGGTGGGAGACCTTCCTGTGTGTGTGTCAGCTCTGAACTAGGACAGAAAGGTAGATTTGAAACACAGTGGGCTGGTGACAAAGCAGCTGAGAAAAGCGCTGTCCTCTCCGCCCTTTGTCTGGGAGTTTCACCCCGTCTCAGACCTGTTTCCTTTCTTTGTCGCTGCACTATATTCCACTGCCATTCTGCCTGGTCAGATTTACTAACGGAAGAGAAGCCCCAAGAGAGGTACTGGGCTCCTGTTCCATGAACCTAATCCAGGGACTAGACACTGTCTGATACACAAAGGAATTCTGTTCTGTGGATTGAAAGCAGAAATAAGGGGAGGGAAATTTTGGACATCAACTTAGTCTCATTCATTTAATCATTATGGGGGAGTGGATTCTTTGTTGTAGAGATTTCAGAGAATGTGCCTGGGTTTATCTTTTATCTTTTCCTGAGGATACTTCTGACATATTTCACACACAGTAAACAGAAGCAGCTTTTAAAGCACCACTTTCACTGGCATACTCTGTTTCAAAATATCTCCCTTGGTAGCCACGGAGCACAGTAGGAACCAACACCACCTTAATATCATCCACCGGGACTGACAGAACCTGCTCGGAACCTGCTGAATGTCGTACTTTTCACAGAGAAGATATGTCAGTCATAGGATTGAAAACTAGCATTGGCCTAAAGCTTGAAGAGTGTATTTCATTATATTTATTTTCCATAGAAATAGTAGAGAGAGAGATGAAGAATACTGTATTCATTCTAAAAATGACCAGTGTCATCTGTACTGATAACTGAGAAAGGCACTTGGATTTCAAATAACAGAAAATGCACATATTTACAAGGAAGCAATGCCTGCTAGCATGTTTCTGCATTAAGCTTATCTAGAGATCAGTGTTGGGCCCAGTGGATGTTAGCCGTCAGAACTGCTGGTGGGTGAAAAGTAAATAAGCCGAGAGAAACCTAGTGAAATAATTCGGTGGATGGTACGTTACTTTTGGCTGAGGAAGTTGCCTTAGGTAAACTCCAGTTCCTACCTGTGTTAGAGACCAGTTGCCATGAGCTAGAATTTACAAGGTTTCAAGTGGTAAAAGAAGCTGTTTAGAGCCTCACAGGAAGCAGTTGTTAAAAAGAGCAATATATCTGTTTTTAGTGCCTGCATAATCCTCGATCAAGAAGTATTATGCGAGTGGCACATTCGTAGTTCCCCAAATCTGCCTGGGTGACAGGGATTTTTTTTTTTTTTTTTAATTCATTTTTGGCTGCGCTGGGTCTTCGTTGCTGCGCGCAGGCTTTCTCTAGTTGTGGTGAGCGGAGGCTACTCTTCATTGCAGTGCACGGGCTTCTCATTGCGGTGGCTTCTCTTGTTGCCGAGCACGGGCTCTAGGCGCGCAGGCTTCAGTAGTTGTGGCACACAGGCTCAGTAGTTGTGGCTCGTGGGCTCTAGAGCGCAGGCTCAGTAGTTGTGGCGCACAGGCTTAGTTGCTCCGCGGCATGTGGGATCTTCCCAGACCAGGACTCGAACCCATGTCCCCTGCATTGGCAGGCGAATTCCCAACCACTGTGGCACCAGGAAAGCCCTGGTGACAGGGATTTTGCTAAAAACCAGTCTCATGCCTTCAGAGGTATCAGCAAAGCCCTTTCCAGAATACTGTTTTCTCTGATTTTACTCTAAGCCTGCGTGGGATGCATGGAGAGGGCTTATTCCCCCCATTTTCCAGATGAGAAAATGGGCAAAGGTTGTGACTCCCCCGCCCCGACCCCATTCACATGGGGAATACATAGATCTCTGAAAAGAGGTGATACCTTTCAGATCCTCTGCCCTCCTCCCCTCGAAAAAAAGCAAAGGCCTGTGGGATTCACCATACCCTCATGGCTATTATTCTCTATACTATTCATTTGTCAACTAAGACATTTCAGCCTTAGGCTAGTCTCGCGTAGTTATTGAAATCTCTTGTTCAGCACCTCTCGCTTTCTTCTTGAATATCTTCTCCGACTAGACTGTGAGCTCCATGAAGATAGCGTCTTGCTCTCTTTGACCTCACGTCACTCCCTATACCTCACCTCATACTTTGAACCTAACAGGCACCTTAATAAAAATCAGTTGACTCGGTGGTTCTAAGGATGAGTACCGGTTGGATCATGTGATTGGCAGTGCTTCTGAGGGAACAGATGTTCCTATTCAAATCCATGAAACAGGAAACATGAAAAAACAACAATCATGACATTGATTGATAGTGATATTTACTGTGTCAGACTGTTTAAGCTCAAGCTATAAAATAGACTATCACGTACTGTCGTCTTTCCATTTTGATTTCAAAGGTTCTCACACACTTAAATAATGTCCCTTGACTCAGATCCTAATTCTTGTGTGATGTACTATGTAATATTTCCTTATCAAATTACAGCCCTGTTCTTTTGAATTTTACACTCAAAGCCTCCCCTTCCTGAGAAAACAACACTTCTGGGTGCTTTGAAGACATTTTTGGTCTGTTACAAGAAAATATTTATCACTTGGCAAGGCACGTACTGCTGAGAACACGGTAGACAATGCAGGGCCGGAGAGAGGTGTGTGTTGCCGAGTATCCTGTCTGCACTAATTTCCTAAATCCCCTGCCTGCCAGATGGGTGGTCATCGTTTGAACTGTTTCATAAAAGGTGATTTTAGAACCTGCGGTATAATCTTGAGCGCAAACAAGGCTGACGGGCTGTCCTTTCTGTCTTATTCAGGTCCTGAGCCGGCAGAGCCACGCGCTATGAGCACCTCGGGTCTGTTCCGTTTTCCTGTCCCACTGACCAGAGTGTGCATGGTGCCCTGGGGACTCCGGCGCTGCGAGAAGCCGGAACTCTTATCCCCTGGAACAGCGGTCGCTCCGGTCCAGGCGGCAGGCAAGAAGGACCACCCTGCTCTGCTCTCCCTGGATGAGAGTGAACTTGAAGAGCAGTTTGTAAAAGGACATGGGCCAGGGGGCCAGGCAACCAACAAAACAAGCAACTGCGTGGTGCTGAGGCACGTCCCCTCAGGCATTGTCGTCAAGGTAGAGGAAGGAGGCCGTGGGGGTCCCCTGATTTCTCCTGAGTGAAAACTTGTTCTCACCATGACCCCGGCAGTAGAGGGACTGCAGGTCTCGTGCCCAGTCCCGAGCGTTCCTCCCAGGCAGAACCTCCTGCACGGCGTCAGGAGCCTCCTTCCAGGATCCTTTGCAGTTGCGCTCTTGCTGCTGCTGTCCTTGAACTTGGCAGGCCACGGTTCTTGTCGAGCCACTGGGCTGCAGGGTGGCTGCAGAAAGCTCTGTGGCACTGCCGTGGGCTCCGGCCCCCAAGCAGCACGCGGGCCCAGGCTGTCCGCCAGTGGGCTCAGCCCTTAGCCGCCTGGCTGATCGCTCAGATGGTCGCATTCTCCATGTCCCTCCGTCCCCTCTTTGGTAAATGTCAAGTGACACCTACCCTTCTGGAGAAGGACTGAGTGAGATAACGTTGGCAACCCGATTTCAGCCCTCAGAGGAAAAACGCCGGGCACAGCTGCCTGTAGGAGTCTTCCTTCTGAATATAAAAAACCAACCTCTGATCAGAATATCGCCAGCTGTCAATACATTCTGAGCCTCTAAGAAATGGTGCAGAGCTTTTCTCCCGTTTCCTGGTTTGGTACTGCCAGTGCATTCCGTATCCCCAGGGCCCTGAAGGCAGCACGAGCCTTGAGGCACAGCAGAGAGAGCAGAGGCAGGTTTTCGCACACCAGCGGTACCTTTCGCAAGTACTTACATATCACGTGAGCTTGTGGCCGGCCCTGTTCTGAGCCACTTCACATTCGAGTTAACTCTTAATCGTCACAAGCCTACACTCATGATGTGGAATCTGAAGCACAAGGAGGCTCCTGCACCTGCAGGAGAGTCAGCCCAGACCGAACCCAAAGTCTGTTCCTAACAGCTGTTCTTCGCTGCCACGTTTTTGAGCCAAGAGCGTATTAGTGAAAATCTCAATCATTTTCCTTTTCCTCCTCGAAAAAAGTGACATTCATGAGCAACAAATAAAATTCTGAAACCTATTTTATATAGCTTACTCCAAATTTGCTTTTGGTACTATTCTTTCATTCCAATTTCACAGAATTTCTTTTATCAAATAGCTTTGCAAGGCACTCACCAGTGATAACGGAGATATTACGTAATGAATATTATGGCTGACTAATAATAAAGAGGCTATTTTCCTTCTTCAGAGAGAAGTTTACATTTATAAATGGGGCACACAAAGGGCTTGCTTAGACATACTGGTTGATGTTTTCAAAATTATTTGGGAACTTGAAGTTATTTGAAGGCTATTGTTACTTCTAAACAAAACAACACTCCTAATATTGGAATAGTCACAGTGAAAGCCACATAATACAGCTGGGGTGTGGGACTGGGCGGGGGCCAAGCAGAGGCGGGAAAGGGTATGGCCTTCGTCCTGTCACTGACCTACTGGGACTCCTGACAAGTGGCTTTCCCTCTGCGGGCCTGACCCCTCTATAAAGGGACTAGGTTGAATTTAATGATTCCTGAGGTCCTGCCCAGAACACACTGGCTTTCACATTATGAAATATTATCTCTTACAGTGCCACCAGACTAGATCCGTCGATCAAAACAGAAAGCTAGCTCGGAGAATCCTGCAAGAGAAAGTGGATGTTTTCTACAACGGTGAAAACAGTCCTGTTTACAAAGAAAAACGAGAGGCAGAGAAGAGAAAGCAAGAAAGGAAAAAAAGAGCAAAGGAGACCCTAGAGAAAAAGAAACTCCTGAAAGAACAATGGGAATCAAGTAAAAATGTGCCCAGAGAAAGGACTGCAGATTCTGACTGAAAGAACCTGCCGGATGGGACTTCCCTGGTGGCGCAGTGGTTAAGAAACCGCCTGCCGATGCAGGGGACACGGGTTCGAGCCCTGGTCTGGGAGGATCCCACATGCCGCAGAGCAGCTAAGTCCGTGCGCCACAACTACTGAAGCCTGCACACCTAGAGCCCGTGCTCCGCAACAAGAGAAGCCACCGCAATGAGAAGCCTGCACACTGCAACGAAGAGTAGCCCCCGCTCGCCGCAACTAGAGAAAGCCCGCGCGCAGCAACGAAGACCCAACGCAGCCAAAAATAAATTAATTAATTTTTAAAAAACCTGCCGGATGCCTCCAGGGACGGCGTGAGCTCCACCACCAGCGCAGCTGTGACGGGCTCCAGAGACAGCAGAGTTTCTAAACAGCAGACAAACTGTAGTGAATAGCAATGCACACTTTGAGAATAAAACTGTAAAAAGAAACACGAGGAAGTCATTACTGTAGAAGGACAAGGACACTTTTTGGGGGAGGAAAGGCTGTGATTGTGACACGGGGCTTGGAGGGGCTTCTGGGCGGCTGACAGAGTTCTATTTCTTGACCTGGACGGTAGTTATAAGTATGTCACCTTTTAAGCTATACATTTGTGTGACTGTATCTTGTTTTGTTATCAGAAGTTAGAAATGAAAGTTTTTTTTTTTTCCGGCTGCACCACGAGGCTTGTGGGAACTTAGTTCCCCGACCAGGGACTGAACCTGGGCCCCGGCAGTGAGAGCGCAGAGTCCTAACCACTGGACCGCCAGGGAATTCCCAAATGAAAATATTTTCTGAAAAAAAGCATTAATGTTAATAATGGACTTTTTATGGAAAACTATAGAATTGAGTCAAACAATAGCATTTAGTGCCTCATCATCTGCTGGAAGGTCATTGTTCAGTGATACATAGATGTCATTAAGAGAACAAAAGAAAACAAGATGGCGAAAGATTTACAAGTTAGTAAGTTACTTGCCCATTTACCCCATTAGCTTAACAGACTGTATGTTGACAAGTAACCTCTCTGATGTGGAAATACACATGTCATTCTCTGTATGCTGATTTACAAGTAGTAGGTTTATAAAAGATGAGGTTTCAGAAACTTGGGTTTGTGAATTTGCTTGATACCATCCTTCAAGCTGGATCTGACCTTACAAATTGTTTGGGGGTTTCTTAGGCATGGTTTGTTAGAACACATCTGGAAGTTTATGCATAAAACTAGTAGGGAAACAAACCGTGAGGTGAGAAGGCCACTGTCAGACACAGGGTCTGCCTCATCAGTGAAGACCAGACTGCATGCATCCAAATAAAGTTACCTGTAAAGAAGCCACGTAAGGTCTTCTCACCTCGGAGTAGCCTGGTTTGGAAGTTTAGCTCTACGCAAGACTCTCGATCTCTGGTCGCAGTGTGCAGGGCCCTTCCCAGTTCCAACCTCCTTTTAGAAGGGAGCCAAGTGAAGTATCTGGCATGGTACACAGAAGACTGTAATAGTGGCAGGGAATTTTGGGCGCTTCAGACAAGAGGGACAGAAGCTTTAATTTCTGTCTCCCTTCTTGAACCTTTTTGAATTTCCTGTCACGTCCACGAAGGAGATGCAGACAAGCCGACTGCCTAGTACCCATTCCTCCGGCCTTTAGAGCTGTCATGGCTGGGACCTGGCCTCATGCCTGTGAAACTGACCACATCCCTCCTTTTGTCTTAGTCTACCCCTCACCACGGTAAATCCTCATTACATCGGGATCAGTGCCTAAGGAATATACTAAGGATGACCTCAAAGTCCCTTTGGAAGGCACTGTTGGGGACCACCCCATGAATTCTCAACACATCCGAGGCAACCCAGTTTTCCCAGCACCAGAGCAGGTAGTTCTTCCAGTGAGAACAGGATGAAGTAGCTAGCTTGAGTTTAAATGCTCACAGGATAAGTTCCTAAAAAACAGAATGGCGTAACTTGGGGGAGCACAGAAAGGGCGAAATCAGTAACATCGCCTCTACACTTGTTTTCCTTCCTGGCACACACTTAACATCTGCTGCAGTTAAGATGCATCCGTAACGCAGCTTCACCTGATCCCTGCCTTCTGACTTAACCGACACATCCTGTCCCTGGCCTGTTGTGCTACTGATATCGTCACGCAAAATGTTTCTGGACCAGGTGGGAAAATGCCCTTTGACAGGTCCCTCCCCACTCCCGCTGAGGAGCTGTTCTTTAAAATACCGCCAAGAATTTGCGGAACCCACGTCTTAGTACAGGCTGTTAGTGAAAATAAGCTTTATTACATCGAGTAATAAATACAAAGATGCGAACAGTTCCATTTTCTTCCAGATGTTTGGGTCAACTTACAGGAAAGCAGAACTGAAATCTACATACAGTCTCAGGAAAAATTTTGGGGATCCTTGTTAGGTTTGGTTTGGGAGGTTGCTCTTTCTTCTGTATGTATAACTTGTGCATTTTTAAAATCGACTTCAAAGCACTAATAGTCATGCAAATGCTTAAGCAAAAAAGAACTTACGTTAAGCAGAATCTATAGTGTATGGGAAACGAGGGGACCAGCTACTAGTTAAGTGTGCTGTCAAGTCCGCACTACAAAAAAAACCCTTCAAGTTGTATCAGCTTATGAAAAGGAACAAAGAACAGTCCGGGTAACATAAATGTATTCAAAAGAGGAGAGCGAGACACTGGTATCTTGAAGGCAAACTAGTTTGCTGTAAGATAGGTAATTTTTACGTGCATCTTTTGAATCAATGCTTTAAAAAACAACAACAACAAACACCTGGGTAGTTCCTAACTATTAAAAATGTAACTCCCAATCAACTGCAAAATCTTTCCTCAATCTTACAGACTGTAGATTCGGAGCCTAGTGAACCATGGGAGGGGCAGGGGGAGGAGAAACCAAACTGTTACCATTTTGAAAACAAAAGTTTCATCTGAGCAGGGGAGATGAACTGTAACTTATTCTCTCTGAAGAAGATGGAAAACCGTCCAGGCTCACAAGGCAGCTAGGACCTGGCGTTCCGTTCCGTTTCAGCCAAGCACTCCCGCACCAATCCTCGAGCGTGGATGATGCCTGGAAGAGAAGCAGACGCGGGCGTCAGCCAGCAGCACCCATTCCAGAAGAGGAGGAGGGTCCTTCCAAACCAGCCGCGAAACCCTCAGACTGGAGGAAACGTGGGACCTGCATCCAACAACCCAAACCCCATCCCACCCCTCAAAGCCAAAACCGCTCTTCACGTCTCCCTAAAAGTTTCTTCCCATGCTCAAGGTGACAACCAGCAAGCTCTCTTTTCATGACGTTACTCTCTATATGAACCATGTTACCATCCAGATGACAGGAGTAAGTGTGTCCCCACCCAAGTTCTTTAAGCAGGGACCCGCTTTGGAGATTCCACGCCTTCAAACCATTATTTTTCCTGAATTCTAGAAAGGGCTTGACAATGTCAGGCAGCCTGCCTGGTTCGGGTGCGAGACGAATGCTCACTCAGGCCACCTTGGTCCACTGCTTTGTCCTTCCCCCCAGGGGACGGGTGCCATCTTCTGCACTATTATTCTCCCCTCATCTTTTATCTCTATAGTTTGGGAGTTATCTATTGCTTGTTTGGGTTTTTTTTTTTTTTCTTTTTTTGGCTTTACTGAACTTCATGAAATATTGATTTCATTTTAATAGACACCAAGAATCTACTCCTTCCAAGAGCTGACCCCCCAGAGGGCACTGGGAATGACACCCCAAGTCACTCAGGTGTCCCCACCTCACAAATCTTACCCCCCAGAGCTTCCGAAGACTTTCTGGAAAGGGCTGTGTAGCCACTGTCACAGCTACTCCACTCTGCCATTGTACTGTGACAGCAGCCGCAGACATTAATAAGCAATGGGTGTGGCCATGTTCCAACAAGTCTTTACTTACAACACTGAAGTTTGAATTTCACATAATTTTCACATGTCACAAAATCTTAATTTTTTCACCATTAAAAACCGCAAAAAACATTCTTGGCGCTTGACTCCCTTGCGCCCTATGACCCTTCTTACTTGCTATGATGTAAACTTGGCCACCTTACTGGTCAGGGTGACTGTGGGACCAGCTGCTCACCCAGGATGTGCCCTGAAGCGGTCACCAGGTGTATCCATGTGCTGACCTGAACTGCCGGCTTTGTTGGGAGGCTGCAGATCGCAGTCAGAAAGACTGCGCAGTGCAGCATCTTCCCAGGCACGTGCAAACAGGTAACCGGCACTGCCATTACCAGGACTGTGGGCAGAGCGGTGCCCACCTGACCCCCGGGGCTGGACTGGGGTTAAGCTCCTCCTCTCCCCCGAGCCCTCTTCCGTTCCAGCCTCTAACTGCCAGCCCCCCTCCCCACACCTGTGCCCGTTATTCCCCGATCCAGCTCTGCAATCGGTCAGTCTCTTCACAAAGGTGTCATGAACCGGCCCCTGCTCTGGGTGGGAGCCTGTCCTCAGCCGGCCTCGCCCATCGCTGGAGCCGTGGCCTCAACTGCAGCCCCCCTGTCACGCCCCAGATTTATAGCCACAGGACATTCCCCTCTCGATTTTCTCCAAATTTGCTTCTCTAACCTTAAAAAAAAAAAGAAACCTCCTAAAATTAAATTCACACATAAGCCACCGTGCTCTGAACTGCCACCTTCTAAAATAGAAATCTTTTTCTCCTCTCCACACCGCTTTCACTTCATGAAGCAGCAAAAACCAACCTATTTCTCTGCCTTCTGAAGTCAGCTGGCCAGTCACCTCTTCACGTGAGTCATTTCTTCCTGTGGCACCATCCTCCCGCCCTCCCTCCCTCTTCAATCAGGAAAGAACTTCAAAGCGTTCTCACTCTCCCGCCCCAGACTAGGACGGACCACACGCCCCCCTGGGCCCCGCTCCTAAGAGGACAGCAGAGGGCAACGCAGGCCCCCTTGGCCTCGTGTCACTGGCCTCACCCAAGTTGGGAGCCTACCTGATTGGGCCGCCCAGGGCTCCTAGGACCAGTGTCAGCCAACGGGAGCAGAGCGGGCATGAGGCAGAACTGCAGGATCTGGGTACAAAGACTTTTTTTTTTTTTTTTTTGGCCGCACCACGAGGCTTGCAGGATCTTAGTTCCCCGACCAGGGATCGAACCCGAGGCCGCTGCAGTGGAAGCGCAGAGTCCTAACGGCTGGACCGCCAGGGAAGTCCTGGGGATTCCCTTCTTAGACGCTGCATCTGAGAACTGGCCGCCAAGCCCCTTCCGTCAGATGTACATCCCACAGACCCGCTCACCCAGCCTGACACCTCCACAGCCAACGGTAATTCTGTAACAAAACGGGAGCCCCTGTGCCGCGGGGGACTCTTCCGTCTGCCACCCTCCGTTTTCCCCAGAAACTCTTTCAAGACAGTTACTAGGCCAGTGCCGTGGGGTCCGCCAGCAGCGAGGCGTCACCTGGCAGGGGAGTCCCGGGCCCACGACTTACCTCGTTTTAGTCTCTCCATCGCGCTCTTGCTGCCTGCGTAGGTGGGTCTGATCTCTTTCCCCAGCTCTTCGATGATGGCCAGCAGCTCCGCGTATTTGCTCTGGGGCACCTGGCTGTTCCCAGTTCCCTAGAATCAGACAGAAAAGGGTTCGGAAGGATTGAACCCAACCTGACCCCAATGCCGTGGTCAGGACCCCACAGCGTGCCAGCTGCACGAGGGCGGGGCTGGGGAGAGGCCCGAGCCAGGGGCAGGTGGCGGAGGGAGGGCGGCCTGGCCTAGACTCCAGGGCAGCTGCGGCCGGGCACGGCCCACCTGGGCGACAACCACAGAGCAGGGAGCCGGCCCTCTCTACCGTCCCCGTGCACTCAAGGCAACCACCCAGCAGTCTGCAGAAAGCCCTTTTATCATCTCAAATGAAAAAAAAAAAAAAAGACTGGCTTGTCGATAGGAAAGTGTTTGTTTACTGAGAATTTCCTTGAAGGAGCCAATGGGCGGGCAAGTGATGGGGGGGCGGGGGGGTGCTGAGGGTCCAGAGTGGGAGGAAGAGATGGAGGCCACACCTGGGGTCAGCAGGACCACAGAAACTGCCAGAGACCACCCAGACAGAGCCCAGAATGTATTTAAATTCATCCATCCTCCCCCACAGGCGGGGCCCACCACACAGAAACCCTGTCTCTCCAGAACCCCACGAACAGCCCAAGCAAACACCCGGACCAGGGAGGCTGGGGTCCCTCCGGCCTGTGGGCCAAAGCCGCCCGCTCGGGCCTCAGCCGGGCCTCCCTGCTCCTCCTCCTCCCCTCTCCTCCCCCCACAGCTGCATCAGGGCGGCCACCTCCCCCCAGGCCCTCGCCTGCTCCCCCCTCCTCTGCCGCCTCTGCCTCTTGGCCTCCTGGTCCTTCCTCCTCTCCTCGTCCAGCTCCTCAGCATCCGCCCGCCGCCACCTCTTCAGGGGGGCCTCGCCCGTGCCCGCCTCCCCTCCAGGGGCAGGACGGCCTGGCGGGCACGGCTCCAAGCCGCCACCTCATCCGTGGGGCCGGCCTCCGTGGCGACCTCGGAACGCGAGTGGCGGCCACAGGAATCTCCCGGCTGGCGGCCCGGGTCCCCCCTGCGGGGCGGCACTTCCCTGGCGGCCGGCGGCGGCCGCCTCCCCTGAGGGCCCGCCTACCCGGTGGGGAAAGCAAGTCTCGGCGAGGTTGGGGCAGGGACGGTCCACAGTCCCGTAACTGGTGGAACGAGGTGTAAACCAGGTGTAGAACTGAGGGGCCAGCAGCTCTCGGTGCAACGCACCTGGACTCCACTAGGATGGGCCCGTCCTCCCTGCAGGGCCCACAACCTTGTGGGGAGTGAGTGGGAGCAGGGCCCCCTCTCCTCTGTCCAAGCTCAGATCCAGAGTCAAGGCCAGACCTCACTTCCCCAGGGACCAGGCATGAGGAGGCCCACCAGGGACACACATGGGGTGGTGGCCCCGTCGGGAACTGTGGCTCTCGGGGCTTCCAGCCTTCTTTGGGCTCTCCCACTCCTTCCCGTCACTCGGCGTCCCCCGTGAAACCCCCTGCCACTTCTCCATTCTGATGCCCTGAGCCCTGGGTTGAGGAAGCTCAGATGACAGCTCCATCATTTCTACTCCTTTCACCGCTTCCCCTCTGGCCCAGGCCGCCCCTAGGGCCCCTCCCACCGCACATCCCACCCCCGCTGCCATACCTGGGTGTAGCCTAGAGATGGCGGCCCATAGTCACTCAGCAGCTGGCGGTACTGTGAAGATGTCGCCATACTGGTGGAGGGCGGGTGGACACTCCCAGCTACGGGGGAGGAGACAGGAGTCAGTAATCAAGTAGCCTTGGCTAACTGTATCCGAGGTAAGGACTCTGAGTCCCCCTGCCCAGAACTCATGCCATCAACAGTGATCTTTTGTCTCTGAGGATACAGAACCCTATTCCTGTCCTCTAGTTTGGCCACGGCTGATACTCGGCGTAGATGACTGATGGTAAAATGTAGCGAACAGACCACTGCTCTTCACTCCCACCACCACAGCAGACATTGCTAATCAATCACAGAAATCCTTCCCATACATGCAGTCAAAACTGGTAGCAAAGACGAAAGCTGCTGCTATTCTCAGCCTAACCCTTGCAAGTCCCCTTTTTCTGGGTCCTGCTCCCCAGAGGTTGATATCCTAGAAACACATGGCTGCCACAAGAGCCCATCTGCTACTAAGGCTGGTCCACACCTGGGCTGAGACTTCCTGTGTGCCCAAACCTCTGCTGGAGTATATGGTAAGGAACACAGGGGAAGATCTGGAGGTTGTGAGACCCAACCCTGGCTGGGGACTGGGGTACTGGACACAAAGTCAGGAATCTGGAGCACATCACAGCCTGTCTGTGTGTCCTCGGACAAGCCCCTCAACCTCTCTGAGCTCCTGTCGCCCCTCCCCAAAGAGGGGACAAGACTCTTGGCAGTCTGAATCTATGCCCGGCTGGCTTCACCCCCACAGGGGAGGCGTAAGACCCCACTTACGGACTGTAACACTGGGAGACACTGTCCCTCAGCAGAGGGACCATGGGGGGCCAGGGCCTGGCTCAGAACAGAGTCTACTGCATGGGGTGTGGGGAGGCCCTCAGCAGGGAATTTTCCAGCTCTAGCTCAGTAGTAGCTGGAAGCATGCAGACCCATAATGGCGTCCGAGTGGTCATCAGCGAGTAAAGGATGTCCTGCAGAATTACGAACAGCGGTAACCATGGAGAATCTACCTAGCCCTCCTCAGCAGCTGCCCGCATGCCTCCACACCCGGCCGGGGAGCAGCTTCCCCTCCGCCTGCCTTCCCCGGAGCCAAACTGTCTCTCTCTCACGCACACAGCGGGCTCTGCAGACTTGGCCCCGGGGATGGACAGCTGGTGCCAGGCCGGCCAAACCGACCAGCTGCTCATCTGGTGTGGGCAAGGGGAGGGGCAGGGGAGGAAGGAAGTTCAGGAGCTCAGGCTGCTGGAGCTGGAAGGGGCCCTGGAGCCCCTCACTGCAGAGAGAGAAACACAGACCAGAGAGGGCGGGCACTGCCCCCAGCCACACAGCACAGAAGAGACTAACACACCGCACCTGTCCCTCTGTCCAGGAGCTGTAGACAGCTTGGTACCCGACGTGTCTTCCTCGGTCTCAGGCCTGCCTGGATTCCTCCACTGGGACCCAGATTTATGCTCAAACACAGGATGCCCAGTCAGGAAACATGAATTCTGCCACCTCTAAGCTGGGGACTGGGCACAGCACCGCGCTCCTCCGGGCCTCATTACCACGCCTCTACAGTGGGGGAGCTGAAACACCTGTGCTACAGAACCACACCTCCGTCTGAAGCAACTGCGGGTGTGCAGTGGCCAGAACACAGGAATGTGGCAGGGCGGGTGACCCCCCAGCTCCCCTCATCACATCAGCCAAACCCCAATTTCCTGACCTTCTGATGTGGGTGGTGAGTGTGGTCTGGGTAGCTCAGGCTTTGCTGCCCCAGGCCAGGGTTCAAGTCCCGACCACCACAACTTACTACGCCTCTCTGTAAGGCCAGGATGCTAAATGCAAGACTGCGGGGGGAGAGGGGGGTCTACTGCACTGCTCGGCACTTCAGGCCATCTAGAAGATTCCAACTCCCTGGCAGGAGGTGAGCTGGACACCTCCGGTTCATTCTCTGCACCACCTCCTGCCCTCCTTCTCTCACTGCAAGTCTGTGTTTCTTGCCTCCCCGACCCACCTTCTCTCCCACAGCCAAGCGCCTGGACTAGGAGCCAGGCCAGCTGCGCCATACCCGGCTGTGTGACCTACGACAAGGCCCTTCCCTCTCTGGGCCTCAGCTTCTCCACCTGTTTGAGGTCATGGTTCCCAACAGAACGTCTCAAGGCCCTAGATCCTGCTCCTCCAATGTGCTGGGGTTAGGTCCTGGGGGGCTGAGGGGAGGAGGAGGGATGGGTTGGGGGCTTGGGGGATGGGGATGGGGAGTCAGGCAACAGCTCGGAGCTTGACTTTCCCACGGCCTGGGTGATGCGGTAGGTGACCCCGCCTCTGTGCCAGCGCCAGTCCCTTACTCGGTGTTCAGAGGGGGGTGTCTGTGGCCCTGGAGAGAGCCGGCGGAAGGGCCCCGAGTCCCACTCATGCCCACACCTTCCTGCAGACACAGCGGCCGGCTGCCGGAGGCCTAGGAGAAAACCAGACCGGGCGTGAGCACAGCCGTCGCGGAGCAGCACAGACAATGCGTGCAGTGTGCGGGGACCAGGGAGGGCCCAGAGCCCAGGGAGGGGCTGGCAGAGGCCAGCAGCTCCTGGGGCCAGGCGCGGCTCCCCGCCCCCAAGCCAGACAAAGAGCGCCCGGGCCTGGGGAGCTGGCGGCCTTCCCGCCACTTGGGGCGCCTGGGGGGGCTCTCCGGCGGGGAGGCGGGGGCTTTGTCTAACTCCGCCACTGCCACCGCCGGCCAGGCCGAGGCTTGGCAACTCTCGAGCAGGAGGCAGGGCTGGAGGGTGTGAGGGATGATGACAAGGAAGCCGGAGGAGCGGCAGCGGAGAGTCCATCTTGGATGCAAATGGCACGGGGAGATCCGGCCTTTCTAAAGGGGTCCACGGGGAGGGGGGCGGCCCCACCAAAACACCAGAGACCTGGGGACCTCAGCAGTCCTCCTGGGGTTCACCGCAGGAGAAAGAAGAAAATCTGTGTACAGGTGCTAGCCAGCCCAGAGCAGGGCTTCGGGGTCCCCAGCGGGTGCCTCTGTCACTCTGTGACCCCAATCCCTGAAGGGCCCCGTTTAGGGCGCCGGCCTCAACTGCACCAGGGCCGGCCTGAGATTTCCTGCCGGTCCGGGCTGGCAGCAAGACCCTCCACCCATCCCATCCCAGAGTCAGATGAAGGAGGCAGTGAGAAATACTATGGCCACAAAGCTTGTCTTGGTAAGGTGTGCAGACCCCAGAAGAGGTGAGAACATTTGAGGAGAAAACAGGGGCTCTTGGGGCTTAGAGGCCACATTTGACCAACTCAACTATCCCCCACCCCGTCCATCCACCCCCTGAATCTTAACCCTTTCCAATCCCCAAATCTGTGTCCAGGAAGTTAAATATACACACACACACACACACACATACACACACCCCTATACATGTATATGCATATACATATATTGCTTTCCTGGGGCCCTCTTCAGATTTTTGGAATTATGGAGTCAACATTCGGAGACAAGGCCCAAAACTTTCGGCCAACTGCCAGCGTGGCATTTCTGACCAGCAAGGCCAATTCCCTCCCTGCCAAGCCCCCTCCATGCACCTCGCTTTTCTGGAAGTTTGTTTCCCATCCAGAGTCTAAAGGAGAAGAACCTTGGTGAAAGGACAAAGCCGGTCCCCTCTGAACCCACAATTTCACCTATCGCCCTCGGTCCCTGGGGCAAGACCCTAGGCACAGCCTAAAGCTGCCTGACAACTTCTGCAGGAGTTTCCTGGGACCGCCCAGCTCCAACCCAGGGAAAGGAGAGGACGGCCCCTCCGGCTTCCGAAGGAGGGGGCCTTCTAAACCCAGACTTGGGGGCTCCGAGATGAGGGGCCCCCGCTGAAACGACGCCCCCAGCCGCCGCCTAAAGGCGCTCCGAGGCCCCCGATCTCCTCCAACTTCTCTCACTCCGCGCACGCCTGAAGGGACCTCCCGTGCGCCCCGTTTTGGGCGCCCCGTCCCGCGCGCCAGGCCAGGCGGGCGCCCACCGACGATCTCCCCTGCACCGCCGGTGACCCCAGCGGCCCCGCTCCCTCGGGGGCGGCTGCACCTGGCACGCTCGCCGCCCCGCAGCGCTGCCCGCGCGTGGCCCGGGCTTGCTCACGTGCACCCCTGCTGCCCGGGCCCCCTGTCCGGACCTGCCCCCAGCTCCCTAAGGGCGGCCCGCGCCGGAGTCCCGGCGCCCCGCTCCCGGCGTGGCCCGGCAGCTCCCGACTCCCGCCGGCAGGGGCCCTCGCCGAGCCGCCCAAAAGCCGAGGAAAAAGGAGCCGAGAAAGCCTCCCCCGCCCTCGCTCGCCGCGCTCCCCACGAGCCCTCGGCCGCCGGCGTGGGGGGGACCGCGGCGGCCGCCGGTGCCCCGGGCCCCGGCCCGGCCCCGAGGCCCGGCGCGGGGCGCACCCGCGAACTTTGGCAGCGCGGGCACCGGAATCATGGCGGCGGCGGCCGCGCTGCCCCGGGCCGGGACCCGGTGCCCGCCGACCCCGGCCGCCGCGGGCCCCCGGGAGCCGGGGCCGGGCGCGCGGACCCCCAACTTGGCGGCAGTTGGGGCGCGGCGCGCGCGGCCCGCGGGGCGCACTCACTCACCGGCGTTGAGGGAGGCGGCGGGCATGTGCGCGGTCAAGTTCGGTTTGTAAGACATCCCCCCGAGCGGCGGGGCGCGCCGGGGCACAGCGGGGCCCGGCCCGCGAGGGCGGCGGTGAAGGCGGCGAGGCCGGGCGGCGGTGAGGCGGCCCCAGCGTCCGTGCGCCCGTCCGTGCGCCCGCCGAGCTCCCGCGCACTTTTTGTTGTTGACGGCTCGGGCCGCACCGGCAAATATGGCCGTCCCTCACCCTGACACCCGCTGCAGTATATCACCCATACATCGGGCGGGCGCGCGGGCGCAAGGGCGGCCGCAAACTTTGAGCGGAGCCAGCGGGGCCGGCCCGGGCCGGGAGGGGGCGGCCCGGCGCGCCGCGGCCCGGCGTCAGGGGGCGGCTCCGCCCGCGGCCGCGCCCCGCGCCTCCGGGCGCGCTCGGCGCCCGCAACTTGGCAAAGTTTGGGGGGCTGGGGTCCCGGCGGCGCCCGAGGCCCGCGTGGGTCCCTTTCTTCTTCTGCGCTGGCGGCGCCTGGAGATTTGTGCTTGTACCGATTAATTTTTTTTTTTTTTTTTTTGTAAGCGAGGTAGGATTGCAGAATTACTTTTTTTCCCCTTGACTGTGGGGGCAGGGATGGAAAATTACCTGGAGAAAATGGTGGCGAGTGGTATTTTTAAGCACGTAGATCATTCCAGACGCCGAGGTCGGGCTACTCCCCAGAATAAGAACAACCAATTCTTGACATTGATTTCAAATAAATTTCATGTCCCTGTCGGTATTAAGTGGTTTTTAACCCCTTGGCGGCCTAGACTCCTTTAAGACCAGGCAAAACCCAGAGGCCTCCTCCCCTGGGAAATACACCCTCACATCTACATAATTTTGCATCTTAACTCATTCAAATATCTAAGAAGCGCCTACTGTGTGCCGGGCACTGTTCCTGGCGCTACGGGTACCAGAATAAACTTAACAAAGTTTTCTCTCTCCTGGAGTTTACGTTGCAATTTTTGATCCTCCTTCGACGGACCCCAGCCGACTTCTCAGATCTGACTGATACGCAATCATCAAATGCATTTTGCATTAGATGATGAAGCTTTTGAAGGTGTTATTTCTTGGAGTTCTGCTTTATTATTACTTTTTAAGAATTTATTTATTTATTTATTTTGGCTGCGTTGGGTCTTCGTTGCTGCGCGCGGGCTTTCTCCAGTTGCCGCGAGCGGGGGCTACTCTTCGTTGCGGTGCACGGGCTTCTCATTGCGGTGGCTTCTCTTGTTGCCGAGCACGGGCTCTCGGCGCGCAGGCTTCAGTAGTTGTGGCACGTGAGCTCAGTAGTTGTGGCTCACGGGCTGTAGAGCGCAGGCTCAGCAGTTGTGGCACACAGGCTTAGTTGCTCTGTGGCATGTGGGATCTTCCCCAACCAGGGCTCAAACCCGTGTCCCCTGCATTGTCAGGCGGATTCTTAACCACTGCGCCACCAGGGAAGTCCAGAGTTCTGCTTTAAATAGTAAATCTTGTCAAAATACACAAGATGCCCACCCTTCTCTACCTTTTTTAATCGCCATGCTTTGCAGATTTCTTGATTAGCCACAGACATTCAGATACATCTGAAACTAGTGAGGAAGGCCTCAACCTCTTTGTCTGAGGGAAGGGATACCACCGATTCCTTCCCTCTGTCCCTTTAGGATTGAAGGTACAGGCGACACCCCCTTCCCAGGACCCCTTGTGGTCAGCTTTAGGCTGGTTCAGCCAAGGATGCTCAGCGAAATTTTATTTCACAGATAAATTAATATCACCCTTTCCTACCCTGCTCCCAGGGGACCAATACTCTATTAGAGTAGCACTGTCCAACAGAAACATATTGCAAGCCACATATGTAATTTAAAAGTTTTAGTAGTCACATTTTAGAAAGTAAAAAGAACTGGTGAAATTAATCTTTATATTTTATTTAACACAATAAATCCAGAAACAGTATGATTTCGATATATAATGAATATAAAGCAATTAAGATACTTTACTTTCTTTTTATGATACTAAGTCTTCAAAACCCAGCATGTATTTTACCTTTACAGCTCATCCTAATTCAAACTGGCCACATTTCAAGTGCTCAGTAGCCACTATAGCTAGTGGTTTTCCTACTGGACCAGTTCAGGGCTAGAAGCTATAAGCAGAGGGCTCATAGGCTGACAGACCTTGGTATTAATTCCGGCTCCATCACCTATTCGCTGTTGGACTAAGCCTCCATTTCCTTGGGGCAAGAATCCAGATCTCAGTGGCCTGCTTCAGTCCCTTCTACAGATGTTGTGGGCTATTCTCTTTCCATACTGTATTTTTACCACGATGCCCCCTCACTGATCATCATTGGAAAATATTTTTCCTTTTGTTTTTAATTGAGATCTACTTCACTTAGTATAAAATTCACCCTTTAAAAATATACAATTCAGCAGGACTTAGTATAAGCACAGAGTTGTGCAATCATCACAACGATCTAATTCTAGAACATTTCTGTCATCCCCAAAGGAAACCGAACAGCAGTCACACCCTATTCTCCACTACCCATAGCTTTAGGCAACTGCTAGTCTACTTTCTATGTCTAGGGACAGACCTATTCTGGACATTTCATATGCATGGAATCAGTTACAACACGTGTATGGCCTCTTTCACTTAGCATAATACTTTCGAGGTCCATCCATGTTGTAACATGTATCAGGACTTTGTTCCTTTTTATGGCTGAATAATATTCCATTGTATAAATAGACCACATTTTGTTTATCCATTCATTAGCTGATGGACATTTTGTTTGTTTCCACTTTTTGACTATTATGAATAAAGCTGCTATGAACATTTATGTACAAGTTTTGTGAACATGTTTTCAATTTTGGGAGTATATACCCAGGACTGGAATTGCTGGGTTACATAGTAACTCTATGTTTAACTTTTTGAGGAACTGCCACACTACTTTCCATAGTGACTATATCATTTTGTATTCCCAACAGCAATGTATAAATTTTCCAATTTCTCCATATCCTCACCAACACTTTTACTATCTGGCTTTTTTTTTTTTTTTTTTTTAATTTTTGGTTGCGTTGGGTCTTTGTTGCTGCACGCAGGCTTTCTCTAGTTGCGGCGAGCGGGGGCTACTCTTCGTTGCGGTGCGCAGGCTTCTTATTGCAGTGGCTTCTCTTGTTGCGGAGCACGGGCTCTAGGTGCATGGGCTTCAGTAGTTGTGTCACATGGGCTCAGTAGTTGTGGCACGTGGGCTCTAGAGCACAGACTCAGTAGTTGTGGCACACAGGCTTAGCTGCTCCGCAGCATGTGGGATCTTCCCGGACCAGGGCTTGAACCCGTGTCCCCTGCATTGAGAGGTGGATTCTAAACCACTGCGCCAGCAGGGAAGCCCATATCTGGCTTTTTTATTTGAGGCATCCTAGTGGGTGTGAACTGGAATCTCATGGTTTTGATTTGCATTTCTTTAGTGAATGATGTTGAGCTTCTTTTCATGTGCTTACTGGCCATTTGTGTATCTTCTTTGGAGAAACATCTATTCCAATCCTTTACCCATTTTTTAACTTGAGTTTTTATGTTAAGTTGAAAGAGTTCTTTATTCTGGATACCTGTCCCTTCTCAGATTTATAGTTTGCAAATATTTTCTCCCATTCTGTGGGCTATCTTTTCATTTTCTTGATAGTGTCCTTTTACACAAAAGTTTTTAATTTTTTTTTTTTGGCCGCACTGTGCAGCTTGTGGGATTTTAGTTCCCCGACCAGGGATCAAACCCTGGCCCTTGGCAATGAGAGCGTGGAGTCCTAACCACTGGACCGCCAGGGAATTCCCCAAAAGTTTTAAATTTTGATAAAGTCCAACGTATCTATTTTTAAATTTTTATTTGCTTGTGTTTTGGTACCATATCTTGTCCAAGGTCATGAAGTTTCACCTAAGTTTTCTTCAAATAGTTTTTATAGTTTTTGTTCTTACATTTAGGTCTTTGATCCATTTTTAGTTAATTTTTGTGTACGAAGTGTGTCCAGATTCATTCTTTCATGTGGATATCCAGTTGTCCCCGTACCATTTGTTGAAAAGTTTATTCTTTCCCCATTGCATGGTCTTGACACCTTTGTTGAAAATCAATTGACGATGAATATGAGTTTATTTCTGGACTCTCAATTCTATTCCATCGATCTATGGAATCTATCCTTGTGTTGGTACTCCACTGATTTGATTACTGTAGCTTTGGAGTAAGCTTTGAATTCAGAAGTGTGAGTGCTCCAACTTTATATTTCTTTGTCAAGATTATTTTGGCTATTCTGGGTCCTTTGCATTTCCCTATGAATTTTAGGATCAGCTTGTCCTTTTTTGCAAAAAAAAAAAAACAACGAAAAAAAACAAAAAACAAAAAATACAGTTGGGGGCTTCCCTGGTGGTGCAGCGGTTAAGAATCCGCCTGCCAACGCAGGGGACACAGGTTCGAGCCCTGGTCCGGGAAGATCCCACATGCCGCGGAGCAATTAAGCCCGTGCGCCACAACTACTGAGCCTGTGCTCTAGAGCCCGCGAGCCACCATTACTAAGCCCACATGCCACAACTACTGAAACCCGCGCGCCTAGAGCCTGTGCTCCACAACAAAAGCAGCCACCACGGTGAGAAGCCCACTCACCGCAACGAAGAGTAGCCCCCGCTCGCCGCAGCTAGAGAAAGCCTGCGCACAGCAACGAAGACCCAACACAGCCAAATAAATAAATAAATAAAATTTATTAAAAAAAAAAATTAGTTGGAATTTTGATAGGGCTTGTACTAAATCTGTGTATCAAGTTAGGGAGTATTGCAATCTTAATTTCAATGTTAAATCTTCCAATCCATGTATGCAGGATGTCTTTCCATTCATTTAGGTCTTCTTTAATTTCAACAATTTTTCAGTTTTCAGTGTACAAGTCCTGTACTTCTTTGGTTTATTGTATTCCTAAGTATTTCACTATTTTTGATGCTATTATAAATGGAATTTACTTAATTTTTGGATTGTTTCTCTCTAGTGTGTAGAAATACAACTGATTTTTCTATATTGTCTTGTATCCCGCCACTTTCCTGAACTCACTTTTTAGCTGTAATAGCTGTTTTGTGTCTGCATGGAGATTCTTTAGGGTCCTCTATATATAAGATCATGTCATCTGCAAATTAGAGAGTTTTAGTTCTCCCTTTTCAAATGGGATGCCTTTTCTTTCTTTTTCTTGCCAAACAGCCCTGACTAGAGCCTCCAGGACAGCACTGGATAGAAGCGGTAAGAGCAGACATCCTTGTCTTGTTCCTGATCTTAGGGGCAAAGATTTTAGTTTTTCACCAGTAAGTGTGATGTTCACTGTGGGCTTTTCATAGATGCCTTTTATCAAGTTGAGGGTGTACCCTTCTCTTCCTAGTTTGTTGAGTGTTTTTATCATGAAAGAGTTGGATTTTGTCAAATGCTTTTTCTGCACCTATTGAGATCACGTGGGGTTTCTTCCCCTTTATTCAACAAATAGTTATCAAGAGTCTGGTGTCAGGCACTATTCTAGGGGCAGCAGAGGAAGACCATCCCCATGTCGTGATGAAGCTTATCATTCCAGGCATGGCAGCCCTATTTAGCTGTCCCCTCTTACCTCACCACACTGGAGCCTTGCCTCTCACTAGTTATTCTTCTTCAGGCCAGACTGGATTATGACTCTGGTGCTTGTTCATTCCCACGTCCGAGCCTTCATTACACCACTGTGCCCTTGTGTTCCACTTGGCCAACTCCTGCTCACCCGTCAAAGCCCAGCTCAACTATCCCCACCTCTGAAAAGACTTCCCTGCCTGGCTGCCCCTCTGCTAATGCCCGCTATTGCATTTAACCTGGTCAGTCTCCTTCATGAGTCTGAGCCACTTGAAGGAAAGAACTGCATCCTCGAATGTCTAGTCAAGGCATACAGAACATTCCATAAAGGGCCTCAGTGTGCTCCTAGAAATGAGACAAAGCAAGATCAATTCTCATTTGCAGGCGGTACTCCTGTTCTCAACCTTCTTCCTGCTCACAATTCACTTTCCATAACAGATGTGTTAGCTTCCTCGGGTTGCCATAACTAATTACTACTAACTGGTAGCTTAAAACAACAGAGACTTATTTGCTCTCAGTTCTGGAGGCCAGAAGTCTGAAATCAAGGTATGGGCTGGGCCACACTCCCTCCGAAGCCTCTAAGGGACGATCCTTTGCCTCTTCCAGCTTCTGGTGGTTCCATGCATTCTTTGGCTTGCGGCTGCATCCCTCCAGCTCTGCCTTCAGATGGCCTTCTTCTCTATGTGTCTTCTCCCCATCTCTTCTAAGAACACTTGTCATTGGATTGAGGACCCACCTTAATCCAGGATGATGTCATCTCAAGATCCTTAAATTAATTACATCTGCAAAGACCTTTTTTCCCAGAAAGGTCACATTTACAGATTCCAGGTGGACATATATTTTTAATTTTTTTTTGGGGGGGGTGGGGTAGGGGAGCACTATTCAACCCACTACAACAGGCTTCAAAAAAGGATCCGGATTTTTTTCCCTTTCTCCTCTGAGAGTTAAAACCCCTAAGAAGGGGGAAAAAACCATTCCTAGTGGCTCCACTAAAAACATCTGTGTGAAACTCCCTCAAATAGGTCCCTTTATTTTTATTTTATTTTTTTCAGCAAAGAAAGGTTTATTGCAGGGTCAGGCAAAGAGAACGGGTGGCTTGGGCTCAAAAACCCTGAACTCCAAATAGGTCCCTTTAAATAAGTGGTTCTAGAAGGATCTAGAAAGGTCCCTTATTAGTTTAATGGACATGTCACAGAGTGGCTTGCCAGGGAGTAGAGCAGATGAAGGAGAAGGGGGAGCCTAGTGAAAGAGCTTGGCCTGGAAGAACCTCAGGAAATAAGTTTTAGTTCTGGATCCACCATGAACCTCTCTTTAGGCCTCAAATAACTTGTTTAACCTACCCAGGCCTTAGTTTCATCTGTAAGACTACGAAGGTTCAACGGGATGAAGCTCTAAGAATTCTCGAAACTCCAACATCCTAAGAAGGCAGACAACACACGTGCCATTTTCTCTAAGGAAAAACATCAACCCGAGAAGGCCTTGAAATCATTTTGATACTGTTTCCATCACCATTCTGGGGCAATCAGCTCCAAAGTGGGGTGCACTTGCCTCACATGGTAAGAAGGGTGATTCATAGGAGTGAGGGAATATTAGAATTCCTGTTTATGTGGGATTTACTACATATTAGCACAGCACACATAAGACTTATAAATAACTTAATAAACAATAGTGGAAGTATACTCAGAAACACTTATTAGAACATGTGACCAAAAAAGTTTGGAGACCACTGACTGAAGAAACTAGTTAAGCAGGCAATCAGACCGAACAGTTTGACAACCAGACAAGTTGTGGGTGAAGTGTCATGATTAAATCAGCAGTTAGTGACTCCAGTGTGGTTTATATCCTCAGGACAGTAAAACCATACTTTATATCAAGTTGGGTTTTGATCAGAGGTCTACACCCAAATTTATTAATTTTCAGTTATGTTTCTGCCATTATTCCTGTTTTACTGAGCAGGAGCCAGCAAGCTTTTCCTGTAAAGGGTCAGACAGTAAATATTTTAAGCGTTTCAGGCCACACAGTTTCTCACTGTGGAAGTCCGCCATTACAGCACTAACACAGCCTTACATGATACATCAAAGACTGGGCATGACTAAGTTCCAATAAAATTTTATGAACACTGATATTTGAATTTCATGTATTTTTCACATGGCACAAAATATTCTTCTCTTTCTTTTTTTAAACCAGTTAAAGTAAAAACTATTCTCGGCTTCCAGGGCCATTCAAAAACAGGTGGTGGTGTACTGGATTTGACCCGTGCACCATGGTTTGCCAATCCCTGTTTTAGACCTCAAAAGTTTGTTTCTTCTTCTTTTTATTTTAATTTCATTTATTTGTATCTTTGGCTGGGTTGGGTCCTCGTTGCTGCGCGCGGGCTTTCTCTAGTTGCGGTGAGCGGGGGCTACTCTTCGTTGTGGTGCACGGGCTTCTCATTGCGGTGGCTTCTCTTGTTGTGGAGCACGGGCTCTAGGCGCGGGGGCTCAGTAGTTGTGGCTCACGGGCTTAGTTGCTCCGCAGCATGTGGGATCTTCCCGGTCCAGGGCTCGAACCCGTGGCACCTGCAATGGCAGGCGGATTCTTAACCACTGCGCCACCAGGGGAGCCCAAAAGTTTGTTTCTTAAGTCTGATCTACGATAGACAGAAAATCAAAAATGGGGCATGCAGGGACTACCCATGGTCCAGTGGTAAAGAATCCACCTTTCAAGGCAGGGAACGCGGGTTCGATCCCTGGTCCAGGAACTAAGATCCCACATGCCGCGGGGCAACTAAGCCTGTGCGCCACAACTACCAAGCTCGCATGCCACAAAGTACAGAGCCCACGTGCTCTGGAGCCTGCACACCACAGCTAGAGAGCCCGCGCACCCTGGAGCCTGCATGCCACAACTAGAGAAGAGAAAACCCACACGCCACATCTAGAGAGAAGCCCGCGTGCTGCAACCAAGACCCGACGCAGCCGAATAAATAAATAAATGGGGCATGCAAACATTTGAGGACATAATAAACAGCTTTTCATATCAATACCTCTGAACAGGAAACACACATTTAAAAACAAACTGTGGGAAAAGAAAGCTAAACAGAAAATCCAGTATTACTGCAAAAATTGAGAGCATTGTATAATTTATCTTGATCTAGGCCTAAAGATGAAAAAGGGGATTCTAGAGACCTCTTATGGCTCTAAACAGTGGACATCTTCACAAAACACCTAACTTCCTACTGAAGGTTCATGAATTTCTCAATTTCCTACAATTAATAATTTATTCTAATTTGGATTTCTCCAGTAATTGCACATCAATCTTTGTGAAAATGAACCTTGCCTACAACCAAAGATAAACAACAGAAGCTAGAGCATTTTTTGTGATACTCAAAAATTTACCCTCTAAAGTTCCCCAAGAAAGGATACTGAAGAAACTGGCAAGAATGGCTGCCTTGGAAAGAAGGGGGCCAAGCGGGAGGAGCAGAGAGAGAAAACGTTCACTGTATGTTCTCATCTGCCTGTTGACTTCTGTCAGGTGTTGGTATTACTTATTCAAGCAAACTACCAATCAAAAACATAAAAATTAAGTATCCCAGACTAATTTGGTGTCCACCTAGCCATCTTACCTTTGCATGCTACCTGGTGGTAATTCTTAGGTGGATGGTGATTTGGAACCAGCAGTGTGGCACTCGCCTCTCCTAACCCAACGATGCACTTGACGCCCAGAGTGGGCAGCTTTCAGAGGACGAAGCCAACTTGCTGAGAGTTGGGCTCTAAAAATAAACATTTTGCACATTTCTTTTAGCCTCTTTTCTCTCCATAAAGGCCTCCACAGATGGCTTCTTTACATCATGCTCTCAAATGACTAGCTGATAAATATTCATACTTATGGAAATTGTATTGTACATACTCCAAACCCCCAGCCAGTTAAAGTTTGTATTTTCTGTTATCTCAAGGGTGGTGCCCCCTTGCTCATGGGTCTTGTCCTCTGTAAAACACACACAAATTTGTGCACACACACACACAGATCAGACAGCAGCTTTTGCCTCTGTATGATTAATTTGCTTAGAGGCGATTTTGACCCTCAGGAGGACATTAGGCCATGTCTGGAGACATTTTGGATTTCCATAACTGGGGGGTGCAGGGTACACAGTGTGTACTACTGGCACCTAGTGGGTAGAAGCAGGGATGCTGCTCTACACCCTACAATGCACAGGACGGCCCCCACCTCACCCCACTCTCTGCAAAGAATGGCCCGGCCCAAATGTCAATGGTGCTGAGGCCCTGGGAGACACAACGTGAGGCTGAAAGCAGACTGGATTACACTGAAGCGGAACAAGGTCAAAGCAGACTGGAACCGTAACAGAAAAACTCAGTGGGGACGGTGGAGGCTCTACATGAAGTCTGGCCTCTCATTTCTTATTCAAATTAATACTCAATTTATTAAGGTTATATATTCAAGAACAAGTTTCCTTTCAGTCTTCAAGCACGACTTAGAAATATTTTAGGAAAGTTTTAGTTAAAATGTAAAACACTCCCTTTCACTTGTTCTTCAATTAATGCTCAATTATCTCACGTATTTGGCAGACTAAATTTCCCTAAACATAAACACCGTTTACAAATTTGATTAAATTCCTTTAAGCATTTACAGCTACAAACTGAACATGACTCTCTCAAGCATTTCAAACCCCACAAAGAAAAGACTCGCAAACAAGCCAGACTCCAAACATTTACAAAATGCCTTTGTCCGTTTCTAGAGGACAGTGGCATGGACTCCTGGCCCAGACCGCCCCTTGCTGGTTCCCTGACCTCTGTGCCCATCTCACCTGTAAAGTGAGAGCGCCAGCACTCATACGGCATAGGGGCAGGGAGGTTTAAACACACACACACACACACACACACACACACACACTCAGGGCAAAGGGATCTACTCACTGTTCTGGGTGTCCTGTGGTGTCCTCTCTCCTGCTCATTCCCAATTTCTCTAGCTTTCCAAGCCCAGTGCAAGGAGCTGACTGGATCTCTTGTCCGATCGTTACTTCTCCATCGATGAGCCCCAGGGCTCACCACACTCCCTTCTCTCCATCCACGGCAGCCTCCTCAAGGCAGGCCGGTGCCAGTGGATGGTCGGTCACCTCCTGGGCCCCCCATCAGGCACCCAGCGTTCCTAATGTCTCCTTCCTAGCTCCCATAACCACCGGAACCTTAACGTGCTCGCTCGTTTGCTATCTCTGACATGAGAATAACTACCCACGAGGAGTCTCTACTGAGGACTGCATGTGGCCCAACATAGACACACAGCAGTTGCTTATTAAACACTTAGTGAAGAAACATGAAATACAGGCACTTGGGCTTCTCTGGTGGCGCAGTGGTTAAGGATCCGCCTGCCAATGCAGGGGACAGTGTTCGAACCCTGGTCCGGGAAGATGCCGCGGGGCAACTAAGCCCGTGCACCACAACGACTGAGCCTGCACTCTAGAGCCCACGTGCCACAACTACTGAGCTCGCATGCCACAACTACTGAAGCCCGCGCACCTAGAGCCCGTGCTCCACAGCAAGAGAAGCCACCACAATCAGAAGCCCGCGCACCTCAACGAAGAGTAGCCCCTGCTCGCCGCAACTAGAGAAAGCCCGCGTGCAGCAACGAAGACGCAACACAGCCAAAAATAAATAAATAAATAGAAGAAATACAGGCACCAATTTCCACAAAAATTAGAAACTAAAAGGCTTTTCATCTGAAAACTAGAGGACTGAGGACTACGGAAAGGACCACAGAAAGCACCCCCGCGACTGGCACGCGCTATGTTGTCTGCAGTAGTTTCCATTTTGTTTTTTCTTAAGCAGAGCTCCAATCTTAAGACTCACAGACTGGATGGCTGTGCAACACCAGGAATGAATTTTAAACAGGAAGCCTCATACCCCCAAGTCCTCCAACACTCGTGGCACCTTTCAGGGAGGACACCCCATGACCCAAGCCCCCCCGGCCTGGGCACCCGGTGCTCACTCACTGAAGCTCTGCAGCGGCACGGACATTTTTGACTCTAACAAATGCTGGGTTGCATTTTATCCACATCGTGAGAAGTCTTCTAGAATTCATTTAAAATAAAAAACCAACATAAAAGAAGTCCGAGCCCCCAATGGAAAGAAGCTCTCCAGGTGAGCGTGGTTGCCCTGACACAGCTTAAACGGGTGCTCAGAACCCAGACAAAGAAAATACACAGAGAAAAGCAGCATATTAGCCAGTTTAATTTATTTTAAGAATCTTACAAAAAAAAGAAAAAAAAAAACAGAAAAATCAAAAGACACAACAACAAAAAACCTAAATACAGAATTCATTACGCTTCATGGTTGATCGTTTTTACTTGCAAGGGTATAAACCTCGCTAAATGCAGCCAATACATTTTTATTGCATGAGACCCAATTTTTAAAGTTACAAATCAAAACGGTCAGAACAATCGTTTCTGGACACTCGGTACTGTATTACCACGGAAGGCTGAAGCAGTGCAGTATCATGAGAACAGTGCGTACCCTTCATACACTGACGGACATTCAAAACAGAGTAGCAATATAAAAAGAGAGACTTTAAAAAAGAGAACAGAACAGAAACAACCAGAAGAGTTTACATCCACCTTTGTTTCAAATTGTCTTTGGATTCCATCATATGTTGTCTCAAGATGCACCATGTCAGATCAGTAAAGGAAGGAAGATCTATGCCTACGTATAAAAGTATCCTTTGCTCAGCAGAGGTAGAACCTGGCAAAAGTTTTATTGCAGAGGTACAGCGTACCTCTTCCCACCTCTCATGGTTGATGGTAGATACAAGTGGTTATTGAAAAATAATATCAGTAGTTTGCAAATTCAGTATAAACCATGAACAGGATGATTTTTTCTGATGGAGGTGAGACTGCAATGTGCTACGTAGAAAAAAAGCTCTCTGCCCCGTAAAGTGGAAGTCAGAAAGAAGGCTGAAGCTTCTTTATCCTCTTCAGTGCCACAAATACTGTCACAGCAAGAAAGGCCCTCAGGACAGGGTGGGCGGAAAAGCCAGGGAGTTCTCACTAAGGGATCTGCGGACTGACCCTCAGCCCCAAGGAGGCCTAACCTGCAAGTAGCAAAGAGAACCGACGTTCCCAGGTGGCACCCCTTGCTCGACTCTGCACTACAAGGGTGTCGTCTTAGCCTGATGGTGTGCTGACAGCTGCTCCTCCACGGGCGCCAGAGGAGGAAAGCCGGGCAGGACGTGTTGGGACAGGGATTCCCGCTGCAGCTCACCTCTGAAAGGCCCCGTTGCATGACAAATTAGGTTCCTAAGACTTGCCTAAATGCAGACAACTTTTAAATTTCAGTACGTCTACGAAGTTCAATAGTAACGAGTGAAACATGTGCACGAATGAAGGCCCAAGAAAGGCTCACGGCTATCTTTCCTGAAGGTTAAGGAGGAACATTTTCTTAAAAGTGCAAAATCTGTAAGTAAAAACGCAATGTTTGCCTCCCTGGTGATGATGACCACCACTTTTGTGAGCCACCCCTGGGTCTGCCCTACTGGCAACACTAATCCAATCATTAAGAATGCCTTGATCCAGCTCAGCTCCTAGGTTTACAGCCAATCTAGTCAAGATCAATTCACCAGTTCACTGGTGGCGGGATAGCCCATCGGCTCCTACCAGCCCGTCCCTCCAGAGCTAACTGGCTGTTCTGCCCTCAGCACAGAATCAACCTCGAGCTGAAGCCTCACGGAAGCCTCCACAGCAGTTGTGCTGCTCGACTCCGGAGGACAACTGTCCCTTAAAGGACATTCTCTAATGTCACCTGTCAGCATGGACACCAGCATGTACCAGGTCTGTCTCCACTCCTGCTGTAAATATCCTTAAACTGGTGGGAGCAGAAGCAGATTACCCATGCTCGCTGGAAAGTACGCTTCTGCTTGTCACTTGTAGGCTAAAAGTACACGCTCAACTTCTTAAACAAACAGAACGTCTGCAGCAGTAGCAGGTCATACATCACTGTTCAGATCTGCAAGATTTTCCCCTCAGCTGGAAAGCCACAAGGAGGAAGGATTTGGTGCAGGCCTGAAAAACTGCAAGGGTAGGAACAAGTCGGGTTTACTGAAGAGCTAAGTTTGATCCCAAATGCACTGAAGAAGTTAGAGGAGCTTAAAGGAAGTCTTGGGAAGAAATTTTTTAGGTGAAAACATCAGGCTCACGATAGCTTCCAAAGAGCAACATAAATGAGCATAAACTAGTCATATAATGACAGTATCAGAAATTGCACTCAAGTACATTCCCCCCAATACAACGCATTGCACACAGTAAAAATCTGTAATAAAAATGCAAAACACAATCAGGCACGTTGGAAAATATTAACACAAAACAGACACAGGAATTCTATAGTAAAGATGCAAAACTGAATTCTAAAATATATGAACAAATTCAACTAAGAAGTTTTTCATACGTTTCTACGTCCAAAAAAAAAAAACAAATTGTAAGAAGCCCCCTATGGGAAGTCAAGAAAAGAATAAATAGGATTGAAGGGAGGAGGGAAAAGAGAAAAACAAGCTGGTGGCGTCCCAATTTACAAGAAATATTTACATTCAGAATTCAAAAAGAACTCAACATTTCTATATATACACATTATGTACATATATATATATATATATATAAGTACAGCATAAAATCAGAAGGTGGATTTTGGATTTCACCTCAAGTACGCAGAAAAAAATTACTAGCTAGCTCGAGTTGCAGGTATCTAGATGTGTTTTCTTCACTTACATGCCCTTAAAAGACACTGCCTTTGTACTAGACAACTGGCATCCAATGAGGACTTTTTACAAATGGCTTTTGCTCGCAGCTGTAGCCATGACATGGACCGCCTGCTGCATATTCCAGCAGCAAAGCGTGCACAGCGCACGTGCGAGGTGTGGTGTTAGCCAAGGAGACTCCAGACATAGAGGAATGATAGTGAACAAATGCCTACTGTCCCTGGGATGCCTGCACTAACCAAACATCTGTTAACTGCATACCGGTCTAACAGCGACTCTTATGTAGCACCATTCTTAGAAACTATCAAATATCATTCAGGTACATTTTTATTTTATTTTTTTCAGGTACATTTTTAAAATGAGAGTATTTAGGTAGGGACCTTCCTCTTAATATCTAATCAAGAAAAGGACCCAAGTGAAAAACACTTTTCCTCTGCTCCTACTTTCATAAACTGAAATGCATCAATCATTTCTAATCTATTGCTTTTTTTCCCCTCCTGCTAAACTGGAAAGTGGAGGGGACTGGGGAAAGGCTCCCATTATACAACGGTAAGTGTCTGGTACCCTTCCTCGTCGTGCCTGTTAGAAGTTGCTCTAATAGCATCACATGGAGATTAGCAAATGAATGCCCCAGTGGCTACAGCCAGAAAATTATGCCTCTAAAATATTATATACCCCTGGAGCTTGGTAATCTAGAACTTTTACCATTACAGATGAAGCAGAATACAAGTAAAAGGTTTACTGTTGCAACTCAAAAAGGTTTCTGAAGTGCTAGTTGGATTGGAATAAATATATATATATACATACACACAACACTACATTGCTTTGGATGCAGGTTCTTGCTAACTTATATACAGATGTAAAGAAAAGATACTGAAGAGTGTATCGGCAATTTAGCAGCAAAAAGGGAAAATTGCTTAAGATATTTACTTTTTCATCAAGTTGTGTTTAAGAATACCTTATTAATACTTTTAGGAATTCATATCGTTGATAAATATCTGGATTATCCCACTAAACTGCAGCTAGAGACCTTGTGGTAGGGAGGGTGCTAAATTAGGGGAACACTAACCCCCCCGCCAATACCATCTGAGCAGCTCTGGACTGGGAAAGTGGTTTTCAGTACAATCGGCACTGTAAACTCTGAAAACACTAACGTGACTTGTAATCAAATCTTTGTGCTCAGAGCCATATTGCTAAAAAGGGAGAAAAGGCATTACAGAGGCCAAATGGACTCACATCGGGTTCAACAAGGTCCCTGGGTTCAGACGTGGCATTCAGATCCTGAAATACAAGGATCTGTTGTACAGAAGTTAGCTGTTGTTGAAACTTGATTGTTTGACAGAGGAGGACCTTGAATGCTGGGTTTTCCCACGTTGACCAACCTAAAACTTGCTGACTTGGCTAAGGGCACAGTGTTAAAGGTCATACGTTCACCTCCAGAGAGGAGGCTGGGCAGCAGACTCCCCGTGCTCAGATGCGCACCACTCCACGATAAGCACGTGCACGTGGCACCTCAGCGCCCCATCCATTTACACGGCTGCCTTTCTGAGGTCTACTTTGAGAGTTTTCAGAGGCCTTATTTCTGGACTTTTTTTTAAAAAGCAAAACAAAGCTGTTCTACAAAGAACAGAACATACATATATCCCCCTTTGCAGCAAGATAGCTATTCCAAGAGCAAACATTACATCATAAATTGTGAGGGTCAACTAACTGCATGCTAAAGAATCCTCACACTGAAGCTGCTTGGAAAAAACCATAACCTGCTAAAAAAGATACTCCCACACACAAAAAAGGGAAGTTGGGCCAAGCCTCCAAGAGGGAGTCTCTTTTCCCCAACCCTGCCATTTTGTCTCACTGGAGGGAACAGGCTTGTTAGGCTTCCCCCTCCACAGCTCTATTTCACCTTGGGATGTTGATGGAAGCTGACTGGGCTCCTGATTTAAAAACAGAAGAACTGGGAAGTTTTGGTGCAGGTGGACAATTCTGCTCTTGACTGCCAGCTGGGTCTAGTGGCCCTAACAAGGGACATTGGTTGATATTCATATGGATCACTGCCTGAGATATAAGGACTAGACTGAGGATAAAAGTTGCATCCACTGGGCAAAATATGCCAAAGAACAGAAATTATTCTCAATTTGTTCTTTTAGGCGTCTAGAATAAATAAATCCAAAGAAAGAAAACTTATGGTAAACGTGACATAACCAAACTCAGGCTTGAAGAAACACAGGAGGATGATAGCCCTAGCTTTCCTATCACTTAACATACATCTCACCTAATTCTACAAGAAGTTTAGAAAGTTACAAAGGAGAACAGTTCAACTTGAGAAACTTTCAAAAGTACTATCATTTTACCCCTTCCTCAACACCGTTTCAATTTTGAGGGGTAGGTTTTAAGCCAAAATATAAGGCTACCTGGAATGTTGAGCAACACGCAAGTCCTGCAGCATCCCCATCACAGACTACTTTTGAAGGTGGTGAGGGCCTAAACAAGAGTCCACTTCTGCTTAGTATAATAACTTTTTATTTGACATCTACAAGATTGTGGTATCTTGCAGCTTTTGACCAGGTTTATACAATCTCAGTTTTTCAATAGTGCAACCTGTGCAAGCAAAAAAAAAAAGGAAAGGAAAAAAAAAAGGTAACAAAAAGACCAATTGTCCCCTCACTTGTTTTTATAAACATCTATTATAGGCGAAACAAAACTTACCCATATTATAGATAAGTGTCTATTCACATTTGTACATTACCATTTTTAACAGCTTGAGATAAACTCTACAATGTCTTACAACACATTAAACAATATTCAAGTTACTGGGTAACAACAATAACAACAAGAAATAAACATACAGCAGAAGCCTCAAGTGTTTCCTCATTGTCTAGTTTACAACTCAAGTACGGTTTCCATTTTTAAGAGTGACAAAGCAAATTAAGATAACGAAGTAAAAAAAAAAAAAAAAGATTGTTTGCAAGACGGAAGCCAATTTGTACTTCTTTCTAAAACTATCTTTAAGTTAAGAAAAATGTAATTTTAAGAAAAGCAGGCTTGTAGCCATTTTTGCAGCACACATTAGGAATACTATTAATACATTAAAATTAACTTTTAAGAGTTTTATCACCAAAAAATGTATGTACTCATTACCTTGACAAGAAACCTGGGGCAGGGGGAATGGGAGAAGGTGATTTCGCAGGGTTTGAAGCAATACCCAGGTATAAACACTATAAAAATGCAATAACCAATGCTGTACATCTACAAATGTTTCTTTCCGCTACTTGACTTCTGTGTTAATCTTGTTTACGCATGCTGTCAAAGACATGCACTGTCAGAACAAAAACTAGAAAAAGAACCTGAATGCATGATATGTAACCTTTTGTTTCATGCTTTAATAAACCTATTGTTTTAATAAGTTGGAAAAAGAAACCAATATATATTTTCTCTATTTATAGACTCAAAACACATGCATCCGGGGATACGTCCCACAGCAACGGCATGGATGTACTGCGTGAACCCTGAGCACTGTATGACATAAAAGTAAAGCCAGTTTGGGAAGTTCCAAGCATTTTTAAACCAATTATGGTTCGTAGCTTTTAACAAACTCACAAACAAACAGACTGACACACACGCGCACACACCCCTCTGCTCACCCAAAGTAAAAGCATACGGTAAGTACCATGGGAAAAGCACGAGGAAAGACATATGTACCACCATCGGCACTGCTGATTTTCAGTTTTGCTGTCTATTCCAGGTTTGTCCTTATTCCCAAAAAAATTAACTAGAGAGAGAGCACAACTGAAAAAAAATTATAATTCTTTGGAAACTGTCCCTGATTTTTATGCAAATGATATGCTTCAACAGCATTTCATATACATCCATGTTGAAACCTGTCTGTTCTTATGTGTTGCTCAAGTTGGCGATGCTCTGGGGGTGACGCTGCTGCCAGAGCTGTTTCTGCTGGACTGCAAGCTGTTGAGACTGGTCTGAAGTTGACAGGAGATTTATAAGAGGAGACACACAATTTGCAGGAATGATCAAACCTGCAATTAGAAAACAAGAATTTATAAAGGTTGCTTCCAGGAGAAACCACACTGTTTTACAGCTTCATAGCAAATTCCAAATGAAGTATAGTATTAAGTTTAATGAACAAGACTCCACAAAGAAACTAAATGAACACCTAATAACCGAACTGGCCCCTTCAGAAGTAGCCCGATTCCTCAGCAGCGTCACCCACAAATACCCGAGCACATGCATGTGTCTAGTGCAACACCATCTTCTTGCTGGAGCAACAGAAGGCCAGGTACAGTACCTTCCTATCTACTATCTTTGAAGCTCCACAAATGTATGCAAGCACCACCTTCTTTGGCATGCACTAAGGTACCAAAGAGACTACAGAATAGTGGCTGCAAATTCAAATGCGTACTGAAGCAGTAACTTCTAAGTGGCACAGCGTGGAAGTCAGCAAACTGGAGAGTATATATATCCTGGGTAAGGGAACTTTAACTCCTCCCATGTGGGAACAGGGGCTCAATGTTCCAAGCTTCTCTGTTGTTGCTGCTGTTGTTGTTCTTTTGAAGAAGATAGAAATCCAGTCTTCTGATTTTTTTTTAAATAAATTTATTTATTTTATTTATTTATTTTTGGCTGCATTGGGTCTTTGTTGTTGCACACAGGGTTTCTCTAGTTGCGGCGAGCAGGGGCTACTCTTCATTGTGGTGTGCGGGCTTCTCATTGCGGTGGCTTCTCTTGTTGCGGAGCACGGGCTCTAGGCACCCGGGCTTCAGTAGTTGCGGCACGCGGGCTCAGCAGTTGTGGCTTGCGGGCTCTAGAGCACAGGCTCAGTAGCTGTGGCGCACGGGCTTAGTTGCTGCACGGCATGTGGGATTTTCCCGGACCAGGGCTCGAACCCGTGTCCCCTGCATTGGCAGGCGGATTCTTAACCACTGCACCACCAGGGAAGCCCACAGTCTTTTGATTTTTAAAAGTTGGCAACTAAATCAATTGAAATCTCGCAACCAAAAATACTTGAGGATCAAAAAAATGTCCATGGACTGACTAGCCCACAGGCTACCAATGTGCAACCCAGGATACAGAGAAAGGTTGTTGCAAAAGAAACAAAGACAACGCGACAGGGACAGTGCAGTAACTGGGTGGGTTTCTGTGAGGGCTGCCACTGAGGGAACAGGGGGGCGGCCAGCCTGGTCTCCCCTGCTCCCTGCAGGACTCCAGTCCATCCTCTGTGCACAGTGGCTTTGACTTCCATAGTCTCAATGTGGCACAATGAACATAAAGACTTCAGAGAATCCTTAGTCTTCGTATCAGGGAGCCTGCCTAGATGTCAACAGTGAGGAAGGGGAGCAAGAGCACCGAGGGCAGCATAAAATAACCACCACATCAGAACTTCAGCCAGAACCAACTACATCCATTCAAAAGCTTAACTACTATTTATCCTTTTAAGAACATAATATAAAGCAAACTCTACCCCACCACTGGAATAGATAGATGCTAAGATTCTAAGACGTTAGAAGCAAAATAAGAAAAACACAGGACCTGATTTTTCTTCTCAAGGCGCTCAAACCAAAAAAAAATTAAAACTCACCTACAATCCGCTGTCCATCCTCTGTTCTTAGCCGAACTATCTGCATTTTCACGTTTGTGCCACTGACAGATGCGAGAACACCCTCGACTTTTGTCCAGACACTCAGTACTGAGCCACATAATACATAGTACGTGCGGCAACGAAGACCTATTTCACAAACTAATCCCAAACTTGTTTTTTTGCAATTGCCACGCCTAGGATAGATAATAAGGAAAAAAATGTATATGTGCGTGCACACACACACACACACACACACACACACACACACACACGAGGCCCACAAGGTCTACCCTAATTTCAAATGGAAAACGCCCTACCGTCATTTACCTTTACTGATAGTTTTGTAGACTGAAATCCTTTTGACGTATTGGATTATCCTGTCCAACTTAAGGTATCACTACTGATTTTAAAATTACAGTTATTTCTTGGGTCTGACTCCCTTATAAAAGGGCTGATTTATTGGTCTTGATATCCACTTAAGCATCTGTCATTTTAATATCCATTAGTTTACTGTATTAATGTCAGTTTATAAAATAATCCTGCCAGTTATTTCTATAGTATTAAGCTACCAATATACAGTTCTAAATCAGGTAAGTGGAAAAGGCCTCAGCAAATAAACAAAAGCAAATTTATCTACTTACATGTGTCTAAATAAAAACCCAGCTAAAATTCATCTATATCCTGTATCCCTTTTCAAAAAGTGGGCCAGATACTCCATTTTCAATGCCTTGAAATGAACATAATGACTTGAGAACACCTCTGGCTAGCCTAGTAGCACAGCAGGATCAGCTCCAGGGCTCAACAACAAAGTTTCTAGTGCTGTTAACTATCTGAGGCACCCCTGTGGTTTCCTAGAAGTTCCCTAGCCTTAAAAATAAAACTGATTTGGGACACCAATAAAACTTTGGAAAAAAAAAAAAAGAGGAAGGAAAAAATAAAGGAAGGGAAGGAAGGAGAGGAGAAAGAAAAAGTCTCAACCCTAAGAATGATAGTTAAGTCCATGCCGGCAGACAACATTTGGTTAGCAGTAACAAAGCATCAGTGGGGAGACCTAAAACAGTGCATGGTTCAGAGACTTCCAACAAGTACCTCTGCTTAAAGAAACAACACCGAGCAATTGATAATCTGCTTGTGTACTTACAGGGACAGATAGCTAAAGAATGAAGGGGTGTTTAAATTAAATCTTGATTATACTTTGGAATATATGGTGATAAAAATGAAAACTAACCAATAAGCATGAGTACAAGTATCTGCAGATGAATTATACTGATCTAACCAGTGGACCAGGGCATCGTCTGAGACTACCTGTGAAAATAAGACAAAAATTCCATTGAAAAGGTATTGTTTTAAACAAACTGGTTGCCTAATTTGGTCTCTAAAGCCAACTTAAAATCATCTTTATATAGAAAACATGGTCTTCGCTACTGCTTGCATTTGAATGCTATCCATAAAGCTCTGCCATGAGGTTTTTCCCATGTAATGAATATTTCAAATAGTTAACTTAATTATAATTGTTTTCAAGTGAAAATGGCTAGGAATAATAGTAATTAAGGTAATACTAACAACAAAATAACATAGTAAAGTTAGGAAAAACAGATATCACTGTTTTTCCAGAAATTATTGCAAAATATAAACACAGCAGTTCACAGTAAAACCAAGAGTTGATGGGAAGGAATTTCAGTCTTGTACATCTTCCCTTTATTTAAAAAATTCTAATTTTTGTAGTTAGCACTATAGAAACTTCCTTTTCTGATAACATAAGCTGATTCAAATAATCATCTTTAAGTTTCCTAACGGTTGATAACATTAAGACTGGGATATTAATTTAACAAGAGTTGACAAAATTTTTTCTGAAAACAATATTCCAGTAATCAAATAGGAAAAATTGACAATTTACATATAAACATAAACATAGTTGCAATATATTATTATAAAACAAGTATTCATATATAACATGTACAAATGGAAAAATACCTTCTTATATTTCTTTTTTAGATCAGCATAAATTTCTAATTTGAGCTGTTTCCCAGTATTTGGTCTATAAACTAAGAAAAGCTTCTTTTTAGGATTCACTTCTTTAACTAAGATGGCAGTTTTCTTGTTGTTTCTTATCTATTAAAAATAAATAAATAAATAGGTGAGAAAATATAAAGATTCAATACTGCACACTTTAAGACAGGCTTGTTTTTTGTACCATCACATCACCAAAGCCAAATGAGTATGTAAATACAAAACTGTGTGAAAGGGTAACACCTGCCGTGTAACCGGCTTGAACAAGGTCTCACCAAAGTGAAGGCTAATGGACCTTATCTCTGAGGCGAGACAACCTTTAGAAAACTGTGCTGAGTGAGACTTAGAGCACGATGTCCAGGGGAGACAATTTGCTTCTTCTAGTGCAGGAAGCTGGACTCGCAGCCTACACAGGCTCAGAGGTGTGTGAGGGAAGAGTCCAGGCAGTGGGCAGGAAGGGTCTTCAGAGGAAATAATTTTACCTCTACTGTACGTTACTCTCCTTCAAGTTACAATGAAATATATAACCTTCAGGATAATGCTTTTTGATCACCCACAGTCCTCTGAATTCATCTACTCCATCAGTGCTACAACCTATTCCTATGGTTGTGTGAGGGTAAAATATCACGTGAAATATCACAAATTTCATCTGTAAACAGTACCGCTATAACAGGAGAAAGCCAAATGCTGAACAAATAATACAAAATACGATGCAGAAGTGGAAGAAAAGGATGCATTAGACAAACGATGGAACTTGTTTTATTTAAAAAATTTTTTTAAAGTTGGACTTTATGAGAGGAACCCTAAAAGATTTGTAAAAAGCCCCATTTAACGCAAGGAAAAATAAGATTGGGAAAATCAGTATTTCTTTTGAAGAATGGTGAACAATTTCAAAGCAACAGTCTCCAGAGCAAAACTGAAGGAAAAGGAAAAGTTTCAAAGGTATTTTCCCAGCTCCTCTACAAAATAAATCATTTGCTAAGCTCCTACCTTTTTATATTAAGATAATTCTTACACTGATAAAAGGACTTAATACTTTACTTTTCTCTTCATTGATACTAAAGATCCTTCGTCTTTTACTTGTTCAAATGATTTGAAACACTGTTTATATAATTACTGCAAAGTCTATGAAACAAAAGTTAAGTGAAAAATACATTTAAAATTTTGTATCAGCTCATGTGAAATTCTCTAGCTAACTATACTTTAAGGCAGTGTTTAAAGCACGTAACAGTGTGATCTATCTTGCCAGTGTCAGGTTAATTCATTGTAACTATAAAATAAATCATCACACTACAGTGGAATTAAAAGTGATTCTGACATGGCTTCCCTAATGTCAACACATGTTAAACACATTGCAAGTCATATTTGCTTGTTGCTGAGGAGGTTCAACAAACGAGGCTACACCTTCTTGGAAGGATGTCTCTTCTAAGGTCCTCACTCTTCACAACCAGCTGCCTGCGGCCATGCAGCAGAGAGTAACAAAGGACAACGTTACCACATCCTTTCACTCAAGGGAAACTGGTGGGGATCAGCATTTTCATCAAAATCTACCAGTGCTTCAATTTGGCAATAATTTCAAATGAAAATAATATAACCAATATCCTATATGGACCAATCAAAATCCCATCCAAGGCCTCAGAGAAATCTGAATAAAATCTAGTGAACTGTATCAGTATCTTGGTTGTAATATACTATAGGTTTGTAAAATGTTACCATTGGGAAAACTGCTGTAAAAGGAATTTCTCTGTATTATTTCTTATAACCTCATGAGAATCTACAATAATCTCAATAAGATTTTCAAACACACACACACACACACACATGCACGACTAGGAGCCAGATCCAGTCTGAGAGCTTTGCTGTTGAATCAGAGACCAGTAAACCAGGTTTATGGACCAAATGGCCTGAGGCTCCTAAGCTTAAGAATAGTTTAAGGAAGGAAGGGAGAAAGTTTCTTAGGAAGGAAAAAAATCCATGCTGTTGAACCTAGGGTCAGGACAGGAATAAAGACCCTGACGTAGAGAATGGACTTGAGGACACGGGGATGGTGTACAGTAAGCTAGGACGAAGTGAGAGAGTGGCACTGACATATATACACTACCAAATGTAAAATACATAGCTAGTGGGAAGCAGCTGCATAGCACAGGGAGATCAGCTCGGTGCTTTGTGACCACCTAGAGGGGTGGGATAGGGAGGGTGGGAGGGAGGCGCAAGAGGGAGGGGATATGGGGATATACATATACATATAGCTGATTCACCTTGTTATACAGCAGAAACTAACACAACATTGTAAAGCATTGTATACTCCAATATAGATGTTTAAAAAAAAAAAAAAAAAAAAAAAGGAGAGAGAAGGCAGCAACTTAAACTCAGCCAAATCTGCTTGTTATCTTTCCCCTCAATCCTGATATGTCCTTTTACTTGTTCAGTTTTACCCATCCCACCCTAGCTAGAAACCTCAAGATAATACTAGAAGCCAAGAACAAAGCTGGGGGGAAGATCATTTTTCAGACTTTTAAGAGCTAAACTTTTTCTCCTCCAGGATCTTCAAAAGAGTTTTTCCTCTCATTCACACATAGAAAGTAAGTGATCTTAAGATCCAGTGATGCCATTTCTCTGAATCTACTCTAGAGATACACTCACACAGGTACATAAAGAAGCATCTATAAGCACGTCCTTTGCAAGAGAGAAAAAGTGGAAACAACCTAAAAGTCAATTAATACGACACAGGCTAAATAAACCATGGTATATTCATAACACAGAATACTATGCAACAGCCACAGTGAATGAAGTAGTCCTATAAGTATCAATACAGAAAGCACTCCAAGACTGATTGTTTAGTGAGAAAGGCAATTTAAAGAATGATCGATACTGTATCATAGAATTGGTGTAAAAAAAATAACCAACAACAAATCAACCACCTAAAACAGTAAATTGTTTCCTATGGCTACAATACATATGCATTAATGCACAGAAAATGGTCTGGGAGAATAGACACAAAACTGGCAACGGTGGCTACCTTTGGGAAGGTGGGAAGGGAACCGGGGCTGGGAATCATGGTCAAAAAATTTAGTGTTATCTGTATTTAAATTTTTTCACAAGTGTAATAATGCATTCATGTGTACATAATTCAATTAAAGAATTTAAGAAAAAAAAAATCCACAAAAAATAGTCAGCAGAGACCACATACGCTCTGCAAAACCTAACATACTTACTACCTGACCCCTGACATAAAAAATTTAGGGATTCCTGCTCTAGAGAGCTTATTTATGGTTTCACCCTGCCTGTGGCATCATCATATTTGGTCTCCTTTACGCAGTTCTTGAACCAGGTCTTCATTTACAGTTGGTCACGCCATAAAGGGCTTGGCCAAAAAGTTCGTTCGGGTTTTCGGTACCATCTTACTGAAAAACCAGAACGAACTTTTTGGCCAACCCAATATTTGCAAATAAAAAGCAAAATGTGCTATACACATACAAAGCAATATTAGTCACAAAAAGAAATGAAGTTATGACACATTCTACAACATGGACGAACCTTGAAAACATTATGCTGAGTGAAAAAAGCCAGACAACTGTCACATACTGCATGATTCCACTTATATGAGGTACCAAGATATGCAAATTTATAGACAGAAAACAGATCAAAGGTTATCAGGCCAGGGAAAGCTATTGTTTAATGGTGATGTTAGCACAACATTGTGAATATAATTAATGACACTAAATCACACACTTTAAAATGGATAAAATGGCAAACTTTGTTATATATTTTACCATAATTTTAAAAAATTAACAATGTAATATGCCAGAAATCGTTAAATTATATACTTTAGCGAGTGAATTGTACGGTATGTGAATTATATCTCAATAAAGTCGTTAAAGAAAAAGAAATTAAGGAAGAGATAAAAAGAATTCAAGAGAAAATAAATATTAAAGGCAAGCAATGATATAACGTATGCATAAGAGAAGTCCCGATAAAGGAGAAATTCAGGGAATAGAATACTAAAAACATTACAAATAAAAGTAATTTAAAAACTTTCTAAAATAAAGATTTGAAACTACATATTGAAAGAGCATATCACATAGCTGAGAATACTGACCAAGAATGACTAATACCAGGATAAACTAAACTAAATTAAAAAGGGGAAAAAATTAGAGCACCATCAAATTTTGACAGCAGGGACTTCCCTGGTGGCGCATTGGATGAGAATCCACCTGCCAGGCTTCCCCGGTGGCCCAATGGTTAGGAATCCACCTGCCAGTGCAGGGGACACAGGTTCGAGCCCTGGTCCGGGAAGATTCCACATGCCACAGAGCAACTAAGCCCGAGTGCCACAACTACTGAGCCTGCGCTCTGAAGCCCGTGAGCCACAACTACTGAAACCCGCGCGCCTAGACCCCGTGCTCCGCAACAGGAGAAGCCACCGCAAGGAGAAGCCCACACACCGCAACGAAGAGTAGCCCCCGCTCGCCACAACTAGAGAAAGCCTGCGTGCAGCAACGAAGACCCAAGGCAGCCAAAAATTAATTAATTAATTTTTAAAAAATAAAAAAGAATCCACCTGCCAATGCAGGGGACATGGGTTTGAGCCATGGTCTGGGAAGATCCCACATGCCACAGAGCAACTAAGCCAGTGCGCCACAGCTACTGCCTGTGCTCTAGAGCCCCCGAGCCACAACTACTGAGCCCACGTGCCACAACTACTGAAGCCTGCGCACCTAGAGCCCGTGCTCCATAACAAGAGAAGCCACCGCAATGAGGAGCCTGTGCACCGCAACAAAGAATAGCCCCTGCTCGCCTCAACTAAAGAAAGCCCGCGCCCAGCAATGAAGCCCCAACACAGCCAAAAATAAAAATAAATTAATTAAAAAAAATTTTTTTTGACAGCAACTCTACCTCAAAAGAGTAAGTAGTAGCATCTTTAAGATATCCAAGAAAAGAAAACGTGAACTAAAGATTTCATGTCTGGTAAAATTTGTCTTTCAAGTACAAAGGCACAAACTTACCAGCATGTAAGAATTCAGGGAGTAATGTTTCCATAAGCCCTTCCTGAATCTACTACAGAATGGGCTTCAGACAAAGTAACTAGAGAGATATTAACCTAAGGACTAGTGAGTGAGTGGTGAGCTTTAAATATAAATTAATTACCTGTAGAGCTAAGATTAATTAAGGGTTAAAAGAAGAGTATACTACATAATTGCCATATGTTGACATGCAGAAACAGTATAACTATTTTTTAAATAGCAGAAAGTAAGCTTATGCAAAAAAAGTTATTATTAAAAAAAATTATTTTCAGGAATACTGGGGCATAGTATCCATGATATTTTATCATCCTGTGTGCCCTGAAGAACAGGGATTATTAGTGTGGAAGAAAGAAGACAAAAATATCAGAGAAGAGGTGAGATTAAAATTCCATAGTTTTGATCAGGACAGATAAATATGCATTCATTTGTGTGTGTATATGTATATGTCTAAATGTAAACATGTACACACACGTGCACACACACACACGCACACTCACACATCCTCTCTCCTTAGCTCTGTCCACAGGCAAATACTAAACCAATGAATGTAGTTACACTAATAACTGAAAACTGAATCTTGAAGACATAAAGCATTATTATGACTAAAGAAGGTCACTCACTATATTATGGAAAAAAAGGGTTCAATTTACTAAGAATACGTAAACTTTTTTTTTTTTTTTTTGCCTGCACCACGCAGTATGCGGGATCTTAATTCCCTGACCAGGGATCAAACCTGTGCCCCCTGCAGTGGAAGCATGCAATCTTAACCACTGGACTGCCAGGGAAGTCCCCAGTAAGTAATAATTTAAAACTTGCATTTAATAATACTCTTCAAAATGTATTAAATAAAAATATATCACAATTACAGTGATAAATTATTAAAACACAGAAAGCTAAATACAATTGGAAAATCAGCACAAAGCGAACAGATAATTACAATGCTGGCAATGAAAACACATTACATATCTTAACAACTAACATTTAAGGGAAACAAGTCTTACTTGCAATGACAAATAAAAGCCATCATCTGGTCCTGTCAACTCAGCCCAAATCTTGGTAGCTTCCTCCCAGGACATTCCCCTCTCTACACTTATCTGCAAAAAAAATAATAATAAAATTTAAATTAAACTCACTTCTGAGAATGCTTACCAGAAAATGACATTATACTTGAACGTGCACGTTTTCTAAACTTACCGTGTATAATTCTACATGGCCAGAGGTTGAATATCCTGGAGTCAGAAACTTCTTAACATCACTTTTCCTCACTTTTTCATCTCCAGAACCAAGATCTTGAACAAGAAAAAGCAACATACAAGTATAAAAAAAAATTTCATCAAGAATACATATGACAGGCTTCCCTGGTGGTGCAGTGGTTAAGAATCCGCCTGCCAATGCAGGGGACACGGGTTCGAGCCCTGGTCGGGGAAGATCCCACATGCCACGGAGCAACTAAGCCCGTGCGCCACAACTACTGAGCCTGCGCTCTAGAGCCCGCATGCCACAACTACTGAAGCCCGCGCACCTAGAGCCCATGCTCTGCAACAAGAGAAGCCACGGCAACAAGAAGCCCACGCACGGCAACGAAGAGTAGCTCCCGCTTACTGCAACTAGAGAAACCCCACGTGCAGCAAAGAAAACCCAATGCAGCCAAAAATAAATAAATTAATTAATTAAAAAGAAAAGAAAAAAAGAATACATATGATGTTTTAAAAATTTCCCAACTTACCTAAGATTCCCATATCATATCTTCCATTTTTTTTGGCATTTTGGACAACTGCAGTAAGTGTGTCTGCAAAATACTGAAATAACGCATTCTGTTGATGCACCTCCATGCCCAAAATTCTATTCAAGAATTTTCCTATGTTGTTATAATCTGCAACGACAAGATTGTATGAAAGATTTAATGCATTCAAATGGCAATTTTAAAAATTCATTCATCTCAGCCTAGTAAGAGTCTCACTTTCTCCTCTAAGCCTTCCCTCACAACTCCTGTACTGTTCCCAGAACAGGGCTATACTTCGACCACTTCTACTTCTAGCAATTAGCACGACTACACTATATGCTCAAAAGATGTTTGCCAAATTGAACTTTTGCATTTTCAGCTTCGCTTATTGAAAGTATGAATACAATTTAGCACAACAGAATGTTAGTCTTCCAACATTAAGTCTTAACTCATAAAGTTTTAAGTGCTGTTAAGTCAGTGAAGCTCAACTTTGGCTGCACAAGTAAGAATGCCCAGGAGCTTCTGGAAAATTACCAATGTCTGAGCTCCTGCCCTGGCTTCAGTACTTTTTAAAAAGCTCAACAGCTGATCATCTACACAACCTGGTTTGAGAACTGCTGCTATGTAGAGAGAAGAGAGATTCAATTTCTTGAATAACCATGGTTATTCATAGCAAAAACCACCCAGAATGCTCTGTGAGCACTCAGTAATGGGGGATTGAGACCTACAGACTTGAAGCTTCCCCTTCAAGTTGACGAAAGCATAAACAACAAAACGGGCTATAATGATACAGCAACAGTTATGAACATACATACAAAAGTCATACCATTACCTTTATCTAGAGTAAGAATTCCTGAACGATCTTCTACATTTATCAGGCCAACTCCTATCAGTCCTTGTCGAACATCTATAATAAAACAAATTTATAAAAAACCTTATAGCCCAGGGCTTCCCTGGTGGCACAGTGGTTAAGAATCTGCCTGCCAATGCAGGGGACACGGGTTCGAGCCCTGGTCTGGGAAGATCCCATATGCCGTGGAGCAACTAGGCCCATGTGTCACAACTACTGAGCCTGCGCTCTAGAGCCCACGAACCACAACTATTGGAGCCCGCGCGCCTAGAGCCTGTGCTCCACAACAAGAGAAGCCACTGCAGTGAGAAACCCACTCGCCACAACTAGAAAAAGCCCGCGCACAGCAACGAAGACCCAATACAGCCAAAAATAAAATAAATTAAAAAAATAAAACCTTATAGCCCAAATAACTCAATGAGCTGTTACCTGACTAATCAAACTAGATCAAGTTCTAGCATATAAGACACAGTCTATGTATCTTCCATAGTTCCTATTAGCTGAATTAAATGGAACCCACAGCCCCTAAAGATCTTTAGACACTTCAAAATCCTAGAGTACTCAAACCACACATTATATTTTATTATTTCACTAAAACGTCGTATCTTTCCAACAACAACCCTTGGCAGTGGAGATCCTTGGCTACGAAGCTGTCACCCACAGAATCGAAACAACTTTGAACATACAGCAGGATACTGATTAAATAATTTATGTAAGGAAATAATCATGCTTCCTTCCCAAACGTTACCTATCAGTATTGACAAGGTGATGCAGAAGATAAGCAACATGTATAACTGTCAACATGTTCTGAATTACATTACTAAGAGGACAGTTTACAAAACTTTAGAAAAGTATTTGTGTCCAGGCTCCAACCCAGACTTACAGGAAGAAGGGTTTAAGAAAGAGAAAAGGATCAATAGGAAGCATAATTATATCCTATTTACACATTTATTTAATCAGCTAGACTGCTACATGCTCAAAATGTGTAGATGCTGCAGGTGACAACTCTGTAGCCAAAGAGCTCCAATGCAAAAAATCCTCATTTTGGGAACCCATCCTATGGGAGGAAATTACCTGAATAGAAGGATAGCTGCTATAATTCCAGCACTGTTTGTGATGCAAAAAAATGAAAACCACTTGAACATCAATAAGGGAGAAACTGAAGAAACTGTTACATAAGCTAGATGTAGAATATTACACAACTGTTAAAATATGTGTTAGTACTATAGCTATTGATTTGTAAGGGATGCCTGTGATGTACCAAGTGAGAAAAGTACGTTGCAAGTAATATTAACATTTTTTTAAAAAAAAGCTCTGTGTTTAGACAAACGGACAAAGGTGTGTTAAGGCTGCCCTTGTTCAGATTGTCAACATTTGTAACCTCAGCAGGTGAGATTGGTAGGTAGTAGGTAGTTAAGGAGAGGGTATGGGCTCCTCATTATTCACTTTTAGATTGTTTTCATCACTTATAATGAATAAATAACATGTAATTTTTTAGAATTAGAAATAAATTGGGGAGTTGTTTTTGACAATCCCTCTAATGACCAAATAAAAAGAAAATAAGACGGAACGAAAGGGAAAGGGAGAAAAAGAACAGGGCCAAGACTTTACTGGTTTTTTGTGTTGTTAAATGCCATCAGTGATTACAAGCAGCCCTGCCAGCTAGGTCAATATGGACTGTTACCAGCACTAAACGCCGGCTCAACCGGAAAGGGCTTCCTAGTAAAACGTGTTAACTCTAGAAGGATAATGTTTCCAATACCTTACATCTGTTTGTTCTCCAAAATATTTTCATAGTTTGCTGAACTACTGAAATCATCCAGACTACTAATATTAATGGGGTAAAATCTATTCTTCAGATTTGCAAGATACATCTAAGAATTTCTATAGCACTACTTAGCACTTTTTTTAAAATATAAAAATTTCTAAATACACACAAATGTAAAGAGAATATTCTATGGACCACAGGTACCCAGCACCCAGTTTTAACAACTGGTAATACACGGCCAGTTTTGTTTTATCTGTACCTCCACTAGCCCCCACAGATTATTTACCTAGGTACTTTAAATTTTAAAAGCTATTTGGCACATTTTCAAATTAATCTAACAAAACCATTTTTCCTCTAGTAATCTAGTATTAAACAACATGCAACAAACTCTGTCAACAGTAAAAACACTTCACCTGAATGAAATTTAATAAATCTACTGCTTATTATAAGATATCAATTTAGGTATCTGGTAGCTACCAATTTCTAAATTTTATACATTTTATGTCCAAAGAAAACTAAAAACAACAGCACATGTTCGAATGAGTTTTAGTACCTTCTTGTCAGTACTCATTTTCCTTTGTTATGATTATTTTTAAAAGTTACCTTTAAAGAATTCTCCAGGATAGTCTGGAGGTGGTGATACCATAGGAGAATCTAGGTTTACAATGGATTTCATGACAATTTCTAAAGCATTTCTTCCATACTGCAATAAAAACCAAATAAATTTAACAAGTTTCAGCATTTGGATACTCTTCAATCACATGACCAAGTGAATGCTATAAAAACTATTATTGTACCAAAGAGTCAAAAATAGCAGGACTCAATTATTTTTATATATATTTTACACTGCCTAGTGCCTCATTCACACCTTTGGACACAGCAGGCATTCCATAAATAAACAATTTTCTTTACTTCTGGGAACTCACACTACATTCAGCCACAAGTATTTATTATAATCTTATTTTCCAATAGGAATGAGAAGATGATTATATTGCACAGTTGATCACCAAAGATCTAACTGCCATGTGTCTTACAGGACTAGCCATGATTTTATAGCAAAACCATACGAGGAGGCAGCTTTAAGTTTTAAACAGCAACCACTTTCCCTTTCTGTTCCTTACAGACACCGTACACTGCAATCATTTTTCAGATAGTGAAAGCTGAAATGTACCTTATTATCAAAGTTGAACCTACTCAGATCTCTGGATTCTGTTGCTCTTCTGTCTCCATGTGTAAGCGCACCCTATCCAAACATAAAATCTCCAATCAAGGCACAGAAGACAGGTTAACATACATCATCTTTTACACACATCTATATAACTCAAAAACTTACTAAACTCTCAAGTCTTTTAGCAACAATAGATGCAAATCTTTGTTCTCCTGCCAATTCAGAAATCAGAAAGACGTATTCCGGAGCAGTAACTTGGTTTGATCTATGAGTTCGTCCTGTAATGACATTAAAAAAAAAAAAAATCGCTGATTGTGTTCTCTAGATACTAGTATTCTGAGACCTATTCCCAGCACTTAACAGTAAGCTGGTATCCAGAAATCTTTAAACCAGAGGAAAAATTAAAGAACGTAACAATTACCCTAACTCCCCAAAAGGCACAAAATCAAAAACGCCAACTTGAACAACATCTGTATTCAGAACAATACTCCCACTTACGGGGGAGCAGAAACTACCATAAAATTATTAAATGATAAACACATTACTGGTGCTACCCCAGTTTGGTTGACCACAATGTTGCTGATGCACAGCTGCTCTGGATTCTCCCAAAATTGTTGTTGTTGTTTTTTTAAATCACCAGGTCACAGGGACACGAAGATGGAAGGGAAGGGAGGAGCAATGTGCCCTCAATGAAGCTACCGGGGGTTGAAAAAGACATAAAGTGGCAGTTGCTCTGACATGGATAACATCCTTGGAGATCTACAATGAAGATACTCCTGAGGAGCCCCATTCTTGAATATAATGCCAGAAAGCCCTATTGTAGGTCTTTTACAGCTTTTAAAACAGCCAAGAAATAAATTCATGATGCCTTCTATATTTTAAGGTATATGCAATACACAAACATCTCCAAAACCTACATATATGTCAAGTTTTAGTATATCTAGCATTAAAATATTTCCCCAGTAATTCCTGGCTATGAAGTGAAACTCAGTGTAGGAACTTACCAAACTGCTGAATTGCTCTATCAGCACTCCATGGTAATTCCAGAGTCATATGAACTCTTCGCCTTTGATTTTTAGCTCTCCTATCTGCTTGTAATGAAATACCTGAGCTGGCAGCTTCTGAGATGATAGCAATATTCTGTATCAAATGTAAGGAGAAAAAAACAAAAGATCACTTCTGCACAAAGACAGGTGGGGAAACATCCACCAACACGTATTCTCCTTTACTTCCTAACTCTGTTTTAGCTGTACATGGTTACAAGGACACCCAGAATCAAGATTACATTTCCCAGTCTCCCTTACAGCTAAGTGTGAGCACACTCCAGCCAGTAGGTCACATGAACAACGTCCAGAAAATGTCCCTAATCAAAGATATGCCCTTCCCCTCCTCTTTTTTTCTCTCTGCTGGCTGAAATGTAGAGGTGTAATGACTGAACCTGAAATATGGAGGTAACTAGGAAATGGAAGGCCGCATATTAAAGGAACAAGACAGAAGAGACCTAGACTTCAAGGGGTCATACCAGTCCTGGTCTACCTACTCAAACTTGTACATGAGAGAAATGAACTTCCACTTTAAGTGAATATGATTTTGGATTTTCTGTCACTTAACAGCCAAATCTGATCCCAACTAATACAATTTCTAATGCACATGGGCCTAAATTACTAATGAAACAAGTACTTAAAATAACTGATAATATCTCTACCTATAATCTTTAAAATATGTAACATGAGCTTTTAAATACATTTAAAAGACAACTTTGATAATGGTAATAACTACCATCTATTTTCTAGTTGCAGAGGCAAAAAAATTTTGAAATACAAAGTAAAATGTGGATAAAGAGATAAGATTTTATTCTACCTCTTTTAGATTAAGGAAGGAGGTTGAAGTGGTGCTCCTACCTATTTTTTAGCAAAACGCTTATAGCAATTCCGACTAGATGGAGAAAGAACTGATTTGAGAATCTGAAAATTGATGAAGTTTACTTAACAGAGCATACAGAAAGGGCCTCTGAAGGTGACCACAACCTCTGCAGTGGTCAGTTACGCAAGTGAAATCTACGACCATTCAGAGTAAATCATCTCAATAGGACATGGCAGAGCAAGACAATAAACAGCAAAATCAAAGGATCCTAGTAATCTGGGCATGCTTAAATATATTTCTAGACTCAAAATTACACTGACACTAGGGTGTAGCATTGGATGTAGTGCCACTAAGATGACCTGAGAGAACACAATTTAATATTCTGATTAAAGACTTCAAAGGCCTCCAAAGCTATCAAGAGCTACATCTAATTCTGTGCACAAAACACCACATTCGATTTATAAGAAAATAATGAAAACATGTAAAATGTTCAGTGATTATGTGTAATTACTTAAAAAAAAAAATAGAGTAAGAATATTCAACAGACATGATTTATATTAAAAGAAAAAAACCTAAAGATTAATCTAAATGTATGGGCATCATTCTTTTCGCCAAAAAGCATCCCAGAAAAACATACCTTATCTCCATCCATAAATCTTTGTTTTTCCGTGATATTTAGTATTTCCACAGGGACGTCAAGTTCAGATCTTGACTCATAAGATATACTTCCATCATCATTGCTTACAACCCTCCCCTTGCGGCCAGTCATCTGCAAAGCCAAACAGTGACACTTACAATTAACGTAGCTGACTATGGTGCATGAAGCTCAGGGCTTCCATCATAGAAACTTGGTGGGAGATGAACGGGATAATGAAGCCAGCATGTACTGTGCAACCTGTCCTGCACCAGGCGCTGGGGGAGAGAGAACATTGCAACACAGTGCCTGGTTCTGAAAAGTTCAAATTCCAGTGGAGAAAACAGACATGCGGCAATGATAACAAAGCCTGCGTGACAGGTGCAATAACAGAGATCCGTGTCTTGGGGCAGATACTCAAGCTACCAGGGGCAGGAATTTACTTGCTCTAGGATGACAACTAGAGTAGAACAAGGGTTCTAAGATCTAAGAGAGGATATTAGATAATTATGTGATGATACCAAATATATCACTTATTCTAAAGGGTTTGAAAGTGGCAAAAAATTACCTAGAAGAGACACAGCCCTGATCAAGTCATATTTACCTCAGCAACGTTCTCAGGGCCACCAAGTTCATCAATAAGTTCATCCAGGGTATTAGGAGGGAGGTCTTCAGCTAATTTTTCTAGTTTATCAAGTAGGTCTTTCTTCATCTGCTGGGCCCTTTCCACGGCATCCTGACTTGTTATAAGGCTATTGTTGCTGTTGGTGTTACTGTTAGCTAGATAAAGTACATTTGTTAAAAATCAGTACAAAGTTTAAATATTTGTTTTGTTTAAAAGTACATTTCAGGGCTTCCCTGGTGGCGCAGTGGTTGAGAATCTGCCTGCCAATGCAGGGGACACGGGTTCGAGCCCTGGTCTGGGAAGATCCCACGTGCCGCGGAGCAACTGGGCCCGTGAGCCACAACTACTGAGCCTGCGCGTCTGGAGCCTGTGCTCGGCAACAAGAGAGGCCGCGATAGTGAGAGGCCCGCACACTGCGATGAAGAGTGGCCCCCGCTCGCCGCAACTAGAGAAAGCCCTCACACAGAAACGAAGACGCAACACAGCCAAAATACATAAATAAATAAATAGCGTTCCCTTAAAAAAAAAAAGTACATTTCACAGACAAAGCAAGCTTCCATGTGGATACCTGGTGCACTATTAGGAGCAGGTGAAATTACTGGCGTAGAAGAAAAACTAGGTCGTTTTGATCCAAGACCTGATGCTAATAAGGCACTTTGAATAGAATCTGGATCTATACTTCTCTTTTTTTTTTTATCTTTGTTTTTCTTGTGGTCCTTTCTGATTAACCAGGGATCTGAAAATTAAGGAAAGACATGTATCAAATCATTTGTTAACACATGTACAGAATTTCCAAAGGAAACACCGTTGAGTTTTTTTGTATTGTTGAGCGACAACTTGTAAACCACCACCAACTTCAGAGGCCCAGTACACCCATACACCATGAGGTAAATTCCATGGTTTGAGGTTAAACATAAGTGCACAAAATGGAGGTCATGATCTCACATAAATGTGCTGAACCTCCAGAAGACAGACAAGCTTGGAGCTCCCACCAAGCAAAGATTAGAATCTGTGTGATGATTTCTACAGGAAAAAAAAGGTTTTAGTACAATACCCCATTTCAAATACACAGAAATAGGGACTTCCCCGGTGGTCCAGTGATTAAGAATTTGCCTTCCAATTGCAGAGGATGCAGGTTCGATCCCTGGTCAGGGAACTAAGATCCCGCATACCACAGGGCAACTAAGCCCATGCGCCGCAACTAGAGCTCATGTGCTCTGCAGCCTGCATGCCACTAGAGAGAAGCCTGCGTGCCACAACAAAAGATCCCGCCTGTTGCAACTAAGACCCAACGCAGCCAAAAATAAATAAATAAACAAATACACAGAAATAACTATCCTTTAGTTTACATTTAATAGATTCATGAACTCACCATCTTCATCATCCTCACTAGACTCATCTCTAAATGGGTTGAAATCATCGTCATCTCCAGAACTCATGTTTTTAGAGCTCTCGTAGTCGCTTTCTTCATTATCGGAGGCATCAGATTCACTTCCACTATCATCAGAACTGCTACCAGTAAGGCCACCTATTTTTCGTGCTTTTTTGGATTCTCGAGTTATTTCTTCACCTATCCTCAAACCCCAAACAAGAGAGTCAGCCCAAACACACTGTTCTAAAGATCCAGGAAGTTACATTTAGTTCATGAACTAATACACTTAGTCAACTCAAATGAGAAATGCAGAAAAAAAGCATTTGTGTAAGTATATAAGAACAATTAAAAATTCATAAACAAGAGCTAGCCTTTTGGATTCCTATAAGAAATCAGGTTATATTCAATTATTCTTAAGAAGAAATCAGGTACATAAGTACCAATGCAAGACAGCCTTCAAGCGCACAAGTTTCAAAATAAACATCTCAAGACAACAGAGATGAAACAATCTCTGGCATTGTCACAATTTGTGTATCAGGTTGAGAGATGAGGCCTAATAATTACAGATTTATAAAATATGCAAATACTTTATGGAATACTAAAAAAACTAACCTATAAAACTACATTTTTAAAAGTCAAACAAGGTGCTGATCTGAATTATCTTACTGAATATTCATAAAAGATATCTGGAATAAACCAACCAAAACTAAGCAGAACATTAAAATGTTCACATATTAATGATGGTGAGAACATAATTCAAAAAAGGGAAACATGACCATCTGTCTATCTGACCACTCTAAGATGTTACTGACTCTAGGACTCAGCATTACTTTTTGTGCCACTAAAATAAAAAAATACTGTCAATTATATTATAATAGCCAACCTACTTTCAGGCATACTAAAAATGTAAGGGAAAAAAAAGCATTTCTTAGAACAGATGAAATGTAACGTTAAAGTGTCAGGCACTGTGTTTAGAACACACAGTATGATAGTCTTCACAATATAATGAGTTATTATCACCATTTTAGAGAAAGAGAGCCTGAGAAGTTAACTTCTGAAAGTCAAAGAGCTTACTTAGTAAGCACCTAAACACAAATCCAAGTTTGCATTATTATAAAATGTCTAACAAACAAAGATGAGTGTATTCCTAATTAAATAATAAACTAACAGAAGTCTCTTTAAAGAAGACTATATAAACACACACTCTCACACACCCATACACACACACACACACACAGCACTGACAACAGAAAGGCCCGGATTTTGGTTCCCCATTTATCACCCAGTAGTTGTGCCAACCTGGGGATATCGCTTAACCATTTAGTCTTTCTGTGCCTTAGTTTCCTCTGTCTGTAAAACTGAAAAAATCAAACCTACTTTCATATGGATCCCGTGCAGGTTGAATGAGATCACGTGTGGGCAGTGCTCAACACAGTGCCTACTCAGCACCAGTCAAATCGTTAAAGCCCCAATTTAAAATGGGATTACTTGTGCATTCAAAAACTACATGAGCCAAGGGAATTCCCTGGTGGTCCAGTGGTTAGGACTCTGTGCTTTCATGGCCATGGCCCAGGGTTCAATCCCTGGTCAGGGAACTAAGATTCCGCAAGCCATGTGGTGTGGCCATAAAAATAAATAAATAAATAAATGAAGACACTTCCTTAAAAAAAATAAACAAAAACAAAACTACACGAGTCAATTCAAGGAAGGCAGTACATTCCCAAAATACAGCTTGCATCAAGATGCTCAAATTTATACTACTTCCAGCACCACTTAAAGAAAAGTACCCACCTTTCCGCTTCTTTATTTTATTTTCCTTACAAGGACTATCTCTTGGTGAGCTGTTGTTACTTGGAGCTGTCAAATCGATTCCTAGCAAACTATAAAGTTTTTTCCTGTCTGGAGCAGGGAAGTGTTTTTCAATGAGTGACTGCAACACTCCTCTGTTCGAAGAGAGAAAAAAGTGACAGTTAGTGGCTCAATATGCAAAATAGTTTATTATATATGAAGTCTTACTGAATGTATTTGTTTAAAATAAGTATACTTTATTAGCAACATTTCCAAACTGGATATCAAAAGTAGGTTAGCTCCACATAATTGTAAAGCTGGCTTAGGAACTCAGCACCAATGGTTCCTGATTCTTTTTCAGAACTGCTGCACAGAGGAAGACTCCATGAAGAAAAACTGAACATCAGTGACTTGAGTCAAAAAGTGATTCAAGGGCTTCCCTGGTGGCGCAGTGGCTGAGAGTCTGCCTGCCGATGCAGGGGACACGGGTTCGAGCCGTGGTCCGGGAGGATCCCACATGCCGCGGAGCGGCTAAGCCCGTGCGCCACAACTACTGAGCCTGCGCGTCTGGAGCCGTGCTCCGCAACGAGAGGCCGCGACAGTGAGAGGCCCGTGCACCGCGATGAAGAGTGGCCCCCGCTCGCCGCAACTGGAGAAAGCCCTTGCACAGAAACGAAGAACCAACACGGCCAAAAATAAATAAATAAATTTATTTATTTTTTTTAAAAAAAAAAGTGATTCAAAAGAGTTGGATTCTGAATGTAAAGGACTTTAACAATCCTTTAACCAATTTATTTCACATATATTTTCCATTTTCAGGTACATGCAAGAGTTACAAATAGTAAAATCTATGTCTTACTAAAAAGTACATTTGGGGCTTCCCTGGTGGCGCAGTGGTTGGGAATCCGCCTGCCAATGCAGGGGACACAGGCTCGAGCCCTGGTCTGGGAGGATGCCACACGCTGCGGAGCAATGGAGCCCATGCGCCACAACTGCTGAGCCTGCGCTCTAGAGCCCTCAAGCCAGCCACAACTACTGAGCCCGCGTGCCACAACTACTGAAGCCCACGTGCCTGGAGCCCGTGCTCTGCAGCGGGAGAGGCTGCCGCAATGTGAGGCCTGTGTGCTGCAGCGAGGAGTGGCCCCCGCTAGCCGCAGCTGGAGAGGGCCTGCGCGCAGCAATGAAGACACAACACAGCCAAGAAAAAATTTTAAAAATAAATAAAAATGAAATAAAATAAATTTTTAAAAAATAAAAAAATAAAAAGTACGTTTTATTCAATCTTACAAAATACTGATAATCCAGCTCAAATGAATTTTAATATTCTAGGCCAAGACTGTCCAACTGAAATATAGTGCAAGCCAAGCACAATTTTTACACTGTCTAGTAGCTACATTAAAAAGTAAAAGAAAACTTGTGAAACTAACTTTAATATTTTATTTAACTTATCCCTTTAAAATGTAATCAATGAAATGTTTTACATTATATTTCTTTAAGTCTTTGAAACCTGGTGTCTATTTCATACTTAAAGGTCATCTCAATTTGGACTAGCCACTTCAACTGCTTAATAGCCCCCTGTGACTAGTGCCTATCATTTTAGAGGCAATACTAGGCAGGCAAGCACAGGAAAGATACAGATTAGCAGGTGCATGTTTTGCTTTTAAAAGTAGTTTTAAATTATATCTATCTTAAAAGGAGCCACTTGAATGTGTCCCCTAAGGCAAAAGATAGCATGGCAGCAAAAGTTATTTTGTTAATTTTGCTACCAGAGTTAGAACTGTCTGTTAGGCAAACAAACTGAAAAACAGTGTCTAAAAACATTTTTAAAATCTCTTTTGACTATCTCAGGATTATCTGCAATGTTTATATTAGAGCATACTAAATTGGGGCAAACTAAACTATGTTGCTCCTCTGGATAATGGTAGTTTCCGATACACAAAGCCAAAACAAAACTGAATATCTTAAACCAAGCTGTCAGATTTCCAAGATGTACAAAACAAACAAAAATCAAGCCCTTCTGTTAGTCCAAATACTGGACATAATATTGTCAAAATACTTAACATTTCAGCATTTCTATGTTATTGTTTTCCAATAGACATATTGTTATGCATACACAGGACTGTAAAAACTAAAATCAGGAAAACTTTAAAACACAAAAATCTTGCCTCCAGGAAATGCCAACATTTAAACTAATCTAAGTAAAAACTCAAAACCATAAACATTACTTGGCAGTTGAAACGAAATCGTTCAATTCTCCTCCACCCTCTTCCAAGGCTTCTAATGTTCTAGCTTCTCCCGTAGACTGCAGACCAATTACAACACACTGGAGGCAAAAAAGAATATTATTAATTATAAATAAAAATATCTATGTGGTTTCTTAAGACATATTTTAAATATTTAGTTTAAAAAAAGATTTCAAACAAGAATTACCCATTATTGTGCATGTGTACCAATTTATTTATTCTACATATATTTGAGACATGCTATATGTAATACACTTAGCTAGGAAACAGTATTACAACAGTGGACACTACTGAAGCCCCTGCCCCAGTTCTTTGTGCTTTAACTAAATATGTATTTACCAAAAAGGAAAAAACCTTAATGTAATATATATCCATGTGTTATCAGTTGTTACATCTATGGTTAGCCAAATTATAGTGATGTCTGTTTATACTTTTCTGAGCTATCCAAATTCTTTATAAACACGTATTGCTTTTATTATCTTAAAAATGCATTGTTTAAAGTCTTACTATGTTAATACTTTTTACAACTACCCTTTAGAAAGAAAAGGCTTTTATAAGTAGAAAGCCTCAACACCCAAAAGACTAAAACACATAACCAAAGATGAATCTGTTAATGCATTCTCCAACTTACTTTTCCATTCTTGATTTCTTCTCGAGCTAGTTGAACAACCCTCTTAACTTTGGATGCTATGCACAAGTATTTGAAAAATCTCTGGTGAGCAGACCAGAACTGACCCCACATGGATTTTTTCATCCGTTGCTCAGCATCAATCAGATCTGCAGCTTGCTGAAATCGCTCTCTGGCAATGACCCACTGAAGGTGCACAATCAACATTTTAGATATTTCAATCTTTTGAGTGTGATTTTAAAATGCCTAATTCAATCAAAATAAAGTGCAAGACACCATTTAACATTAATTCAACGAAGCATTTTCAGTAACTTGGGAATCTCTAAACAAATGTTTTTTAGGATGCTCACATAGAGCTGTCCCAAAATTCTTATTAACTAATGCAGTCATTTTAGGAAACAGTTACATTGTGATTTTTAAAACTATACAACCGAAATAAATGGCTATTTTTTATAAATTACTTTAACAAAGACAAAACTTGGAAAATTGGGAAACTAAGGAACCAGTGATTTATCTGTTGTTTCATAGCAGAAATATACTCCTGTGAGCTGACAGGAGTATACTGGACAAAATATACTCCTGACTGGACAAAACTGGCTAACAGATACATTATCAGGTACATTAAAAGTACTAAGAGTTAAGAAAAACATGCTCACCAGTTTGACTGCTTTGTTATACATTTTAACATAGCTCTGAGAAAGAAGAACTTCCTCAATTTTGAAGGTCACTCCAGTAAAGCTCAGCTGTCGAGCAATGTACATTCCTCTAAGCTTCATATCCATAGCAACTATTTCCATGGCACCAACACCTCTGAATAAAATTAAAACACACAGTAACTATCATTAAATATAGTAGAGCTTTAACATACATGGAAGAATTTTAGCAATAACACCTCTTTTAGATTGCTACTGAGAACAAATAGTGTATACTGTAAATTGCATTACCTCCGTTCTACTGCCTGAATAAAATCACTGAATTCTCTAAATGGAGTTCCCTCACCCCATATTCCAAGACGGTTCATATAGGCCATGTTTCGTGGTTCAGAAGCACCTGAAAAACCCCCAAACAAAACATATTATAGCTGAAAAAATAACATATATATCTCCCTCTTTTAAATAAATAACTACTCACCAGTGGCACTAGCATAAACAACTCTGGCTTTTGGCAATTTGTTCTGAAGTTCTAAAACTGCTAAGCCTGTCTTGGTTGGCTTTGAAGAACCAACAGGACATAAGTTTTTTGCTTTATGACATTCATCAAACACTATCTGTAAGCAGTAAATTAAGGAACATGTCACATTAGTAGCAAGTGTCTCCCATCTTTCAGGAAGAGTTAACTTCTATTTTCCTCAGGACTTGGGAAACATCCAAAATTTCTGGGATGGTAGCTGGAGTAAAAAAAAGAATCAAGATTATTAGGGGGAGGGATGCTGTTGATATCAAGCCCCTGAGCATTAACTTTTTTTTTTTTTTTTAACTAATACCCACATACCTATCATCTGGTTTTGTCAAACCTTAACATTTTGCCATATTTGCTTCAGATGGTTTTCTTTTTCTGTAAGATGACAAATTATCAATGAAGCCCTCTATGTGCCTCTCCTTGATCTCCGCAGCCCCTTTCCCCCAGCCACAGAGGCATTCACTGAATTTGGCATTAACCTTAACTGGATATTTAATTTTTTTTTTTGGTATCTAGAAAATTTACTACTGCAGAAAATGAAGACTGCTTGAATCGAATGCGGGGGTAGCGGAGGGCCTGTGGTTTTTCTTTTTGATTAACTACTGTAACACTGTCCTTCAGGCGGCTAAGGGAGTTTCATATTTTGTTTAGACGTCATAATGCACCGAAGCTCTTGCAGGACAACTGTGAAGCTATATGAATTCTGCCATTTTGCTAGCACTGATATGGCTCTTGGGTCCACCACTCCATTAGAACTATTAACTCCATTCATATTAATTTTTCTTACAAATCTTACAAAGGGGGTTGCTTCTGGGTATTTAGGTCCACATTCTATTTTAACGCTGTATATTCAGTTTTCATAAACTGTCCGAGCCCGTGGTGGCTGCCACCTTGCGGCGCTGTCACTCCTTAACTGGATATTTAATTCTTAATTAGAATGAACGAAAGGATCCACTATGGCTAAAAATGTCCACCACACAGATTATTTGAGCAAATTTTGTTAAATAGAAGCACAACTGATAACCAACTTAATCAGTACTTCAAAAACTGGTGTTCCGGGCTTCCCTGGTGGCGCAGTGGTTAAGAATCCGCCTGCCAATGCAGGGGACACGGGTTCGTGCCCCAGTCCGGGAAGATCCCACATGCCGCGGAGCGGCTAGGCCCGTGAGCCACAACTACTGAGCCTGCGCGTCTGGAGCCTGTGCTCCGCAACGGGAGAGGCCGCGACAGTGAGAGGCCCGGGCACCACGATGAAGAGTGGCCCCCGCTCGCCACAACTGGAGAAAGCCCTCGCACAGAAACGAAGACCCAACACAGCCAAAAATAAATAAATAAATAAATTTATAAAAACAAACAAACAAACAAAAAAAAACGTGTTCCTCATGCAGGATAGTAAAAGGTATGCTATGAGCAAATAAGTTTGGAAATCACTAAGTTTAGAAGGGAATATAGTATTCAGCATGTCCCATACCCATTAACATTTTCCTAAAGCAGGAACTTAAATACTGGCCTAGTAAATGACAGCTACAAAACAGAATCAACTTTCTGACTCCCTTGGACTCTATGTAATCATTAAAGCTCTCATCCCAGCAGTCTTTTTATTTAACCTCAGAATTCCTGTGTGTTAGATTTTGTGTCATTAAAAATTATAAAACTTGTTGCAAAGGATACCACTCCATCGAAGTCATCACCGCACCAATGTAGGAGTTGTTTTAACCTCGTTTTGTATTTACCACCAGACTGACTTTCACCAATGAGGGAAGAATAGGTAGCAAAAATCACACCCTTCTTCACACTCCCATTATGTTTGGAAGAAATTTTTCCATATTTAAACTAAAAAAGAAAAGAAAAGAACTTAATAAATACACTTTTGTCTCAAATATTTATCCCACCCAGATTTCTACAGCAGGAAACTGGTGGTACCATGATGGGCTTCAGGAAAGTCAAAGGACCTCTTAAGATCATACACAAAATTTCTCATACACATGTGTACACACACACACAAACATGAACCCTCTCGTGTGTGTGTGTGTGTGTGTATATAACTTTAACGTACAAGGATCCAGTTTTCATCAAAGTCTCAAAAAAGTCTATCATCAAAAAAAGATTACAAACCAAACTCCCCAAGAAAAGGTCACAATATTCATTCTACAAATATTTATTGTGCATTTACTACATGCAAAGCACTGTAATTAAGATCTGAGGGATATATAAGAATTATGATTAATAGTTACTGTGGTCTTCCTCAATTATGCTGATTTAGAAATCAAAAATATTTCTAGATGCCCCTTACGTGTTTTAGTTTTGAACTGTTAGTAGTCATTCAAGACACAGTACTTTACCAACAAACCACTCAGTAACCCTCACCCAAAAAAAGCCACTGATGGGCAGGGCAACAACACCGAAGCAACTTAGGACTCAACACTGAAGCAACTTAGGACTCGCATGGAAAGTAGATTTACATTTACTTATTTTCAAAGGGCTAGCAGGGAAGCACCTGCAGGAACTAGGTCTGTCTATTCTACCCATGTGACTCCAGGAATTGGTGCATAGTAGGAGGCCAATAAAGATTTGCTAAATGAACACTGAACTGTGCTTTCTAGATAATGAAACACATTTTCTTCCATTTGACAGAACTGTTTTAACATGAACACAGGTACGGGTATACAAGTCCACTGAATGTACAAGTATCTAAACCAGTCTCCAAACCACAATTCTCTATCTGATGCGACGGGCACACTACCTGTCCATATAGCTTTATCACACTGCACCCTTATACTCATAGTTATATGAGTTTCACCCATATACAGTAACTTCAGAAACAGACAAAAACAAATGAAAAACCCTGAAGAGTGAGAGAATAAACTCCATAAAAACAGACAATGCCTATTTTGTTTGCCACTACATAACCCTACCTGGCATATTATTTAACACTTAGTAATCCAAAAACCAACAATAGTGGCTAGCACTCACTATGCTTTCTGTGAAATAACTCATTTAATACTCTTAACAACCCTACGAAGTAGAAACTATTATTATTCCCATCTCACAGATAAGTCAATATTTATTGAATGACCAACTGAATAGAAAACTTTCATACCTTATTTAATGAATGGACCAAAATGTTTTTTGCTCCAATATCCCTCAAATCTCTTTCGGCATCATATTTTAAATCATTTGAAACACTGAACCTGCCACAAAAAAAAGGGAAAAGAAAAACACACAAATTAAATACAAATCCCATCATTCTAGCAATATTCAGGAATAAATAAACCCAGGCCTTGACACTTCAAAAAAATATACTTACTCATGAAGACCCATCCCCATATGCTGGATTATTCACAAACAAAAGTTTCCATAGCCAGTCTTTAGCACTTACCACAAAGCCCTTTTTCTACTCAACAAATAATTTTCATAGATGATTCCTGCTATTGTCCTTCCTTTTCCTACACCAGCACCATCACCTATTAAGAATCCAGCACGATCTCCATTTGGTAGGAATGTTTCATGTTGCTGAAAAAGAAAACGCTGGTAATTATCTATTCCTTTAGATATTTTGGTAATCAGTCTTTCATACCTTGTTTTAGTCATATATTAACATTCTCTGTTTTTATATAAATGGCATACAGTTGGCTTAGAGTGGATACTTTCTTTACTTAACTATACAGGCATACCTCATTTTATTGTGCTTCAATGTTACTGCACTTCAGGGGATACTGCATTTTTTACATATTGAAGGTTTGTGGCAACCCTGCATCAAGCAATTTTATTGGTGCCATTTTTCCAACAACAGTTGCTCTTTTGTGTCTCTGAGTCACTCTTTGGTAATTCTCATACTATTTCAAACTTTTTCATTATTATTATATTTGTTATTGTGATCTGTGATCAGTGATCTTTGATGTTACTATTTTAATTGTTTTGGGCTGCCATGAACCCCGCCCATATAAGATGGTGAACTTAATTAATAAATGTTGTGTGTATTGTGACTGCTCCACCAACTGACCATTTCCCCCATCTCTCTCTCTCCTTCAGCCTCCCTATTCCCTGAGACACAACAGTATTGAAATTAGACCAATTAATAACTCTACAATGGCTTCTTTAAGCATTCAAGTGAAAGGAAGAGCTGCACGTCTCTCACTTTAAATCAACAGCTAGAAATGATTACAACATAAGGAAGACATGTTGAAAGCCTAGACAAGCTGAATACCAGGCCTCTTGCTCCAAACAGCAAAGTTGTGAATGAAAAAAAAAAAAGTTCTTAAAGGAAATTAAAAGTGCTACTTCAGGGGCTTCCCCGGTGGCGCAGTGGTTGAGAATCTGCCTGCCAATGCAGGGGACACGGGTTCGAGCCCTGGTCTGGGACGATCCCACGTGCCGCGGAGCAACTGGGACCGTGAGCCACAATTACTGAGCTTGTGCGTCTGGAGCCTGTGCTCCGCAACAAGAGAGGCCGCGATAATGAGAGGCCCACGCACCGCAATCAAGAGTGGCCCCCACTTGCTGCAACTAGAGAAAGCCCTCGCACAGAAACGAAGACCCAACACAGCCATAAATAAATAAATAAATAAACGCAAAGTTTAAAAAAATAAAAAGTGCTACTTCAGTGAACAAACAATAAGAAAGCCAAACAGCCTTATTGCTGACGTGAAGAAACTTTTAGTGGTCTCGAAAGAAGATCAAACAAGCCATAATATTCCCTTAAGCCAAAGCCTAATCCAGAGCAAGGCCCTAACTCTCTTTAATTCTACGAAGGCTGAGAGAGGTGAGGAAGTTGCAGAAGAATTCTGAAGCTCGCAGAGGTTGGTTCATGAGGTTTAAGGAGTCATCTCCATAACATAATTGCAAGGTGAAACAGCAAGTGCTGATGCAAAAGCTTCACCAAGTTATCCAGAAGATCTAGCTAAGATAATCGATAAATGTGGCTACATTAAACAACAGATTTTCAATGTAGATGAAACAGCCTTCTTTTGGAAGAAGATGCTTTCTAGGACCTTCATAGCTAGAGAGAAGAAGTCAATGTCTGGCTTCAAAGCTTCAGAGGACAGGCTGACTTATTAGGGGTTAATGCAGCTGGTGGCCTGAAGTTGAAGCCAATGCTCATTTCCCATTCCAAAAATCCTAGGGTCCTTAAGAATTATGCTCAATCTATGCTGCCTGTGCTCTATAAATGGAACAACAAGGCAGCACATCTGTTTACAACATGGTTTACTGAATATTTGAAACCCACTGTTGAGACCTACTGCTCAGAATGAAAGATTCCTTTCAAAGTAATACTGGTCATTGACAGTGCACCCAAGAGCTCTAATGGAGATGTACAACGAGATCAATGTCACTTTCATGCCTGCTTTGTGAAACAGCCTTTCTGCAGCCCATGGAGCTAAGAGTAATTTCGGCTTTCAAATCTTACTCTTTAAGAAACACATTTTGTAAGGCTGTAACTGCCATAGATAGTTGATTCCTCTGATGCACCTGGACAAAATCAACTGAAAACCTTCCAGAAAAGGAATCACCCTTCTAGATGCCACTAAGAACATTCATGATTCATGCGAAGAGGTCAAAATATCAACATTAACAGGAGTTAACCCTCATGGATGACTTGGAGGGGTTCAAGACTTCAGTGGAGGAAGTAGATTCTTGAGATGGAAATCTACTCCTAATGAAGATGCTGTGAGGATTGTTGAAATGACAACAAAGGATTTAGATTACATAAACTTAGTTGATAAAGCAGTGGCAGAGTTTGAGAGGACTGACTCCATTTCTGAAAGAAGTTCTGTGGGTAAAATGCCATCAAACAGCACTGCATGCTACAGAGAAATCATTAGTGCAAGGAAGAGTGAATCAATGCGGCAAACTTCACTGTTGTCTTATTTTAAGAAACTGCCACAGCCCCTTCAGCCTTCAATAACCACCACTCTGATCATTTAGCAGCCATCAACACCAAGGCGAGACCTCCCACCAGCAAAAAGATTACAACTTGCTGAAGCCTCAGATGACGATTAGCATTTTTTAGCATTAAAGTATTTTTAAATTAAGGTATGTACATTGTTTTTCTGAACATAATGCTATTGCACACTTAACAGACTACATTATAGTGTAAACACTAAGTTTTGCATGCACTGGGAAACCAAAAACTTCACATGACTCATTTTATTGTTACATTTGCTTTACTGTGGTGGTCTGGAACCAAACCTGCCCTATCTCTGAGGTCTGTGTATTTTTTTCTTGCTACCCTCGTATGTAGCAGGTAATTAAAGTTAACAAATTGGTGAGTATTCTTCCATAATTTTTCAAGGACTGTACAATCAAATACAAACTTTTTTATAAAACATAAATATGGGGGATGGTTGCCTATTTTACAAAAATGGAGTATTTCAGAAATCCTTTCAAGACAATTGACATAATATAAAAGCTGGTACAACACCCATATGGTAATACCAAAGGTTATTCAATCACTCCCCAAGGGTGTGAGCTTTCAAATCTTTTCTAGCTTTTAGCCACTGGGGGGAAAAAAAGCTGCAACAAATGGCCTTATATATATATGTTCTTATCTAATAGTTCTATGAAACAGACTCCCATGGAATCGTTAGGTAAAAGGATATAGGTATTTTTAATTTTAATACATGTTCCCAGTGAATTCCAAAAAGGTTATGACAATTTATCATTTGCACTAGAAACACATTCCCCATATCCACACTACCCCTTTAATTTTCTAACACATAAAACTTCTATAAAAATCACATTCACAAGATTTTCATGCAAGGAAAACTTAACTTTGAATTAAAACAACTATACATTGTGAACTAAGATTAAAGATAAAAACTGTATGTAGTTATAAATTATACAGCTTACCTGGGCTGCATATGTAATTGCCTCAAGCTGTAATGCTGATAACCAGCCATTATCAATGGTTTCTTCAGAAATAGATGTTTTGTACCAAACATCAGGAGGAGTAACACTGGATAAAGAACTAGTTTCAACTACAGCATCTGGGTGACGCAGGCCAATTTTTACTAAACAAAAATTTAAAAATACTTCATTTTAATTATTCTAAGTAATAACACTTCCCAGTCTTATCATAAGATATTGCAATATTTCTCCTCTGACACAGAAAATATAATAATAAGTAACTATACATCCTGGGATCCTATATAAATTCACTGACTGATGGTAAAGTACTGTTTAAATTTGACTAAAATGACCTATTTATCAACTACCTATGGTTTAAATAGAGACTTGATTAAAAAGATCTAGAAAAATACCATCGCAGTTCATACCACCAGGTTCTCCAGTAGTAACAGAACATAATCCTAGATTAAGGCGTCATTTTAATTTGGAATTTGGAATCCATACATAGTTGGTAAACAGAGATTTCTAGTTTAAGTGGTCTTATTGGTGACTTTTTATAGAAAGCCAGAGTATAGGAGAGAAAAATTCTAGCCATAGATTTTTTTCCATCTCACTACCCCCATAAAATGAAAAAGTGAAAAATTTTACACAAAAACTAAAAATTATTAATTTTCAACTTAATACAGTTGCCACTAAAAAAATGAATCATGGTCATTACGGGAAAAAAGGAAGCAATGGTGTTAATTTAAACCACTGAATTCGAATAGCGATTTTATTTTTAAGATTCCCATGTTTTTATAATTTGTTTTAGATAAGCTGTATAAACTATAAAGCTAAGATACGTGTTTACATTTCTGTAATTTACTATGATTTTATAATCACTGCTGATATGAGCAAAATTAACTTGAAAGGAAAAAGCCTTTTCACTTGTGGTTTTAAAAGACTTCATTCCAAAGCAAAGCTCTAAATTTGTGTAGGAAAATTAAAAAACTCACAGAATTTTCATGTAGCTATTTTAAAACATATTATAGTTTAAAACATACTACAAAGCTCACACTTATCAAATCCTGAGGTACCCAACATGGATAGATCTTAATACATAATAATGTATGTGGGAAAGTTTTTTAAGTTCAAAAGGAACCCAGAAGTCTTTCATTATTTTGACAAATCCCAAAGACATACATTTTATTGGCATATACTCTGCATAGGTTTCCGCATGACCCATTTCTTCTTCATCTTCTTCCTCTGGTTCATCTTCCTCTTTCACAACAGGGACCTTCTGTAACAGAGAGAGCAAAATCAACTAAGTCCAGAAACTGTAGGCCCAGCCAACACACAGAAAAACTCTTCTGTAGGAATACCCATTATCTTCAATCCTGGAAACAGGACATACCACTTCTATATTCCCTAATATCTGGGTCAGAGTCTGTGGTTTCCCTGCTCCTCCAAAGATAAGCACAGATAATCCATGACCTGCTCTCATCGCAAACACACAAATGGGTCACCACAGGGCTCCACCACCTTCTCAAACTACTTTCCCCTTCAATATTGCCTGCCAGCCTCCCTGATGCCCAGAAGTCTAACCTCCAGTCCTCACTCTTCATTGCAGTTCCAGGAATAGAAAGAACAAGGGGTTTGGAGAGAAAAGGTGGATGAGTCCCAGCAGCACATTCTACAATCTCACGGACAGGAACTCTCTTTAAGTCTCACATCCCACCCTCTTCTCAGTTCACCTTCATCTGTTTCTTTCCCTTAGATCCTACAACCAAAACCCCAGAAAACTCTGGAGTTTAAAGGTTCTTCTAAAAGACAGAGAATTTACTTCAGACATCTGTGTCTCCACAGACACAACAATCATACAGAATCCTATATCACCTACTCTCCAAACTTCAGCACATCTGAGAATAAAATGAGGAGTTATTAGTAACTACACCAGGAAAACAGCAGTAAACCCAGACTGCCCCAGGCAAAGTGAGTGAATGGTCAATATAGTCATGTTACCTTGTGTTTCTCTACAGAATCTTAAAGGGGTAGAGGGAGGGAGGAATAGGGGAATAAGAAGCACCTGAAAAAGCTGCTTTTCACTACCAGTAAACCATAAAGGGAAGCTCTTTATTAATGTGGGCTTGATCAAGGAAGAGTGTAGGGAAGAAGCTGTGGGACCCAGTATACCAAGGAAGGGAGGAGAAGGACAAAGAGAAAACCTAGTCAGGACCTACAGGTAAAGGACAACATGGCATTAAAATGTAACATCAGGGCTTCCCTGGTGACGCAGTGGTTAAGAATCCACCTGCCAATGCAGGGGACATGGGTTCGAGCCCTGGTCCGGGAAGATCCCACATGCTGCGGAGCAACTAAGCCCGTGCGCCACAACTACTGAGCTTGCGCTCTAGGGTCTGCGAGCCACAACTACTGAGCCCACGTGCCACAACTACTGAAGCCCGCACACCTAGAGCCCGTGCTCCGCAACAAGAGAAGCCACCGCAACGAGAAGCCCGCACACCGCAACGAAGAGTAGCCCCCGCTCGCTGCAACTAGAGAAAGCCCATGCACAGCAACGAAGACCCAATGCAGCCAAAAATAAAATAAATAAAATATTTATTTTAAAAACAAATAAATAAATAAATAAAATGTAAGGTCAGGCTCCTCTTTTATTTTTATTTTACTTATTTATTTTTATTTAGTCTAGAGCAGCATATGGCATACAGATGCTCAGTAAATGTGGGAAAGAAAAGGGACATGTGAGATAAACATCCAGCCATCAACCCATGGAGTCCTTAGAAAAAAATCCAAAGAAACTCTGAATGTTCTCAGAAAGTATGCCAAAATAAAACCCAGTTTCAGAAATAAGAGATGAAATGGAGCTGGCCAAAGAAACAGATCCAGACCCCACTTCTGCTGTTATCTGTGTAGCCTTGGGCAAATTACTTACATTCTGAGTCCTCCCCATCCCCCTTTGCACCTTTTCCTCATCTGTAAAATAGGAATGCGCACTATGCTAAATGACCAGCCACCTTTCTCCCTCTACCTTGTCTTTCCCTACCTTTAAAAAAAATATACCGCAGGTATATAATTGGAGGATTAGTTGGTAACACAATACGGTCACAAAATCCAAGGACCAGACAAGTAATATGTCTAAGCCACCTGGATGTAAAATGGCAACTGACACCAAGCTTAGGGTCAAGGAGACAAATGAAGGAGAGGGAGACTGTGGTACATGGGGAATGTGTGACCAACACACAAAGCAGATGTTCACTACTCAACTCCACGCATGTTAACACGAGGTGGGGAATGTGGGCCCAGGATTGTCAGGTACTCCTATTTCTCAAGAGAACCTGGAAATCAGCATTTTTATGTGTTTGTAACACATTCAAAAATTTTCAAAATAATGTGGAGGCCAAACAAAACACCTGTCAATTGGTTTTCATCCACAGGCTACCAGTTTGCACTCTGTTAGATGTCTCTAAACTGCTAGGACAATATAGAACTTTGGGCATGTTATGGGCAACAGGGGCTGGACTGGGAACTTGAGCACTAAATAATCTTAAAGAAATATGCATTCTTATTTTCCAAAAATCAACTTCCAAGTAAGCTGCTAGCAACTCAACTGTTAAGTAAACTGATACTGTCAACACTTGTTCTCCTAGTCCCCGTTCAAAACCTCAGGCACAGGTTGCTTTGCTGTCTCTCCAAGTCCATATTTCACTCCCAGTCTTACCAATCCTCTGGTATCATTATGTGCAGTCCCTCTTACTTTCTTCCTTTTTTCCTTTCCAATCACCTTTGCAATCCCTAAAGTTTAGTTCCTTATCACTTCCCTTCTGGATTACTTAACCAACCTCCTAACCTGTCTCTTCTTCCCAACCCATCCTGAGTCACTAATAGGTCCCTCTACTTCCAGTAGCCCTCACTGGTGCTGCCCCAAGTCCCAAGTCCATCAAATTCAATTCAGGACCCTCCACAGAGCCCCCAATCAACCATTCCAATTTCTTCCTGCAAGCCAAGTATCCTAAGCATATAGCTACCACCTCCTCTGTGCCTATTAATGCTGTAGCTCCCTTCCTAAAATGCCCTCTCAAAGTCTCTCCAGACTCGACACCCAAACTCCACGACATCTCCTCCATAAAATGAAGTCCTGGGCTTCCCTGGTGGCGCAGTGGTTAAGAATCCGCCTGGCAATGCAGGGGACACGGGTTCGATCCCTGGCCTGGGAAGATCCCACATGCCGCGGAGCAACTGAGCCCGTGCGCCACAACTACTGAGCCTGCACTCTAGAGACTGTGCTCTGCAACAAGAGAAGCCATGACAGTGAGAAGCCTGCGCACCACGATGAAGAGTAACCCCCGTTCACCGCAACTAGAGAAAACGCATGCTCAGCAACGAAAACCCAACACAGTCAAAAATAAAAACAAATAAATAAATAAAATCAAAAAAAAAAAAAAAAAAAAAGTGAAGTCCTCCCAGGCCATCTGAGTCTCATCTTCCTACAAACTCATAAGCCCTATTGCGAGCATCACTATTTACCTCTTGCTGTACCTTATATTACTACTTAAACCATGTGGTGTTAATTATATGTTTATTAAAATGGGGAGCCAGAAACCCACCACACAGAGGCAGGGTTATACACTGCGTAATTATTAAATGCACGCACAGAATCAATTTAACTGAAGCATATAGCATTTCCAAAATGTAAAAAAAATGTTAACATATAATTTACTCACAACTAAACCATTATATGATCTGACATCCCATAACCAGCTATATAATAAGGCTCAGTCCTAAAATGAACATAATTATCAAATACTTTTGGTTAACTCCACATTATCCTTTTTACTTATCAGATGAAATTCACAACAGAAAAGTGTCAGTACTTTGTATAATACTCTATCCTATCAAATATGTATGTTATAATCACCTTGTTTAGCATATATTAATTTATTCCAGTGAGGTTTAATGCTTGTTCATTAGTTTATGTGGCTGAGAAGCTCCCCTTCACGCCAAAAAAAGTTTTCTGAGGGCTACACTTAGCCAAGTGTACTTTCATACCACACAAAAATACAGATACAGCTTTTGAAACTCACCATGGTCGGGGAAAAACTCCTCATTTTCATGTCATTTATCCATATTCTTGCTACTTCTTTATTAGAAGACTCTTTCTTTACTGTGCCATTGCTTACATCAGCTGAGGGGGAGAGATAATTTATATTTTAGAACAAAATATCTATTTTCCTACAGTTTTTAGAAAATTCAGTAAAGTTTACCCACTTCACAAACCAAAGAATACCAATCTCTTATCTCTAACTTAAATTAAGCATAAGGATAAAAATATTCAAGCTATATGTCATTATGGAGGTAAGAATTAACATTAGAAAACAACTTGAAAGGAAACATGTGCACAGGAAATTTGAAAACTATTTATCAAAAAGACACCTTAACCAGAACACTATTTGGCAGTTTATTTCAAAACAATTACCCACAGCCAGCATTACTCTGAGACACTTCACTTGGCACAAAACCTGGTATTATCACCAAGATAGAATCAATCTCACCTGATCTGGTGGTACTTACTAACTTTCAAGGCAAAATAATTATTTCTGGAAGGGAAAAAAAAAACAGTTTTGGAACTCTACTGTCTTCACTCAGAATAAAGATCCAAAGAATGAATCTGTTCTTCTATACCAGTGGTTTGCAAACTCTTTTTAGATATAGCACAAGAACCTCTCCATCAAAGTATCAATCAAAGTAGAACTACTGGGCTTCCCTGGTGGCACAGTGGTTAAGAATCCGCCTGCGAATGCAGGGGACACGAGTTCGAGCCCTGGTCCGGGAAGATGCCCTGGTCTGGGAAGATGCCACATGCCGCGGAGCAGCTAAGCCCATGCGCCACAACTACTGAGCCTGCGCTCTAGAGCCCACGAGCCACAACTACTGAAGCCCGCGCACCTAGAGCCCGTGCTCTGCAACAAGAGAAGCCACAGCAATGAGAAGCCCGTGCACCGCAACAAAGAGCAGCCCCCACTCGCCACAACTAGAGAAAGCCTGTGCGCAGCACCGAAGACCCAACAGAACCAAAAATTACTAATTAATTAATTTAAAAAAAAAAAAAGTAGAACTACTTGGTTGAGAAGTTCTGAGCCCCTGTAACTAGCCTCCATCCTCCAAGTATACCTGAAGCACTCCCAGTACCTGGTATTCTTGCAATCACAGTGTGAAAATTACACCAGGAGAACGGATTATCACCTTATGTATTCTACCAAAAGATAGGGAGTATTTGGGTGGCCTGTCACTTGGGACTACAAAATGGCTGGGATTAAAGTGTTAGCAAAATAAGGAAGCTGGTACAGAGATAATAAATTTACTTGGGAGCACAGATCTGTTTAATATAACTGTGGGAGAGCCACTGAACAGTTCATAGAAAGAGTTACAGGACTGGAGCTCAACTGAGAGATCAGAATCCAAAGAGAAACCTAAAGGGCTAAGGGCTCCAAAAGGGGCAGAGAACATGCAGGGAATTCCCTGGTGGTCCAGTGGTTAGTACTCCATGCTTTCACTGCCGCTGAGGGCCTGGGTTCAATCTCTGGTTGGGGAACTAAGATCCCACAAGCCATGCAGGGCGGCCAAAAAAAAAAAAAAAGAGAGAGAGAGAGAACATGCAAAACCTCGCTCTTTGCAGTTTCACAGTTTTAACATTCTTCCCTTTCAGTAAAAAGATGACCCTCTCCTACAACACAAAAGTTAGTTTATCTTTGGCATTCACTTACCATGTTTCTTTTTCAGCCCTGGTCTAGTCTGACAATTTCTCAGCCTTCCACAGAAGGATGGCCTTGACTTGCAGTCTTTTGTCTTTTAAGAAGTATTATATTGGATGTGGGAGATGTTACTGTACTAGATATTACTCGGTCAGCTCCAAAGCTGTTTTGTTTTGCTCGCTAAACTCTTTCCTCACTATGGCACAGCAGCAGTCTTTCTCCTCATTAAATCCAAAGACTTTAACGAAAAGCAGCTTCTACTAACTGCTGATCACCCCTAAGTCTCCCAGGAGCCATTCCAGATGCTGCCCTGCACCTCAGCTAGGTCAGGGCCGTGGTCCTGCTCTCCACGGCAAAGAATGGAAATCAATCCTGAGACAGTTAAAATGATTTCTCAATGGGCATCTAGCTGCTAGACTCCAGTCAGTTCAGGACAATAACCTTAAGAGTAAAACTACAGCCATAAGGCACAAAGGTATGGACTCAAAGATTAGATTATCTGGTATTTTTAATTGCATTTGTCACTGAAGACAAAGTTAGTTCCGCATCACCTACAAACACTCCTTGCTCATTCCTTTAGAATGCCCCAGACCTCTACTTTATTTTTTTTTTTTTAATATTTATTTATTTATTTGGCTGAGCCAGGTCTTAGTTGCGGCATGCGGGATCTTCGTTGTTGGGTGCGGGATCTTTAGTTGTGGCACGCGGGATCTAGTTCCATGACCAGGGATTGAACCCAGGTCCCCTGCATTGGGAGTGCAGTCTTAACCACTGGACCACCAGTGAAGTCCCTGGCCCTCTACTCTATAAACACAAGCACATTAGAACTTCCCAGCAATCAATTCTGCTACAAAATATATCGGGTGTTAAAACTTATCTCTCTCAATTGGAAAAATAAAACAGCTGTTTGGAAGGAGGAACTCTCTATTCAATATCCAGCACCTCATTCCAAGAGCCCAGTGAGATGTTATGTATTAGTATAAATCACCAGGCAGAGAGTCAAATACTGTTTAGCTCAATGGAAAAAGGAAGGAAAGAATATCCCTCTTAAGAGTTCACATTTTGGGAATTCCCTGGCGGTCCAGTGGTGAGGACTCGGCGCTTTCACTGACGAGGCCCAGGTTCAACCCCTGGTCAGGAAACTAAGATCCTGTAGGCCGAGTGGCACAGCCAAAAAAAGAGAAAAAAGAGTTCACATTTTTCAGTTTCTAAAACTATACTACTAAAATTTGATATAGCCAAAGTTAAAAAAAAAAAATTCTATTTTACCCTTAAAATTACCTTATTACACTAAATACAAAGCTTCCTCTAAGCATTCCACTTAAATACAACCTATTCCTGCCCCATATTCCATTTTCCATTTTTCTCCACGTGCCTACCCCTAACATACTATACACTTTATTTATTTTGTTTATTGTCTGTTTTTCTCCACTCAAATGCAAGCTCTATGAGGGCAAAGATTTCAACAGTTTTCTTCCCAGCCATAGCCTCAGAATCCTAGAACAGGGACTTCCCTGGTGGTCCAGTGGTTAAGATTCAGGGCTCCCACTGCAGGGGGCATGGGTTCGATCCCTGGTCAAGGCACTAAGATCCCACATGCCTCACAGTGTGGCAATTAATAAATAAATAAATATCTGTTGAATATATGAGCAATAAAACAGCCACTCCAGAGAAGAAAAATTAACTGTAAAATTTACATTCTTTATGCATAAATGAATTCCTAAAAAAGAGTGATCAAACCACTGTTGAGCTTTTTCTCTTTAGATCTAAACCTACACTTAAAGCATTATGGATTAGCTAGTGGTAATGGTTGCACAACTCTGTGAATGTACTAAAATCCACTGAATTGTATCCCTTTAAAAGGTACAATGGTATGTGAATTATCTCAGTAAAGCTATTATTAAAGAAGTATTTTGAGTGCTCACTCTTCAAAGAAAATATAGTAAATTACTATTCATTTTCATTACAATGAAAGTTTATATATTTTAAAAGAAAACTTACTAAAAAACACGACTACCGACATACAATGAAGCTAATGACAAGCAAAATCATAAAACTGTAAGAGTTAAAGTAGTGAAGTATCAGTTTAAAGCCCATTACACCTCAAGCATGGTCCAAGGACCACCAGCAACAGCACCTCTAAAAAGCTTGTCAGAAATGCAGAATCTTGGTCCCCATCCCAGACCTATTGAATCTGATTCTGTTTTTGTACAAAGATCCCCAAGTGACTCACAGTTATAAAGCTTGAAAAGCACTGATTTAAATGACTGAGAAAAATGTTAACCAGTTATTCACAATTTATAAAACTGAGATCTCATGGTGTTCACGTAGCCACTTGGTAATTCCACACTTCATTTTAAAGCTTAAGGCTAAGGCTTCTAAATTTTTGCTTCCCTTGAATTGCATAAATACTGTTAAGTCCACAGAGTCATGCAGATATCATCTCCTGTCATGACTACTTCTTTTAAGACCTAAGCAAACCCTTAAAAACACACTGACATATCTTAACGAAGGCAAGCAGTTGACACTATTGAAAACAAAAAGACTTACTAGCTGCTGTTGCAACTGGCTGAGCAATATTAGCCGGTGGCTTCAGTTTCATGAGTTCGTTCAGACTATTATTTTTTAGTAGGTCCTTCAGTTGAACCTGGTCTTTTGAAGGTGCAGAGGTCATGGCATTTCGTGCTGCTGGTGCTGAGACTGAAGGACGTGTGTTTGCAGTAGTCTGAATGAACTTTGTTAAAGTGATGGTTTGCCTATTCGTGGTTACAGGTGGTGTTTTAGTCATTACAATTGTAGATCCCAAAGTCGGAAGCTGATTTATTTGATTCAGCACAAATGTTGTAGTAGATGGAGGCTGCTGCTAGAAAAGAAAACCATATACATCACACCTGTGAAAAATTCTTTATTCTCTAATGCAACCCATATCCACAAACACAGTAGGCCATTTAAAACTCTAAAACTGACTTATTAAGAATCTTACCCAACCACTGGCACTTTGGTTCTAATAAATATCATTAAACTACCTAGTTAAAATACACTATTTGAGAAAAAGAAGGTACAGTAGTAGTGTTGGGGGCAGCAAGCATAAAATGAGAGTATCCTAAGCAAGCTGTGATGTATAGTCACCCTACATAACACAAGGACTAGGAACATAATTTCTAATCCCAGCACTGCCCCCAACTAATAAGATAACCTTAGGCAAATCACTTTACCTCTGGAGGTCCGGGCTCTCTGATGACCATTTTCCATTTCTAACATTCTATGATTCCTGTCCAATGCTTTGTCTGCTATCATACAGACTATACTAACGTTTAACTTAATAAGATAAGACCACCAAGCAGAGTTTTAAATTCCTATGCCCCATGAATGATCCACCCAGGTAAATTACAAATATCAGTGATAATGCGGATGCTTCCTTTGAGCCTAAGGCAAAGCTACATAGCATTTTATTTTTATAGTTGGGGGGTGGGAGTTAGCAGTTGGACAAAAATGAAAAAAAAAAAGTCAAGATTTGAGGATAACAAATGTCTGTGACTTCAACCAACTAAAGTACAACACAGATATTTTTATAAATTTAAGTCTGTTTCTACTTCCTTCCCCCTTCAAATTATTTATTTCTCCATGACTTCTCTAACAAGAATCTTCTAGATTACTATTAATTTTAAATGTAACTCTCAATAATTTATCAAAAGTTATCAAATTTTAACCAGTCTAATAATTTTATACCACTAGACCTTAAATTAATAATTGCTATGCGTAGGGAGTTTCCTGTGGCCTACTGGTTAGGATTCAGGGCTTTCACTGCCATGGCCCGGGTTCAATCCTTGGTTGGGGAACTGAGATCCCACAAGCCGTGCAGCCCAGCCTACAGTAACAACAGCAACAACGAAAACTGCTATGTTTAAAGCAAGGTCAGCGGAACTCTACATTTAAAGCACAGTAACAATCACATAAAAATTATATATACCAATGGACAAAAGCTGAAATAAACAGGTAAAAATGAAAAGTGTAGTGGGTTAACATGTAGTTCATCTTTACTTCATGAATTTTCTATCACTTGCAATAAATAACCTAAAAAAATGGGGGTTTTTTTCCCCCTAATCTTTTGATCAACATAACTACCAGAAGAGTGAAAGAAACGTTTTATAAAGTAGGAGGTGAGAGTAGATAGAATACTGGGAAAGAAGTAGCAAAAAGCAGAACTAGTGAAATAAAACTACTTCATATTAAAGGTTATTTTCTTACTACAACCCTAAACTATTTTCATAGTAATGCCAAATCTAAATAATTCTTACCCTAACATTTAATAGTGCTGGAGTAGGTAGCGTCTCTGGTTCTTGTTTAACAGGAACTGCTGCTTCAGTCTCCAAACCTAGTTCTAATGCACTAAGTGGCACTGACTGGAGAGAAAACAACATCAGAGAAAGAAATAAAGAATGACGGCAGTGAATTCTGTTTCAAGAACAAGAGATGTATTTATTTTATTAAAATAAAAAAATTTTTCAAGCTTTACATTCAAATGGAATGTAAAATCACTGACACGAGGTATAAAATAACAATCTTTGCAAGCATAACATCTTCACTAAACTACGCTAACACCAGAATCTTATTTTTGCTTTCAGAGAATGTATATAGTGAAACCTCAGAAAAATATTCCTATAAAGTACAAAGACAAATATTGAGATTAGTGATCCTCCCACAATAACTCTAAGCAATTCATCTCTTACGTTATATATCAAAGCAGAAAATAATGTCTTGATTTTCACTGCCACGTATTTTCCACTTTGTGAATAAAGACTAATACTCAACATAAAAGTAATATTCACATGCATATTTAAAATTAAAGCTTAACAATACCTATTTCTATAATAGAAAATAAAATTTAAAAAAACTCACTTTTTACAGAGGCTTTGGAAAACTCTTACCTGCTGTACGGGAGGGGTAGGTGTTGGAGTTGCAAGCCCCGCATCTCCACCATCAATATCAAAGAGGTCATTCGGACTAATTCCACTCTCGCTCAAAGCAGCAAGCAGTAAATCTTGCCCTGGCTCCACCATCTTTAGAACAAAATATTAAATATTAACATAAAAAACTTAAAATGACAATTAACTCTCTTCTAAATATAAACCAACATTTTCTACCAGATCCATTCATTTAATATTTATGAAGAACCTGCTACACAGCAGGCAAAAAAAGGATGAAAGAGAAATAGTCTCTGATCCCAAGAAATTCACATCAAGATGGAAAGGAAAGAAAAGTATGTAAATCACAGAAAGAGTATATGTTACAAAATGCCGTGGGAACAGAGAAGGAAATGCTGAATTCACCTGGGGAGAGAGATTACAAAGATGACAATGGAGCCAATTCTCAGGTAAGAAATTGCCAGGTAGACAAGGATCTTCTGGATAGTGCATTCAAACTTATGGGGGTACGAATGATGCTGGCACTCTAAGAAAGATGGCTAGAGTAGTTCAACATGGGTACGGAAGCTCAGAACAGAAATACGAGGTTCAAAAAAAAAATACGAGGTTCACAAAGGTGATGGCAAGAGACGAAGAAGTTTTCGCCCACAGCTCTGAACACCATGCTAGAGAGCTCATTTAATCCTGTGAGGATCAGGGGTCACTAAAGGGTTTTCAGATAGAGGACTGCAAGACATAGATTTGTGACTTAGAAAAATTACTCCACAGCAGTGTGGAAGCAAACTGAGAATGGGTAGAGTAAGACCAAGGCAGGGAGACATCTTAGGAAACTGCTACAGCAGATCAGGAAAAAGATGATGTGCTATAACAGTAAGATGTAAAGAGAAAGAAGGGGGAATGGATTCCAAGATATTTAAGAAGGAGAATCCATAAGACTAAGTTTAAATAAAAGCTCAAAATGGAAGGGAGAACATGAAACACACACAAAAAATCATGAGTTGATGGATAGTTAGAGTTAAGCCACCAAGAGAAAATGAAAAAGGTTGATGAGCCCAGGAGACCTAAAAGATGAGATATATGGAGTTTAGGGGGAAAAATGCCTAATTCGAGCAGGCAAATACACCTTCAGTTGGGGTTTTCCAACTGTACTCATAGGAGCCAAATCAAAGTATTCTACCACTACGATAGATTTTTATCCATTTTGTAGGGAAAAAAAAGTTTAACAGAGCTTTCTTAATTTTAACTTTTCTCATTAATTTATCTGAAATAACCAATTTATATACACAAACATAATTATGAGAAATCTGACTACTTGTTTTTCTCAAAGAACTAATTTCACATTATATATATACTAATTTTCAGCTAATCCATTTATTCTCAGACTGTGCAATGCAATTAAATGTTTCATTATGTCCTACAAAAAAAAAGTTGTTAGCCAAGAATACCAGGACCACGACTTCCCAACATACAAGAACCACTGTTTTAGATGAAAGCAGGACATTTCATAGAGAAATTCTCTACTAGGTAGGTCTACGTCGCTTGTACATCATTTACAAAGATGTTCTAAAGGAAATACGAGTGAGTTTAAGGTGGAAACCACAGACATCCAGAAATGAAACGAAGGGCAGACCCACTGTTTAAAGGATGAGAGGAAGGATAGCCCAAAGGAGATTTCCCCAATATTTTTCAGAGAAAAGAAAAGAAGTCTAAGGAAGAAAGCATTTTGAGCAGATGGGAAGGGAAGGGAACTGACAGTGACTAAGTATCTTGTACAAGCCTGGCACAGTGTCAGGCTCTTCATGTCCATCACTAGCCCATGACAACCCTGAGCAAGATAAATATTATAATTCTAGAAATGAAACTGAGGCTCAAAAAGCTTAAATTACCTGCCCAAGGTCACACCCAGATCTAGACTGCTCAAATTCCCAAAGCCCACGCATTCTCTTTCCAATGAGTAGATCAAGAAGTCAATATTGGTAACCTGTGAAGTTTCAATACTTAACTTTGGAATAAACGCCTGTCTGAGATTAAAACTGGAAAGGGGAGAATTAGTATTAAACAACAAGATGGAAATAGTATGAAAGAACCAGATGACAGAGGAGACAAGGAGAAATGTCACAATATGGGTTTAATATAAAATTGATCCATTTTGGGGCTACCCTGGTGGCACAGTGGTTAAGAATTCGCCTGCCAATGCAGGGGACATGGGTTCGAGCCCTGGTCCAGGAATATCCCACATACCGCAGAGCAGCTAAGCCCATGCGCCACAACTACTGAGCCTGCGCTCTAGAGCCCGTGAGCCACAACTACTGAGCCCACGTGCCACAACTACTGAAGCCCGTGTGCCTAGAACCCATGCTCCGCAACAAGAGAAGCCACAGCAATGAGAAGCCCACGCACCACAACGAATAGCCCCCACTCGCCACAACTAGAGAAAGCCTGCACACAGCAACAAAGACCCAACACAGCCAAAAATAAGTAAAAATAAATATTTATTAAAAAAAAAGTTGATCCATTTTTCTAATACATAGTTGACCACACTTCACAAACTATCCTAGTACATAGTACAAATATGTACCAAGAGAGCAAACCAACGCTTTAAAAACATTTTCAATCTATAAAATACTTCATTAGGACCAATGACCTTTGGGAATACAGGGTCTTAGCCCACTTGCTATGGCTAGTTTTGACCTAGATTAATAATTCCTGAAACTATCAAAATGTCATCTTTTTTAAAGTAAATATTGGAAATAATTATTTACATTTGAAACAAAAGCACATTCTTTTAAACCAATGATTCCTAAACTACAGACCACAGAAAGCTTGGAGGCCGAGGGATCCATTAATCCATGTGTTACCGAATTCACGAGAGCTTTCTGAAATATATTTTCTGAACAATTAGCATTATAGGTACAAAAATATCATGGAAGAGAGTTATTTGGGGAATAAACTTGTTGGAGTCCATATAAGAAATGATGGCAACAGTTATAAGTAACATTATCAGTGACCTACTCAAAATGCATAGGAATCACAATTTGAGACCCTCTGATCTGAGCAGTGACCTAGTACTGACGATGCCTGTAAGAGACATTGTCTTTTACGAACTATTAATGAAAGAGATTTTAATTTTATATACATCTTATACACAAACAAAATCTAGGGATCCTTTCTCTCAAGCCAATTGGGCACAAATTCCCTACTTGCACTTTTTTTGCATGAGAAGTGGGGAGGGGATAGAGAGGACACATCTATGCCATTCTCTAACTCCATTAAGCAAAACCCTTAATATTTAATCATATTCCTATTCTGAAACTATCAATATTACAGACTCACAGAATTTCAGTGCTCAAGCTGACAGAGCCCCTAAAAGGTTATATTATGCAACCTTCCCCACATTTTACAAACAAGTAAGATTTATTCCTGAGAGGGAAAAAGCATTTTCACTTTGAACCCACTAAGTATAATGTAAACACAAACACTGTTAGGTGCAAAAGAACTGCTAACTACTAACCACAGAGTGATTCTATCTCAAACAATGGACAACAAAAAGGTTCCATTTTTATCATAAATACATTTGAAAATATCACCTATTCAAAATAGTACACCCATGAAAGCATCCATGATAAATAAGGACTAATGACACAGTAGTAGAGAGAAACTAAGAGACATCCTTGGCAGGAAGAGAATCCTGAGAAACAACAGCCAATCAGAAGAATGAAAGGATACAGTTCCCACTGAGAATACCAACACTGAAACCTATCAACAAGGACAAGGTTCCTCTTGTTGAGACCGAAGCAGATCTTTATAGCTCTGGGCAGATACAAGAGACGTATCTGCAGCAGCAGCAGCAGCAGTACACTACAGAGGCCGAGGAGACTATGAAGTCAAGGGGAAAACCTGGTTTCAAATACTGGCTACATCATCTGCTAAGTAGTGTAACACAGTTAAGTAATGACCTGTGACTCAGTTTCCTCATCTTCAAATGGGAATAAAAATAGAACCTACTTTACAGGATTGCTGTGTTGAGTAAATATTACACTACGTGGAATAAATATTAGCTACTATTAACCATCATGTTGATAAACATTACTATAATGTTCAAAAAATGTTTTCCTTCAAATTGCTGATACAAAACTTTATATCTAGAAAACAAACTTTACCTGTTGGCAATTTATTCACTAATTAACTTCCACATTAGTTCTATAAAATACTAGTACCCTTTTTACTCAAGTGTCATACATCCAATATGTCTAATCAATTAGCGTATCTAGAGGAAACTGGTAGACATCTTTAAATGTGCACATATAATATCATTTTAGAAATATCTTTGCCGGACATCCCTGGTGGTGCAGTGGTTAAGAATCCCCCTGCCAATGTAGGGGACACGGGTTCGAGCCCTGGTCCGGGAAGACCCCACATGCTGTGGAGCAAGTAAGCCTGTGCACCACAACTACTGAGCCTGCGTGCCACAACTACTGAAGCCCGCACACCCTAGAGCTCCACAACAAGAGAAGCCACCGCAATGAGAACCCCGTGCACCGAAACCAAGAGTAACCTCCACTCGCCACAACTAGAGAAAGCCCGCGTGCAGGAACAAAGAGCCAACGCAGCCAAAAATAAAATAAATTTAAATTTATTTTTAAAAAAAAGAAATATCTTTGCCTGAAAAGGATTTTTCTCATTACTTAATAGCGCTAAACATGTCTAATTTTCGACCCAACTTTGTTTTTATGTAGCCTGGATGTCGATGACTAGCACTCAGCTTAAGAATTTGAAGGATAATGATCCACTTAGAATTTAGCTGGTTAAGTCCATCAACAAGTATTCATTAAGTGTCTACTGAGTGCTGGTTCCTTAAGGGTATCAGAAGGAAGGGAAGGTAGGTATAAAGAAGTTTGCTAAAAAGGATTTTCTTTACCGAAAAGGATATAATCTGTATTTTTTAACACCTACTTCCCCACGCAGCGATCGCTCAGTAAAGTGCCCCTCCCCTCACTCTCATTGCAAAACCTATAGGAAGAATGGAATCAAAAAGGAATGTGCGGATTATATACAAGTTTCAAAACTGCTTTGAAAAAGAAGCCCAAGAAAGATTTGGGTGGGGGGGACTACTTTCTCGATCACAACATCAAAATCAGATGGCTAGTCTTCTCGACATTCACTATATGGCTGGAATTCTTTAACTCTCAAAATAATCCATGAGTAAAAACTACCCGTTATTCCCTTGTCAGAGATGAGAAACAGGCTTAGAGAGATGAACTGTAACAAGGTAACAACAAAGCAAGCTTGGAGCAGAATTACAAACCTAGGAGGGCTGATACCACGCGCCCCACGCCCCGCAGCCCCCCCCCCTCAAGATTCTGTGCTGTTAACTCCATACCAGTATTCTTCAAACTGCTGGTCACAACAATGTTGTCAAATAATTTAAGTATGTCATGACCAGTATTTTTAAAAATTTCAAATATAGAATATTCAAATATTTTAAATACAGACAGAATTAATGCAGCACACGCAGAGAGGATAAACATTATTTCACGAAACTGAGTTCTATGCGTGCATTATGTACTAGGTCACAAAGTAAAACACATTTCTTACTGTGGAATGCAGTAAAAAAGGTTTGAAAATCACTGCTCTGTGCTATATACTGTCTCCCAAGAGGTAAATAAGCAAGTTAATTTGACAGGTTTTATACCATATTTTTTTTCATAAAAGAGAGTTCCTGCTCTTCGAGAGCCTATCCTTTCCATCTACAGAAAATTTCAGTGGTATCACAAGGTTGTCCTTATTACTTAGTAAAGCTCAACCACATCAAAGTGGATCCGTCAATTAGCATTAAAAAAAAGACAACTGCAAAAACTTAAGGATTACATCATCTTGGTTATTAATTGTCTATTTAATGGAAAACAATTCCTCTCGGAAAGTATCTTTACACCAATTTTTGGCAGGCAAAGCACAAGAACCCACAGAGCCTCACGAAAAGTCAGGTATCTTGCTAAGAGCAGATCTCAGACCTGTGTGCTGTCTTCCTTCACAAGCAAGGCGGCAAGTCTCAAATCAAAACTCAATTTAGAGACTAAGAAATGCCAAAATGTTATCTGTACCTAAAGTCTTTGAGGCGAAAAAAGACTTTAAAAAAGCATGAAAAGAATCTCCATACTGCATGTTTTTAAATAGTAATCTCAGCAAAACCCTTAAAACATGTAAAACTGACACATAAGAGCATTCAATGGATGGATGAATGGATGATGAATTTATGATCTGTAAGCCACTCACTAAGCCTCCCTTTTTAACATTTACCCAGCAACTAAAATAAAATTTATTTTAAATTCTGGAGGATTGTATGCAACAAAATTAGACTGGGAATAAAGTTAGATTGGGAGATAAAAAGCAGAATCCAGAGGAAAAGAGTAAAGATGTCTTCTCTGGTAAGATAAACTTTGGAAGCAACTTCTTTAAACATGAAAATAAAATGTTCCCTTGCTTGCAAAACTAATATCCCACTCAAGGCAGCAGCAGCAAATTCTACATTTTATCCTAGAAATTCTGTACACACTATCTTTTATGCAGTGATGAAGGCTTTCCCCACTGCTTATGAAAAGCAGTTCTGATTGCGGTAAATAGCTGGGAAAAAATGGAATCCCTCCGCACTGTTATCTGGTTTAACTGTCTGCAACTATTCTGAGGAACCGCGCTAGAGCAACTAGGGGTTTGACAGCTTTCTGGACCCTCCTGGCCGACAATTTAGAAACCCTATTCCGTCTCTAATTCTGGCTGCCTAGAGAATATGAAACATTTAACTCAACATAAACTGCTAATAATCAACTTTCAAAGGTCAAAGGGGACCCAGTTTTTAACCTTCTCTCATCAACACGTGTTTAGTACAAACTTCCGGGTGTGGTTACAACTGGCTGGGCAATTCAATGGCTAAAAACGTTGCTTTATTTGACTCTCATTTTCTCGCCCGTTCTTCTCCCACGTTTCTCAACCAGCGACTCCCCAAAACAAAAGCCTCCCACAGTAAACGGAGCACGCACATAAAAAGAGCTTCTCTGTGCGAGGATCAAGTTAGTGGTCCGCAAACATTAACCAAACAGAAACACAAAGCCGGGGTGGAAAGGGGAGGAGCTGGATGCCAGGGTCAGGAAAGAAACAATCACAAGGGTTCAGGCACATCCAAATCTCCTCAGCGGTTAAACCGACCCCAAACCACTTCTGGGAAACCACCAGCATACACTGGTTTGGGGAACTTTAGATGCTCGTTACGCCAAACACTCTCAAAGTAAGCCAATTTCCAACCGCCTTTCCCCTCCACATAGATGCTTACTTAGGATCCAGGAGGCGAGCGAGCGAGCTCGAGGCAAAATTAACCTAATCACCGGGTGAGGCGTGAAGGTGGCCCCACGTGCCCCACGTACCGTCCCCATCGCCCCGACAGCGAGGTAATCAGCAAACTGCAGGTGCGGGGGTCCAGATCTGGGGAGACCCTGTCGCCTCCCGCACTCGCCCTGAACCGGAACAATCGTCCGGCAGAGGACTTCTGAAGGATTACAGAGCTCACTTTCCTGAGGGGCCGGGACCTCGCAGCCCCCGGGTCGAGCCGCGGAAGCAAGGGGGGGGACGGCCCAGTCGGAGCCAGAGCCGGCGTCCGCAGACGCTACCTCCTCGCCCAAACGGGGTGCCGCCGGCCCGGGACAGCGGGGCCCCCGGGGCCCGAAAGCCCCACGCGCGGCGACCGCAGGGCCCGGCGCTGACGGGCGGAGGAAGCGAGCGCGGCGGGGCCGCCGCCGGGACCGTGCCCCCGAGGGCCCCCAGGGCGCGCAGCTGAGGGGGCTGCGAGGGGCGAGAGAGGCCCCAAGCCGGGGTGAAGTGGCGGCCCCCCCAGCCCGGCCCCGCACGGCCCCCTGAGGAGGGTGGGAGTGGGAAGCTGTCCGGGAGGAGTGTAGAGGTAGAAAAGGGCTAAGGAGAGGACTTACTTTCCCCGCGGGATCCGACGCCGGAACAGCTTCTCCAGGTGGCGAGAGCTTGAAGAACCAGAAGCGACTGGAGCGGAGGCGGCGGCGGTGGCGGCGGTGGCGGCGGCAGCAGCGGCGTCCGGCTCTGCCTACCTCCCCGCCGCCATCTTGACGCCCCTCCCCCCCAGCCCCCCCGCCCCGCCCCGCCCCGCCGGGAGGGGGTGGGGCGACGGATGAGGCGCCGCGCGCACGCAGCGCGCGCCGCACGCCCCACGTGACTTCCTCCCTCCCCCACCCCACTCCCCAGCGCCCCTCTCCGCCCCGCCTCCCTCCTAGGTGGAGAAAGATGATTCCCCCCCCATCTTGACCGCCCCCTGCCTTCGCCGCCAAGCACGGACTCCGTCGCTCCTGCCGACCCGGTATCAGTGGTTGGATCCAAGGGAATTCCGGAACCCAAACCGTCCATTACCGCGGCTCCGGGGTGGGCGAGGGGTGAGGGGGCCGGGTTTCCGAGGAAGGGGGAGGGGGGAAGACGAAGGCCGCCTAGGAGAGTCACGTGTCTACTGCTTCCGCCGGCGCTCGAAAGACCTCGCGAGAGTTCCGTTCCTCCTCCCTTTCGCCCTCGCGGGCTGTCGGGAAGAAGGTCCGTGGTCTGGGTTGCCACCAGGAGGTCAACCGGTGGGCCGGGCGCATGCGTCCCACACCTGCTTTCAAAGTCAGGCTAGGAGGGGCCCGAAGCTGTTTTCAAAACCTTTTCGGTGTGTGGCTTTGGGCCAGGAAGTTACCTAGTGGCGTCTCTGTCACTTTGAAAGCTCGTTACCTTAGTTAATTCTAGAAAAAAATATTCGCATACTCATTGCTTGTTAGGCTTGCTCAAAGCACTTTATTCAATGTGAAACCGCAAGTAACTCGGAGCCCCTCGGCTGGTCCACTGCCATATTCAGATCCTAAGGAGTGAGAGCGCAATCAGCCCCACTTCTTTTTTCTTCACACACACCCGGTAACCTGAACAAACTATTGCTCTCAATTAATGATGCTGCAGATCTGTCGCTACTGCCTCTCACTTCCTTATTTTCATATTCTCCATTATGATCATTATTATTGCTACTACTACTAAGTGACCTGACACAGAATAAACAAATTAACTTCTTGGTAACCCTTTTGTAAAGTCATTCTGAGAATGCTCTTTGAATCCCTTGCTTAGGTAATGGGCACGCCTGGGTGATTCTTGCCCCCTACCGGCCGCGCTTCGCACTCGCCTTGAGCTCAAAGCAAACCTACTGGTTTGGTTAACTTGGAGGTTAAGGTGTGAGCTCTTCAAGAGACAGTGTGGGGCTGGGGGAGAGGGAAAAAAATGTAGTCATGGCAAGAATAATTATGACTCTTCCAACATTGTGTTTGTATACATGTAAACAAACATCTTAAATTGCAGATTTGCTAATCACTGTACCTCCATTATTTCGTTTAATCCTTACACACACAAACCTATAAAGGTAAAAAAAATAAAAATAGTTCCATAAGAACAAGGCCTTGGGGACTTCCCTGGCGATCCAGTGGTTAAGACTCTGCGCTTCCACTGCAGGGGCACAGGTTCAATTCCTGGTTGGGGAACTAAGACCCTGCATGCTGCTTGGCATGGCCAAAAAAAAAGAACCGTGGGAGACCAAGGCCTTCATCTGTCTTGTTCACTACTTTCCCCTAGCCTAGTTTATGGCCTAGTGTAGATGACAGCAAACAAGCAATTGTCACATTATAAAAAGAGAAAGAATACAGCAAAAAAACTAAGACATTGTATTGATAGTTAATGCATCAGTGTCTTTGGAGCTTGGTTGGAGCAATTCAGTTTCCAAGTGGCCCGCAAACTCTAGTTGTACACCGGAACTAGATGAGTCCTAGATTCTGAAGACAGAGGTCTAACCTAGGAACTCCCACCTTTTGAGGTACTTTCTGAGCATCTAAGCCAGATCCTTGCCGCCATCTCTGCATAATCTCTTTACCTTGAACCAAAGTAAAAGATGGTGTTTCAGGGGATATTTATAATATAACTGCACATATGCACACAAATGTTATGCACAAGGTCATTCATTGCAGCAGCATTTGTAGAAGGAAAAGATGGGAAACAACTTTAATGTCTTTGAAGAAAAGACTAATTAACTAAACTATAGTACTTTCCTACAGTGAAACAGTTGTTCAAAAGAATGAAGCACCTCTGGGACTTCCCCAGTGGCACGGTGGGTAAGAATCCTCCTGCCAATGCAGGGGACATGGGTTCGATCCCTGGTCCAGGAAGATCCCACATGCCGTGGAGCAACTAAGCCCGTGTGCCACAGCTACTGAGCTTGTGCTCTAGAGCCCGCATGACACAACTACTGAAGCCCGCGTGCCACAACTACTGAAGTCCGCGTGCCTATAGCCCGTGCTCCACAACAAGAGAAGCCACCACAAGGAGAAGCCCGCACACCGCAACAAAGAGTAGCCCCCGGTCGCCACAACTAGAGAAAGGCTGCACGCAGCAACGAAGACCCAACACAGCCAAAATAAGTAAATAAAATTTAAAAAAAAAATAGAATGAAGCACTTCTGTCTATGAGAATATATATTTTGCTTGCATGTTCGCGTGGAGCATCTCAGAATGACAACACACGTAGCAGTTGTATCAGGGGATGGGAACTGAGAGACTGAGGGTCAGAGGCAGGAGGAAGACTTACTAGCTGCGTCCAGAACAGAGATACTACTGGAAGCAGATAATTCAGAAAAATCCATATTCGAGCATGGTATTGACTCCCCCCCATTCAGGGGGGGCTATTTATATTTACACTACACTTCTCATTTCATTCAACAAATATTTGAGCCAGATACCATGTTAGAGGTATTGTGTTAGGGACACAAGTTTAAGAAAAACAAATCAAGGGGGATGTGAGGGATGGTGCCTGCCCTTGAGATAAATGCCCTTACAGTCTAGTGGGCATTAATCCCAAAATTACACAAAATGTAAACTTGTAGCTGTGACAATGCTACATAAAAGCTAACAGAGCCTATTATAGAGTAATTTGACCTCATCAGGGAAGTCAAAAAAGGCTTCCTTGAGAGAGCGATAACCCAGATGAGATTTGAAAAGTAGGTGTTAACTAGGTAAAGTGAAGAGAGAACTGCACTTAAGAAAGAGGAAACAGCACATGCAAATGTTCTGAAACAGGAGCGAAGCAAAGAGAAGGGACAGTAACGAAGCAAGTGCACCAGGGACTTCCCTGGTGGCCCAGTGGTTAAGACTCCGCAGTTCCACTGCAGGGGGCACGGGTTGGATCCCTGGTCGGGGAACTGAGATCCTGCACGATGGGGCCAGAGAACAAACAAACAAAAAAAAAAACACAAAGCAAGTGCACCAGTTGTTAAGATAATGTTTCTCAGCTCCAAACCCAAGCATCTATGCTCTGCTTTGTGATGCACTGAAGAACTACGTTTCTGCTTTGCCAGCTGTTTCAGAGCCACTAGGCTGGAGCAGGAAAAAGTTTCCTGTGAATGTCATCCCAGCAACACCTCTTCACCCTGGCATGTGCATTTCCCTCCAAAGTGATACCGCAGCAGCTATATCCAGTTTGCAGTTTTTCCCACGCTTACAGAGCTGGCCTCATCACACCAAACTCTCCTCTCAGACACGAGGACCAGTGAGAGCATCCGCGGGGTCACCCTCCAAGCTCAGAGACACTAACACCAGTCGAGCAGAACCCCCTCCTTGGAGTTTCAGTTTCAGCAACATGGGGCCCCTCTTCTACATTTCTAAGTTTATTTTTTTTCTAAATATTTACTTAGCTGCCTCGGGTCTTAGTTGCGGCATGCAGGATCTAGTTCCCTGACCAGGGATCAAACCCGGCCACCTGCATTGGGAGCGTGGAGTCTTAACCACTGGACCACCAGGGAAGTCCCCATTTATAAGTTTAAATTACACCAACCCCTTCCCTTTGTCCCCTTAGCCTGAGTGGTGAGAATTGCTTTCCACAGTTGCAACGTCTGTGATGCCTTCAAGTTCTCTCTTTACCCTTTCAGTTACCTAGTTCACCAGTTTATACCTAGTTAACAATTTTTTTTTTTTTTTTTTTTTTGCCACACTGCGCGGCTTGTGGGATCCTAGTTCCCCGACCAGGATTGAACCCGGGCCCTCGGCAGTGAAAGCAGGGAGTACTTACCACTGGAATGCCAGGGAATGCCCAACAATTTCTTATCTTAAATTTTCTTCATTAAATAACTGGTGTAGTGTCTGCCTTCCGTCTGCACCTTGATTGATATAGCAAGTAAAAAGGAGTACTAGTAGGATTGCAAAAAGTAGATAAAGATCATTCTCAAAGAGCCTTTTATAACTGAGTTTGGACTTTATTCTGTAAGCTACAAAGAACTCAGAAGCCTGTTATGCAGAGAACTGCCATGGTTCGATATGCATTCTAGAAGAATCACTCTGGAAGCAGTGCAGCAGTTGGATCTAAGAACTGGGCTGCAGGTACAAAGACCAGACAGGTCAAGAGGAGAGAAGAACAGAACCTGAACTGGAGCACAATTGTTGAGCAATGGAAGAAGGCCAAGTGCCATTAGCTGAAACGCTGACCTCAGGAAGACAAACAGGTCTAAAGAGGAAGATAATGAGTTCGGCTTTATATAGGAGGAATGCTTTGCTTACCTATTGTTAGGTAAAAAATGACCCCCAAATGTAACGACTTAACACAACAACTGCAATGTTATTCTCATGATTCTGCAAGTTGGGCTGGGCTCAGCTGGACAGTTCTTCTGGTTTTGCTAACAGTCACTTGTGTGACTGTATTCAGCTGGTGGATCAGCTGTGGGCTGGGCTCAGCTGGGATGCTGGGACAGCTGTATTTCTCTCTCTCAAAGTGGTCTCTCCAGCAGCCTCTCCATGGTTCTTGTACTGTGGCTCAGGACTCCCAAGAACATGAAAGCAGAAGCTTCTAGCCTTTCTTAAATTTTAGGCTTTCAAATGACACAGTGATGTTTCCACCATATTCTGTTGGTTAACAAGGCCAAATAGGACTCAAGGAAAGTCACACAAGTGTATGAATAGTGGGAGATGCTGTTCACTGGAGGCTACCTAAGTCTATCATAAGGAATTTTGAGAGGCCTGTGGGAATCCAAGTGGAGATGTCTAGCAAGCAGTTGAGTCTACAGCTTGAGGATCCAGATGGGGATTAAAACATGAGAGAGGATAAAACTGTACTCAGAGAATGCAGAGAGAACAGCAGGGGCCCAAGGGCAGAACCCTGAGGTCCTATATCTAAAAAGTGAATATGCAATGAGACTTAGAACGATCAATCAGAGAGGTCAAAGCAGAACCAAGGCAGTAGAGTTTTAAGGAATGAGTGATCAAGCAATATCTAAGGCAGCAGAGAGCACCAGAATGTGGGCTGAAGCGTGTACTGGATTTTAGAAGGTGGTAGACATAATCGCAGGTAGAGGTATTGTTGTTGTTGTTGTTGAAGACTTTATTTTTTAGAGAAGTTTTAGATTCCCAGCCAAACTGAGGAGAAGGAACAGAGATTTCCCATCTACCCCCTGACCCCACATTTGCATAGCCTCCCCCACTATCCACGGCCCCTGCCAGATGATACATTTGTTACAATTGATGAACCTACATGGACACATCATTATCACCCAGAGTCCATGGTTTACTTCTTCTTGGTGGTGTACATTGTATGAGCTTGGACACATGTATAATTACATGTGTCCATCATTACAGTATCATTCAGAGTATTTTCACTGCCCTAAAAATCCTCTGTGCTCTGTAACAGCAGTTGTTTTGACTGCCCAGAATCCATCTCTCTCTTTTTTTTATTTTTTTGGCTGCAGCACACAACAAGTGGGATCCCCAACCAGGGATCAAACCCGCACTCCCTGCATTGGAAGGCAGATTCTTAACCACTGGACCACCAGGGAAGTCCCATCTTGTGTATTTCTTGCCCCAGGCTTAACCACTGGACCACCAGAGAAGTCCCATCTTGTGTATTTCTTGCCCCAGTCTTAAACACTGGACTGCCAGGGAAGTCCCTAGAATCCACCTCTCTTTCTTCAGATAACAGCACCTTAAATTTATCATGCCCTCTCAAAGTCCATGTGGTATGGAAAGGGCTAACATTCTCCCACATACATCACTCCAGGGTAGAGCATGTAATCTGGGTCTGGCCAATTGGAATACTGGATCCACTGTCAAGGCCACTTTGATTGGTTTAGTGCCAGCCAGCGAGTTTCAATTCTAGAACTTTGTACTGAAAATAATAGGAAAAAGACACTCCCTTGCCAAACTAACATTGGGAAGTGGGGGCAGAGGCCATGATGTGGAGCTGGAGACCAGTCTGTGAAGCCAACCTAGAAATCAGTGGGGCAAAGAGCAGGATGGGGAGAGAGAGGGAGAGACTAAACCCTGATGACCTTCTGATGACATCCTCTGAGTCCCTGGATCATCCTGTCATGCCTGAAGCTACTCATACCCTGAGCTTTTCTGTTATGAGAGACAATAAACTCCCTTTTTTTTTTTTTGGCTGCACTGCACAGCATGTGGGATCTCAGTTCCCCGACCAGGGATCGAACCCGTGTCCCCTGCAGTGGAAGTGTGGAGTCTTAACAACTGGACTGCCAGGGAACTCCTCCCTTATTTTCTTAAACTAGGTTGAGCTTTGTTTCTCTCATTTGCAATCCAAAACAATCTTGACCGGGCGTCCCTGGTGGCGCAGCGGTTAAGAATCTGCCTGTCATTGCAGGGGACACGGGTTACAGCCCTGGTCTGGGAAGATCCCACATGCCGCGGAGCAACTAAGCCCATGTGCCACAACTACTGAGCCTGCGTGCCTGGAGCCCATGCTCTGCAACAAGAGAAGCCACCGCAAGGAGAAGCCCGCACACCGCAACGAAGAGTAGCCCTCGCTCGCTGCAACTAGAGAAAGCCCGCGCACAGCAACGAAGACCCAACAAAGCTAAATAAATAAATTTATTTATTTTTTTAAAAAGAAAAATAAATAAATAAATAAATGAAATAAATAATTTTTTAAAAATTAAAAGGAAAAAACAATCTTGACCAATACAGATACTAATTAAAATGTAATTTTGAAAGGTTCATGTATATATTTAAACTAATTTTTAAAGTGTTTTTTTAACTTCTCTATTTTATTTTATTTATATATTCTTGGCCACGCAATGTGCCAAGCAGGATCTTTAGTTCCCTGACCAGGGATTGAATCCATGTTCCCCTGCAGTGCAAGCGCGGACTTAACCACTGGATGCCCAGGGAAGTCCCTAAAGGTTTTGTTTTGTTTTTAAGATTTTTTTTTTTGATGTAAACCATTTTTAAAGTCTTTATTGAATTTGTTACAATATTGCTTCTGTTTTATGTTTTGTTTTTTTGGCTCCGAGGCATGTGGGATCCTAGCTCCCCAACCAGGAATCAAACCCGCATCCCCACACACACTGGAAGGCGAAGTCCTAACCACTGGACTGCCAGGGAATTCCCCTCTCTCATTTAATTCTAACAATAAACCTATGAGGTAGAAAGAGTATTGTTTTACTCTCACTTGCTTGCATTCCAAGTATATTACATATATTGTATATATGCATATTGCACATATTAACATATACGTGTATATATACATATGGGGGAAGTTTATATATTTATGTATCTGTGTATATTTATCTATCCATACATACATACATATTTATATATATATATATACACACACATACATATAATAGGAAAAGGTATGTATATTATTTATACTTACAGATGAATGGAAGGAATTAGTAGATCACAGTGGTCACCAGCTGTGGAATACATGTCCCATTTGGTAGAACCTTTTAAGAACTGATGCTGGGACTTCCCTGGTGGTCCAGTGGTAAAGAATTCGCCTTACAATGCAGGGGGCACGGGTTCGATCCCTGGTCAGGGAACTAAGATCCCCTATGCCGCGGGGCAACTAAGCCCGCGCGCCGCAACTTCTGAGCTTGCACGCCTCAGTGAGAGAGCCCGTGTGCCACAAACTACAGCGCCCACGCGCCACAACTAGAGAGAAGCCCGCGTGCCGCAACGAAGATCCGGAGTGCCACAACTAAGACCAGACGCAGCCAAAAATAAAAATTAAATAAGTAAATAATAAATTTTAAAAAAACCTTCCATTAAAAAAAAAGAACTGATGCTAATAAAAAAGTATTAAACAATAGCAAAAGCCTGGAGCAAATATTAATGCAAAGATAACCCTAGAGTAAGGAAAGTCATCTCAGCACTGGTGTGATTTCACCCACGTCATCTTAGGAGAATGGAGATGGGTAAGCAGGCAGTCCTGAAGCATGTCACATTTTTCCAAGATCCCGAGTCTCAATGCAGATTACTGTAACTGTAGCTATTTGCAATCCTTCTGTTTGCATAACTGTTTGCAAAATTGCTGTTCAGATTGACCAATCTATCCATCTACCCTTGGCTTAAAACCATGTAGTGGCTTCTTATCAGATTTGGGATAAAAGTCTCAGTCCTTACTAATGGCTTTTGTGTCCATCAGGGTCCGGTCAGGAAAACAGAATTTAAAATAGGAAATTCATTAAACAGGTGGTGGAGGACCAAACAAGCAGAAAGGGAACACTGAAGTCATTTAATAATAACTGCAGGAAGCAGCTCCCATTTCTAGGGCTGGAGAACAAAGAGACCCGTTGGGGTTAGCAGAGAAGAAGAATCAGAAGAGGATTCCTGGAGGGCTGGTTCTTATGCCTCTGAGAAAGGGGCACCATGACGTTGGCACTGGCCCTTCAAGAGCTTATGGGAGGGGCCCTGCAAAGCTGGGGCTCAGAACTCTGAAGAGGGGCTGCTGCTGGTACTTCTGAGGTAGCACGCTGAGGCTATTTCTGGAAAGAGCCTGGAGAATGAACCAAATGGCCTGTCAGAAGCAAAATGTCATTACTTACCCTGACAGGAATAGCAAGCAAATGGGCGGGAGTAAGTCCCTCCCCCTGCCTTCCAGTCTCCCTGTATCCTCGCCTATTGACAGAACCTAACACTAGCTGACAAAGGTGCACTACAGTTTGCAGCCCAAATATTGCAGAGCAGGGTGGAGAAGAGTGAATTTGGAGCTGAGAGACCAGCACAGTCTTCAAGGGCCTATGTGATCTAGCCCCTGCCTACCTTCCCAGCCTGATCCCCTCCATTCACATCATATACTCAGTTCCGATCACATTGGGTTTCTTTTTCTTTCCCCAGACAACACAGCTTATTCCCACTTCTGGGGCATTTGCACTCACTATTCCCTCTACCTACAAGTACCTTCTCCCTTGGGACTCACTTATTTAGGGTATAACCTAAAGCCACCAACTCAAAGAGGATTTCTCTGACTTCACCAATCCATAGAAGCAATGATCTCCCTACTCACACTCTGTAAAATTCCCTGTTTTCATTTTACCCATAGCATTAATAGCTATTTAATATTTAAAAAGTGATTTCTTGTTAGTTTCTATCCTAAAAAATGTAGGGATCTGTCTTATTCGCCACTGTATCCTTGGGGGACCAGACAGTGTCAGGTATACAGCTCAATAAATGTTGAATTAATGCATTTTAGAGAAAGTAAAAACCTCTGTGTATTTATGGAAGCTGGAAGGAAACTTGGAGATCACAGCTGACTCCATCATTTGACAGCTGGGTAAACCGAGGGACAGAGAGCTGAAATAATATACCAAAGGGCACACAGTGAGTGAGAAAAGTGTTGCTTCCTACTTTTCCCAGTGCTTTCACATATATCACTTTATTTTGCTCTCCTACTTTCCTGGTGCAATTGTAGGGTACTTGGGCAATGGTGGGGATTCCAAAATCTTCTTGGGGACCGAAGAGAGAGAATGGATGAGTGACCTCTCCTCATATGTCCAGGAGGGGTCCCCAGGGAAGAGCTGTAACTGGACACCTTACCTGTGTTCAAAGCAAAGAATACCCAGGACATCTGTGTTTCTCTGGGACCTTACGACCGAGCTCCCCTGGGTGGAGAAAGGTGCCCAGTTGTTTCCGTGGGGTTAAGGTAGCCCTCTAGTGGACTAACAGTCAAAAGACTGATCCAGGACCTGCAATTAAATTGCTGTGTGACACTGGGCAGCAAGTTAGTTACCTGTTCCTGCTGGTCCTCTCTTTCCCCATCTGTAAAACGGTTGGGGTATGTTGGGCTAGGATTGCTATGGCTCAGCGAGGCTGACTCAGTTGGTAAGAACTGTGCCCGCGGGTTTTGAATACTGTAAGAGTGGACTCGATAAACCTTTCAATTTAGGAATGAATGGATTAAACTGCTGGAAAGGTCAAGGTGGTGCAGATGTTAAACTGCTGGGACCTAGGCTTCCCAGGTCATAAGGGGAGGTCGAGGGGTCAAAGGTCGGGTTCCGGTCAAACGCCCGAAAAACCGGAAGTCCCGAGTGGGTCTAATCCGAGGCCTGGCCTCCAGCCGCGTGACTAATAAATCTCCCCGGGGCGGAGCTGCAGCACCCGGAGAGGGCGGAGTTTGGGGCCTCCCAATGGCAGCGCGGATGTCCTTCCAGCGCAGCCAATCAACGTGGGGAGACGGTAAAATTTAAACCCCCTCCCACGTCCTCCGCTGGGACCTGTCCTGAAAGCGATTGTATGAAGTGCGGCCGCTCGTCCCGCCCCCGCCGGGGAGGCGGGGAGAAGGGCGGGCTTTCCCTCTCGAGTTCGCCTATCACGGCAGGAAGCCTGGGGAAAGGCGGGCGGCGGCGCCAATCAGGGCAGCAGCCGGGGTCCGGCGGAGCAGTTGGCTACAATTGTTGTAACTTTTTTCGAAAGCTGCGTTTCCCGGGAGATCCTAGGCGGTGACAGAGCGCGGCCATGGCTAGAGGTATTGGCCCGGGTGGCCAGCGCCGGGGCAGCTGGGATAGGGGGTCGCGCTGGAGGCGGGACCGAGGTGGCGGGAGCTGCGGCAGGGAGGCGCTCTCCCGCCGGCTGCTCGCAAGGAGCGCGGGGACGAGCGGGGGTGCGGGGGGAGGGGCTGCGGAACCTTCCCCACCTCGTCCCCACCCTCGCTTCCGAAGCCCCCAGAAACCCCTCCCACTCCCGTGCTTCGGTTTCCCCTCTTTAAAGTGTGGGCACCCGGTGGCCTGCCTCTCCCGACGCAATGGGGCCATATGTCAAAGCTGTTTGCAAACTAAAGCGCAGGGCACCTCCAGGGAATGGTTGTCATTGATACAAATGGGGGGAGGGCGAGGATTCGCCTGCTTAAGGGCTCTCTCTTGTTAGGAAAGGAGGTGACCCCGAGGCGAGGGCGCAGATCGGTAACCTACATGGTGGGGAGCGCGTCGGAGTGGACCCCGCAGCAGGCGCCTTCCTTTCCCTCCCCACTCCCTGAGTCAGCTCTGCGCCGCCGGGGCGGGGACGGGCCCCGCTGGCCCACTTTGGGGTGAAACAGGTCCCCTGGCACCTCCCGGGGCGGCCCTTCGCGCCGCAGCTGATCAGGACTCCTGCCCACGGGAGATGGCTTGGGTGGGTTTGTGCAGCCGCGAGGGAGGCGATGTCCCTGCCTGAAGTTCTTCGCAGTTAGTTTGCTGTCAGGACAGTAAGACCCACGTTATGTGGCAAAGTGATCTCCAACCGCTGGTCATTTCCAGCCGCTGTGTCTCCTTCATGCAAAAACTTGAGCGTGATGGTTCACTTGAATTATTATTTAAAAGAAATAAGTTGAGGTTTTACATCTTTCTCAAAATTCTCAGGGTATTACATATTAGTAGGAATTTGCCTTAATGCAGTATGCTCCCTATGGCGATCATAATGAATAAAATAAGGATTCATTCAGCAAATATTTATTGGGCTTCTTTGTTTTCAGCCCCTGCACCCAGGTGCATCATTTATTCTCCCATTATCTCTTTACGGTCTTTTGGGACAAGATTTACCTAGATTATGATTAAGAAGTAAGGCATAGTGAACTTCATGTTAAAGAGCTTCGTAACCCAGTCCACACAGAAAAGTAAGATGCCTTAAATATTTTTCTTCAGAAAAGGGTTAAGCATCTAAAAGTATATTTAATAATATCTGACTAATTTATCTGACAAATCTTAATAAAGCTATGCTTCCCTTATTCATTTTTCCCATCACAGCAAAATCATTTAAACTACCTGTTTTAACAGTAGTGCATTAAAAAAAAAAAAGAAAAAAAATAGCTTGCTTTAATTAATCTGTGGGGGGAAACAAAGTGAACCACTCTGCCACTGAAATACTTAAATACTTAATATGGGCAAGTAATAATTACCATTGAGGGCCAGGTGCTTTATTATGTCAGTTAATCTTTACAAACTGTTACTTCCATTTTTCAGAGGTGGAAGCTGAAGTCCAAAGTCACTGTCCAGACTCTGGCCATTCTGTGTCTTTGCTTGTTCCACTCTACCTCCCTTATTTAGCCAAAGTGAAGATGAGTGTTCCCAGCTTCTACCATAACAGGTTACAAATCACCTTTGTAATGTACTGGTTAGTGATTCTCAGTGACTCACATGACCCCCCCCCCACCATGAAGGGTCAGTCTTTTTCTTCTAGAAAAGAGGTCTTTGTTCCTAACTTGTAGTTCACTTTGAGAGCCCTGCGGAGTCACATGAACAAAATGTTCAGATACCGGGTAACTCCTCTCTGGTTTTGAAGTTTTACAATCATGTAAATATTTACAGCCTCAAGGATATTACTTTGGGCAGGATCCGTCCATCTACTTTTCCCCGTTTCTACTGCCACTGTCAGATGGCCTCATACTTGGTCTCCCTCTTCCCACTGTGACCATCTCCAATTTATTGTGCCTCAGCAGCTAGAGTGGTCCCCAAGAACACAGATTTTTATCATGTGACTCTCACCACTCCTTCTGCCCCTAACCTCCCCTTTTGTTCTTAGGATCAAATCCACAGTCCTCACCCTGGCCTGTAAGGGGCCTACCCACCCCTCTGGCCTCAATGTGCTCCATCTCTGTCTGTGTTCATTGTTGCGTCTTTAGCCCAGGGCCTGGAACACAGTAGGTAGTCAATAAATGCTTGTTGAATGAATGAATTGGTATTTTAGTGTCTGAGTTTGAGGAAAGCAATATACATTTTTTTATGCTGAAGTATCCTCATATCCATCAGTATCTCAGTCATGTGACCCTTAGGCAAGTGATTTATTTTCCCCAGCCTCGATTTCTACATCTGTGAAATAGAATAGTACCTCCTCATAAATGGTTGGGAAGGTTAAATTAAATAATGCATTATTGTACGGCCTGACACAGTAAACATTCAGTAAGTGCGAGCTATTAGTATCATTGCTGTTGGATTCTATTTCTATGGGACCCTGGGCAACATTAAGAGTTTTTATTTCTGTGACTAGGTATATGTATTTGTTATGCACATGTGAACACCTCATGTACAGACAAAACAAAGTGTTTTGAAACTTTACTGAAGGATTTGAACTACATTTTCTAGCTACTAGAGCTGCAGAGTTGAGAGAAATGGGTGCTAGACTTGTATTTTAATGTATCCCCTGCATTTTGTGGGCTATGATGGAGAAAGCTATAGCCCTGAGTATGTGTGTGTAGTGGGGGCGAGGGAGTTAAAATAGTATGAGAAATGGACAAGCTGATCTGAGCAGCTGCTTCCTGCCTCCAGACCATGATTCCCATGATAGTTTGGCAACAAACTACAAACCTTCTCTGCCCTGCAGAGGTAACAGACACTGTTTCAGATGGCTCAACCTGGGTGTCAGAGTGTCACTTTAGAATCCTTACTCTCTGCATAGTCTCTTGGGTATTCAAGTGGGCAGACTACCCTACCCCACTGGAGTCAGTGGTTGGATGGGTATGGCAGGGGTTCCCCAGCCCTGCTCTGAAGGATTCTAAAGCATGAGCTGATTTGGGAGGTGTTGTCCTGAGAAGTGTCTTGCCATTTAATCCACTGTCTTACCCCTTCTAAGGGGAGGCAGCTAGTTAAAGTGACAGCCATTTGTTTATCTGTGGATGTCAAAGGTGCCCTGGGTACGTTATGGAATTCATAGTTCTTAGTTTTTATCCACGAGGATGCTGAGGCCTAGTCTGGGGAAGGGACTTGGCCATGGTCACAAAGCACCTCTGGGGCAGATGCAGGGAGAGATACCCAATCTTTGCCTCCCAGGCCATAACCCAAGGCTAGATGCCCCGAGGTGTCTTGTTTGCATTATGACTTTGCACAAATACAGGGACTCTTTTGGCCATGGGCCCTCAAACCCTAATGGCTACAGCACAGTGGTTCAGGGCAGTAAGGTATACTGGAACCCCTGCCTCCCAGGACATTTCCTCGTGCGGGGACAGGAGACCTGGGTGACTTGCTAAACCCTCTGCAACACCATTTGCTCCTCCATGTTTATTTCCTCACCTGTAACCTGGAAGTTAGTGGACGGGAGTGTAGGCTCTGGTCTGTTGGCCTGGTAATCTATTTCTAGTTCTGAGAACTTGGCCAAGCTCCTCACTTCTCCGAGGTTGTTTTCCCTGTCTGTGGAAGAGAAAATAATGGTGTCTACCTTCAAAGGGCCGTTGTGAGGTCTGAATGGCATAAGGTATGCAAGAGAAGCACCCAGCAAACATATCATTATAATTCCTGGCTCTATTTCCCCAGGGTCCGGACCGGTCAGGTGCAGACCGCCTGGGTTTGACACCTGACCTGATCGCTTTCTAGTTCTGTGGCTTTGGACAAGCCCCTGCACCTCCTTGGAACCGCAGTATCCGCATCATAAACGGGTTAGCCACAGGACCTGGCCCCCAGGGGCTTGCCGGGAAGGTTAAATGCCCAGGAAAACGCTCCGTGAGCACAGGCTCGGGCACACAGGAGGGCTCTCGCCTGTCGCGTTCACCGCTGCCGACTGCGCCTGGCACGGACGGGTCTCTCGAAATAGCCGTTGAGCCAGCGAGAGTAGGAGCCTGGCCGGCCGAGAGCCCGGGCTGTCATTATCATGTTTCCCACCCCTTCCTCCCCGAGTGGCTGAGGACGCGCGAGAGGGGGCGCGCCCGAGTCGGGATTCCTCGCGGCCGCGGGGCCCGCCCTCCTTCGTTCCCTCCCCTTCTCCCTCCCTCGCTCCGGAGGAGCCTCGCAGCGCCGCCCCTGCCAGCCCCCGCCCCGGCCGGGAGCGGACGGTGGGTGGCGGCAGCGGCGAGCGGGCGGGCCGCGGAGGACGCGCCGCCAGCGCCTCCCTCCCTGCGTCCTCGGTCCCGGGCCGGCCGGGGCTGCCGCGGCGTGCGGGTGCCGGGCTCTGCCTCGCAGGCCATGGGGGAAGGGGGCGCCGTGGGGCGCCGCCGGCCCTTCCCCGGGGCGCCGCGGCGGCGCTGGTGGCGGCGGCAGCAGCAGCAGCAGCGGCAGCGGCAGCGCTGGTGGCCGGGCCGCGGCGAGGGCGAGGGCGCGGGGCGCGCCGCCATGGGCCTGGCCGGGCTGCAGGTGGGTGTGTCGGGCCCGGCCGCGCGGGGGGCGGGCGGCGCGCGGGGCCCGGCCGGGCCGGGCGGCGGGAGGGCGACTCGGGCCCCGGCCCGGCCCCGCCGGCCGGCCCCGGCCTCCCGGCGGCGCGGGCGGCCCACCGCCGCCGGGCCCTCGGAACATGGCTGCGGCGGGAGGCACCGCCGCGGCGCCCGGCCCGGGCGGCCCCGCTCCCCGCCCCGCCGCGCCCTGAGCGCCCCCTCCCCCGCTTCCCCCGGGTCCCCCTCTCCAGGCAGGAAGATGTCCAAGCCCCGCGCGGTGGAGGCGGCGGCGGCGGCGGCGGCGGTGGCAGCGACGGCCCCGGGCCCGGAGATGGTGGAGCGGAGGGGCCCGGGGAGGCCCCGCACCAACGGGGTAAGCAGGCACCCTCCCCGCACTCGCTCGGCGCGCCCCGAGGGGCCGTGCGGCCGGGCGCCCCTCTCGGCCCCGCTCTGAGAGCACGTGGGCGCCCCCGCGGCCCTGGGGCGGGGGTGCGGGCGGGGCGCCCGGCCGGGCAGCTTCCTTTTCTGCTGCGTGCCTGGGAGTGGCGTCCACGCCCGCTCCGCCATGACCCTGGCAGTGTTTTGACCTCGGAAAAGTTTGTGTCTTTATGGCATCTCCATGCCCCGAGACCCAGCCACCCCGGTGGTGGCCACCTTCCCAGAGTGTGCGGGGCCTGCCCGGGGCCCTCGGGGAGGTCACGGGGTCTCGCTGACTTGGTGTTGAATGGCTCACCAGGCAGAAAGGCTCGGCAGGGTTTCTGGGAAGGCCCTCCTCCCGTCTCTGCTTACTCAGAGGAGAGGCCGCACACCCAGAGACACCAGCAGTGACCTGTCCGCCCCACCGGTCTGCCCACCGCAGTCGAGTAACCGCCCTAAATGCGCCGGCTCTAGGCGTTTCTTCCATTAGCTCTGCACCCCCCAGTTAGCCCGAGAGAACTACCCCAACCGCAGCCCAGTCCCGCAGTCCTGGGAGGCTGCTGGGCTGCATGATTTGAGAGGGGCCAGGCTTGGGCACACAGAAGGCTCAGGCAGTAATGGCAAGTCCTGCCAGCTGACCTCAGGACTGAGAAGTGGTTGATCAGGTTCCCTGAGGCCCGCTTCTGTGCCAGAGTCCCTGCAGCTCCTGCCAGGGCAGTCGGCTCCTGCACTAGGCCAGCCCTTCCAATCCCGGCCTTGTTTACCCTGGTCCTTCTGACCTCCTTGCTACTGGTAGGTTGCCTCCTTCTTATATAGACCTTTGTGGACGGCTGGTTCTGCTGGCCAGATGGCCCCCCTTAGCGAATGGAATTAGAGATGGACTTGGACCTGGGGGATTCTGAACCTTCCACTGCTCTGCTGGGGCTGGCTTCGCCTAGTAGCCCAGTTTTTGCGAGATGTTGTCTATTTTTTGTCTTTTGTATTCTGATTGCCCCGTTGTCTGCCTAAGTCTTGTGGGATCTTCTTTTTCAAGCCTCTTTCAGAATATGCATTTGTCGTTTTAGGAGAATGTATTTACCGGGCAATCAAAGATCTATACCTACATGAGCCCGAACAAATGCTCTGGAATGCGTTCCCCCCTTCAGGAAGAGAACTCAGTTGCACATCACGAAGTCAAATGCCAGGGGAAGCCGTTAGCCGGAATCTACAGGAAACGCGACGGTAAGCCTCTGAAATGGCCCTGTTCTGACCACAGCTGGCCGGCTCGCATCCTGCAGAATAATGTAAATGTGCTAAATTTTTATCCAGCCTTTTCAAGCCAAAGTTCAAAAGGTTTGAACCATGTTTTTTCTTGCTGCTAGGAAACACAGACACGGGGGAAGGAGCTGCCTGTTTAGGGCGTGTGCCCTGTTGGTCTAACAGGTTCTCCCTGCTTTCACAAGAGTTCGCGTGTCCTTCAGGCTTGATTATCTTGCCAAGTTGCAAAAATACGGCACCTGGTCTGTTGTTAGAGAGGCTCACAGGTGCTAAAAGTACAGAAATTATGAGTCTAGGTTGTCCAGACCATGCGCTTGCTTGCACTCCCGCTGAGTCATGTGAACCTAAGGAACTGATTTCCTTCCCTTTTATGAGCTGGCCTTGACCTCAGTTCTAAAGTTTCTTTCTACTTAGCGTTCAGTGCTAGTCTCTGGAGCATCATACTCTGGAATGAGATTTGGGGTTAAAATATTGAGCAAGAAAATTAATGGTTATTGAAAATTCTGTCTGGCCCTGCAAAACATGCTGAGACCTCTTCCAAATCTTGCTCTAACCCAAATTTTCCCTTTTAAAGCTGAGGGCGGGGCGGGGGCGCCGGTGCGCGTGAGCTTCCCCTAATTCACTGTGCTCCCTTCTGATTAAACCTTGCCTTAGAGAAGCAGAACTCTGGCTATCAGCAGCTCCGTACAAGGAAGCTTTGTATTCGTTAACAGAAAGTGCCATAAGGGATGGGGTAGCCCAACCTCTGGGCCAGATCTGAGACCCAGGGCCAGGAGCCAGCCCTCTGCCTGATTCCCCCTGGTACATAGGGTGATGTTACTTCACATGACTTAGGTTCCAATCCTAGCTCTGCCATTTATGAAAGGAAGGGACGTGGGCAGTTTGCTACTCTTTTCTGAGCCTCAGTTCTCTCTGTACAGTGGGAGAGAGAGGAGTCCTACAGGACCATTCTGAAGATCAGTTAAAAGAGCAGGTGCAGATGGGCTTTGTGCGGGAATTCCCTGGTGGTCCAGTAGTTATGACTCGGCGCTTCCACTGCCGTGGGCCCCAGGTTCAATCCCTGTTCGGGGGAATTAAGATCTCAAAAGCCGTGCAGCGTGGCCAAAAAAAGGAGTCGGGGCGGCTTTGTGAGCTCTCCATACGTCAGCCTGTTCTCCACTGGCCTGCGAGCATCACGGCCTGCCCCTCCCTGCATTTCAGCATAGGCAGCACTCAGGACAGCACTCGCCACACTGGGTTGGGGAAGGGGCTCTTTTGAGATGGCGCTCAGCCAGTCTCACGTCCCTTCTGGAACGGGGCAGGATGTAGATTGTCCTAAATGGGGACACGGGACACAAGCTAGCTGATTTGACTTGTAGTGTTACTACATGGCGACAGTCTTGTGGCTGGAGGAACATTGGAGGAGACCCCAAGGTCCAGGTTCTTGTCCATGATTCTAGACCTTTTTCCTGCCTTGATGCAGACTCAACATGACAGCTGATGTTCACGAGCACCACCCACTTCTAGGGTCATGCCCGATGCCTTAACTCCACCCGAGAAGGCGTACAAGGAGCAAGAATGGTCTGGATGGGTGCTGATGTATTTATTTTTCTCTTTTGTTTGTTGAGATATAATTCTGATATCCTGAAGTTCACCATTTTAAAGGGTACAATTCAGGGGTTTTTAGCATATTCACAGATATGTGCAACCATCACCTCTGTTAAACTCCAGTACATTTTCATCACCCCAAAAAGAAAGCCTGTAACCTATTCACAGTCACTCCCCATTCCTCCCTTCCCCCAGCCCCAGGCAGCCACTAATCTATTTCCAGTCTCTATGGATTTGCCTATTCCAGACATTTCACATAAATGGAATCATCTAATATGTGGCCTTTTGTGTCTGGCCTCTTGTACTCGTTATAATGTTTTCAGGGTTCATCCATGTTGTAACCTGTGTCAGTACTTTGTTCCTTTCTGTGGCTGAATAATATTCCATCCTGTGGATGTACCACATTTTATTTACCCATTCATCATTTGATGGACGTTCAGGTTGTTTCCATTTTTTGACTATTATCAATAAGCTGCTGCAGACGTTCATATACAGGTTTTTGTGTAGACATCTGCTTTTAGTTCTCTTGATAGATTCCTAGAACTAGAATTGCTGGGTCATATGGTAACTCTATGTTTAACATTTTGGAGAACTGCCAAATTCTTTTCCAAAGTGACTGCACCATCTTACATTCCCACCAGCAATGTATTATTTAATTATTTGTTAAAAGTAAAATCTTTTTTGAGAAAAAATAGTCCAACACTGGTGCTCCACAACTATTTTTAGTAACAAGTCATTGGCGACGTCCCTCACAACACACTGACTGGTGTCGGGGCACCGTGCTGGGAACCACTGTGAACACTGGGCTTCGACCCTGTTAGAACAGGGAATTTAAAAAAAAGAAAACGAGTCTGAAATGAATCACGCCAGGCAGCTAGCTCTTGGGGAAGAGGTCTTTGCTGGGGAGAGGTTCTGCTTTATTGCCTTACTCCTGTCCACCAACACTGGCCCACCCTTTAGGAATTTAGCTTTTTTCCCTGGGGTCTGCAGCCCATTTCCTGAAAAGCCATTGGTCGAGCCCTCACGCCAGTGTTGCCGGCCGTGGTGCTTCTGCTTCAAGGGCTCTTTCCCTCAAGATGCAGAAGGCCCGATGTGTTGATTAATTAAATGAGAGGGATCCACTCACAATGTATATGTTGACTCATCGTGGTATAACACTTCAAATATCTTATAATTGTATTTGTCAATTATACCTCAGCAAAGCTAGAAAAAGAAAAAAAAGATACAGAAGACCAAAAGCTGCACCCAGTGTCTGGGTCAAAAAATAAAGCCAGATGCTTTGCCCAAGATACTGGTTAGTGGACACCAGGCTTAACAGCCCAAGGGCACGACTGCCCAACATGCCCCATCCCTCTCTTCTCTCCAAGCCTGTCTTAGCATGCAACTGAGGGCTGGAAAGTGGGAGCCGGTGGGTCCAGAGTCAGCCTGTCTCTCCCCACCCTCTGCCCACAGAGAAAAGAAACTCTGGGAATGCAATACGAAGCTCCATGAAGGCCGAGGAACAGAAGATCAAAGACGCCAGGAGAGGTCCCCTGGCCCCTTTTCCAAACCAAAAATCTGAAGCAACAGAACCTCCCAAAACCCCGACCTCGTCTTGTGATTCTCCCAATGCAGCTGCCGCCAAGCAAGCCCTGAAAAAGCCCGTCAGGGGCAAACAGGCTCCCAGGAAAAAGTAAGTGCCCCCTGGAGGCCACCCCTAACACAGGGCAGCCTGCCCAGTGCCAGCCGGGGTGAGGCCGCCCGCCCTCTCAGCCCCTTGAGCCATCAAGGCTCAGATTCCTGAGTCGCCACCGGGGACACCACTGTTTGTCAGCATCTTGGTCTGTCACGGGTCCAGAGCTCAGGAGCCCACTCCCTGCCGAGAGTAGGCAGCCTGTCTTTGACATTCTCTCTGAGGCCCCCGTGGGCAGGTGAGCCTAAGTGACCCTGGGCCGCAGTGGACAGAGGTGTTGAAGTGACATGGTTTCCAAGGAGGCTGCTGCTAAGGGGTTGTGTGCCTCCTGGATATGAATGTGGTCTCGGTGCTAATACTTGTTTTCTCCTCTTCCTTTCTCACCCCAGAGCTCAAGGAAAAACGCAGCAGAATCGTAAACTCACAGATTTCTACCCTGTTCGAAGGAGCTCCAGGAAGAGCAAAGCTGAGCTGCAGGTAGAGTCCCGTGGTTTCGATTCCAGCTCTCGGAAGGGGCAGGGCATCCCATTGGGCAGTGCTTGCCGTGCACAGCCTGAGCTTGCTTTGTATCATCTTGGGACAAGTCTCTTGGCCTCCATGGCCTCGATATTCTCCTTGGTCTAGTGGGGGTCGTCATAACGCTCTGGGTCACCATGAAGCTTAGTTACTTACGATGCCTCTGTGAAGGAGCCTTGTCGCCTGTAGCATGTGGCCTGGAAAGTCAGGACTTACCATGAAAGTGGCTTTGGCAGGGCCATTGGAGCCTAGGACCGTGAAGGCTGTGTGCTCTTGGGAGGCTTGTTTTTCTGCTGTCCAGAAGTTTCATGTCTCGAGGTGGTGAAGAGCAGTGGCTTGGGAACCGCTTCCTGGTTGTGTGACGTCGGGCCAGTTACTTAACTGCTCTGTGCCTCTCTGTCCTGTCTGTAAAATGGGATAATAAAGCAGTACCGTGTGCGGTTGTTGGGAGGGCTACGTTCTTAAGTTAATGCACGTAGAACACTTAGAACCGTGCCTGGTATGCACTGAGCACCTGTTAACTATTGTCACTGTTGCTTCCCCCGTGTTGTCCCTTCCCGGGGCCCCTCTCTGCTCTTTCCCACCCCGCCACTGTCCCTCGGAACGTGCGAAAACCAGGCAGGAAGGCTGACCGGGCTGTGAGGCCCCCGCCTGCCGTGTTTGCAGAGTGCTGAGCTGTGCAGTCGATCAATATTTGATGCAGTGAGGTGTGGTTATTGCCTTTCTGTTAGGGAAACACAGGGTGTGGCCGGGCCCTGCAGCCCCCGGCTGCTTCCGTCCACCCTCCCACCCCGGGGGCGGCAGGGTAACCTGCAGGCTTGGGAGTAGCGCTCAGGATTGCCCCCCACAAGGGAGGTGGGGGGCCCTGGCCTTTCAACCGGCACAGACCCCTTCGGCCTTTTGATGTGAGAGCTGTGGCTGTACAGATGGTGATCTAGCCTCTCTCCACCCTCCACCTCTGAACTGGCAGGACTTCCTTTAAAAGGGGGGGAGGTCCATCTTTCCCCCTAGAGAAAAGCTTTGGCTTTATTTCCTTAGAAAGGCAGTGTCTTTCAGCCAAGAACAAGCTGTTACAAGCTGTTTGCCTGCAGCGGGAGGCGGTGTGAGGTCATCGTAGAGACAGCACTGCAGAGGGCGAGGCGGTGCCAGCCCCAGAACCCGGGACGCCGCCCAGCCCCGCTCAGAGCCGCAGCGCCCACACAGGGAGCCTGGGGCTCCACCAGGCGCCGCTGTGGGCTGCAGGGGGGGGCGGGCAGCTGAGTTGGCCTTTTTAATTAAAAACAACAACAACGGGGGCTCTCCGTCGGGGCAGTGGAGGCTGCAGCGGGCTGCGCCGCAGGTCTGCCGGACCCTGCAGCAGGCGGGCGGCAAGCAGCAGGCGGCACAGTAAAGCTCACGCTGTCCCTGGACGCAGAGCCAGTGGCGAGGGAGAGACACGCTGTGCCCGCCACCGTTTGTGTTGGCTCTGCCGAGCGGGCACCGCGGCCAGGTGGTCGCCGGCCAGGACGGCGAGGCGGCTGTTGGCCGGGCTGCTGGGGCTGCGGCTGCCAGGGCGGCGGCGTCTCTTGACCGCAGAGGAGCAGCCCGAGGGCGGGGCAGCTGGGCCTCGTCTCAGGGGTGAGGTCAGGCCTGAGCTGCCTGCCCTCCGGGCCGGCCGAAACCGAGGCCCGGGGCTGGGTGTGGGCAGCGGGGGCGAGACAGACAAAGAGCTCCGCAGACACCTCGCTGTGGCTGGAGACAGAGCGGGCAGGTCTGGGTTCAGGTCTAGGGTCCAAGGCCAGGGCCAGAAGGTGGAAACTGGGCCTTGGGGAGATGCCCTGAACCCCTCCCTGGTTCGCTGGGGGGGCCCCTTCCCTGGTTGGCCTGACTGTGGGTGGGGTGACGGCCAGCACTGGGGCAGGGACTGCAGCGCTGGCGGTGCCCTGGCTGCGTCAGCCGCCGCCCAGCACAGCCCAGCGCCGGGCCTGATGTGCAGAGCAGCCTGCTGACTCCAGCTGGGAACGTCTTGAGTCCATCCCTCCTTCCTGTTCGCCGCCTTCACCCTTGTTCACACCTTGCTCCCTTCCCGCCCGCTCAGGCCCTGGGTCCCCCGTGGGCTGCTGCCAGAATCCTCTTTAGGACGCTCAGAGCTGGTTGCTCACATGCCCCAAACCCCCGAGCCTCCAGAGTGAAACTCAGGGCTGTGCATTCAGGGCCTCTCCCCGGCCCCAGCTCTCCTCAGCTTGTCTCCTCTGCCTTGTTCTGTCACGGCAGGAAAGTCCCCCATCGCCTATCCCAGTTTTCCCACGATTACTCCCATTTATTTCTGCACACTTGTAACTGATTCATCATTTAACAAGGTAGCTGTGTGTGTGCGTGTGGGGTGGCGGGGGGCTGTTGTTCCTTTGAGGGCTCACTACGTGCCAGGCACTGTTCTAGGCCAGAAGATTCCGCAGTGAACAGGCGGTGGACACACGCACCCCGTCTGAAGGGCGCAGCCTCTGATCAGCCCTGGCTGGTGTCGTATGAAGTCAGAGTCCTGATTTTTAGATGTCAGCAATTTCGATAATTTTTAAAAGTCTGCGTGGGCCAAACAGAACATAGCCACAAGCCCGATTCTGCCCTTGGGGCCACCACTGTCTCCCTCTTGGCCTCTTTAAACCCCAGGTGGCGAATGGTCCGCCTCAGATGGGCAGTGAGGAAAGGACGGGGGCTTGGGGGCCTGGGCATCCTTCGGGACCGATGACCTGGAGGCCAACTGCAAGTGACCTGCGGGCGGCCGGGGCTCCTGGAATGGCCTCGGAGAGAATGCTGATGCACGTCTCATTTCTTCTTTCCTCCCCACCCAGTCTGAAGAAAGGAAAAGAATAGACGAATTGATTGAAAGTGGGAAAGAAGAAGGAATGAAGGTAAGGGGCCGCAGGGCCCACTGCGTGGAGGTTAAGGCTGTGAAGTCGCACCTTCCCTGGTGCAGAGGCTCACATAGGAGCTGCGCTGCTTTAACCCTCTGGTGGTCACTGTGACTAGGCGGGCTGTTACAGGTTGTCGAGGGACCAAATGCTAAAAGTATCGTTAAAGGGAATGCCTCACGAAGGAAACATGAGATGTTATCCTGAGGAAACTTTTTAAAAATTATGATGAAATACATGCAACATAAAATTTACCATTGTAACCATTTTTAAGTGTACAGTTAAGTACATCCTACAGTCACAGTTGTGCGATCATCATCTCTGTCTAGTTCCAGAACTTTTTCATCCTCCCAAACGGAAACCCCGTACCCATCTGCACTCACTCGCGTTCCCTGCCCTCAGCCCCTGACAGCTACCAGTCTGCTTGCTGTCTCTGTGGGTTTGCCTATTCTGGACACTTCATACAAATGGAATCATAGAATGTGTAGCCTGTTTTATCTGGCTTCTTTCATTTAGCCATGATGCTTAGGGAAGCTTTTAAAAGGACAAACTGATCAAATTTTTCTAGACTGTTTTCCTGGGAAATGGCAATGCCCAGGAGATTTGCTTTTCTCTTCGTATATTTCAGACACTGGGTGGATGAGAGGGGAGCAAGTCTCCATAGTGGTGGCCAGATGGCCCTGGGCTAGGACCCAGGGGTTGGAAAGCTTCAGTTTCCACCCACCATGGAGGGGGATCTGAATTTTTTTTTTTTTTTTTTGCCCACACCACACAGCTTGCGGGATCTTAGTTCCCTGACCAGGGATCGAACCTGTGCCCCCTGCATTGGAAGCTCGGGGTCCTAATCACTGAACCGCCAGGGAATTCCCTGGGGCAGGGGCCCCCAACCCCTGGCCGCATGACCAATACCGGTCCACGGCCTGTTAGGAGCCGGGCCGCACAGCGGGAGGTGAGCCGCTGGCGAGCGAGCAAAGCGTCATCTGCCGCTCCCCATCGCTCTCATTACCCCCTGAACATCCCCACCCCCATCCATGGAAAAATTCTCTTCCACGAAACCGGTCCCCGGTGCCAAAAAGGATGGGGACCGCTGCCCTAGGGGGATCTGAATTTAGGTCTGGACCCCTCAAGCAATCACTCTCCATCTCCATTTAAAATGGAGTGAGGAGAAACCCAGGAGGGTTAATTATGGGATAAAGGAGAGACTCAGAACACTGGGTCATACTACTCCCCCGAAGAGGCCAGGACGTGGATTTGAGTCTGTGCTGCACGGCTTCCTAGCTTTGTGGCCGTGGACATGACTCTGCCTCTCTAATCCCGTTTTCTCACCTGCAAGATGGGGCAGCACCCACCTAGCAGATCTCTCAGGATCTGGCGTAACAAGGCTCTGCAGATGGGCACAAGGGAACTCTTTGGGGTGATGGATTGTGGCAATAGTTGCACAACTGTATATGTTGACTAATACCCATCAAACTGTACGTGTGAAATGAGTGAATTTTATGGCCTGCTGCGGTAAAGCTGTTCAAAGAACGCGGTGCAAGCCTCCCGCCCCCTGGAAGCCGGCCCTGCATGGTGGCGTTTGTTGCTGTTATGAACCAACCCTCCCTCTTGGCACCACCCAACAGATTGACCTCATCGACGGCAAAGGCAGGGGCGTGATCGCCACCAAGCAGTTCTCCCGGGGCGAGTTTGTGGTGGAATACCACGGGGACCTCATCGAGATCACCGACGCCAAGAAGCGGGAGGCTCTGTACGCGCAAGACCCCTCCACGGGCTGCTACATGTACTATTTTCAGTATCTGAGCAAAACCTACTGGTAAGTCCCCTAGTGCTTCGAGTGGCTCTTCCCCGCCCCGGCAGAGGTCCAGCCAGAGGGCCTCCGAGGGCATGCTGACTCTCCTGCTCCAGCTTCTTGTTTAGTTCTCGCTACCTGTTTTTCAAAGCTGTGATGCAGCTCCCCCACTTCCCATGTTTAATTTTGGGGATCGGAGTGGTTCTGGATGCCGTCTCGTGGGACAAGACGTAGACCAGTCTCATGAAAGCCTGCGTAGGGGCTCACCTGGCCTCTCCTCTGGGACCCGTGGCCAGAACAGCTCTGGGAATCGCTGACTTCTCTGATCCCAATGTGGCAGTGTCACTGATTGCTTTTTTTTTAATAGACTGTGCTTTTTAGAGCAGTTTTAGGTTCCCAGCAAAACTGAGTGGAAAGTACAGAGCGTTCCCACGTACTGCCTGCCTCCACACCCGCACGGCCTCCCCCCACTGTCAACATAGTTGATTTTTATTCACTTATTTATTATGCAGAACTTCCACAAAGAGCCTTTTGCACTCCCGTCTAGGCCTGCCCCCTGCCTGGGATACCCCACACCGAGTGCCTCTCTGGGCTCTTAAAGATATTTTTTTTGAGTTACTTCGCTTTCCCAAAAACGTGGCCCTAAATAACCGTCCCACCACAGCTGAGAGCAAGCATGACTCTGACTGGGTTCAAAACCCTTTTTATCAATTTAATCCTCTGTCGCCCTCCCTCCCCGCCAGCGTGGATGCAACCAGAGAGACAAATCGCCTGGGAAGACTGATCAATCACAGTAAATGTGGGAACTGCCAAACCAAACTGCACGACATCGACGGCGTGCCTCACCTCATCCTCATTGCCTCTCGCGACATCGAGGCTGGGGAGGAGCTCTTGTATGACTATGGGGACCGCAGCCGGGCTTCCATCGAAGCCTACCCCTGGCTGAAGCATTAACCCCACGGCCCCGCCCCTCCCCCCTCCCCCCTCCCTTCTTCAATGGACAAAGTGCCCTCAAAGGGAATTGACTTTTTTTTTTTTTTTTTTTTACACATTTAATCTTAGCAGATTACTTCAGATGTTTTTAAAAAAGTATATTAAGATGCCTTTTCACTGTAGTATTTAAATATCTGTTACAGGTTTCCAAGGTGGACTTGAACAGATGGCCTTATATTACCAAAACTTTTATATTCTGGTTGTTTTTGTACCTTTTTTGCATACAAGTCGAACGTTTGTGCTTCCCGTGCATGCAGTCAAAGACTCAGCACAGGTTTTAGAGGAAAGAGTCGAACACGAACTAGGAAGCTGGGCGATGCGCCTGCGTCCACCCGAGGAGCCAGGACTCTCTCCCCTTCTCACCCCCGACGTCCCAGTGCCAGACGGGCGCGAGGAAGAGCTGCCTCCCCGCGGCCTGGACGGGATGTTCCCAAGCTCTTGTTTTCCTGACATCTCGACAGGCGCACATTGAAGTGTATGAATATTTTTTAAAAAGGTTTCACAGTAAGATAGTCTTCCCCTCTGCTTTCTCGAAAGCTTACTGACCCGGTGGCTCACGGGCCGGGCCTAGATTTACTCTTCCACGGGCTGCCGCTTTTCTGGGCACCTCGAAGCATCAGGGCGGGGAATCAAAGCAGATGTGGGCAGGGACAAGCACTGCTTACCTAGCCCTGCCGGCAGGGGTTCCCGAAACTGGGTTAATTTCTTTATAGAAATGTGAACACTGAGCTTATTTTAAAAAAAATAATAAAAATCAAAAAACAAAAAAGAAAAAAAAGAAACCACAGAAGACAACTTACATGTATATAGGTCTTGAAGTGAGTGATGTGGCTGCGTTTTTGTTTGGGGTTTTTTTTTAGTTTGGCTTTTTTTCTCCCCCTTGGTTTTGTTTCTGTAGAAGAGATTTGAGATGGTACACTACTCTAATCAAAAATAAAGTTTTGTAGTGGGACCAGAAATTACTTACCCAATTCCCCACCTCCCCACCCCCGCCCCAACCTGATTCTGCTGGGTTGAAAGTTCCAGACCTGCTGTCAAGGCTTTTGTTTGTCAGACCTCCTGGTGTCCTTCCTGTGAAGATGCAGCCATGAACCAAAGGGTGAGCCTACAAGCCCCGAAATGCAGGGTCCCCACCCCAGCTGCTGGAGTGCAGGGGAGCGGGCGGGCCCAGCGGCCCAGGGATCACGGCTAAGGGTAAAGTTTTCACCTCGACTGTGACAGCAGGAGGAGCAGGTAGCTTCCTCCCAAAGGGGAACCGATTCCCACTTTCTGTTAACCTGTAGTTCAGGGGCCTGGGGCTCTGGAGCCGTGACGTGGGGTCTCCTGGCCCCCTGCTCCCAGGTAAATGTGAATGGAGACAGGTATGAGAGCCTGTCCTCAACTTCAGTGCCCCCCGCCCCGGTCTCATGACGGTGCTACCTAAGAAAGTCTTCCCCCCACCCCACACTTGCCTGGTCAGTGGTCAGTGAATTGGAGGAGGATCCGATGGGAGTGTGTAAATGTGAGATAAAATGTCTTGGTTGTACCTGTTTGTGGTTTAGCTTTGTATTTAAAAAGAAAAAGAAGGAAATAAACTTGAAAATTATTTGTCATCATAAAAATGAAATGAAAATTAAAATATTTATTGCCAGGCGAGGCTACATGTGTCATTCTGTTTTTTTGTGTTTTTTGTTTGTTTGTTTTTTACAAGGCAGAGGCAGAAAAAAGGTTGCATTTTTTTGGTTTTGTTTTGTTTTTTGTTTCGGCCACACTGCACGGTTTGTGGGATCTTAGTTCCCCAACCAGGGATTGAACCCTGGCCCTCGGCAGTGAGAGCACGGAATCCTAACCACTGGACTGCCAGGGAATTCCCGTTTTATTTTACAAAGGGCCACACACCAGTGTGAATCAGTTTTAGTGACTGTCCTCCTAGGGGACAGTCTCTTCGTTTTTATCATGGGGGGGCGGTCAGAGGTTGCTTGTGGAGATTAAAAGTTAAACATATTGCCCCCTCAGAATAATGCCTGGCAAGTAGCGTACATTTTAGCTGTTGTAATTGTCATTATTGTTGTTGTTTCTAACGTGCTAGACTTGATTCTCAGGTAGGCGTCTCAATGGTGCTGGAAATCGTCCCCACCCCCACCCCGCCCCCACCGCCAGCCCAGATCGCCATCCCCACCGCACATGCCACCACCCGCCCCTGAGAGGCTTAGTTCCCTCAGCCCCAGGCACTAGAGGCAGGTTGGGACTGTGGGTAGAGTCCTTGGTTTACAGGCGGAAGATCCATTCCCAGCGTCGATCGGCTTTAAGCATTTGTCAGCTGTCACTCTGAACAAATCACTTACCCTCTGAAATTTGTCCATCAAGTTCAGAACAGCCTCTGCCCACCTGCCTTGCAGGGGTTTCCGGAGGATTCAGTCATCATGTATTACTACCTCCTCACGTTGGAGGGGAAGTGTGGCCTGGTGGCCAAGTGCCCAGCCCTGGAACAGAACGTCAGGTTCCAGCCACTTAGCAGCTGTGTAACCTTGGGCGGGTTACCTAACCGCCCTGCGTGCCACTTTCCTCCTCGGTGACATGAAGATGATACTGGTGCTTGTGTCGGGGTGATGGTGAGGATTGGATGAGTTTAAGACATAAAAAGTACTTGCACATAGATGATCCTCAGTAATCAATGTTAGCTATTATTAGGATGAAAATTTTGGGTGGTTTTCTATCATTCACTGTTTACACGTGCCCAGGACTGATAGATACTGCCTCTAAGCCTGCTCCTTCTGGGGCTGGGTTTGGAGTTGGAAGCCTGCAGTGTGGGAGCGGCCGTGTCTGCTGTCTGTGGTCACACTGGGCCCGGCTCCAAGAACTTAGCTTCTGGCACTCCAACGGCCACACCCCAGCGTCTGCGGTTCTGAAGTCAGGATGCTCGGGTTCGTTTCCCAAGTCAGCTCTCACCTCCAAGGTGCAGAAATCCTCCTCCCTCCCTGCTGTTAAGAGGGCAGCAGCCAGTCAGGGTTGCAGCGTTACACGGGGTTACAGGAATCAGGAGCCCCCGATCTAAGACGCTGTTGAGATGGCATTCTGGACCAGACACTTGAACGTTGCCAACTTTTCTTGGGAGGCAGAGTGGTTTTGGCCTTGGCACCTGGGTTCAAGTCCCACTTTTATCACTTTCCAGCTGGGGCCTTAGACAAGCCCCTTAGCCCCACTGTGCTGGCACTTGCTTGGGTGAACCACGGGAATAATAATAACGCCCATCCCATAGGGGTAAGGTGAGGCAACATATATAGGTGTGGGCAAGGCATACAGTAAATTGCACTCATTATTAATATTTGCACTTTTTGGAGAATCAGGGTACATAGAGCATCACAGATAAGAACCGAGGCCTTAGAATCAGGCCTGTGTTTGCATCCTGGGCAGTAACTTCCCAGCTACATGACCTCGTGTAAAGTACTTTAACCTCTTGGAGTCTTGGTTTCCAAATCTGTAAACTGGACGATTAGTATTAGTCCCCATCTCCTCAGATGTTATAGGAATAAATGAGATAATCCAGGCAGCAGGGAAACACGTTCAGTAAGCCAGTGTTATTCACTAAGAAGACAGGCTCATAGGGTGAGTTCAGCAGGCTCATTAGTTTCTTTGCAAAGTATAGTCTCCTGCTATCTACAGACTGTATTTCATTGATTCCTAAATGCACTTTTTTGTTTTTCACATTTTAACATCGCTGAAATCAGGATGAGCCTTAAAATCAATAGCATCTTAATGTTATAATTTGTAGCATTTTTCCTGTCATAGCAACACACAAAATAATGGTGCTCACTTAGATTCAATGAGATGTATGTGCACCATATATATGTATGTAGGTATACATACGTTATATATGTATATATACGTGTGTGTGTGTGTGTATTTGGCTCTTGAACAATGCAGGGAGTTATGGACACCACCCTCTCCACAGTCGAAAAATCCGCATACGGCTTATAGTCAGCCCTCCATATTCGAGTCTCCTCCGTATACGCAGATTCAACCAACTGCAGGTCGTGCAGTACTACAGTGTTTACTATTGAAAAAAGATCTGTGTGTGAGTGGACCTTCGCAGTTCAAACTGCGTTATTCAAGGGTCAACTGTATACAGTTCACAGATTTGGAAACCAAGACTCCAAAAAGCTGAAGTAACTTACACAAGGTCACGTAACTCTAAGAGGCCACTCTAAAACACAGAAAGTGTAAAAGTCATTTTACTTTAATAAAAAAATCATGTAAAGAAAGTCACGTTAGCAAAATCAAATAGTCACTAAATATCAGTGAAGTCATCGCTGCAAAGTCCATACCAGATTTTCCTGCATCCTCTTCTCCCCACCCCAATTTGGGCTGGTGTATTTCGCAGCTACACAGTAAAGACCGCAGTAAAGACCTGGGTTGTTTGTGAGCCCTGAGAAGCAGAAAGCACATCCGCACGCTGGGGGCCTCTTGCGGGGTTGAAGTGGGGCTGCAGGTGGCCCCGTTTCGCTTTCCTTCTGCTTTCTCGATTTCTTTGTGCCGCTTCACTCGCCCTGGCCCAGCCTTCGGGGTTGTTCAGTTCTGCAGCCGGTGAGGCACCCGTTCCTCCTCAGACGGCTTTGAGGGGAAACAAAGGAGCAAGTGCAGTGGGCACGCAGTGGCACTGAGAGATGATTTTTGAAGTCGTCTTCTGAGAACTGAGCCATGGCCTCAGATCTATGTCTGCTTCCCTGACCGGAAAGAGAACCTGGGTGGAGAGAGAGAGGGGTGGGTCAGAGGGAACAGAGCGAGTTCTGAAGCGGGAGGTGCAGAACCTCCTGCAAAATCTGTAAGCAGCTCCTGCAGGCCATTTCCTTGGGGCTCATTATGGGACAGGCACTGTTCCAGGGCTTTCCATCTACTAGCTCATTTCAAACTCATAACAACATGAGGAGGTGAGTACAATCAATACCCCCATTTTATAGATGAGCAAACTGAGGTTATGGGAGGTTAGGTAACAGGCCCAAGGTCACACAGCATACCTTGGAACCACTGGGACTTGGGCCCAGAGCCCACATAACTACTGTGCTAGACTGACAGATGGAGTCTGGAACCTTTTTTTTTTTTTTTAATTTCTAATTTTAAGTGGTTTTTATTGTAGAGGAAGTGATAACTTCTCAATGGTACCTACAATTATAAAATAGATATTTGCAATGAATAAAGAGTAACATGCAAGTTCTTGGATATAACAGATAAAACATATAAAGATATCCCCTGAGGCATGAGTAACAAACTTTCAGTCCCCCTCATGCAAAGTTTTGAAAAGGAAGAATGACAGCTGGGGGCTTCCCTGGTGGCGCAGTGGATAAGAATCTGCCCGCCAACGCAGGGGACACAGGTTCTATCCCTGGTCCGGGAAGATCCCACATGCTGCGGAGCAACTAAGCCCGTGTGCCACAACTACTGAGCCTGCGCTCTAGAGCCCGCGAGCCACAGCTACTGAGCCCGCGTGCCACAACTACTGAAGCCCGTGCGCCTAGAGGCTGTGCTCCGCAACAAGAGAAGCCACCGCAATGAGAAGCCCACACACCGCAATGAAGAGTAGCCCCCGCTCGCCGCAACTAGAGAAAAGCCCGCGCGCAGCAACAAAGAGCCAACACAGCCAAAAATAAATAAATTAATTAATTTTAAAAAAAAACGAATGACATCTGGGGTTGATCAAAGTACAGTGACACAAAGTACAGTGTCAATGCTATTTCCAGTTGTAGGAAAGATGCAAAGATGGCTGGTGGGCTGAAAAGTCAGTGATGGGGACACGGGCTCTTGCTTCCAGTCAAAGACAAACCTCTTGAGCACCGCTAGCAGCTCTGCCAGCAACGGCAGGGACGAGCCCTTGACTCACGTGCGGATACAGGCGCTAGGGCTCAGCCGCCCTCCCCCTGGGCCTGCGCATACCCCGCCAACCCCACTTCCCTGTCTCAGGAAACGTCATCTTCCCCCACCCAGTCATTCAAGCCAGCAACCGGGAGTTGTTCTCAACTCCTCTCCCCTCAGCCCACCTGCTGTACTTTAGTCATCATGCTCCAGATATGTTCTAATCCCACCACCTCTCATCTCCTCCACTGCCACCCGCAGGACAAGCCACCATGAGGAGCATAACAGCCTCCCCTCCTCCCACAATCCACTCATGCGGCAGCCAGAATGACCGCGTCACTGTGCAGAGCTAAGTCACTCCTCAGCTTAAACCCTGCATGGCTCCCCACTGTCCTCAGGACAAAGACAAAAATCCTTCTCAGCATGACCTACTTCTTCGGAGAGTCGTTCATTCATTCATTCACTCATTCATTCCATTAGCTCGATAATCTTGTCTGATCGTGAAACTGTGGCCTCACACTCTTTAAACCTGTGTCCTCAGGCTGGCTTACAAACATTGTATTTTTGCCGTATCAGCCTCAAACTCCAATTAAGTAACCCAAAGAACTCCCCTAGAAGAGGCAGAAAGAAACCAGTAGCTTATGGGGACTTCCCTGGTGGTTCAGTAGTTGGTTAAGAATCCGCCTTCTGATGCAGGGGACACGGGTTCGATCCCTGGTCAGGGAACTAAGATCCCACATGCCGCGGGGCAACTAAGCCCACGTGTGTCGCAACTACTGAGCACACGGGCCACAGCCAGAGAGAAGCCCGTGCGCCTCAGCAGAGGATCTCGTGTGCCGCAAAAAGATCCCGAATACCGCAACTAAGACCGACACAGCCAAAAATAAAATAAATAAATAAATATTAAAAAAAAAAAAAAGAAAGAAACCAGTAGCTTATGGGTCTGGAAGCCTTGTTTACAGTGAGATCCTCAGCCAATGAATGTCCCAAATAAACACCTTCAGATCTGACACCTGCTGTAGGGTGGAGATGCTCTTTCATTCATTATCTTACCTCAGTAGACCCTTTCTTGGGGAAGAAACACTCCCACTGGCCCTACTTTGTCCCCTCAACCCTTCTTCACAAAGCAGCCAAAGTGAGCTTTTTATAGGTGAATATGGACATGTCACTCCCCAGCTTAAAACCTTCCAAGGTCTTTCCAAAGCACTTAGAATGAAACCCAAAGTCGTCACCGGGATCCACTCGGCCCCGAATGACCCGCTCCCTCCCCTTCTCCAGCCTCACCTCCCTTCTCTTTGCTGCTCCAGCCACCATGATCTCTGTTGCACAAGCTCTCTCCAGCCTCTGGCCTTTACACCTGCTGTTCCCTCTGCCAGGAAGGCAGGGAAAACTCAGGTCATTATGGCCTTCCAGGGCTCAGCTTGAATGTTGCCTTTTCATAGAAATCTTCCAGGACTCCCCAAATCTAAAGTAGCTCCCTATCGGGAACTTCCTGGTGGTCCAGTGGTTAGGACTCCGTGCTTTCACTGCCCAGGGCTCGGATTTGATCCCTGTTTGGGGAACTAAGATCCCATAAGTCGCGTGGCGTGGCCAAAAATAACTTAAAAAAAAAAGCAGCTCCTGATCAACCTCTCTCTCAGCACCCTATTTAATGGTCTTCAGCACAGGTAGGGCCATCTGAAACTGTCCCGTTAGTACATTTCCTGACCGGTTCACTCTCTGCCTCCCCTATTGGAATGTAAGCACCATGAGGGCAGGGACTCCATCTTGCTCACTGTATCCCCAGCACCTAGATCAGTGCCTGGCACATGGTAGGCTCTCAATAGGTATTTGTTGGAAGAGTAAGTAAATGTGGTTTCAGGTGGTCTTGTCTGATAAAGCTGTTTCATGCAGCCATTCAAGAAAGCCTGGTAATACTTAACTGAACTAAGTAGACATGCACTCTGTGGGCTGTTTGCCCCCGCAGAAGCATCCCCTCCCTTCTCCAGCCTGCTCTCCGCTCCAGGAGGCTGAGCTCTGTGGGGGATCTCAACAAGCTCCCTTGTCTTCTAGCTTCCGGCTGGGCTCAGCCAACGGGAAGCATCTGCACGTGCGGGGAGGGTGGGAAGAGAGAGAGGTGCGTGCATTCACTCCCGGCTGTGTCCCTGCCAGGCTTTGTTTCACTAGTTACTGTGTGTTCCTCTTCTGAAGGCCACATGCCTGTCTGACTCTCCCCCTTCCCCTCACAGCTCCCTCCCCTCGCCCCTCTGTTGCCCGCCCCAGGATGCTTCTCCATCCCTTATCTCTGTTCCCACATCTGTAAAATGTCCCTTCTTTAAATCTTTTCAGTCACTCCTTTTGCGTGAGCCTTTGTTTCTTGATAAGCAAGAACCCAGGATGATAGGCCCCATGGCCCTGCAATATCACTCCTGGGTATACATCCCTGGGAAATTCACACCCAGGTCCATGAGAGGACATGAACAAGCATGGAGATATTCACTGCAGCACTGTCCACAGTGGGGTAGGCAACCTGCGATCCCATCGCCGGGGTCAGAAACAAGTTGGATGTCTACACTGCTATATGAACCGCTCTTAAAAACTGCTTAATGGGGACTTCGCTGGTGGCGCAGTGGTTAAGAATCTGCCTGCCAATGCAGGGGACACAGGTTCGAGCCCTGGTCCAGGAAGATCCCACATGCCGCGGAGAAACTAAGCCCGTGAGCCACAACTACTCAGCCTGTGCTCTAGAGCCTGCGAGCCACAACTACTGAGCCCACGTGCTGCAACTACTGAAGCCCGGGCTCCTAGAGCCCATGCTGCCCAACAAGAGAAGCCACTGCAATGAGAAGCCCGCGCACCACAAGGAAGAGGAACCCCCGCTCACCACAACTAGAGAAAGCCCGCGCACGGCAACGAAGACGCAACGCAGCCAATAAATAAATAAATAAATAAATATAAATTAATTAATTAATTAATTTAAAAAAAAAACAAGCTGCTTAATGTCCATCAGCAGATGAATGGATAAATCGAATGTGGTCTATACATACCATGGACTATCACTGGGCCTTAAGGATGAAAGAAATTCTGACACATGGTGCAACATGGATGCACCTGAAGACATTATGCTAATCACATAAGCCAGCCATGAAAGGACAAATACTGCATGTCTCCACTTCTATGAGGTCCCCAGGGTAGTCAGATGCATAGAGACCGAAAGTAGAGTGGTGGGTGCCAGGGGCTGGAGGAGGGGAACAGAAGAGTTATTGGTTAATGGGGACAGAGTTTCGGGACAGGATGACGAAACAGTTCTGGAAATGGATAGTGGTGGTGGATGCACAGGATCTTCATGCATTTAATGTGACTGAATTGTACACTTAAAAGTGATTAAAATGGGGGCTTCCCTGGTGGCGCAGTGGTTGAGAATCTGCCTGCCAATGCAGGGGACACGGGTTTGAGCCCTGGTCTGGGAAGATCCCACATGCCGCGGAGCAACTAGGCCCGTGAGCCACAATTACTGAGCCTGCACTTCTGTGGCCTGTGCTCTGCAACAAGAGAGGCCGCGATAGTGAGAGGCCCGCGCACCGCGATGAAGAGTGGCCCCCGCTTGCCACAACTAGAGAAAGCCCTCGCACAGAAACGAAGATCCAATAGAGCCATAAATAAATAAATAAATAAATAAATAAATAAATAAATAAATAAAAATCCCAGTGATAAAAAAAAAAAAGTGATTAAAATGGTCTCACAGACAGAGAAAACAATCTTATGGTGACCAAAGGGGAAGTGGCGGGGAGGGATAAATTAGGTGTTTGGGATTAACAGACACAAACTACTGTGTATAAAATGGATAAACAACAAGGACCTACTGTACAGCACAGGGAACTATATTCAATATCTTGTAATAACCTATAATGGAAAAGAATCTGAAAAAGAATATATATATATGTATAACTGAATCGCTTTGCTGTATACCTGAAACTAATACAATATTATAAATCAACTGTACTTCAATTTTTTTTAAAATTATTATTATTATTTTTGGCTGCGCCCCACGGCATACAGGATCTTAGTTCCCTGACCAGGGATCGAACCCGCAGCCCCTGCATTGGAAGCGTGGAGTCTTAACCACTGGACCACCGGGGAAGTCCAACTATACTTCAATTTTTAAAAAAATAATTAAAATGGTAAATTTTATGTTAGGTATGATTAAAATAAAAAACACTAAAAAAAAAAAAAGATCATTCAAACTCAGTTCTCAAAGCCCAAAACACCTGACCATATATCGGCTAAAGCTATGCTGTCCAATACAGCGGCCACTAGCTATACATGCCTTTTGAGCCCTTGAAACATAACGAGTCTTTTTTTTTTTTTTAAGTATTTGTTTATTTATTTATTTATGGCTGTGTTGGGTCTTCGTTTCTGTGCGAGGGCTTTCTCTAGTTGTGGCAAGCGGGGGCCACTCTTCATCACGGTGCGCGGGCCTCTCACTATCGCGGCCTCTCTTGTTGCGGAGCACAGGCTCCAGACGCGCAGGCTCAGTAGTTGTGGCGCACGGGCCTAGTTGCTCCGCGGCATGTGGGATCTTCCCAGACCAGGGCTCGAACCCGTGTCCCCTGCATTGGCAGGCAGATTCTCAACCACTGCGCCACCAGGGAAGCCCCGAGTCTTTTTTTAAAATTAATTAATTAATTATATTTATTTTTGGCTGCGTTGGGTCTTCATTGCTGCGCACGGGCTTCCTCTAGTTGCGGTGAGCGGGGCCTACTCTTCGTTGCGATGCACAGGCTTCTCATTGCGGTGGCTTCTCTTGTTGCAGAGCACGGGCTCTAGGGCGCACGGGCTTCAGTAGTTGTGGCGCACGGGCTTAATTGATCCGCGGCATGTGGGATCTTCCCAGGGCTCGAACCCGTGCCCCCTGCATTGGCAGGCAGATTCTTAACCACTGCACCACCAGAGAAGCCCCATAACGAGTCTTAACGGAAATGTGCTGTCAGTGTAAAATACACATCAGATTTCAAGGGCTTACTATTTAAAAAAAAGAATGTAAAATATCTCATTAATAATGTTTTATAGTGATCACACGTTTAAATGATAATATTTTGGATGTGTTGGGTTAGTAAAATATATTATTGAAATTTAAAAAAGAGTGCCTGAGGGAATTCCCTGGCATTCCAGTGGTTAGGACTGTGCGCTTCCACTGCAAGGGGCACGGGTTCCATCCCCGGTCGGGGAACTAAGATCCCTCATGCCACGGTGCAGCCAAACAAATTTTTAAATATATATTTTTTTTTCTAAAAAAAAAGAGTGCCTGATAAAAAAGAAAACAACAACAGTGTTTAGTGAAGAAAAAAAAAACAATACGAGGAAACAGAATGAAGTGTTAAACAAAAATATCAGTTACTATTGAAAATACATCCACAAAAGACAATATACAATTTTTAGAACACGGTAAATAAATACCCATATGAGACTGGCTGAGGGGGAGGGGAGCTGGGAAGCAGAATGGGAATGGGGGATGGGGATAAAGAGGGAACAAATAAAACCAAGAAGAAAGGGGTCTTTCGCTCACAATGAGGTGCATTGTGCCATGAGCTGAGACTCACTAACGCAACCCTATGTTCCTGAGATCCAAAAAGAGAAAAAGAAAAAAAAAATTTTCTCCTCTCTCTTGAAACAAAGGCATCTTAATTAAACCTGCCCTGGAAGGTAACTCAGAATCTCTGATCCCTCAAAATTATTTCCCTGTGAAATTGGAGTCCGCGAAGTCCTTGCAAAATAGGTCACTGCAGCAGCCCCAGCGTGAGCACCACACCTGGTGCACAACATAGACTCAGTGAGGGTTTGTTGACTGACTAATGACCGAATGAATGGAAGAAAACGAGGTCCCCTCAGCCCTCCCTGAGAGGCAGGAATAATGGAGCAAGAGCCAGATGGCGGCCTAGGACCTGATGCAGCCTGCGATGGTGGGTCATTTGGATCGTACAGTCTTTATTTTTAATCTTAAATTATTTGCCAGCATTTGGAAATCAGATTCCATGAACAAATCCGGCTTCTCGGCTTCACTCAAGAAGCGGAAGCTCTGGTAACATGTTATTCCTAGGCCAGACAGAACTGAGGGGCAACTGTCCCCTATCCCACCCCACAGCCCCATCACTCATCCACATTAAGTGCTCTGCCCCCGTAGGCTTTCTAGTTTGAGATCCCTGATCGAGGCTGTTTCTCACTTTCGATCCAAAAGACCAGGAGCTGATAAACTGTCACCAGGCCAGACATTCTCAAAGCAACCAAGGCAAACCAGCTGCTTGCTTCAGCATGGGGTGGAGGAAAGGTGTGCCTAGTTGTACTGACATCTGTAGACAGAAAAGTCACATCTCAAGGTGTGGTCCAAGGGCTCCCCACATCAGAACTGTCTGGGAATTTAGTAAAAATCCAGATTTCTGGGCCTCATCCTAGAACCAATGACTTGATATCTGAGAATCTGAATTTTAACTAGTGTCCCACACTCTATGGTTTGAGGCACAGCAACTAAAGAAACAAGGGATTAACAATGGTGCATGAACACGAGGGGAGTATTCAGAGGACACTGCATTATGGGTCCCAGCATTGGGAGACCCAGGGTCCTCCAAAGTTGGTGATGAACTAGCCCCCTTAAACTCCAATAATTATTGTTTCTGTGTTTTTCTTGTGGTTGTAATATTATTATTATTTGGTTATTGTTATTATATCATAGGGAGGCAGTAGAGTGTACAATCTGGACTTCCTTGGGTTCAAATCCTGACTTCACAATTTACTATCTGTGTGACCTTGGGTACGTGACTTTACTTCTTGGTATTTACTTCCCCATCTGTAAGTTGGGGATTATAATAGTTCCTACCTCATAGGGTCACTGTGAAGAGTCAACGAATTAATATATGTTAAGTGCTTACACTACTGCCTGGCAGATATTATAATACACCAGCAATGAGTTTTCATATCAGCTGCAAGACCACCACCAGGAGAGCAGGACCTCCCCCTCTCACCCCCACTCCTTCCTTTAGTGATTATTTAGTGGCAACAGGGGGCAGCCAGGTGACTTACAGCTTCCTTATGATTGTCTTCTCCTCCTTGTTACTGCTGGCATTGCTGGCCCTGGTAACCAGAGCATCTTTTTCTCTTCTTCCTCCTGGGCCTTCTCTTGCTGGGATCAGGCCACTAGGAAAAAGGAGACAAATATTTGGGTTGTTTTATTGCAGATCTCTTATCTGTGCAGCTCTGAAAGTGAAGGTTCTTAATAATTATTAGTATATTAATATTATCATTGAAAGTGCTACAGTTAGACATTCTGACTCAGATGATTAGAATCTTCCTTCCACCTTTCCACTGTTGACACCTCTTCTTTCTTTCCCTTGGCTAATTCCATTGGCTGGTACTTTAAGCTTCTCCAGTTGCTAGAAATATAACCATGTATAAATCCTCTAACTTAACCCTTGATTTCCTAATTAGTAAAATAAGGATAATGAAAGTACCTAATTCCTAGGATTGAGGGATTAAGCGAGATAATAAATGGAATTCATTTATTCGTTCAACAAATATTATTAAGCTACATATTGTACCAATGTATATAGATATAGCAATTAACAAAATAGATAAAATATCTTCTCTCATGCAATTTATATCCCATTGGGGAAGAAAACAGTCAAGAAACAAATAAATAAGTAAAATTTAAAAATATATAGTAAGTCAGATGGTGATAAGACCTAGATTGATATTGATCAATAAGATATTTAGGTCAGGTGACCCAAAGAGGGCTAGAGTATTTCCCTGGATTTGATGTACAGAACTTGGAAGAAGGCTATTCTCTCTCACTTGCTGATTGCCAGCAGCCATGCTTCCTAAGATTCAGAGAAGGACTATCTTTAATACAAGATAATAAGGCCAAAAAAGGGAAGCAAAGAGGAAAGAAAGAGGCACACAGTCCCTGATTCCAACCCTGAGGCCTTAGTTGCAGTTTTTTCTTTATTTCTGAGACCAATTCCAGGATCCTTCCCAGCTATGTGAGCCAATAAAACTCCCTTTTGTGCTTAAGCTAGTTTGAATTGGATCTCTGTCACCTGCAATCGAAAGAAGCCTGACCACAGTGAAGCATTTCAAAGTCTGACCCAGGGACTTCCTTGGTGGTCCAGTGGTTAAGAATCCGCCTTCCATGGGACTTCCCTGGTGGCGGAGTGGTTAAGAATCCGCCTGCCAATGCAGGGGACACAGGTTCGAGCCCTGGTCCGGGAAGATCCCACATGCCGTGGAGCAACTAAGCCCGTGCACCACAACTACTGAGCCTGCGCTCTGGAGCCCGCGAGTCACAACTACTGAGCCCCCATGCCACAATTACTGAAGCTCACGCGCCTGGAGCCCATGAACAATGAGAACAAGAGAAGCCACCGCAATGAGAAGCCTGCACACTGCAATGAAGAGTAGCCCCTGCTCGCCGCAACTAGAGAAAGCCCGCGTGCAGCAACAAAGACCTAATGCAGCCATAAATAAATAAATAAATAAATAAATAAATAAATAAATAAATAATTTTTAAAAATAATCCGCCTTCCAATGCAGGGGATGCAGGTTCGATCCCTGGTCGGGGAACTAAGATCCCACATGTTGTGGGGCAACTAAGCCAAGGCGCCACAACTAGAGAGCCCACGTGCTGCAACTAAGACCTGATGCAGCCAAATAAATAAATAAATAAATATTTTTTAAAAAAAAGTCTGACCCAGTAAGCTCATTAGATCCACTTAGGTATTTTGTTGTGGTACCTACTGGTAAATTTATGTCCATGCTACAGGCATCAATTTTCCCCTTACTACAGACTGAATTCATATGTTGAAGCCCTAACCCTTAATGTTATGGTATTTGAAGATGGGACCTTTGGAAGACACTTAGGTTTACATGAGGTCATGAGGGTGGGCCCTCATGATGGGATTAGTGCCCTTGCAAGAAGAGACACCAGACGGCTTGCTCTCTCTCTCATTCTCCCCACCATTTGAGGACACAGCAAGAAGGCAGCTGTCTACAAGCCAGGAAGAGCCAGAACCAACCATACTGGCACCTTGATCTTGGACTTCTAGCCTCCAGAACTGTGAGAAAAAAAATTTCTATTGTTTAAGCCACCCAGTCTCTGGTGTTTTGTTATGGCAGCTGGAGCTGACTGAGATGCCCCTTTAGGTATGAACGTCAGATAGCAGAATTTACCCCTCTCTCTCTTTCTTTGCAAAGAGTGGGCTCTTATTACTTAATATTGTTATTTCTATTTTTATTATATATATTAATTATAATAATATTCATATCAGAATCATCTAAAAATTACCTTTTCCCACTATCTACCATTACCTAACACCCTAAAACTTAGTGATTTAAAACTATAATGATTTATGACTTCTCATGATAGCTCTGTTTCTTATGGTTGATTTGGTGGTTCTCCTGATGGTCTAGTTTGGGGTTCTCAACTGGCTGCATTCAGTTGGTGGATCAGCTGGGGGCTGGATGCAGCTGGGGCTGTCATATGGGACACCTTCGTTCTTCTTCATGTGACCTCTCCATGTGACTACCTTGAGCTTCCTCATAGCATGGCGGTCTCAAGGCAGCAATCTAAGAGCACAAACATGGAAGCTGCTAGGCCTTTTACAGCCTTAACCTAGGAAGCCAAACAGCATCACTTCCACCACATTCGATTGGTCAGAGCAAGTCGTAGGGCCATCCAGATTCAAGAGGACGGAAAATAGACTCTACCTCTACTCCGATGAGAGGAATGGAAAAGTCTCATTGCAAAAGGAATGCAGGGGGACTTCCCTGGTGGTGCAGCGGTTAAGAATCCACCTGCCAATGCAGGGAACACGGGTTCGAGCCCTGGTCCGGGAAGATCCCACATGCCACGGAGCGACTAAGCCTGTGCACCACAACTACTGAGCCAGCGCTCTAGAGCCCGTGCACCACAGCTGCTGAGCCCGTGTGCCGCAACTACTGAAGCCCGCGTGCCTAGAGCTGGTGCTCCGCAACAAGAGAAGCCACCGCAATGAGAAGCCCGCACACCGCAATGAAGAGTAGCCCCCGCTTGCTGCAACTAGAGAAAGCCCACGCGCAGCAATGAAGACCCAATGCAGCCAAAAATAAAATGAATTAATTAATTAATTAAAAAAAAAAAAAAAAAGGAATGCAGGATGGGAAAAACTGTTGTGACCATCTTTGGAAACAGTCGACCATATCTGCTTTCAGTTAAAACTATCATTAGTATGAGCTTGGGCCTCCAAATTGATGCAGTTGCTAAGAGAACACCTCAGTTGACATGCTGGTTTCTCCAGAATATATAACACAGGAGACTAAGCAGAATCCTGCTGTCTGTCTGTTGGCCTGTACCAGATGGGAAGTGCACATCTGTTGCTCTCTGGGAATTCAAAACTGGAACTAACGTGTGTTGCTTTATTCACTAGCAAGCTGCTCACGGCATAGGCAGTCTAGCAGTTCCTCTTTTTAACTAACCGTGTCTGGAGTACTTATTAAATGAGATGAAGACAGGTCTTTCCATTAACATCGTTCCAACCTCAGCAGAAGGAAGACAATTAAATTCCTGTTGGCAGAACTCAGCTCTTTTGGATTTAGCTTCCTAGGACATTTTTACTTTGATGCTCTCTTAATGATGCCATATTGAATGAATTTAAAGAATAATATCACTGGGGCTTTGTTTTGTTTTGAATTAGAGTATTTCCTTACTTCCAAACTTTCCAAGTCCAAATGTGGCATGATAATTAAAAGCTCAGGCTCTAATGTCAGGCTGTCTGACTTCACGTCTCAAGGTTGCCACCACCAGCCCTGGGACTTCAAGCAGGTACTTGACCTCTCTGACCCTTAGATCATCTTGGGGCTAACACTACCCTAACTCATAGGCTTGCTGTGAACACTAATTGAAATGATGCTCGGGATACACTTAGCACATGGTAAGCATTGATAAATATTAGTTGGCATTACGTTTTGTTTGTTTTGTTTTTTACTTTTTGGCGGCACCCTGAGGCATGTGGGATCTTAGTTCCCCCACCAGGGATCGAACCTGCGGCCCCTGCATTGGGAGCTCGAAGTCTTAACCACTGGACCACCAGGGAAGTCCTGGCACCATGTTTTTATTCTCTTGATCTTTCCTTCTCCTGCCTCTAAGGAAACCTGCTTTGTTTAACTCAGTGTTTCCCAGAATTATTCAACCACAGAGCTCCTTTTTGCCGCTCTGTGTGGCTTGTGGGAACTCAGTTCCCCGACCAGGTATTGAACCCGGGACACAGCAGTGAAAGCGCCGAATCCTAACCACTGGACCACCAGGGAACTCCCTAGAGCTCCCTTTTCAAGAAATACCTACATAAAGTAAAATATTTTGGGAAACATGGTGCAGAAGGATAAAGCAAAGTCCAAATCTGCTATGTCAACAGCTTCCTTATTTCCTCTCTTGCTTGTCCTACAGTTCCTCCTCTACCCAGTATTATTGTGATCTTTAACTTTTAAATTTTATACAATTTCAAACTTAGAGAAAAGGTGTAATACTAGTACAAAAACTTCCCATATATCTACCCAGATCCCTCAAATGCTTATCCGTGTATCTATCTACCTACCCATCCATCCATCCATCCACCGATCCACCTACCCATCCACCCATGCAACCATCTTCTCCCTGAACCACTTGAGAGTAAACTGAAGACATCTTACCCCCTCACTCCTAAATGCTTAAGTGTCTTTCCAAAGAACAAGGACATTCTCTCACATAACCAAGTCGTTCAGTTATCAAAATCACCACATTGATCTTTTAAAATAGTAAATCAGACTGCGTCATTCTCTTAAGACTTCCCAAAATCTTCTCATTACACTTACAATAAAACTAGAGCTCCTGGGCTTCCCTGGTGGCGCAGTGGTTAAGAATCTGCCTGCCAATGCAAGGGACATAGGTTTGAGCCCTGGCCCGGGAAGATCCCATATGGTGCAGAGCAACTAAGCCCGTGCACCACAACTACTGAGCCTGAGCTCTAGAGCCTGCAAGCCACAACTACTGAAGCCTGCGTGCCTAGAGCCCGTGCTCCGCAACAAGAGAAGCCACAACAATGAGAAGCCCGCACACTGCAACGAAGAGTAGCTCCCGCTCACCGCAACTAGAGAAAGCCCACGAACAGCAACGAAGACCCAACACAGCCAAAAATAAATAAATAAATAAATAAATGTAAAAAAAAACACCAAAAACTAGAGCTCCTTCTTGTGGCCAAAAAGGCCACCGCTTGGTCTCTTCTGGACCATCCTCTACCTCACATTCCAAGTTCCACCATGGTGGGTCTCTTAAATTGGCCAAATGGGTTCCTACCTCAGGGCCTTTACACTTCTTGTTCTACTTTTGCACAACCAAATCTTTACATGGTTGGCTGCTTCTTGTCATTCACCTCAGGGGGGTCTTCCCTGACCACCCAGTCTAAAGCAGGGCCCCCCCAGCACTCTGCTCTTTGTCATGTCACCTTGATCTACATTCTCTTCAGCATTCACCACCATTATCCTGTGTGTTCATTGCAGGCTTCCTGGCTGATTGCCTGTCTTCCCCCTAGACTAGCACGGACTTTCTCTTTTGTTCCTGCTCTACCCCCAGTGCCAGGAATAGTGTCTGGCATATAGTGGGTCTTCAATAAGTAGATTGGATGAATATAAGAACAGATATGTAATATATCAAGGAATTCTAGGCAGTGTCTTGCTCTGTGGTGTAGGGGCCCCAGGCAGCACAGCCCACCTCTTATAGCACTGCAGCTCTTCCTGCACCACCAGCAGCTGCGACTTGAGTTTGTTGCGCTCCTGCAGCACGTCTCTCAGCTCCTGTAGAGTAAAGCGTGGTCGGTTGGGATCTGTCAGGTCAACCACCATTTTGTCTGGTCCCAGGTTCACCTGTAAGAAAAGACATCACTTATACAGTTTCCCTCATGAGGATGGACTGTCCATCCCAGAAAGGAAAGTTCTCTTGTTCTGTTACTACTCCCAGGGACCCGATGAGATGAGACGTTGCTTGTTGGAAGTGTTTGGTTGATGGTAAAGAGGCAAGAATTCTAAGTACCATTCTCCAAGAAAGGAGCCAGGGCTCCTTGGAGAATAGCTGAGTCCAGGGCTGGAACAGGGAAAGTCCAAGTTGAGTCTGGAACATTCCATTGGGTAAGGGATGGAGACAGATCAAAAGGACACAGTTTGAAGGCACTCCTACTGGCCAAACTGAACGACTTGAGTATCCACGTGAATAGTAACAGGAATGGATAATAACCCATCAAATAAAAACAGGATTCAGGAATCCATACTTAAAATTTTTAATTTAGGGAATTCCCTGGTGGTCCAGTGGTTAGGACTCCAAGCTTCCACTGCAGGGGGCATGGGTTCAATCCCTGGTCGGGGAACTAAGATCCCACATGCTGAGCGGCGTGGCCAAAAAAATAAAATAAATAAAAATTTAAATTTAAATTAATTAACTAATTAATGGGGATGTAATGGCTAATCTTATGTGTCAACTTGACTGGGCTAAGGGATGCCCAGATAGCTGGTTAACCCATTATTTCTGGGTGTGTCTGTGAAGGTGTTTCTGGAAGAGATTAGATTTGACTTGGTGAGCTGAGTACAGCAGAGGCTCCTCCCCAGTGTGGGTGGGCATCATCCAATCCATTGAGGGCCTGAATAGAACAAAAAGGTGGAGAGAGGGTGAATTCACTCCCTGCTTGAGCGGGACATTCTTCTTCTCCTGCCCTTGGACAGTGCACATCAACGCTCCTGGTTCTTGGGCTTTTGGACCTAGACCAGGACTTATACCATCAGCCCCCTGACACAAGCCGTCTGACTTGGACTGAATTACACCACCGGCTTTCCTTATTCTACAGCTTGCAGGCAGCAAATTGTGGGCCTTCTCGGCCTCCATAACCACGTGAGCCGATTCCTATAATAAATATTCTCATCTGTGTCTATATCTACATCTATATCTCCTATTGTTCTATTTCTCTGGAGAACTCGGACTAATACCGGAGAGGAGGAGGGGGATCTGTACTTTACAGAAGAATGCCAATTAATAAGTGTAGAAGATGATAGAGTTAGAAAATCATCCTTTTGCAACCAATGCAGTAATAATTGATTCAGGCAAGACTAATGAATGGACCTAAAACTTTTGGGTGAAAGTTTGTTGGGGAACAGGATATTTCACAGTTTCAAAGTACTTTCCCATAGGCTACTTATGCATTACAAAGGGAATAAAGACACCCTTACAGTGCAGAAATCTTGCAGACACCACCTTAACCAAGTGATAGAAGTTACCATCACCAATAACGACAAACTGAATCAGGTGCCTACTGATACGAGGCACCGAGAAGGACACAGCATCGCTTAAGTGGTATCCCTGCTAAACATGTATAACTTGAATCTAACCATGAGGAGACATCAGAACAAGCCCAAGTTGAAGGACATTCTACAGACTAACTGATACACAATCTTCAAAAATGTCAAGGTCATGAAAGACAAGGAAAAGCTGAGGAACTGTTCCAGACTAAAGCTGACTAAAGAGATACGTCCTAAAGGTACCGTATAACCCTGTATTGGATCTTGCATCAGAAAAAAAAAATGCGATAAAGGACATTATTATGAATTTTGAATAGGGATGGCATATTAGATCTTAGTATTCTACCAACTTTTCCCCCTGAATTCGATCATTTATTGTGGTTACGTAACAATATGTCTTAGGAGATACACACTGAAGTATTTAGTACTTAGGGTGAAAGATCTTAATCTTTTACTAACTCTGCAGCTAACATAATGTCTGAAGATTTTGAGTGAATAAATAATATATAGACATAAATATTTGTTAAATATGAGTACATATGTGCATATATACATGTATGTATATGTGTGTATATAATACCTCAGTGTGTATCTCTTAAGACATACTATACACACACACAAACACATATATACATACACCTGAATATAACATCTGAATTGAGGTGAAAGGTATACAAGTGTTCATTGTACTTATCTTGCAACTCTTCCATAGGTTTGACATTTTTTCAAACTAAAGTTAAAATAAAGCAAATATTTGAAAACAACCTAAATGTCCATTAGCAGAAGTCTAGTTAAACAAAGGCACAACCACACTCTGGAATATTCTACAGGTGATAAAGAGAATAAGCCACACTATAAAGAGAAATGCAATAGTGACCACATTCCTCCTCTCGGATTGACAAACATCAGCATGTTTGAAAACACACTGTTTTGTAAAAGCTGTGGGGAAACCGGTTCCTTCACTGATTGCAGAGGGAGCCAATCTCTTTAACCCATTTGGAGTGCAACTTGACAATACTTATTAAACCGTCCAATGTGGGGGACTTCCCTGGTGGCGCAGTGGTTGAGAATCCGCCTGCCAATGCAGGGGACACGGGTTCGAGCCCTGGTCCGGGAAGATCCCACGTGCCGCGGAGCAACTAAGCCCGTGCGCCACAACTACTGAGCCTGTGCTCTAGAGCCCGCGAGCTGCAACTGCTGAAGCCCACACACCTAGAGCCCATGCTCTGCAACAGGAGAAGCCACCGCAATGAGAAGCCCGTGCACCACAACGAAGAGTAGCCCCTACTCGCCGCAACTAGAGAAACCCCACACGCAGCAACGAAGACCCAATGCAGTCATAAATAAATAAATTAATTAATTTAAAAAAAAAACAAAAAAAACCTTACAGTGTGGCTTTCCTTTGACCCAGTGAATCCACTTCCCCTAGATACTCAGGGGGCCAACTGCTATAGGTCAGAGTAATTCACTGTTGCATGGGGTTGGAGCAAACGATTGGAAAATGAAGGTCTTTTTTTTTTTTTTAAACACTATTTTATTTATTTATGGCTGTGTTGGGTCTTCGTTTCTGTGCGAGGGCTTCCTCTAGTTGTGCCAAGCGGGGGCCACTCTTCATCGCGGTGCGCGGGCCTCTCACTGTCGCGGCCTCTCTTGTTGCGGAGCACAGGCTCCAGACGCGCAGGCTCAGTAATTGTGGCTCACGGGCCTAGTTGCTCCGCGGCATGTGGGATCTTCCCAGACCAGGGTTCGAACCCGTGTCTCCTGCATTGGCAGGCAGATTCTCAACCACTGCGCCACCAGGGAAGCCCATGGAAAATGAAGGTCTTTTGATAGGAAACTGGTTAAAGCAGAGATTCTGAACCTTTTTTTTTTGTGCCGTGGACCCTTAAGGCAGCCTGGTAAAGCCCACATGGATTCCATCGCAAAATACTGATTTTAAATGTATAAAAGGCATAGGATTCCAAGAAAACCAACTAAGATAACACACTCACCAAAGTCTTCTAAAAATAAATTTGTGATTCCTAGACCTGCTTCTTTATTAAATAACACGACGTAGCCACAGGTCTAATAAGATACAGAAGGAAAACAAAGTTTTGAGATCTGCACTACACTGTAATGGGATATGAAAACATCTGTGATTTCCATTGGTGATTGTCACAGGTACTGCTAATATTACTGTGGTTTGTTGTCTATAGTCATAATTGAAGAAAGTGTTGTATTTCAGATGGAGGTTGGTGAAAATAAAAATACAATTTCTTCTCATGCAAGTTCATAGATTTTGCGGATTAGAATCATGATCCTCTCGGGGGGTTCCAAAAACTCCAAGTTAAGAACCCTCGGACTTCTCTGGTGGCGCAGTGGTTAAGAATCCGCCTGCCAATGCGGGGGACACGGGTTCGAGCCCTGGTCCGGGAAGATCCCACATGCCGTGGAGCAACTAAGCCCATGCGCCACAACTACTGAGCCTACATTCTAGAGCCTGTGAGCCACAACTACGGAGCCTGTGTGCCACAACTACTGAAGCCTGCGCTCCTAGAGCCCGTGCTCCGCAACAAGAGAAGCCACCGCAATGAGAAGCCCGGGCACCGCAATGAAGAGTAGCACCCGCTCACCGCAACTAGAGAAAGCCCACGCACAGCAAGAAAGACCCAACACAGCCTAAATAAATAAATTAAAAAAAAAAAAAAACCCTCACGCTGAGCAGTGGATGATACTGTACAATGGAAGTTTTCAAAAGCCATTAAAAGATGAGGAAGCTCTTTACGTTCTGATTTAGTACAACTTTCATGCCATGTTAAGTGAAAATAAGCAAGAGGCAGAACGGGGTATGTATTATAATACCATTTGTGTGAATAACGGAAATATATATTCATATCTGCTTGTGTTTGCATAAAGTATCTCTGGATACTTTAAGAAACTGATCATTTAAATTTTTTCCAGGGAGGGGAAGTGGTGGCTAGGGGTGGAGAGAGATGGGGAGGGAGTTTTTCCAAGGCAAACACTTTTGTAACACTTGAATTTTGAACTTAAATTTTTAAAAAAGAAAGGAAACAAACTATTCTCATACCCATTGTGATGGCTACTGTAATCAAACAAACAAAACAGAAAGTAAGTGTTGGCAAGGATGTGGAAAAATTGGAACTCTTATGCATTTCTGGTAGGAATGTAAAATGGTGTGGTCACTATGAAAAACTGAATGGCAGATCCTTTAAAAATTAAAAATAGAATTATCATGTGATACAGCAATTCCACTTTTGGGTATATACCCAAAAGTCTTGAACGCAGGGACTTAAAGAGAGATTTATAGATCCACGTTCATAGCAACATTATTCACACAAGTCAAGAGGTGGAAGCAACCCAAGTGTCCATCAACAGATGGATAAACAAACTGTGGTGGATCCATACAATGGAATATTATTCAGCCTTAGAAAGGAAGGAAATTCTGACACATGCCACAACATGGAAGAACCTTGAGGACATTAAGTGAAATAAGCCAGTGGCAAAAGGACAAAGATTATCCGACTCTACTTATATGAAGTACCTAGAATAGGTAAATCCATATAGACAGAAAGTAGAACAGTAGTTACCAGAGGCTTGAGGGAGAGGGGGAATTTGGAGTTAGTGTTTAGTGGGTACAGAGTTTCAGTTTCGCAAGACAGGAGTTCTGGAGAGGATGGTGGTGATGGTTGCATAATAATGGCTGTGAAAGTACTTAATGCCACTGAACTCTGCACTTAAAAAGACGGTAAATCTTATGTCTACCACAACTAAAAATGGTAACTAAAAAAACAAGAAAGAAAGAAAGAAAAAAAAAAACACTAGGGCATATTTTTATAAACTGTCTAGTGACACTAAATATTCATTTTCTCTGCCTTTTGCCCCACCCCTGTTCTTAAGACTACAGTTTGGGAGGAAAATGTGCCAGCTCATCTGCTGGCTGACGAAGCTTGTCCGCTATGCCCCAGACAGGAAATGACCCGGCCGCCATGCAGACCACACTGTTCATGGTCCGTGATGGGGCTTTCTCCATATCCTTGTGCCTGGAGTTGGAGGTGACAGGAAAAGAGCACAGAATGTGAGCTGAGGGATCTTAGGCAAGTCATTTAACTGCCCTTGAATCTCAAAAGTCAGGCTACTAATCATGACACTCAACCATCCCATATGACGGATACTAAAGAAGAACCTTATCTACAGATATAATTGTCACCGTGAGCAATGAGTAGGTGAAATAAAAGAGTACCAAGGAAGCTACCAGAAACCTTCACTCTTCCCTATGAGTTTCAGCCACCCAGTTCCTGCTGTCCTTTCATGGCATACTTCTCAGTTTGTAATCCTGTGGTCTAGTTTTGGAGGTCTGTGTGTCTTGCCTCTCCCACTAGATGAGAAGCTCCGTGAAGGCAGGGACCTTGTCTAATTTAGCGCCATAGCTCCAGAGCCCACACAGTGCAGTCACTCATCAATGTTACTACAAGAAAGGTCATAGGTCTGTATTTTAGTACAGTGTGGTTAAGACTAGCATCTCTGAGCTCAAATCCTGCCTCCACCTCTTACTTGTTGTTAAGTCCTCAGGCAAATTACTTAACTGTTCTATGCCTCCATTTCTGTAAAATGGGAATATTAATAGTATGAGGATTAAATGAGATAATCCCCTTGGGGCAGTTTTTTTTTTTTTTAAACTGTAGCTGGAGATTCACTAGTGAGTCGTGATATTAATTCAGTGAGTTGCAAAATAATTTAAAAATTCATAAAAATAGAATAGGAAAGTATGACTGTACATCATGTCTAGTAAGGGAGAGTTAGGGTAAATTGTTGAAACTTTTGTTTCATCAATACTGGATATCAATGTAAAATGTAATTTTGTAAAATGGGGGTATAACATATATACAGAAAAATGCACTAATCTTGAGTTTATAGCTTGATGATTTTTACCATATGTGTACACCCATGTAACCACACCTGGATTAATTCTCTATAAATTTCCCTCCTGCTCCCTCCCATCCCATCCCAGGGCTACCATCAACCTGTCTTCTATAAGTAAAGATTATTTTGCCTGTTCTTGAATTCCACATGCAG